>NC_142713.1:58462270-59073364 GCF_055471065.1 Atractosteus spatula
TGCTTGGGTACTCGTGTGATCTGAGTGATTCAGTTTTGGAATACAACTGTCGCGTGGTGCACTGCGATATCCAGGCACCCCGGAGTTTCTGAAAAAAAATTTTCAGCGATTTTCACGAAACCACTTTTCTTCAACTTGAATTGGGCTAAAAATCCATCCCTGAAAAAATAATTTTCTGAGTGGTGTGTAAATGCTGATCCTTACCCTACCATGGGTGTCCACTGAGCATTTCCGCTAACTGTAGTTGAAGTTCTCTGGGCATGGGATTTTGACATGTTACCCAAACCAAGAGGAATGAGTGGGAAACAATCAAGACAACGGATAGAAGCACTGGCATTTGAATGAGTTTCAAGCATGCTTGGGTACTCGTGTGATCTGTGTGACTCAGTTTTGGAATACAACTGTCGTGTGGTGCACATCGACATCCAGGCACCCCGGAGTTTCAGAAAAAAAATTTTCAGCGATTTTCACGAAACCACTTTTCTTCAACTTGAATTGGGCTAAAAATCCATCCCTGAAAATAAAAATTCTCTGAGTGGTGTGTAAATACTGATCCTTACCCTACCTGGGGTGTCCACTGAGCATTTCCGCGAACTCTAGTTGAAATTCTCTGGGCATTTGATTTTGACGTTTCCCAAAACAAAAGGAATGAGTGGGAAACAATCAAGATAACGAATAGACGCATTTGCATTTGAATGAGTTCCAAGCATGCTTGGGTACTCGTGTGATCTGAGTGACTCAGTTTTGGAATACAACTGTCGCGTGGTGCACCACGATATCCAAGCACCCCGGAGTTTCTGAAGAAAAATTTTCAGCGATTTTCACGAAACCACTTTTCTTCAACTTGAATTGGGCTAAAAATCCATCCCTGAAAAAAAAAAATCTCTGAGTGGTGTGTAAATGCTGATCCTTACCCTACCTGGGTCGTCCACTGAGCATTTCCGCTAACTCTAGTTGAAATTCAATGGGCATTTGATTTTCAGATATTACCCAAACCAAAAGGAATGAGTGGGAAACAATCAAGACAACGGAGAGACGCACTTGCATTTGAATGAGTTTCAAGCATGCTTGGGTACTCGTGTGATCTGTGTGACTCAGTATTGGAATACAACTGTCGAGTGGTGCACCGCGACATCCAGGCACCCCGGAGTTTCTGAAAAAAAAATTTTCAGCGATTTTCACGAAACCACTTTTCTTCAACTTGAATTGGGCTAAAAATCCATCCCTGAAAAAATAATTCTCTGAGTGGTGTGTAAATGCTGATCCTTACCCTACCTGGGGTGTCCACTGAGCATTTCCGCGAGCTCTAGTTGAAGTTCTCTGGGCATGGGATTTTGACATGTTACCCAAACCAAGAGGAATGAGTGGGAAACAATCAAGACAACGGATAGAAGCACTGGCATTTGAATGAGTTTCAAGCATGCTTGGGTACTCGTGTGATCTGAGTGACTCAGTTTTGGAATACAACTGTCGCGTGGTGCAGCACGATATCCAAGCACCCCAGAGTTTCTGAAGAAAACTTTTCAGCGATTTTCACAAAACCACTTTTCAACAACTTGAAATGGGCTAAAAATCCATCCCTGAAAAAAAAAATTCTCTGAGTGGAGTGTAAATGCTGATCCTTACCCTACCTGGGTCGTCCACTAAGCATTCCCGCTAACTCTAGTTGTAGTTCTCTGGGCATGGGATTTTGACATGTTACCCAAACCAAAAGGAATGAGTGGGAAACAATCAAGACAACGGATAGAAGCACTTGCATTTGAATGAACTTCAAGCATGCTTGGGTACTCATGTGATCTGAGTGACTCAGTTTTTGAATTCAACTGTCGCGTGGTGTACCGCGATATCCAGGTACCCCGGAGTTTCTGAAAAAAAATTTTCAGCGATTTTCACGAAACCACTTTTCTTCAACTAGAACTGGGCTAAAAATCCATCCCTGAAAATAAAAATTCTCTGAGTGGTGTGTAAATGCTGATCCTTACCCTACCTGGGGTGTCCACTGACCATTTCCGCGAACTCTAGTTGCACTTCTCTGTGCATGGGATTTTGACATGTGACCCAAACCAAAAGGAATGAGTGGGAAACAATCAAGACAACGGATAGAAGCACTTGCATTTGAATTAGTTTCAAGCATGCTTGGGTACTAGTGTGATCTGAGTGACTCAGTTTTGGAATACAACTGTCGCGTGGTGCAGCACGATATCCAAGCACCCCAGAGTTTCTGAAGAAAACTTTTCAGCGATTTTCACGAAACCACTTTTCAACAACTTGAAATGGGCTAAAAATCCATCCCTGAAAAAAAAAATTCTCTGAGTGGTGTGTAAATGCTGATCCTTACCCTACCTGGGTCGTCCACTGAGCATTCCCGCTAACTCTAGTTGTAGTTCTCTGGGCATGGGATTTTGACATGTTACCCAAACCAAAAGGAATGAGTGGGAAACAATCAAGACAACGGATAGAAGCACTTGCATTTGAATGAGCTTCAAGCATGCTTGGGTACTCATGTGATCTGAGTGACTCAGTTTTTGAATTCAACTGTCGCGTGGTGTACCGCGATATCCAGGTACCCTGGAGTTTCTGAAAAAAAATTTTCAGCGATTTTCACGAAACCACTTTTCTTCAACTTGAATTGGGCTAAAAATCCATCCCTGAAAATAAAAATTCTCTGAGTGGTGTGTAAATGCTGATCCTTACCCTACCATGGGTGTCCACTGAGCATTTCCCCTAACTGTAGTTGAAGTTCTCTGGGCATGGGATTTTGACATGTTACCCAAACCAAGAGGAATGAGTGGGAAACAATCAAGACAACGGATAGAAGCACTGGCATTTGAATGAGTTTCAAGCATGCTTGGGTACTCGTGTGATCTGTGTGACTCAGTTTTGGAATACAACTGTCGTGTGGTGCACATCGACATCCAGGCACCCCGGAGTTTCAGAAAAAAAATTTTCAGCGATTTTCACGAAACCACTTTTCTTCAACTTGAATTGGGCTAAAAATCCATCCCTGAAAATAAAAATTCTCTGAGTGGTGTGTAAATACTGATCCTTACCCTACCTGGGGTGTCCACTGAGCATTTCCGCGAACTCTAGTTGAAATTCTCTGGGCATTTGATTTTGACGTTTCCCAAAACAAAAGGAATGAGTGGGAAACAATCAAGATAACGAATAGACGCATTTGCATTTGAATGAGTTCCAAGCATGCTTGGGTACTCGTGTGATCTGAGTGACTCAGTTTTGGAATACAACTGTCGCGTGGTGCACCACGATATCCAAGCACCCCGGAGTTTCTGAAGAAAAATTTTCAGCGATTTTCACGAAACCACTTTTCTTCAACTTGAATTGGGCTAAAAATCCATCCCTGAAAAAAAAAATTCTCTGAGTGGTGTGTAAATGCTGATCCTTACCCTACCTGGGTCGTCCACTGAGCATTTCCGCTAACTCTAGTTGAAATTCAATGGGCATTTGATTTTCAGATATTACCCAAACCAAAAGGAATGAGTGGGAAACAATCAAGACAACGGAGAGACGCACTTGCATTTGAATGAGTTTCAAGCATGCTTGGGTACTCGTGTGATCTGTGTGACTCAGTATTGGAATACAACTGTCGAGTGGTGCACCGCGACATCCAGGCACCCCGGAGTTTCTGAAAAAAAAATTTTCAGCGATTTTCACGAAACCACTTTTCTTCAACTTGAATTGGGCTAAAAATCCATCCCTGAAAAAATAATTCTCTGAGTGGTGTGTAAATGCTGATCCTTACCCTACCTGGGGTGTCCACTGAGCATTTCCGCGAGCTCTAGTTGAAGTTCTCTGGGCATGGGATTTTGACATGTTACCCAAACCAAGAGGAATGAGTGGGAAACAATCAAGACAACGGATAGAAGCACTGGCATTTGAATGAGTTTCAAGCATGCTTGGGTACTCGTGTGATCTGAGTGACTCCAGTTTTGGAATACAACTGTCGCGTGGTGCAGCACGATATCCAAGCACCCCAGAGTTTCTGAAGAAAACTTTTCAGCGATTTTCACAAAACCACTTTTCAACAACTTGAAATGGGCTAAAAATCCATCCCTGAAAAAAAAATTCTCTGAGTGGAGTGTAAATGCTGATCCCTTACCCTACCTGGGTCGTCCACTAAGCATTCCCGCTAACTCTAGTTGTAGTTCTCTGGGCATGGGATTTTGACATGTTACCCAAACCAAAAGGAATGAGTGGGAAACAATCAAGACAACGGATAGAAGCACTTGCATTTGAATGAACTTCAAGCATGCTTGGGTACTCATGTGATCTGAGTGACTCAGTTTTTGAATTCAACTGTCGCGTGGTGTACCGCGATATCCAGGTACCCTGGAGTTTCTGAAAAAAAATTTTCAGCGATTTTTCACGAAACCACTTTTTCTTCAACTAGAACTGGGCTAAAAATCCATCCCTGAAAATAAAAATTCTCTGAGTGGTGTGTAAATGCTGATCCTTACCCTACCTGGGGTGTCCACTGACCATTTCCGCGAACTCTAGTTGAAATTCTCTGGGCATTTGATTTTGACGTTTCCCAAAACAAAAGGAAAGAGTGGGAAACAATCAAGATAACGAATAGACGCATTTGCATTTGAATGAGTTCCAAGCATGCTTGGGTACTCGTGTGATCTGAGTGACTCAGTTTGGAATACAACTGTCGCGTGGTGCACCACGATATCCAAGCACCCCGGAGTTTCTGAAGAAAAATTTTCAAGCGATTTTCACGAAACCACTTTTCTTCAACGTGAATTGGGCTAAAAATCCATCCCTGAAAAAAAAAATTCTCTGAGTGGTGTGTAAATGCTGATCCTTACCCTACCTGGGTCGTCCACTGAGCATTTCCGCTAACTCTAGTTGAAATTCAATGGGCATTTGATTTTCAGATATTACCCAAACCAAAAGGAATGAGTGGGAAACAATCAAGACAACGGAGAGACGCACTTGCATTGGAATGAGTTTCAAGCATGCTTGGGTACTCGTGTGATCTGAGTGACTCAGTTTTGGAATACAACTGTTGCGTGGTGCACCGCGATATCCAGGCACCCCGGAGTTTCTAAAAAAAAAATTTTCAGCGATTTTCACGAAACCACTTTTCTTCAACTTGAATTGGGCTAAATATCCATCCCTGAAATAATAATTCTCTGAGTGGTGTGTAAATGCTGATCCTTACCCTACCTGGGGTGTCCACTGAGCATTTCCGCGAACTCTAGTTGAAGTTCTCTGGGCATGGGATGTTGACATGTTACCCAAACCAAAAGGAATGAGTGGGAAACAATCAAGACAACGGATAGACGCACTTGCATTTGAATGAGTTTCAAGCATGCTTGGGTACTCGTGTGATCTGTGTGACTCAGTATTGGAATACAACTGTCGAGTGGTGCACCGCGACATCCAGGCACCCCGGAGTTTCTGAAAAAAAAATTTTCAGCGATTTTCACGAAACCACTTTTCTTCAACTTGAATTGGGCTAAAAATCCATCCCTGAAAAAATAATTCTCTGAGTGGTGTGTAAATGCTGATCCTTACCCTACCTGGGGTGTCCACTGAGCATTTCCGTGAACTCTAGTTGAAGTTCTCTGGGCATGGGATTTTGACATGTTACCCAAACCAAAAGGAATGAGTGGGAAACAATCAATACAACGGATAGAAGCACTTGCATTTGAATGAGTTTCAAGCATGCTTGGGTACTCGTGTGATCTGTGTGACTCAGTTTTGGAATACAACTGTCGAGTGGTGCACCGCGACATCCAGGCATCCCGGAGTTTCTGAAAAAAAATTTTCAGCGATTTTCACGAAACCACTTTTCTTCAACTTGAATTGGGCTAAAAATCCATCCCTGAAAAAAAAAATTCTCTGAGTGGTGTGTAAATGCTGATCCTTACCCTACCTGGGTCGTCCACTGAGCATTTCCGCGAACTCTAGTTGTAGTTCTCTGGGCATGGGATTTTGACATGTTACCCAAACCAAAAGGAATGAGTGGGAAACAATCAAGACAACGGATAGAAGCACTTGCATTTGAATGAGTTTCAAGCATGCTTGGTTACTAGTGTGATCTGAGTGACTTAGGTTTGGAATACAACTGTCGTGTGGTGCACCGCGACATCTAGGCACCCCAGAGTTTCTGAAAAAAAATTTTCAGCGATTTTCACGAAACCACTTTTCTTCAACTTGAATTGGGCTAAAAATCCATCCCTGAAAATATAAATTCTCTGAGTGGTGTGTAAATACTGATCCTTACCCTACCTGGGGTGTCCACTGAGCATTTCCGCGAGCTCTAGTTGAAGTTCTCTGGGCATGGGATTTTGACATGTTACCCAAACCAAGAGGAATGAGTGGGAAACAATCAAGACAACGGATAGAAGCACTGGCATTTGAATGAGTTTCAAGCATGCTTGGGTACTCGTGTGATCTGAGTGACTCAGTTTTGGAATACAACTGTCGCGTGGTGCAGCACGATATCCAAGCACCCCAGAGTTTCTGAAGAAAACTTTTCAGCGATTTTCACGAAACCACTTTTCAACAACTTGAAATGGGCTAAAAATCCATCCCTGAAAAAAAAAATTCTCTGAGTGGAGTGTAAATGCTGATCCTTACCCTACCTGGGTCGTCCACTGAGCATTCCCGCTAACTCTAGTTGTAGTTCTCTGGGCATGGGATTTTGACATGTTACCCAAACCAAAAGGAATGAGTGGGAAACAATCAAGACAACGGATAGAAGCACTTGCATTTGAATGAACTTCAAGCATGCTTGGGTACTCATGTGATCTGAGTGACTCAGTTTTTGAATTCAACTGTCGCGTGGTGTACCGCGATATCCAGGTACCCCGGAGTTTCTGAAAAAAAATTTTCAGCGATTTTCACGAAACCACTTTTCTTCAACTAGAACTGGGCTAAAAATCCATCCCTGAAAATAAAAATTCTCTGAGTGGTGTGTAAATGCTGATCCTTACCCTACCTGGGGTGTCCACTGACCATTTCCGCGAACTCTAGTTGCACTTCTCTGTGCATGGGATTTTGACATGTGACCCAAACCAAAAGGAATGAGTGGGAAACAATCAAGACAACGGATAGAAGCACTTGCATTTGAATTAGTTTCAAGCATGCTTGGGTACTAGTGTGATCTGAGTGACTCAGTTTTGGAATACAACTGTCGCGTGGTGCAGCACGATATCCAAGCACCCCAGAGTTTCTGAAGAAAACTTTTCAGCGATTTTCACGAAACCACTTTTCAACAACTTGAAATGGGCTAAAAATCCATCCCTGAAAAAAAAAATTCTCTGAGTGGTGTGTAAATGCTGATCCTTACCCTACCTGGGTCGTCCACTGAGCATTCCCGCTAACTCTAGTTGTAGTTCTCTGGGCATGGGATTTTGACATGTTACCCAAACCAAAAGGAATGAGTGGGAAACAATCAAGACAACGGATAGAAGCACTTGCATTTGAATGAGCTTCAAGCATGCTTGGGTACTCATGTGATCTGAGTGACTCAGTTTTTGAATTCAACTGTCGCGTGGTGTACCGCGATATCCAGGTACCCTGGAGTTTCTGAAAAAAAATTTTCAGCGATTTTCACGAAACCACTTTTCTTCAACTAGAACTGGGCTAAAAATCCATCCCTGAAAATAAAAATTCTCTGAGTGGTGTGTAAATGCTGATCCTTACCCTACCTGGGGTGTCCACTGACCATTTCCGCGAACTCTAGTTGCACTTCTCTGTGCATGGGATTTTGACATGTGACCCAAACCAAAAGGAATGAGTGGGAAACAATCAAAACAACGGATAGAAGCACTTGCATTTGAATGCGTTTCAAGCATGCTTGGGTACTCGTGTGATCTGAGTGACTCAGTTTTGGAATACAACTGTCGCGTGGTGCACCGCGACATCCAGGCACCCCAGAGTTTCTGAAAAAAAATTTTCAGCGATTTTCACGAAACCACTTTTCTTCAACTTGAATTGGGCTAAAAATCCATCCCTGAAAAAAAAAATTCTCTGAGTGGTGCGTAAATGCTGATCCTTACCCTACCTGGGTCGTCCACTGAGCATTTCTGCGAACTCTAGGTGTAGTTCTCTGGGCATGGGATTTTGACATGTTACCCAAACCAAAAGGAATGAGTGGGAAACAATCAAGACAATGGATAGAAGCACTTGCATTTGAATGAGTTTCAAGCATGCTTGGGTACTCGTGTGATTTGAGTGACTCAGTTTTGGAATACATCTGTCGCGTGGTGCACCGCGACATCCAGGCACCCCGGAGTTTCTGAAAAAAAATTTTCAGCGATTTTCACGAAACCACTTTTCTTCAACTTGAATTGGGCTAAAAATCCATCCCTGAAAATCAAAATTCTCTGAGTGGTGTGTAAATGCTGATCCTTACCCTACCTGGGGTATCCACTGAGCATTTCCGCGAACTCTAGTTGAAATTCTCTAGGCATGGGATTTTGACCTGTTACCCAAACCAAAAGGAATGAGTGGGAAGCAATCAAGACAACGGATAGAAGCACTTGCATTTGAATGAGTTTCAAGCATGCTTGGGTACTCGTGTGATCTGAGTGATTCAGTTTTGGAATACAACTGTCGCGTGGTGCACTGCGATATCCAGGCACCCCGGAGTTTCTGAAAAAAAATTTTCAGCGATTTTCACGAAACCACTTTTCTTCAACTTGAATTGGGCTAAAAATCCATCCCTGAAAAAATAATTTTCTGAGTGGTGTGTAAATGCTGATCCTTACCCTACCATGGGTGTCCACTGAGCATTTCCGCTAACTGTAGTTGAAGTTCTCTGGGCATGGGATTTTGACATGTTACCCAAACCAAGAGGAATGAGTGGGAAACAATCAAGACAACGGATAGAAGCACTGGCATTTGAATGAGTTTCAAGCATGCTTGGGTACTCGTGTGATCTGTGTGACTCAGTTTTGGAATACAACTGTCGTGTGGTGCACATCGACATCCAGGCACCCCGGAGTTTCAGAAAAAAAATTTTCAGCGATTTTCACGAAACCACTTTTCTTCAACTTGAATTGGGCTAAAAATCCATCCCTGAAAATAAAAATTCTCTGAGTGGTGTGTAAATACTGATCCTTACCCTACCTGGGGTGTCCACTGAGCATTTCCGCGAACTCTAGTTGAAATTCTCTGGGCATTTGATTTTGACGTTTCCCAAAACAAAAGGAATGAGTGGGAAACAATCAAGATAACGAATAGACGCATTTGCATTTGAATGAGTTCCAAGCATGCTTGGGTACTCGTGTGATCTGAGTGACTCAGTTTTGGAATACAACTGTCGCGTGGTGCACCACGATATCCAAGCACCCCGGAGTTTCTGAAGAAAAATTTTCAGCGATTTTCACGAAACCACTTTTCTTCAACTTGAATTGGGCTAAAAATCCATCCCTGAAAAAAAAAAATCTCTGAGTGGTGTGTAAATGCTGATCCTTACCCTACCTGGGTCGTCCACTGAGCATTTCCGCTAACTCTAGTTGAAATTCAATGGGCATTTGATTTTCAGATATTACCCAAACCAAAAGGAATGAGTGGGAAACAATCAAGACAACGGAGAGACGCACTTGCATTTGAATGAGTTTCAAGCATGCTTGGGTACTCGTGTGATCTGTGTGACTCAGTATTGGAATACAACTGTCGAGTGGTGCACCGCGACATCCAGGCACCCCGGAGTTTCTGAAAAAAAAATTTTCAGCGATTTTCACGAAACCACTTTTCTTCAACTTGAATTGGGCTAAAAATCCATCCCTGAAAAAATAATTCTCTGAGTGGTGTGTAAATGCTGATCCTTACCCTACCTGGGGTGTCCACTGAGCATTTCCGCGAGCTCTAGTTGAAGTTCTCTGGGCATGGGATTTTGACATGTTACCCAAACCAAGAGGAATGAGTGGGAAACAATCAAGACAACGGATAGAAGCACTGGCATTTGAATGAGTTTCAAGCATGCTTGGGTACTCGTGTGATCTGAGTGACTCAGTTTTGGAATACAACTGTCGCGTGGTGCAGCACGATATCCAAGCACCCCAGAGTTTCTGAAGAAAACTTTTCAGCGATTTTCACAAAACCACTTTTCAACAACTTGAAATGGGCTAAAAATCCATCCCTGAAAAAAAAAATTCTCTGAGTGGAGTGTAAATGCTGATCCTTACCCTACCTGGGTCGTCCACTAAGCATTCCCGCTAACTCTAGTTGTAGTTCTCTGGGCATGGGATTTTGACATGTTACCCAAACCAAAAGGAATGAGTGGGAAACAATCAAGACAACGGATAGAAGCACTTGCATTTGAATGAACTTCAAGCATGCTTGGGTACTCATGTGATCTGAGTGACTCAGTTTTTGAATTCAACTGTCGCGTGGTGTACCGCGATATCCAGGTACCCCGGAGTTTCTGAAAAAAAATTTTCAGCGATTTTCACGAAACCACTTTTCTTCAACTAGAACTGGGCTAAAAATCCATCCCTGAAAATAAAAATTCTCTGAGTGGTGTGTAAATGCTGATCCTTACCCTACCTGGGGTGTCCACTGACCATTTCCGCGAACTCTAGTTGCACTTCTCTGTGCATGGGATTTTGACATGTGACCCAAACCAAAAGGAATGAGTGGGAAACAATCAAGACAACGGATAGAAGCACTTGCATTTGAATTAGTTTCAAGCATGCTTGGGTACTAGTGTGATCTGAGTGACTCAGTTTTGGAATACAACTGTCGCGTGGTGCAGCACGATATCCAAGCACCCCAGAGTTTCTGAAGAAAACTTTTCAGCGATTTTCACGAAACCACTTTTCAACAACTTGAAATGGGCTAAAAATCCATCCCTGAAAAAAAAAATTCTCTGAGTGGTGTGTAAATGCTGATCCTTACCCTACCTGGGTCGTCCACTGAGCATTCCCGCTAACTCTAGTTGTAGTTCTCTGGGCATGGGATTTTGACATGTTACCCAAACCAAAAGGAATGAGTGGGAAACAATCAAGACAACGGATAGAAGCACTTGCATTTGAATGAGCTTCAAGCATGCTTGGGTACTCATGTGATCTGAGTGACTCAGTTTTTGAATTCAACTGTCGCGTGGTGTACCGCGATATCCAGGTACCCTGGAGTTTCTGAAAAAAAATTTTCAGCGATTTTCACGAAACCACTTTTCTTCAACTAGAACTGGGCTAAAAATCCATCCCTGAAAATAAAAATTCTCTGAGTGGTGTGTAAATGCTGATCCTTACCCTACCTGGGGTGTCCACTGACCATTTCCGCGAACTCTAGTTGCACTTCTCTGTGCATGGGATTTTGACATGTGACCCAAACCAAAAGGAATGAGTGGGAAACAATCAAAACAACGGATAGAAGCACTTGCATTTGAATGCGTTTCAAGCATGCTTGGGTACTCGTGTGATCTGAGTGACTCAGTTTTGGAATACAACTGTCGCGTGGTGCACCGCGACATCCAGGCACCCCAGAGTTTCTGAAAAAAAATTTTCAGCGATTTTCACGAAACCACTTTTCTTCAACTTGAATTGGGCTAAAAATCCATCCCTGAAAAAATAATTTTCTGAGTGGTGTGTAAATGCTGATCCTTACCCTACCATGGGTGTCCACTGAGCATTTCCGCTAACTGTAGTTGAAGTTCTCTGGGCATGGGATTTTGACATGTTACCCAAACCAAGAGGAATGAGTGGGAAACAATCAAGACAACGGATAGAAGCACTGGCATTTGAATGAGTTTCAAGCATGCTTGGGTACTCGTGTGATCTGTGTGACTCAGTTTTGGAATACAACTGTCGTGTGGTGCACATCGACATCCAGGCACCCCGGAGTTTCAGAAAAAAAATTTTCAGCGATTTTCACGAAACCACTTTTCTTCAACTTGAATTGGGCTAAAAATCCATCCCTGAAAATAAAAATTCTCTGAGTGGTGTGTAAATACTGATCCTTACCCTACCTGGGGTGTCCACTGAGCATTTCCGCGAACTCTAGTTGAAATTCTCTGGGCATTTGATTTTGACGTTTCCCAAAACAAAAGGAAAGAGTGGGAAACAATCAAGATAACGAATAGACGCATTTGCATTTGAATGAGATCCAAGCATGCTTGGGTACTCGTGTGATCTGAGTGACTCAGTTTTGGAATACAACTGTCGCGTGGTGCACCACGATATCCAAGCACCCCGGAGTTTCTGAAGAAAAATTTTCAGCGATTTTCACGAAACCACTTTTCTTCAACGTGAATTGGGCTAAAAATCCATCCCTGAAAAAAAAAATTCTCTGAGTGGTGTGTAAATGCTGATCCTTACCCTACCTGGGTCGTCCACTGAGCATTTCCGCTAACTCTAGTTGAAATTCAATGGGCATTTGATTTTCAGATATTACCCAAACCAAAAGGAATGAGTGGGAAACAATCAAGACAACGGAGAGACGCACTTGCATTGGAATGAGTTTCAAGCATGCTTGGGTACTCGTGTGATCTGAGTGACTCAGTTTTGGAATACAACTGTTGCGTGGTGCACCGCGATATCCAGGCACCCCGGAGTTTCTAAAAAAAAAATTTTCAGCAATTTTCACGAAACCACTTTTCTTCAACTTGAATTGGGCTAAATATCCATCCCTGAAATAATAATTCTCTGAGTGGTGTGTAAATGCTGATCCTTACCCTACCTGGGGTGTCCACTGAGCATTTCCGCGAACTCTAGTTGAAGTTCTCTGGGCATGGGATGTTGACATGTTACCCAAACCAAAAGGAATGAGTGGGAAACAATCAAGACAATGGATAGAAGCACTTGCATTTGAATGAGTTTCAAGCATGCTTGGGTACTCGTGTGATCTGAGTGACTCAGTTTTGGAATACATCTGTCGCGTGGTGCACCGCGACATCCAGGCACCCCGGAGTTTCTGAAAAAAAAATTTTCAGCGATTTTCACGAAACCACTTTTCTTCAACTTGAATTGGGCTAAAAATCCATCCCTGAAAAAATAATTCTCTGAGTGGTGTGTAAATGCTGATCCTTACCCTACCTGGGGTGTCCACTGAGCATTTCCGCGAGCTCTAGTTGAAGTTCTCTGGGCATGGGATTTTGACATGTTACCCAAACCAAGAGGAATGAGTGGGAAACAATCAAGACAACGGATAGAAGCACTGGCATTTGAATGAGTTTCAAGCATGCTTGGGTACTCGTGTGATCTGAGTGACTCAGTTTTGGAATACAACTGTCGCGTGGTGCAGCACGATATCCAAGCACCCCAGAGTTTCTGAAGAAAACTTTTCAGCGATTTTCACGAAACCACTTTTCAACAACTTGAAATGGGCTAAAAATCCATCCCTGAAAAAAAAAATTCTCTGAGTGGTGTGTAAATGCTGATCCTTACCCTACCTGGGTCGTCCACTGAGCATTCCCGCTAACTCTAGTTGTAGTTCTCTGGGCATGGGATTTTGACATGTTACCCAAACCAAAAGGAATGAGTGGGAAACAATCAAGACAACGGATAGAAGCACTTGCATTTGAATGAGCTTCAAGCATGCTTGGGTACTCATGTGATCTGAGTGACTCAGTTTTTGAATTCAACTGTCGCGTGGTGTACCGCGATATCCAGGTACCCTGGAGTTTCTGAAAAAAAATTTTCAGCGATTTTCACGAAACCACTTTTCTTCAACTAGAACTGGGCTAAAAATCCATCCCTGAAAATAAAAATTCTCTGAGTGGTGTGTAAATGCTGATCCTTACCCTACCTGGGGTGTCCACTGACCATTTCCGCGAACTCTAGTTGAAATTCTCTGGGCATTTGATTTTGACGTTTCCCAAAACAAAAGGAAAGAGTGGGAAACAATCAAGATAACGAATAGACGCATTTGCATTTGAATGAGTTCCAAGCATGCTTGGGTACTCGTGTGATCTGAGTGACTCCGTTTTGGAATACAACTGTTGCGTGGTGCACCGTGACATCTAGGCACCCCAGAGATTGGAAAAAAAATTTTCAGCGATTTTCACGAAACCACTTTTCTTCAGCTTGAATTGGGCTAAAAATCCATCCCTGAAAATAAAAATTCTCTGAGTGGTGTGTAAATACTGATCCTTACCCTACCTGGGGTGTCCACTGAGCATTTCCGCGAACTCTAGTTGAAGTTCTCTGGGCATGGGATTTTGACATGTTACCCAAACCAAGAGGAATGAGTGGGAAACAATCAAGACAACGGATAGAAGCACTGGCATTTGAATGAGTTTCAAGCATACTTAGGTACTCGTGTGATCTGAGTGACTCAGTTTTGGAATAAAACTGTCGCGTGGTGCACCGCGACATCCAGGCACCCCGGAGTTTCTGAAAAAAAATTTTCAGCGATTTTCACGAAACCACTTTTCTTCAAATTGAATTGGGCTAAAAATCCATCCCTGAAAATAAAAATTCTCTGAGTGGTGTGTAAATGCTGATCCTTACCCTACCTGGGGTGTCCACTGAGCATTTCCGCTAACTCTAGTTGAAATTCTCTGGGCATGGGATTTTGACCTGTTACCCAAACCAAAATGAATGAGTGGGAAGCAATCAAGACAACGGATAGACGCACTTGCATTTGAATGAGTTTCAAGCATGCTTGGGTACTCGTTTGATCTGAGTGACTCAGTTTTGGAATACAACTGTCGCGTGGTGTACCGCGATATCCAGGCACCCCGGAGTTTCTGAAAAAAAAATTTTCAGCGATTTTCACGAAACCACTTTTCTTCAACTTGAATTGGGCTAAAAATCCATCCCTGAAAAAATAATTCTCTGAGTGGTGTGTAAATGCTGATCCTTACCCTACCATGGGTGTCCACTGATCATTTCCGCGAACTGTAGTTGAAGTTCTCTGGGCATGGGATTTTGACATGTTACCCAAACCAAGAGGAATGAGTGGGAAACAACCAAGACAACGGATAGAAGCACTGGCATTTGAATGAGTTTCAAGCATGCTTGGGTACTCATGTGATCTGAGTGACTCAGTTTTTGAATTCAACTGTCGCGTGGTGCACCGCGATATCCAGGTACCCCGGAGTTTCTGAAAAAAAATTTTCTGCGATTTTCACGAAACCACTTTTCTTCAACTTGAATTGGGCTAAAAATCAATCCCTGAAAAAATAATTCTCTGAGTGGTGTGTAAATGCTGATCCTTACCCTACCTGGGGTGTCCACTGAGCATTTCTGCGAACTCTAGTTGAAATTCTCTGGGCATTTGATTTTGACGTTTCCCAAAACAAAAGGAATGAGTGGGAAACAATCAAGATAACGGATAGACGCACTTGCATTTGAATGAGTTTCAAGCATGCTTGGGTATCGTGTGATCTGAGTGACTCAGTTTTGGAATACAACTGTTGCGTGGTGTACCGCGACATCCAGGCACCCCGGAGTTTCTGAAAAAAAATTTTCAGCGATTTTCACGAAACCACTTTTCTTCAACTTGAATTGGGCTAAAAATCCATCCCTGAAAATAAAAATTCTCTGAGTGGTGTGTAAATGCTGATCCTTACCCAACCTGGGGTGTCCACTGAGCATATCCGCGAACTCTAGTTGAAGTTCTCTGGGCATGGGATTTTGACATGTTACCCAAACCAAAAGGAATGAGTGGGAAACAATCAAGACAACGGATAGAAGCACTTGCATTTGAATGAGTTTCAAGCATGCTTGGGTACTCGTGTGATCTGAGTGACTCAGTTTTGGAATACAACTGTCGCGTGGTGCACCGCGACATCCAGGCACCCCGGAGTTTCTGAAAAAAAATTTTCAGCGATTTTCACGAAACCACTTTTCTTCAACTTGAATTGGCCTAAAAATCCATCCCTGAAAATAAAAATTCTCTGAGTGGTGTGCAAATGCTGATCCTTACCCAACCTGGGGTGTCCACTGAGGATTTCCGCGAACTCCAATTGAAGTTGTCTGGGCATGGGATTTTGACATGTTACCCAAACCAAAAGGATTGAGTGGGAAACAATAAAGACAACGCATAGAAGCACTTGCATTTGAATGAGTTTCAAACATGCTTGGGTACTCGTGTGATCTGAGTGACTCAGTTTTGGAATACAACTGTCGCGTGGTGCACCGCGACATCCAGGCACCCCGGAGTTTCTGAAAACAAATTTTCAGCGATTTTCACGAAACCACTTTTTTTCAACTTGAATTGGGTTAAAAAACCATCCCTGAAAAAAAAAATTCTCTGAGTGGTGTGCAAATGCTGATCCTTACCCTACCTGGGGTGTCCACTGAGCATTTCCGCGAACTCTAGTTGAAGTTCTCTGGGCATGGGATTTTGACATGTTACCCAAACCAAAAGGAATGAGTGGGAAACAATCAAGACAACGGATAGAAGCACTTGCATTTGAATGAGTTTCAAGCATGCTTGGGTACTCGTGTGATCTGTGTGACTCAGTTTTGGAATACAACTGTCGAGTGGTGCACCGCGACATCCAGGCACCCCGGAGTTTCTGAAAAAAAATTTTCAGCGATTTTCACGAAACCACTTTTCTTCAACTTGAATTGGGCTAAAAATCCATCCCTGAAAAAAAAAATTCTCTGAGTGGTGTGTAAATGCTGATCCTTACCCTACCTGGGTCGTCCACTAAGCATTTCCGCGAACTATAGTTGTAGTTCTCTGGGCATGGGATTTTGACATGTTACGCAAACCAAAAGGAATGAGTGGGAAACAATCAAGACAACGGATAGAAACACTTGCATTTGAATGAGTTTCAAGCATGCTTGGGTACTAGTGTGATCTGAGTGACTCCGTTTTGGAATACAACTGTCGTGTGGTGCACCGCGACATCTAGGCACCCCAGAGATTGGAAAAAAAATTTTCAGCGATTTTCACGAAACCACTTTTCTTCAGCTTGAATTGGGCTAAAAATCCATCCCTGAAAATAAAAATTCTCTGAGTGGTGTGTAAATACTGATCCTTACCCTACCTGGGGTGTCCACTGAGCATTTCCGCGAACTCTAGTTGAAGTTCTCTGGGCATGGGATTTTGACATGTTACCCAAACCAAGAGGAATGAGTGGGAAACAATCAAGACAACGGATAGAAGCACTGGCCTTTGAATGAGTTTCAAGCATACTTGGGTACTCGTGTGATCTGAGTGACTCAGTTTTGGAATACAACTGTCGCGTGGTGCACCGCGACATCCAGGCACCCCGGAGTTTCTGAAAAAAAATTTTCAGCGATTTTCACGAAACCACTTTTCTTCAAATTGAATTGGGCTAAAAATCCATCCCTGAAAATAAAAATTCTCTGAGTGGTGTGTAAATGCTGATCCTTACCCTACCTGGGGTGTCCACTGAGCATTTCCGCGAACTCTAGTTGAAATTCTCTGGGCATGGGATTTTGACCTGTTACCCAAACCAAAAGGAATGAGTGGGAAGCAATCAAGACAACGGATAAACAGACTTGCATTTGAATGAGTTTCAAGCATGCTTGGGTACTCGTTTGATCTGAGTGACTCAGTTTTTGAATTCAACTGTCGCGTGGTGCACCGCGATATCCAGGTACCCCGGAGTTTCTGAAAAAAAATTTTCAGCGATTTTCACGAAACCACTTTTCTTCAACTTGAATTGGGCTAAAAATCAATCCCTGAAAAAATTATTCTCTGAGTGGTGTGTAAATGCTGATCCTTACCCTACCTGGGGTGTCCACTGAGCATTTCTGCGAACTCTAGTTGAAATTCTCTGGGCATTTGATTTTGACGTTTCCCAAAACAAAAGGAATGAGTGGGAAACAATCAAGATAACGGATAGACGCACTTGCATTTGAATGAGTTTCAAGCATGCTTGGGTATCGTGTGATCTGAGTGACTCAGTTTTGGAATACAACTGTCGCGTGGTGTACCGCGACATCCAGGCACCCCGGAGTTTCTGAAAAAAAATTTTCAGCGATTTTCACGAAACCACTTTTTTTCAACTTGAATTGGGCTAAAAATCCATCCCTGAAAATAAAAATTCTCTGAGTGGTGTGTAAATGCTGATCCTTACCCAACCTGGGGTGTCCACTGAGCATATCCGCGAACTCTAGTTGAAGTTCTCTGGGCATGGGATTTTGACATGTTACCCAAACCAAAAGGAATGAGTAGGAAACAATCAAGACAACGGATAGAAGCACTTGCATTTGAATGAGTTTCAGGCATGCTTGGGTACTCGTGTGATCTGAGTGACTCAGTTTTGGAATACAACTGTCGCGTGGTGCACCGCGACATCCAGGCACCCCGGAGTTTCTGAAAAAAAATTTTCAGCGATTTTCACGAAACCACTTTCCTTCAACTTGAATTGGCCTAAAAATCCATCCCTGAAAAAAAAAATTTTCTGAGTGGTGTGCAAATGCTGATCCTTACCCAACCTTGGGTGTCCACTGAGGATTTCCGCGAACTCCAGTTGAAGTTCT
The DNA here is from genome assembly GCF_055471065.1 of Atractosteus spatula. NCBI lineage: Eukaryota > Metazoa > Chordata > Actinopteri > Semionotiformes > Lepisosteidae > Atractosteus > Atractosteus spatula. Next base: position 58,480,660 of record NC_142713.1, read on the forward strand.
CTGGGCATGGGATTTGGACATGTTACCCAAACCAAAAGGATTGAGTGGGAAACAATAAAGACAACGCATAGAAGCACTTGCATTTGAATGAGTTTCAAACATGCTTGGGTACTCGTGTGATCTGAGTGACTCAGTTTTGGAATACAACTGTCGCGTGGTGCACCGCGACATCCAGGCACCCCGGAGTTTCTGAAAACAAATTTTCAGCGATTTTCACGAAACCACTTTTCTTCACCTTGAATTGGGCTAAAAATGCATCCCTGAAAATAAAAATTCTCTGAGTGGTGTGTAAATGCTGATCCTTACCCAACCTGGGGTGTCCACTGAGCATATCCGCGAACTCTAGTTGAAGTTCTCTGGGCATGGGATTTTGACATGTTACCCAAACCAAAAGGGTGGGAGTGGGAAACAATCAAGACAACGGATAGAAGCACTTGCATTTGAATGAGTTTCAAGCATGCTTGGGTACTCGTGTGATCTGAGTGATTCAGTTTTGGAATACAACTGTCGCGTGGTGCACCGCGATATCCAGGCACCCCGGAGTTTCTGAAAAAAAATTTTCAGCGATTTTCACGAAACCACTTTTCTTCAACTTGAATTGGGCTAAAAATGCATCCCTAAAAATAAAAATTCTCTGAGTGGTGTGTAAATGCTGATCCTTACCCAACCTGGGGTGTCCACTGAGCATATCCGCGAATTCTAGTTGAAGTTCTCTGGGCATGGGATTTTGACATGTTACCCAAACCAAAAGGAATGAGTGGGAAACAATCAAGACAACGGATAGAAGCACTTGCATTTGAATGAGTTTCAAGCATGCTTGGGTACTCGTGTGATCTGAGTGACTCAGTTTTGGAATACAACTGTCGCATGGTGCACCGCGATATCCAGGCACCCCGGAGTTTCTGAAAAAAAATTTTCAGCGATTTTCACAAAACCACTTTTCTTCAACTTGAATTGGGCTAAAAATCCATCCCTGAAAATAAAAATTCTCTGTGTGGTGTGCAAATGCTGATCCTTACCCAACCTGGGGTGTCCACTGAGGATTTCCGCGAACTCTAGTTGAAGTTCTCTGGGCATGGGATTTTCACATGTTACCCAAACCAAAGGAATGAGTGGGAAACAATCAAGACAACGGATAGAAGCACTTGCATTTGAATGAGTTTCAAGCATGCTTGGGGACTCGTGTGATCTGAGTGACTCAGTTTTGGAATACAACTGTCGCGTGGTGCACCGCGACATCCAGGCACCCCGGAGTTTCTGAAAAAAAATTTTCAGCGATTTTCACGAAACCACTTTTCTTCAACTTGAATTGGCCTAAAAATCCATCCCTGAAAATAAAAATTCTCTGAGTGGTGTGCAAATGTTGATCCTTACCCAACCTGGGGTGTCCACTGAGGATTTCCGCGAACTCCAGTTGAAGTTCTCTAGGCATGGGATTTTGACCTGTTACGCAAACCAAAAGGAATGAGTGGGAAACAATCAAGACAACGGATAGACGCACTTGCATTTGAATGAGTTTCAAGCATGCTTGGGTACTCGTGTGATCTTAGTGACTCAGTTTTGGAATACAACTGTCGTGTGGTGCACCGCGATATCCAGGCACCCCGGAGTTTCTGAAAAAAAATTTTCAGCGATATTCACGAAACCACTTTTCTTCAACTTGAATTGGGCTAAAAATGCATCCCTGAAAATAAAAATTCTCTGAGTGGTGTGTAAATGCTGATCCTTACCCAACCTGGGGTGTCCACTGAGCATATCCGCGAACTCTAGTTGAAGTTCTCTGGGCATGGGATTTTGACATGTTACCCAAACCAAAAGGAATGAGTGGGAAACAATCAAGACAACGGATAGAAGCACTTGCATTTGAATGAGTTTCAAGCATGCTTGGGTACTCGTGTGATCTGAGTGACTCAGTTTTGGAATACAACTGTCGCGTGGTGCACCGCGACATCCAGGCACCCCGGAGTTTCTGAAAAAAAATTTTCAGCTTTTTTCACAAAACCACTTTTCTTCATCTTGAATTGGGCTAAAAATGCATCCCTGAAAATAAAAATTCTCTGAGTGGTGTGTAAATGCTGATCCTTACCCGACCTGGGGTGTCCACTGAGCATATCCGCGAATTCTAGTTGAAGTTCTCTGGGCATGGGATTTTGACATGTTACCCAAATCAAAAGGAATGAGTGGGAAACAATCAAGACAACAGATAGAAGCACTTGCATTTGAATGAGTTTCAAGCATGCTTGGGTACTCGTGGGATCTGAGTGACTCAGTTTTGGAATACAACTGTCGCATGGTGCACCGCGATATCCAGGCACCCTGGAGTTTCTGAAAAAAAATTTTCAGCGATTTTCACAAAACCACTTTTCTTCAACATGAATTGGGCTAAAAATCCATCCCTGAAAATAAAAATTCTCTGTGTGGTGTGCAAATGCTGATCCTTACCCTACCTGGGTCGTCAACTGTGCATTTCCGCTAACTCTAGTTGTAGTTCTCTGGGCATGGGATTTTGACATGTTACCCAAACCAAAAGGAATGAGTGGGAAACAATCAAGACAACGGATAGAAGCACTTGCATTTGAATGAGTTTCAAGCATGCTTGGGTTCTCGTGTAATCTGTGTTACTCAGTTTTGGAATACAACTGTCGTGTGGTGCACCGCGATATCCAGGCACCCCGGAGTTTCTGAAAAAAAATTTTCAGCGATTTTCACGAAACCACTTTTCTTCAACTTGAATTGGGCTAAAAATCCATCCCTGAAAAAAAAAATTCTCTGAGTGGTGTGTAAATGCTGATCCTTACCCAACCTGGGGTGTCCACTGAGCATTTCCACGAACTCTAGTTGCAGTTCTCTGGGCATGAGATTTTGACATGTTACCCAAACCAAAAGGAATGAGTGGGAAACAATCAAGACAACTGATAGAAGCACTTGCATTTGAATGAGTTTCAAGCATGCTTGGGTACTTGTGTGATCTGAGTGACTCAGTTTTGGAATACAACTGTCGCGTGGTGCACCGCGACATCCAGGCACCCCGGAGTTTCTGAAAAAAAATTTTCAGCGATTTTCACGAAACCACTTTTCTTCAACTTGAATTGGGCTAAAAATCTATCCCTGAAAAAAAAAATTCTTTGAGTGGTGTGTAAATGCTGATCCTTACCCTACCTGGGTCGTCCACTGAGCATTTCTGCGAACTCTAGTTGAAGTTCTCTGGGCATGGGTTCTTGACATGTTACCCAACCCAAAAGGAATGAGTGGGAACCAATCAAGACAACGGATAGAAGCACTTGCATTTGAATGAGTTTCAAGCATGCTTGGGTACTCGTGTGATCTGAGTGACTCAGTTTTGGAATACAACTGTCGCGTGGTGCACCGCGACATCCAGGCACCCCGGAGTTTCTGAAAAAAAATTTTCAGCGATTTTCACGAAACCACTTTCCTTCAACTTGAATTGGCCTAAAAATCCATCCCTGAAAATAAAAATTTTCTGAGTGGTGTGCAAATGCTGATCCTTACCCAACCTTGGGTGTCCACTGAGGATTTCCGCGAACTCCAGTTGAAGTTCTCTGGGCATGGGATTTTGACATGTTACCCAAACCAAAAGGATTGAGTGGGAAACAATAAAGACAACGCATAGAAGCACTTGCATTTGAATGAGTTTCAAACATGCTTGGGTACTCGTGTGATCTGAGTGACTCAGTTTTGGAATACAACTGTCGCGTGGTGCACCGCGACATCCAGGCACCCCGGAGTTTCTGAAAACAAATTTTCAGCGATTTTCACGAAACCACTTTTCTTCACCTTGAATTGGGCTAAAAATGCATCCCTGAAAATAAAAATTCTCTGAGTGGTGTGTAAATGCTGATCCTTACCCAACCTGGGGTGTCCACTGAGCATATCCGCGAACTCTAGTTGAAGTTCTCTGGGCATGGGATTTTGACATGTTACCCAAACCAAAAGGCATGAGTGGGAAACAATCAAGACAACGGATAGAAGCACTTGCATTTGAATGAGTTTCAAGCATGCTTGGGTACTCGTGTGATCTGAGTGATTCAGTTTTGGAATACAACTGTCGCGTGGTGCACCGCGATATCCAGGCACCCCGGAGTTTCTGAAAAAAAATTTTCAGCGATTTTCACAAAACCACTTTTCTTCAACTTGAATTGGGCTAAAAATGCATCCCTGAAAATAAAAATTCTCTGTGTGGTGTGCAAATGCTGATCCTTACCCAACCTGGGGTGTCCACTGAGGATTTCCGCGAACTCTAGTTGAAGTTCTCTGGGCATGGGATTTTCACATGTTACCCAAACCAAAGGAATGAGTGGGAAACAATCAAGACAACGGATAGAAGCACTTGCATTTGAATGAGTTTCAAGCATGCTTGGGGACTCGTGTGATCTGAGTGACTCAGTTTTGGAATACAACTGTCGCGTGGTGCACCGCGACATCCAGGCACCCCGGAGTTTCTGAAAAAAAATTTTCAGCGATTTTCACGAAACCACTTTTCTTCAACTTGAAATGGGCTAAAAATCCATCCCTGAAAATAAAAATTCTCTGAGTGGTGTGCAAATGTTGATCCTTACCCAACCTGGGGTGTCCACTGAGGATTTCCGCGAACTCCAGTTGAAGTTCTCTAGGCATGGGATTTTGACCTGTTACGCAAACCAAAAGGAATGAGTGGGAAACAATCAAGACAACGGATAGACGCACTTGCATTTGAATGAGTTTCAAGCATGCTTGGGTACTCGTGTGATCTTAGTGACTCAGTTTTGGAATACAACTGTCGTGTGGTGCACCGCGATATCCAGGCACCCCGGAGTTTCTGAAAAAAAATTTTCAGCGATTTTCACGAAACCACTTTTCTTCAACTTGAATTGGGCTAAAAATGCATCCCTGAAAATAAAAATTCTCTGAGTGGTGTGTAAATGCTGATCCTTACCCAACCTGGGGTGTCCACTGAGCATATCCGCGAACTCTAGTTGAAGTTCTCTGGGCATGGGATTTTGACATGTTACCCAAACCAAAAGGAATGAGTGGGAAACAATCAAGACAACGGATAGAAGCACTTGCATTTGAATGAGTTTCAAGCATGCTTGGGTACTCGTGTGATCTGAGTGACTCAGTTTTGGAATACAACTGTCGCGTGGTGCACCGCGACATCCAGGCACCCCGGAGTTTCTGAAAAAAAATTTTCAGCGATTTTCACAAAACCACTTTTCTTCAACTTGAATTGGGCTAAAAATGCATCCCTGAAAATAAAAATTCTCTGAGTGGTGTGTAAATGCTGATCCTTACCCAACCTGGGGTGTCCACTGAGCATATCCGCGAATTCTAGTTGAAGTTCTCTGGGCATGGGATTTTGACATGTTACCCAAACCAAAAGGAATGAGTGGGAAACAATCAAGACAACGGATAGAAGCACTTGCATTTGAATGAGTTTCAAGCATGCTTGGGTACTCGTGTGATCTGAGTGACTCAGTTTTGGAATACAACTGTCGCATGGTGCACCGCGATATCCAGGCACCCCGGAGTTTCTGAAAAAAAATTTTCAGCGATTTTCACAAAACCACTTTTCTTCAACTTGAATTGGGCTAAAAATCCATCCCTGAAAATAAAAATTCTCTGTGTGGTGTGTAAATGCTGATCCTTACCCTACCTGGGTCGTCCACTGAGCATTTCCGCGAACTCTAGTTGTAGTTCTCTGGGCATGGGATTTTGACATTTTACCCAAACCAAAGGAATGAGTGGAAAACAATCAAGACAACGGATAGAAGCACTTGCATTTGAATGAGTTTCAAGCATGCTTGGGTACTCGTGTGATCTGAGTGACTCAGTTTTGGAATACAACTGTCGCGTGGTGCACCGCGATATCCAGGCACCCCGGAGTTTCTGAAAAAAAATTTTCAGCGATTTTCACGAAACCACTTTTCTTCAACTTGAATTGGGCTAAAAATCCATCCCTGAAAATAAAAATTCTCTGAGTTGTGTGTAAATGCTGATCCCTACCCTACCTAGGGTGTCCACTGAGCATTTCCGCGAACTCTAGTTGAAGTTCTCTGGGCATGGGATTTTGACATGTTACCCAAACCAAAAGGAATGAGTGGGAAACAATCAAGACAACGGATAGAAGCACTTGCATTTGAATGAGTTTCAAACATGCTTGGGTACTCATGTGATCTTAGTGACTCAGTTTTGGAATACAACTGTCGTGTTGTGCACCGCAATATCCAGGCACCCCGGAGTTTCTGAAAAAAAATTTTCAGCGATTTTCACGAAACCACTTTTCTTCAACTTGAAATGGGCTAAAAATCCATCCCTGAAAAAAAAATTCTCTGAGTGGTGTGTAAATGCTGATCCTTACCCTACCTGGGTCGTCAACTGTGCATTTCCGCTAACTCTAGTTGTAGTTCTCTGGGCATGGGATTTTGACATGTTACCCAAACCAAAAGGAATGAGTGGGAAACAATCAAGACAACGGATAGAAGCACTTGCATTTGAATGAGTTTCAAGCATGCTTGGGTTCTCGTGTAATCTGTGTGACTCAGTTTTGGAATACAACTGTCGTGTGGTGCACCGCGATATCCAGGCACCCCGGAGTTTCTGAAAAAAAATTTTCAGCGATTTTCACAAAACCACTTTTCTTTAACTTGAATTGGGCTAAAAATCCATCCCTGAAAAAAAAAATTCTCTGAGTGGTGTGTAAATGCTGATCCTTACCCAACCTGGGGTGTCCACTGAGCATTTCCACGAACTCTAGTTGCAGTTCTCTGGGCATGAGATTTTGACATGTTACCCAAACCAAAAGGAATGAGTGGGAAACAATCAAGACAACTGATAGAAGCACTTGCATTTGAATGAGTTTCAAGCATGCTTGGGTACTCGTGTGATCTGAGTGACTCAGTTTTGGAATACAACTGTCGCGTGGTGCACCGCGACATCCAGGCACCCCGGAGTTTCTGAAAAAAAATTTTCAGCGATTTTCACGAAACCACTTTTCTTCAACTTGAATTGGCCTAAAAATCCATCCCTAAAAATAAAAATTCTCTGAGTGGTGTGCAAATGCTGATCATTACCCAACCTGGGGTGTCCACTGAGGATTTCCGCGAACTCCAGTTAAAGTTCTCTGGGCATGGGATTTTGACATGTTACCCAAACCAAAAGGATTGAGTGGGAAACAATAAAGACAACGCATAGAAGCACTTGCATTTGAATGAGTTTCAAACATGCTTGGGTACTCGTGTGATCTGAGTGACTCAGTTTTGGAATACAACTGTCGCGTGGTGCACCGCGACATCCAGGCACCCCGGAGTTTCTGAAAACAAATTTTCAGCGATTTTCACGAAACCACTTTTCTTCAACTTGAATTGGGTTAAAAAACCATCCCTGAAAAAAAAAATTCTCTGAGTGGTGTCTAAATGCTGATCCTTACCCTACCTGGGTCGTCAACTGTGCATTTCCGCTAACTCTAGTTGTAGTTCTCTGGGCATGGGATTTTGACATGTTACCCAAACCAAAGGAATGAGTGGGAAACAATCAAGACAACGGATAGAAGCACTTGCATTTGAATGAGTTTCAAGCATGCTTGGGGACTCGTGTGATCTGAGTGACTCAGTTTTGGAATACAACTGTCGCGTGGTGCACCGCAACATCCAGGCACCCCGGAGTTTCTGAAAAAAAATTTTCAGCGATTTTCACGAAACCACTTTTCTTCAACTTGAATTGGCCTAAAAATCCATCCCTGAAAATAAAAATTCTTTGAGTGGTGTGTAAATGCTGATCCTTACCCTACCTGGGTCGTCCACTGAGCATTTCTGCGAACTCTAGTTGAAGTTCTCTGGGCATGGGTTCTTGACATGTTACCCAAACCAAAAGGAATGAGTGGGAACCAATCAAGACAACGGATAGAAGCACTTGCATTTGAATGAGTTTCAAGCATGCTTGGGTACTCGTGTGATCTGAGTGACTCAGTTTTGGAATACAACTGTCGCGTGGTGCACCGCGACATCCAGGCACCCCGGAGTTTCTGAAAAAAAATTTTCAGCGATTTTCACGAAACCACTTTCCTTCAACTTGAATTGGCCTAAAAATCCATCCCTGAAAATAAAAATTTTCTGAGTGGTGTGCAAATGCTGATCCTTACCCAACCTTGGGTGTCCACTGAGGATTTCCGCGAACTCCAGTTGAAGTTCTCTGGGCATGGGATTTTGACATGTTACCCAAACCAAAAGGATTGAGTGGGAAACAATAAAGACAACGCATAGAAGCACTTGCATTTGAATGAGTTTCAAACATGCTTGGGTACTCGTGTGATCTGAGTGACTCAGTTTTGGAATACAACTGTCGCGTGGTGCACCGCGACATCCAGGCACCCCGGAGTTTCTGAAAACAAATTTTCAGCGATTTTCACGAAACCACTTTTCTTCACCTTGAATTGGGCTAAAAATGCATCCCTGAAAATAAAAATTCTCTGAGTGGTGTGTAAATGCTGATCCTTACCCAACCTGGGGTGTCCACTGAGCATATCCGCGAATTCTAGTTGAAGTTCTCTGGGCATGGGATTTTGACATGTTACCCAAACCAAAAGGAATGAGTGGGAAACAATCAAGACAACGGATAGAAGCACTTGCATTTGAATGAGTTTCAAGCATACTTGGGTACTCGTGTGATCTTAGTGACTCAGTTTTGGAATACAACTGTCGTGTGGTGCACCGCGATATCCAGGCACCCCGGAGTTTCTGAAAAAAAATTTTCAGCGATTTTCACGAAACCACTTTTCTTCAACTTGAATTGGGCTAAAAATGCATCCCTGAAAATAAAAATTCTCTGAGTGGTGTGTAAATGCTGATCCTTACCCAACCTGGGGTGTCCACTGAGCATATCCGCGAACTCTAATTGAAGTTCTCTGGGCATGGGATTTTGACATGTTACCCAAACCAAAAGGATTGAGTGGGAATCAATCAAGACAACGCAAAGAGCACTTGCATTTGAATGAGTTTCAAGCATGCTTGGGTACTCGTGTGATCTGAGTGTCTCAGTTTTGGAAAACAACTGTCGCGTGGTGCACCGCGATATCCAGGCACCCCGGAGTTTCTGAAAAAAAATTTTCAGCGATTTTCACAAAACCACTTTTCTTCAACTTGAATTGGGCTAAAAATCCATCCCTGAAAATAAAAATTCTCTGAGTGGTGTGTAAATACTGATCCTTACCCAACCTGGGGTGTCCACTGAGCATTTCCACGAACTCTAGTTGCAGTTCTCTGGGCATGGGATTTTGACATGTTACCCAAACCAAAAGGAATGAGTGGGATACAATCAAGACAACGGATAGAAGCACTTGCATTTGAATGAGTTTCAAGCATGCTTGGGTACTCGTGTGATCTGAGTGACTCAGTTTTGGAAAACAACTGTCGTGTGGTGCACCGCGACATCCAGGCACCCCGGAGTTTCTGAAAAAAAATTTTCAGCGATTTTTACGAAACCACTTTTCTTCAACTTGAATTGGGCTAAAAATCCATCCCTGAAAATAAAAATTCTCTGAGTGGTGTGTAAATACTGATTCTTACCCTACCTGGGGTGTCCACTGAGCATTTCCGCGAACTCTAGTTGAAGTTCTCTGGGCATGGGATTTTGACATGTTACCCAAACCAAAAGGAAAGAGTGGGAAACAATCAAGACAACGGATAGAAGCACTTGCATTTGAATGAGTTTCAAGCATGCTTGGGTACTCGTGTGATCTGAGTGACTCAGTTTTGGAATACAACTGTCGCGTGGTGCACCGCGACATCCAGGCACCCCGGAGTTTCTGAAAACAAATTTTCAGCGATTTTCACGAAACCACTTTTCTTCAACTTGAATTGGGTTAAAAAACCATCCCTGAAAATAAAAATTCTCTGAGTGGTGTGCAAATGCTGATCTTTACCCTACCTGGGGTGTCCACTGAGCACTTCCGCGAACTCTAGTTGTAGTTCTCTGGGCATGGGATTTTGACATGTTACCCAAACCAAAGGAATGAGTGGGAAACAATCAAGACAACGGATAGAAGCACTTGCATTTGAATGAGTTTCAAGCATGCTTGGGGACTCGTGTGATCTGAGTGACTCAGTTTTGGAATACAACTGTCGCGTGGTGCACCGCGACATCCAGGCACCCCGGAGTTTCTGAAAAAAAATTTTCAGCGATTTTCACGAAACCACTTTTCTTCAACTTGAATTGGCCTAAAAATCCAACCCTGAAAATAAAAATTCTCTGAGTGGTGTGCAAATGTTGATCCTTACCCAACCTGGGGTGTCCACTGAGGATTTCCGCGAACTCCAGTTGAAGTTCTCTGGGCATGGGATTTTGACCTGTTACGCAAACCAAAAGGAATGAGTGGGAAACAATCAAGACAACGGATAGACGCACTTGCATTTGAATGAGTTTCAAGCATGCTTGGGTACTCGTGTGATCTTAGTGACTCAGTTTTGGAATACAACTGTCGTGTGGTGCACCGCGATATCCAGGCACCCCGGAGTTTCTGAAAAAAAATTTTCAGCGATTTTCACGAAACCACTTTTCTTCAACTTGAATTGGGCTAAAAATGCATCCCTGAAAATAAAAATTCTCTGGGTGGTGTGTAAATGCTGATCCTTACCCAACCTGGGGTGTCCACTGAGCATATCCGCGAACTCTAGTTGAAGTTCTCTGGGCATGGGATTTTGACATGTTACCCAAACCAAAAGGAATGAGTGGGAAACAATCAAGACAACGGATAGAAGCACTTGCATTTGAATGAGTTTCAAGCATGCTTGGGTACTCGTGTGATCTGAGTGACTCAGTTTTGGAATACAACTGTCGCGTGGTGCACCGCGATATCCAGGCACCCCGGAGTTTCTGAAAAAAAATTTTCAGCGATTTTCACGAAACCACTTTTCTTCAACTTGAATTGGGCTAAAAATGCATCCCTGAAAATAAAAATTCTCTGAGTGGTGTGTAAATGCTGATCCTTACCCAACCTGGGGTGTCCACTGAGCATATCCGCGAATTCTAGTTGAAGTTCTCTGGGCATGGGATTTTGACATGTTACCCAAACCAAAAGGAATGAGTGGGAAACAATCAAGACAACGGATAGAAGCACTTGCATTTGAATGAGTTTCAAGCATGCTTGGGTACTCGTGTGATCTGAGTGACTCAGTTTTGGAATACAACTGTCGCATGGTGCACCGCGATATCCAGGCACCCCGGAGTTTCTGAAAAAAAATTTTCAGCGATTTTCACAAAACCACTTTTCTTCAACTTGAATTGGGCTAAAAATCCATCCCTGAAAATAAAAATTCTCTGTGTGGTGTGCAAATGCTGATCCTTACCCAACCTGGGGTGTCCACTGAGGATTTCCGCGAACTCTAGTTGAAGTTCTCTGGGCATGGGATTTTCACATGTTACCCAAACCAAAAGGATTGAGTGGGAATCAATAAAGACAACGCAAAGAAGCACTTGCATTTGAATGAGTTTCAAGCATGCTTGGGTACTCGTATGATCTGAGTGTCTCAGTTTTGGAAAACAACTGTCGCGTGGTGCACAGCGATATCCAGGCACCCCGGAGTTTCTGAAAAAAAATTTTTCAGCGATTTTCACGAAACCACTTTTCTTCAACTTCAATTGGGCTAAAAATCCATTCCTGAAAAAAAAAATTCTCTGAGTGGTGTGTAAATGCTGATCCTTACCCTACCTGGGTCGTCCACTGAGCATTTCCGCGAACTCTAGTTGTAGTTCTCTGGGCATGGGATTTTGACATTTTACCCAAACCAAAGGAATGAGTGGAAAACAATCAAGACAACGGATAGAAGCACTTGCATTTGAATGAGTTTCAAGCATGCTTGGGTACTCGTGTGATCTGAGTGACTCAGTTTTGGAATACAACTGTCGCGTGGTGCACCGCGATATCCAGGCACCCAGAAGTTTCTGAAAAAAAATTTTCAGCGATTTTCACGAAACCACTTATCTTCAACTTGAATTGGGCTAAAAATCCATCCCTGAAAATAAAAATTCTCTGAGTGGTGTGTAAATGCTGATCCTTACCCTACCTAGGGTGTCCACTGAGCATTTCCGCGAACTCTAGTTGAAGTTCTCTGGGCATGGGATTTTGACATGTTACCCAAACCAAAAGGAATGAGTGGGAAACAATCAAGACAACGGATAGAAGCACTTGCATTTGAATGAGTTTCAAGCATGCTTGGGAACTCGTGTGATCTGAGTGACTCAGTTTTGGAATACAACTGTCGCGTGGTGCACCGCGATATCCAGGCACCCCGGAGGTTCTTAAAAAAACTTTTCAGCGATTTTCACGAAACCACTTTTCTTCAACTTGAATTGGGCTAAAAATCCATCCCTGAAAAAAAAATTCTCTGAGTGGTGTGTAAATGCTGATCCTTACCCAACCTGGGGTGTCCACTGAGCATTTCCACGAACTCTAGTTGCAGTTCTCTGGGCATGAGATTTTGACATGTTACCCAAACCAAAAGGAATGAGTGGGAAACAATCAAGACAACTGATAGAAGCTCTTGCATTTGAATGAGTTTCAAGCATGCTTGGGTACTTGTGTGATCTGAGTGACTCAGTTTTGGAATACAACTGTCGCGTGGTGCACCGCGACATCCAGGCACCCCGGAGTTTCTGAAAAAAAATTTTCAGCGATTTTCACGAAACCACTTTTCTTCAACTTGAATTGGGCTAAAAATCTATCCCTGAAAAAAAAAATTCTTTGAGTGGTGTGTAAATGCTGATCCTTACCCAACCTGGGGTGTCCACTGAGAATTTCCGCGAACTCCAGTTGAAGTTCTCTGGGCATGGGATTTTGACCTGTTACGCAAACCAAAAGGAATGAGTGGGAAACAATCAAGACAACGGATAGACGCACTTGCATTTGAATGAGTTTCAAGCATGCTTGGGTACTCGTGTGATCTTAGTGACTCAGTTTTGGAATACAACTGTCGTGTGGTGCACCGCGATATCCAGGCACCCCGGAGTTTCTGAAAAAAAATTTTCAGCGACTTTCACGAAACCACTTTTCTTCAACTTGAATGGGCTAAAAATGCATCCCTGAAAATAAAAATTCTCTGTGTGGTGTGCAAATGCTGATCCTTACCCAACCTGGGGTGTCCACTGAGGATTTCCGCGAACTCTAGTTGAAGTTCTCTGGGCATGGGATTTTCACATGTTACCCAAACCAAAAGGATTGAGTGGGAATCAATAAAGACAACGCAAAGAAGCACTTGCATTTGAATGAGTTTCAAGCATGCTTGGGTACTCGTGTGATCTGAGTGTCTCAGTTTTGGAAAACAACTGTCGCGTGGTGCACCGCGATATCCAGGCACCCCTGAGTTTCTGAAAAAAAATTTTCAGCGATTTTCACGAAACCACTTTTCTTCAACTTCAATTGGGCTAAAAATCCATTCCTGAAAAAAAAAATTCTCTGAGTGGTGTGTAAATGCTGATCCTTACCCTACCTGGGTCGTCCACTGAGCATTTCCGCGAACTCTAGTTGTAGTTCTCTGGGCATGGGATTTTGACATTTTACCCAAACCAAAGGAATGAGTGGAAAACAATCAAGACAACGGATAGAAGCACTTGCATTTGAATGAGTTTCAAGCATGCTTGGGTACTCGTGTGATCTGAGTGACTCAGTTTTGGAATACAACTGTCACGTGGTGCACCGCGATATCCAGGCACCCCGGAGTTTCTGAAAAAAAATTTTCATCGATTTTCACGAAACCACTTTTCTTCAACTTGAATTGGGCTAAAAATCCATCCCTGAAAATAAAAATTCTCTGAGTGGTGTGTAAATGCTGATCCTTACCCAACCTGGGGTGTCCACTGAGCATATCTGCGAACTCTAGTTGAAGTTCTCTGGGCATGGGATTTTGACATGTTACCCAAACCAAAAGGAATGAGTGGGAAACAATCAAGACAACGGATAGAAGCACTTGCATTTGAATGAGTTTCAAGCATGCTTGGGTACTCGTGTGATCTGAGTGACTCAGTTTTGGAATACAACTGTCGCGTGGTGCACCGCGATATCCAGGCACCCCGGAGGTTCTTAAAAAAACTTTTCAGCGATTTTCACGAAACCACTTTTCTTCAACTTGAATTGGGCTAAAAATCCATCCCTGAAAATAAAAATTCTCTGAGTGGTGTGCAAATGCTGATCCTTACCCAACCTGGGGTGTCCACTGAGGATTTCCGCGAACTCTAGTTGAAGTTCTCTGGGCATGGGATTTTGACATGTTACCCAAACCAAAAGGATTGAGTGGGAAACAATCAAGACAACGGATAGACGCACTTGCATTTGAATGAGTTTCAAGCATGCTTGGGTACTCGTGTGATCTGAGTGACTCAGTTTTGGAATACAACTGTCGCGTGGTGCACCGCGATATCCAGGCACCCCGGAGTTTCTGAAAAAAAATTTTCAGCGATTTTCACGAAACCACTTTTCTTCAACTTGAATTGGGCTAAAAATCCATGCCTGAAAATAAATATACTCTGAGTGGTGTGTAAATGCTGATCCTTACCCTACCTGGGGTGTCCACTGAGCATTTCCGCGAACTCTAGTTGAAGTTCTCTGGGCATGGGATTTTGACATGTTACCCAAACCAAAAGGAATGAGTGGGAAACAATCAAGACAACGGATAGAAGCACTTGCATTTGAATGAGTTTCAAGCATGCTTGGGTACTCGTGTGATCTTCATGACTCAGTTTTGGAATACAACTGTCGCGTGGTGCACCTCAACATCCAGGCAAGCTGGAGTTTCTGAAAAAAAATTTTCAGCGATTTTCACGAAACCACTTTTCTTCAACTTGAAATGGGCTAAAAATCCATCCCTGAAAAAAAAATTCTCTGAGTGGTGTGTAAATGCTGATCCTTACCCTACCTGGGTCGTCAACTGTGCATTTCCGCTAACTCTAGTTGTAGTTCTCTGGGCATGGGATTTTGACATGTTACCCAAACCAAAAGGAATGGGTGGGAAACAATCAAGACAACGGATAGAAGCACTTGCATTTGAATGAGTTTCAAGCATGCTTGGGTACTCGTGTGATCTGAGTGACTCAGTTTTGGAATACAACTGTCGCGTGGTGTACCGCGATATCCAGGTACCCCGGAGTTTCTGAAAAAAAATTTTCAGCGATTTTCACGAAACCACTTTTCTTCAACTTGAATTGGGCTACAAATCCATCCCTGAAAATAAAAATTCTCCGAGTGGTGTGTAAATGCTGATCCTTACCCTACCTGGGTCGTCCACTGAGCATTTCCGCGAACTCTAGTTGTAGTTCTCTGGGCATGGGATTTTGACATGTTACCCAAACCAATAGAATGAGTGGGAAACAATCAAGACAACGGATAGAAGCACTTGCATTTGAATGAGTTTCAAGCATGCTTGGGTACTCGTGTGATCTGAGTGACTCAGTTTTGGAATACAACTGTCGCGTGGTGCACCGCGATATCCAGGCACCCCGGAGTTTCTGAAAAAAAATTTTCAGCGATTTTCACAAAACCACTTTTCTTCAACTTGAATTGGGCTAAAAATCCATCCCTGAAAAAAAAAATTCTCTGAGTGGTGTGCAAATGCTGATCCTTACCCTACCTGGGGTGTCCACTGAGCACTTCCGCGAACTCTAGTTGAAGTTCTCTGGGCATGGGATTTTGACATGTTACCAAAACCAAAAGGAATGAGTGGGAAACAATCAAGACAACGGATAGATGCACTTGCATTTGAATGAGTTTCAAGCATGCTTTGGTACTCGTGTGATCTGAGTGACTTAGTTTTGGAATACAACTGTCGCTTGGTGCACCGCGATATCCAGGCACCCCGGAGTTTCTGAAAAAAAATTTTCAGCGATTTTCACGAAACCACTTTTCTTCAACTTGAATTGGGCTAAAAATCCATCCCTGAAAATAAAAATTCTCTGAGTGGTGTATATATGCTGATCCTTACCCTACCTGGTGTGTTCACTGAGCATTTCCGCGAAATCTAGTTGAAGTTCTCTGGGCATGGGATTTTGACATGTTACCCAAACCAAAAGAAATGAGTGGGAAACAATCAAGACAACGAATAGAAGCACTTAAATTTGAATGAGCTTCAAGCATGCTTGGGTACTCGTGTGATCTTAGTGACTCAGTTTTGGAATACAACTGTCGTGTGGTGCACCGCGACATCCAGGCACCCCGGAATTTCTGAAAAAAAATTTTCAGCGATTTTCACGAAACCACTTTTCTTCAACTTGAATTGGGCTAAAAATCCATCCCTGAAAAAAAAAATTCTCTGAGTGGTGTTCAAATGCTGATCCTTACCCTACCTGGGGTGTCCACTGAGCATTTCCGCGAACTCTAGTTGAAATTCCAAGGGCATTGGATTTTGACCAGTTACCAACACTAAAAGGAATGAGTGGGAAACAATCAAGACAACGCATAGACGCACTTGCATTTGAATGAGTTTCAAGCATGCTTGTGTACTCGTGTGATCTGAGTGACTCAGTGTTGGAATACAACTGTCGCGTGGTGCACCGCAATATCCAGGCACCCCGGAGTTTCTGAAAAAAAAATTTCAGCGATTTTCACGAAACCACTTTTCTTCAACTTGAATTGGGCTAAAAATCCATCCCTGAAAAAAAAAACTCTCTGAGTGGTGTGCAAATGCTGATCCTTACCCTACCTGGGGTGTCCACTGAGCACTTTCGCGAACTCTAGTTGAAGTTCTCTGGGCATGGGATTTTGACATGTTACCCAAACCAAAAGGAACGAGTGGGAAACAATCAACACAACGGATAAAAGCACATGCATTTGAATGAGTTTCAAGCATGCTTGGGTACTCGTGTGATCTGAGTGACTCAGTTTTGGAATACAACTGTCGTGTGGTGCACCGCGATATCCAGGCACCCCGGAGTTTCTGAAAAAAAATTTTCAGCGATTTTCACGAAACCACTTTTCTTCAACTTGAATTGGGCTAAAAATCCATCCCTGAAAATAAAAATTCTCTGAGTGGTGTGCAAATGTTGATCCTTACCCAACCTGGTGTGTCCACTGAGGATTTCCGCGAACTCCAGTTGAAGTTCTCTGGGCATGGGATTTTGACCTGTTACGCAAACCAAAAGGAATGAGTGGGAAACAATCAAGACAACGGATAGACGCACTTGCATTTGAATGAGTTTCAAGCATGCTTGGGTACTCGTGTGATCTTAGTGACTCAGTTTTGGAATACAACTGTCGTGTGGTGCACCGCGATATCCAGGCACCCCGGAGTTTCTGAAAAAAAATTTTCAGCGATTTTCACGAAACCACTTTTCTTCAACTTGAATTGGGCTAAAAATGCATCCCTGAAAATAAAAATTCTCTGAGTGGTGTGTAAATGCTGATCCTTACCCAACCTGGGGTGTCCACTGAGCATATCCGCGAACTCTAGTTGAAGTTCTCTGGCCATGGGATTTTGACATGTTACCCAAACCAAAAGGAATGAGTGGGAAACAATCAAGACAACGGATAGAAGCACTTGCATTTGAATGAGTTTCAAGCATGCTTGGGTACTCGTGTGATCTGAGTGACTCAGTTTTGGAATACAACTGTCGCGTGGTGCACCGCGACATCCAGGCACCCCGGAGTTTCTGAAAAAAAATTTTCAGCGATTTTCACGAAACCACTTTTCTTCAACTTGAATTGGGCTAAAAATCCATTCCTGAAAAAAAAAATTCTCTGAGTGGTGTGTAAATGCTGATCCTTACCCTACCTGGGTCGTCCACTGAGCATTTCCGCGAACTCTAGTTGTAGTTCTCTGGGCATGGGATTTTGACATTTTACCCAAACCAAAGGAATGAGTGGAAAACAATCAAGACAACGGATAGAAGCACTTGCATTTGAATGAGTTTCAAGCATGCTTGGGTACTCGTGTGATCTGAGTGACTCAGTTTTGGAATACAACTGTCACGTGGTGCACCGCGATATCCAGGCACCCCGGAGTTTCTGAAAAAAAATTTTCAGCGATTTTCACGAAACCACTTTTCTTCAACTTGAATTGGGCTAAAAATCCATCCCTGAAAATAAAAATTCTCTGAGTGGTGTGTAAATGCTGATCCTTACCCAACCTGGGGTGTCCACTGAGCATATCTGCGAACTCTAGTTGAAGTTCTCTGGGCATGGGATTTTCACATGTTACCCAAACCAAAAGGAATGAGTGGGAAACAATCAAGACAACGGATAGAAGCACTTGCATTTGAATGAGTTTCAAACATGCTTGGGTACTCGTGTGATCTGAGTGACTCAGTTTTGGAATACAACTGTCGCGTGGTGCACCGCGATATCCAGGCACCCCGGAGGTTCTTAAAAAAACTTTTCAGCGATTTTCACGAAACCACTTTTCTTCAACTTGAATTGGGCTAAAAATCCATCCCTGAAAATAAAAATTCTCTGAGTGGTGTGCAAATGCTGATCCTTACCCAACCTGGGGTGTCCACTGAGGATTTCCGCGAACTCTAGTTGAAGTTCTCTGGGCATGGGATTTTGACATGTTACCCAAACCAAAAGGATTGAGTGGGAAACAATCAAGACAACGGATAGACGCACTTGCATTTGAATGAGTTTCAAGCATGCTTGGGTACTCGTGTGATCTGAGTGACTCAGTTTTGGAATACAACTGTCGCGTGGTGCACTGCGATATCCAGGCACCCCGGAGTTTCTGAAAAAAAATTTTCAGCGATTTTCACGAAACCACTTTTCTTCAACTTGAATTGGGCTAAAAATCCATGCCTGAAAATAAATATTCTCTGAGTGGTGTGTAAATGCTGATCCTTACCCTACCTGGGGTGTCCACTGAGCATTTCCGCGAACTCTAGTTGAAGTTCTCTGGGCATGGGATTTTGACATGTTACCCAAACCAAAAGGAATGAGTGGGAAACAATCAAGACAACGGATAGAAGCACTTGCATTTGAATGAGTTTCAAGCATGCTTGGGTACTCGTGTGATCTTCATGACTCAGTTTTGGAATACAACTGTCGCGTGGTGCACCTCAACATCCAGGCAAGCTGGAGTTTCTGAAAAAAAATTTTCAGCGATTTTCACGAAACCACTTTTCTTCAACTTGAAATGGGCTAAAAATCCATCCCTGAAAAAAAAATTCTCTGAGTGGTGTGTAAATGCTGATCCTTACCCTACCTGGGTCGTCAACTGTGCATTTCCGCTAACTCTAGTTGTAGTTCTCTGGGCATGGGATTTTGACATGTTACCCAAACCAAAAGGAATGGGTGGGAAACAATCAAGACAACGGATAGAAGCACTTGCATTTGAATGAGTTTCAAGCATGCTTGGGTACTCGTGTGATCTGAGTGACTCAGTTTTGGAATACAACTGTCGCGTGGTGTACCGCGATATCCAGGTACCCCGGAGTTTCTGAAAAAAAATTTTCAGCGATTTTCACGAAACCACTTTTCTTCAACTTGAATTGGGCTACAAATCCATCCCTGAAAATAAAAATTCTCCGAGTGGTGTGTAAATGCTGATCCTTACCCTACCTGGGTCGTCCACTGAGCATTTCCGCGAACTCTAGTTGTAGTTCTCTGGGCATGGGATTTTGACATGTTACCCAAACCAATAGAATGAGTGGGACACAATCAAGACAACGGATAGAAGCACTTGCATTTGAATGAGTTTCAAGCATGCTTGGGTACTCGTGTGATCTGAGTGACTCAGTTTTGGAATACAACTGTCGCGTGGTGCACCGCGATATCCAGGCACCCCGGAGTTTCTGAAAAAAAATTTTCAGCGATTTTCACAAAACCACTTTTCTTCAACTTGAATTGGGCTAAAAATCCATCCCTGAAAAAAAAAATTCTCTGAGTGGTGTGCAAATGCTGATCCTTACCCTACCTGGGGTGTCCACTGAGCACTTCCGCGAACTCTAGTTGAAGTTCTCTGGGCATGGGATTTTGACATGTTACCAAAACCAAAAGGAATGAGTGGGAAACAATCAAGACAACGGATAGATGCACTTGCATTTGAATGAGTTTCAAGCATGCTTTGGTACTCGTGTGATCTGAGTGACTTAGTTTTGGAATACAACTGTCGCTTGGTGCACCGCGATATCCAGGCACCCCGGAGTTTCTGAAAAAAAATTTTCAGCGATTTTCACGAAACCACTTTTCTTCAACTTGAATTGGGCTAAAAATCCATCCCTGAAAATAAAAATTCTCTGAGTGGTGTATATATGCTGATCCTTACCCTACCTGGGGTGTTCACTGAGCATTTCCGCGAAATCTAGTTGAAGTTCTCTGGGCATGGGATTTTGACATGTTACCCAAACCAAAAGAAATGAGTGGGAAACAATCAAGACAACGAATAGAAGCACTTAAATTTGAATGAGCTTCAAGCATGCTTGGGTACTCGTGTGATCTTAGTGACTCAGTTTTGGAATACAACTGTCGCGTGGTGCTCCGCGACATCCAGGCACCCCGGAGTTTCTGAAAAAAAATTTTCAGCGATTTTCATGAAACCAGTTTCTTCATTTTGAATTGGGCTAAAAATCCATCCCTGAAAATAAAAATTCTCTGAGTGGTGTGTAAATGCTGATCCTTACCCTACCTGGGGTGTCCACTGAGCATTTCCGCGAACTCTAGTTGAAGTTGTCTGGGCATAGGATTTTGACATGTTACCCAAACCAAAAGGAATGAGTGGGAAACAATCAAGACAACGGATAGACGTACTTGCATTAGAATGAGTTTCAAGCATGCTTGGGTACTCGTGTGATCTGAGTTACTCAGTTTTGGAATACAACTGTCGCGGGGTGGACCGCGACATCCAGGCACCTCGGAGTTTCTGAAAAAAAATTTTCAGCGATTTTCACGAAACCACTTTTCTTCAACTTGAATTGGGCTAAAAATCCATCCCTGAAAATAAAAATTCTCTGAGTGGTGTGTAAATGCTGATCCTTACCCTACCTGGGGTGTCCACTGAGCATTTCCGCGAACTCTAGTTGAAGTTCTCTGGGCATGGGATTTTGACATGTTACCCAAACCAAAAGGAATGAGTGGGAAACAATCAAGACAACGGATAGAAGCACTTGCATTTGAATGAGTTTCAAGCATTGTTGGGTACTCGTGTGATCTGAGTGACTCAGTTTTGGAATACAACTGTCGCGTGCTGCACCGCGATATCCAGGCACCCCGGAGTTTCTGAAAAAAAATTTTCAGCGATTTTCACGAAACCACTTTTCTTCAACTTGAATTGGGCTAAAAATCCATCCCTGAAAATAAAAATTCTCTGAGTGGTGTGTAAATGCTGATCCTTATCCAACCTGGGGTGTCCACTGAGCATTTCCGCGAACTCTAGTTGAAGTTCTCTGGGCATGGGATTTTGACATGTTACCCAAACCAAAAGGAATGAGTGGGAAACAATCAAGACAACGGATAGAAGCACTTGCATTTGAATGAGTTTCAAGCATGCTTGGGTACTCGTGTGATCTGAGTGACTCAGTTTTGGAATACAACTGTCGCGTGGTGCACCGCGACATCCAGGCACCCCGGAGTTTCTGAAAAAAAATTTTCAGCGATTTTCACGAAACCACTTTTCTTCAACTTGAATTGGGCTAAAAATCCATTCCTGAAAAAAAAAATTCTCTGAGTGGTGTGTAAATGCTGATCCTTACCCTACCTGGGTCGTCCACTGAGCATTTCCGCGAACTCTAGTTGTAGTTCTCTGGGCATGGGATTTTGACATTTTACCCAAACCAAAGGAATGAGTGGAAAACAATCAAGACAACGGATAGAAGCACTTGCATTTGAATGAGTTTCAAGCATGCTTGGGTACTCGTGTGATCTGAGTGACTCAGTTTTGGAATACAACTGTCACGTGGTGCACCGCGATATCCAGGCACCCCGGAGTTTCTGAAAAAAAATTTTCAGCGATTTTCACGAAACCACTTTTCTTCAACTTGAATTGGGCTAAAAATCCATCCCTGAAAATAAAAATTCTCTGAGTGGTGTGTAAATGCTGATCCTTACCCAACCTGGGGTGTCCACTGAGCATATCTGCGAACTCTAGTTGAAGTTCTCTGGGCATGGGATTTTCACATGTTACCCAAACCAAAAGGAATGAGTGGGAAACAATCAAGACAACGGATAGAAGCACTTGCATTTGAATGAGTTTCAAACATGCTTGGGTACTCGTGTGATCTGAGTGACTCAGTTTTGGAATACAACTGTCGCGTGGTGCACCGCGATATCCAGGCACCCCGGAGGTTCTTAAAAAAACTTTTCAGCGATTTTCACGAAACCACTTTTCTTCAACTTGAATTGGGCTAAAAATCCATCCCTGAAAATAAAAATTCTCTGAGTGGTGTGCAAATGCTGATCCTTACCCAACCTGGGGTGTCCACTGAGAATTTCCGCGAACTCTAGTTGAAGTTCTCTGGGCATGGGATTTTGACATGTTACCCAAACCAAAAGGATTGAGTGGGAAACAATCAAGACAACGGATAGACGCACTTGCATTTGAATGAGTTTCAAGCATGCTTGGGTACTCGTGTGATCTGAGTGACTCAGTTTTGGAATACAACTGTCGCGTGGTGCACTGCGATATCCAGGCACCCCGGAGTTTCTGAAAAAAAATTTTCAGCGATTTTCACGAAACCACTTTTCTTCAACTTGAATTGGGCTAAAAATCCATGCCTGAAAATAAATATTCTCTGAGTGGTGTGTAAATGCTGATCCTTACCCTACCTGGGGTGTCCACTGAGCATTTCCGCGAACTCTAGTTGAAGTTCTCTGGGCATGGGATTTTGACATGTTACCCAAACCAAAAGGAATGAGTGGGAAACAATCAAGACAACGGATAGAAGCACTTGCATTTGAATGAGTTTCAAGCATGCTTGGGTACTCGTGTGATCTTCATGACTCAGTTTTGGAATACAACTGTCGCGTGGTGCACCTCAACATCCAGGCAAGCTGGAGTTTCTAAAAAAAATTTTCAGCGATTTTCACGAAACCACTTTTCTTCAACTTGAAATGGGCTAAAAATCCATCCCTGAAAAAAAAATTCTCTGAGTGGTGTGTAAATGCTGATCCTTACCCTACCTGGGTCGTCAACTGTGCATTTCCGCTAACTCTAGTTGTAGTTCTCTGGGCATGGGATTTTGACATGTTACCCAAACCAAAAGGAATGGGTGGGAAACAATCAAGACAACGGATAGAAGCACTTGCATTTGAATGAGTTTCAAGCATGCTTGGGTACTCGTGTGATCTGAGTGACTCAGTTTTGGAATACAACTGTCGCGTGGTGTACCGCGATATCCAGGTACCCCGGAGTTTCTGAAAAAAAATTTTCAGCGATTTTCACGAAACCACTTTTCTTCAACTTGAATTGGGCTACAAATCCATCCCTGAAAATAAAAATTCTCCGAGTGGTGTGTAAATGCTGATCCTTACCCTACCTGGGTCGTCCACTGAGCATTTCCGCGAACTCTAGTTGTAGTTCTCTGGGCATGGGATTTTGACATGTTACCCAAACCAATAGAATGAGTGGGAAACAATCAAGACAACGGATAGAAGCACTTGCATTTGAATGAGTTTCAAGCATGCTTGGGTACTCGTGTGATCTGAGTGACTCAGTTTTGGAATACAACTGTCGCGTGGTGCACCGCGATATCCAGGCACCCCGGAGTTTCTGAAAAAAAATTTTCAGCGATTTTCACAAAACCACTTTTCTTCAACTTGAATTGGGCTAAAAATCCATCCCTGAAAAAAAAAATTCTCTGAGTGGTGTGCAAATGCTGATCCTTACCCTACCTGGGGTGTCCACTGAGCACTTCCGCGAACTCTAGTTGAAGTTCTCTGGGCATGGGATTTTGACATGTTACCAAAACCAAAAGGAATGAGTGGGAAACAATCAAGACAACGGATAGATGCACTTGCATTTGAATGAGTTTCAAGCATGCTTTGGTACTCGTGTGATCTGAGTGACTTAGTTTTGGAATACAACTGTCGCTTGGTGCACCGCGATATCCAGGCACCCCGGAGTTTCTGAAAAAAAATTTTCAGCGATTTTCACGAAACCACTTTTCTTCAACTTGAATTGGGCTAAAAATCCATCCCTGAAAATAAAAATTCTCTGAGTGGTGTATATATGCTGATCCTTACCCTACCTGGGGTGTTCACTGAGCATTTCCGCGAAATCTAGTTGAAGTTCTCTGGGCATGGGATTTTGACATGTTACCCAAACCAAAAGAAATGAGTGGGAAACAATCAAGACAACGAATAGAAGCACTTAAATTTGAATGAGCTTCAAGCATGCTTGGGTACTCGTGTGATCTTAGTGACTCAGTTTTGGAATACAACTGTCGCGTGGTGCTCCGCGACATCCAGGCACCCCGGAGTTTCTGAAAAAAAATTTTCAGCGATTTTCATGAAACCAGTTTCTTCATTTTGAATTGGGCTAAAAATCCATCCCTGAAAATAAAAATTCTCTGAGTGGTGTGTAAATGCTGATCCTTACCCTACCTGGGGTGTCCACTGAGCATTTCCGCGAACTCTAGTTGAAGTTGTCTGGGCATAGGATTTTGACATGTTACCCAAACCAAAAGGAATGAGTGGGAAACAATCAAGACAACGGATAGACGTACTTGCATTAGAATGAGTTTCAAGCATGCTTGGGTACTCGTGTGATCTGAGTTACTCAGTTTTGGAATACAACTGTCGCGGGGTGGACCGCGACATCCAGGCACCTCGGAGTTTCTGAAAAAAAATTTTCAGCGATTTTCACGAAACCACTTTTCTTCAACTTGAATTGGGCTAAAAATCCATCCCTGAAAATAAAAATTCTCTGAGTGGTGTGTAAATGCTGATCCTTACCCTACCTGGGGTGTCCACTGAGCATTTCCGCGAACTCTAGTTGAAGTTCTCTGGGCATGGGATTTTGACATGTTACCCAAACCAAAAGGAATGAGTGGGAAACAATCAAGACAACGGATAGAAGCACTTGCATTTGAATGAGTTTCAAGCATTGTTGGGTACTCGTGTGATCTGAGTGACTCAGTTTTGGAATACAACTGTCGCGTGCTGCACCGCGATATCCAGGCACCCCGGAGTTTCTGAAAAAAAATTTTCAGCGATTTTCACGAAACCACTTTTCTTCAACTTGAATTGGGCTAAAAATCCATCCCTGAAAATAAAAATTCTCTGAGTGGTGTGTAAATGCTGATCCTTATCCAACCTGGGGTGTCCACTGAGCATTTCCGCGAACTCTAGTTGAAGTTCTCTGGGCATGGGATTTTGACATGTTACCCAAACCAAAAGGAATGAGTGGGAAACAATCAAGACAATGGATAGAAGCACTTGCATTTGAATGAGTTTCAAGCATGCTTGGGTACTCGTGTGATCTGAGTGACTCAGTTTTGGAATACAACTGTCGTGTGGTGCACCGCGACATCCAGGCACCCCGGAATTTCTGAAAAAAAATTTTCAGCGATTTTCACGAAACCACTTTTCTTCAACTTGAATTGGGCTAAAAATCCATCCCTGAAAAAAAAAATTCTCTGAGTGGTGTTCAAATGCTGATCCTTACCCTACCTGGGGTGTCCACTGAGCATTTCCGCGAACTCTAGTTGAAGTTCTCTGGGCATGGGATTTTGACATGTTACCCAAACCAAAAGGAATGAGTGGGAAACAATCAAGACAACGGATAAAAGCACATGCATTTGAACGAGTTTCAAGCATGCTTGGGTACTCGTGTGATCTGAGTTACTTAGTTTTGGAATACAACTGTCGCGGGGTGGACTGTGACATCCAAGCACCCCGGAGTTTCTGTAAAAGAATTTTCAGCGATTTTCACGAAACCACTTTTCTTCAACTTGAATTGGGCTAAAAATCCATCCGTGGAAATAAAAGTTCTCTGAGTGGTGTGTAAATGGTTTTCCTTACCCTACCTGGGGTGTCCACTGAGCATTTCCGCGAACTCTAGTTGAAGTTCTCTGTCCATGGGATTTTGACATGTGACCCAAACAAAAAGGAATGAGTGGGAAACAATCAAGACAACGGATAAAAGCACATGCATTTGAATGAGTTTCAAGCATGCTTGGGTACTCGTGTGATCTGAGTGGCTCAGTCTTGGAATACAACTGTCGCGTGGTGCACCGCGACATCCAGGCACCCCGGAGTTTCTGAAAAAAAATATTCAGCGATTTTCACGAAACCACTTTTCTTCAATTTGAATTGGGCTAAAAATCCATCCCTGAAAATAAAAATTCTCTGAGTGGCGTGTAAATGCTGATCCTTACCCTACCTGGGGTGTTCACTGAGCATTTCCGCGAAATCTAGTTGAAGTTCTCTGGGCATGGGATTTTGACATGTTACCCAAACCAAAAGGAATGAGTGGGAAACAATCAAGACAACGGATAGAAGCACTTGCATTTGAATGAGTTTCAAGCATGCTTGGGTACTCGTGTGATCTGAGTGACTCAGTTATGGAATACAAGTGTCGCGTGGTGCACCACGATTTCCAGGCACCCCGGATTTTCTGAAAAAAAATTTTCAGCGATTTTCACGAAACCACTTTTCTTCAACTTGAATTGGGCTAAAAATACATCCCTGAAAATAAAAATTAATTGAGTGGTGTGCAAATGCTGATCCTTACCCTACCTGGGGTGTCCACTGAGCATTTCCGCGAACTCTAGTTGAAGTTCTCTGGGCATGGGATTTTGACATGTTACCCAAACCAATAGGAATGAGTGGGAAACAATCAAAAGAATGGATAGAAGCACATGCATTTGAATGAGTTTCAAGCATGCTTGGGTACTCGTGTGATCTGAGTTACTCAGTTTTGGAATACAACTGTGGCGGGGTGGACCGCGACATCCAGGCACCTCGGAGTTTCTGAAAAAAAATTTTCAGCGATTTTTACGAAACCACTTTTCTTCAACTTGAATTGGGCTAAAAATCCATCCCTGAAAATAAAAATTCTCTGAGTGTTGTGTAAATACTGATCCTTACCCTACCTGGGGTGTCCAGTGAGCATTTCTGCGAACTCTAGTTGAAGTTCTCTGGGCATGGGATTTTGACATGTTACCCAAACCAAAAGGAATGAGTGGGAAACAATCAAGACAACGGATAGACGTACTTGCATTAGAATGAGTTTCAAGCATGCTTGGGTACTCGTGTGATCTGAGTTACTCAGTTTTGGAATACAACTGTCGCGGGGTGGACCGCGACATCCAGGCACCTCGGAGTTTCTGAAAAAAAATTTTCAGCGATTTTCACGAAACCAGTTTTCTTCATTTTGAATTGGGCTAAAAATCCATCCCTAAAAAAAAAATTCTCTGAGTGGTGTGTAAATGCGGATCCTTACCCTACCTGGGGTGTCCACTGAGCATTTCCGCGAAGTCTAGTTGAAGTTCTCTGGGATGGGATTTTGACATGTTACCAAAACCAAAAGGAATGAGTGGGAAACAATCAAGACAACGGAGAGAAGCACTTGCATTTGAATGAGTTTCAAGCGTGCTTGGGTACTCGTGTGATCTGAATGACTCAGTTTTGGAATACAACTGTCGCGTGGTGCACCGCGATATCCAGGCACCCCGGAGTTTCTGAAAAAAAATTTTCAGCGATTTTCACGAAACCACTTTTCTTCAACTTGAATTGGGCTAAAAATCCATCCCTGAAAATAAAAATTCTCTGACTGGTGTGTAAATGCTGATCCTTACCCTACCTGGGTTGTCCACTGAGCATTTCCGCGAACTCTAGTTGAAGTTCTCTGGGCATGGGATTTTGACATGTTACCCAAACCAAAAGGAATGAGTGGGAAACAATCAAGACAACGGATAGAAGAAGTTGCATTTGAATGAGTTTCAAGCATTCTTGGGTACTCGTGTGATCTGAGTGACTCAGTTTTGGAATACAACTGTCGCGTGGTGCACCGCGATATCCAGGCACCCCGGAGTTTCTGAAAAAAAATTTTCAGCGATTTTCACGAAACCACTTTTCTTCAACTTGAATTGGGCTAAAAATCCATCCCTGAAAATAAAAATTCTCTGAGTGGTGTGTAAATGCTGATACTTACCCAACCTGGAGTGTCCACTAAGCATTTCCGCGAACTCTAGTTGAAGTTCTCTGGACATGGGATTTTGACATGTTACCCAAACCAAAAGGAATGAGTGGGAAACAATCAAGACAACGGATAGAAGCACTTGCATTTGAATGAGTTTCAAGCATGCTTGTGTACTCGTGTGATCTGAGTGACTCAGTTTTGGAATACAACTGACGTGTGGTGCACCGCGACATCCAGGCACCCCGGAGTTTCTGAAAAAAAGTTTTCAGCGATTTTCACGAAACCACTTTTCTTCAACTTGAATTGGGCTAAAAATCCATCCCTGAAAACAAAAATTCTCTGAGTGGTGTGTAAATACTGATTCTTACCCTACCTGGGGTGTCCACTGAGCATTTCCGCGAACTCTAATTGAAGTTCTCTGGGCATGGGATTTTGACATGTTACCCAAACCAAAAGGAATGAGTGGGAAACAATCAAGACAACGGATAGAAGCACTTGTATTTGAATGAGTTTCAAGCATGCTTGGGTACTCGTGTGATCTGAGTGACTCAGTGTTGGAATACAACTGTCGCGTGGTGCACCGCAATATCCAGGCACCCCGGAGTTTCTGAAAAAAAAATTTCAGCGATTTTCACGAAACCACTTTTCTTCAACTTGAATTGGGCTAAAAATCCATCCCTGAAAAAAAAAACTATCTGAGTGGTGTGCAAATGCTGATCCTTACCCTACCTGGGGTGTCCACTGAGCACTTTCGCGAACTCTAGTTGAAGTTCTCTGGGCATGGGATTTTGACATGTTACCCAAACCAAAAGGAATGAGTGGGAAACAATCAACACAATGGATAAAAGCACATGCATTTGAATGAGTTTCAAGCATGCTTGGGTACTCGTGTGATCTGAGTGACTCAGTCTTGGAATACAACTGTCGCGTGGTGCACCGCGACATCCAGGCACCCCGGAGTTTCTGAAAAAAAATATTCAGCGATTTTCACGAAACCACTTTTCTTCAATTTGAATTGGGCTAAAAATCCATCCCTGAAAATAAAAATTCTCTGAGTGGTGTGTAAATGCTGATCCTTACCCTACCTGGGGTGTTCACTGAGCATTTCCGCGAAATCTAGTTGAAGTTCTCTGGGCATGGGATTTTGACATGTTACCCAAACCAAAAGGAATGAGTGGGAAACAATCAAGACAACGGAAAGACGTACTTGCATTAGAACGAGTTTCAAGCATGCATGGGTACTCATGTGATCTGAGTTACTCAGTTTTGGAATACAACTGTCGTGGGGTGGACCGCGACATCCAGGCACCTTGGAGTTTCTGAAAAAAAATTTTCAGCGATTTTCACGAAACCACTTTTCTTCAACTTGAATTGGGCTAAAAATCCATCCCTGAAAATAAACTTTCTGTGAGTGGCGTGTAAATGCTGATCCTTACCCTACCTGGGGTGTCCACTGAGCATTTCCGCGAACTCTAGTTGAAGTTCTCTGGGCATGGGATTTTGACATGTTACCCAAACCAAAAGGAATGAGTGGGAAACAATCAAGACAACGAATAGAAGCACTTGCATTTGAATGAGTTTCAAGCATGCTTGGGTACTCGTGTAATCTTAGTGACTCAGTTTTGGAATACAACTGTCGCGTGGTGCATGGCGACATCCAGGCACACCGGAGTTTCTGAAAAAAAATTTTCAGCGATTTTCACGAAACCACTTTTCTTCAGCTTGAATTGGGTTAAAAATCCATCCCTGAAAATAAAAATTATCTGAGTGGTGTGCAAATGCTGATCCTTACCCTACCTGGGGTGTCCACTGAGCACTTCCGCGAACTCTAGTTGAAGTTCTCTGGGCATGGGATTTTGACATGTTACCATAACCAAAAGGAATGAGTGGGAAACAATCAAGACAACAGATAGAAGCACTTGCATTTGAATGAGTTTCAAGCATGCTTGGGTACTCGTGTGATCTGAGTGACTCAGTTTTGCAATACAACTGTCGCGTGGTGCACCACGACATCCAGGCACCCCGGAGTTTCTGAAAAAAAAATTTCAGCAATTTTCACGAAACCACTTTTCTTCAACTTGAATCGGGCTAAAAATCCATCCCTGAAAATAAAAATTCTCTGAGCGGTGTGTAAATGCTGATCCTTACCCTACCTGGGGTGTTCACTGAGCATTTCCGCGAACTCTAGTTGAAGTTCTCTGGGCATGGGATTTTGACATGTTACCCAAACCAATAGGAATGAGTGGGAAACAATCAAGACAACAGATAGACGTACTTGCATTAGAATGAGTTTCAAGCATGCTTGGGTACTCGTGTGATCTGAGTTACTCAGTTTTGGAATACAACTGTCGCGTGGTGCACCACGACATCCAGGCACCCCGGAGTTTCTGAAAAAAAAATTTCAGCAATTTTCACGAAACCACTTTTCTTCAACTTGAATCGGGCTAAAAATCCATCCCTGAAAATAAAAATTCTCTGAGCGGTGTGTAAATGCTGATCCTTACCCTACCTGGGGTGTTCACTGAGCATTTCCGCGAACTCTAGTTGAAGTTCTCTGGGCATGGGATTTTGACATGTTACCCAAACCAATAGGAATGAGTGGGAAACAACCAAAAGAATGGATAGAAGCACATGCATTTGAATGAGTTTCAAGCATGCTTGGGTACTCGTGTGATCTGAGTTACTCAGTTTTGGAATACAACTGTCGCGGGGTGGACCGCGACATCCAGGCACCTCGGAGTTTCTGAAAAAAAATTTTCAGCCATTTTTACGAAACCACTTTTCTTCAACTTGAATTGGGCTAAAAATCCATCCCTGAAAATAAACGTTCTGTGAGTGGCGTGTAAATGCTGATCCTTACCCTACCTGGGGTGTCCACTGAGCATTTCCACGAACTCTAGTTGAAGTTCTCTGGGCATGGGATTTTGACATGTTACCCAAACCAAAAGGAATGAGTGCGAAACAATCAAGACAACGAATAGAAGCACTTGCATTTGAATGAGTTTCAAGCATGCTTGGGTACTCGTGTGATCTTAGTGACTCAGTTTTGGAATACAACTGTCGCGTGGTGCATGGCGACATCCAGGCAGACCGGAGTTTCTGAAAAAAAAATTTCAGCGATTTTCACGAAACCACTTTTCTTCAACTTGAATTGGGCTAAAAATTCATCCCTGAAAATGAAAATTCTCTGAGTGATGTGTAAATACTGATCCTTACCCTACCTGGGGTGTCCACTGAGCATTTCCGTGAACTCTAGTTGAAGTTCTCTGGGCATGGGATTTTGACATGTTACCCAAACCAAAAGGAATGAGTGGGAAACAATCAAGACAACGGATAGAAGCACTTGCATTTGAATGAGTTTCAAGCATGCTTGGGTACTCGTGTGATCTGAGTGACTCAGTTTTGGAATAGAACTGTCGTGTGGTGCACCGCGACATCCAGGCACCCCGGAGTTTCTGAAAAAAAATTTTCAGCGATTTTCACGAAACCAGTTTTCTTCATTTTGAATTGGGCTAAAAATCCATCCCTGAAAATAAAAATTCTCTGAGTGGTGTGTAAATGCTGATCCTTACCCTACCTGGGGTGTCCACTGAGCATTTCCGCGAACTCTAGTTGAACTTCTCTGGGCATGGGATTTTGACATCTTACCCAAACCAAAAGGAATGAGTGGGAAACAATCAAGACAACGGATAGAAGCACTTGCATTTGAATGAGTTTCAAGGATGCTTGGGTACTCGTGTGATCTGAGTGACTCAGTTTTGGAATAGAACTGTCGTGTGGTGCACCGCGACATCCAGGCACCCCGGAGTTTCTGAAAAAAAATTTTCAGCGATATTCACGAAACCACTTTTCTTCAACTTGAATTGGGCTAAAAATCCATCCCTGAAAATAAAAATTATCTGAGTGGTGTGCAAATGCTGATCCTTACCCTACCTGGGGTGTCCACTGAGCACTTCCGCGAACTCTAGTTGAAGTTCTCTGGGCATGGGATTTTGACATGTTACCATAACCAAAAGGAATGAGTGGGAAACAATCAAGACAACGGATAGAAGCACTTGCATTTGAATGAGTTTCAAACATGCTTGGGTACTCGTGTGATCTGAGTGACTCAGTTTTGGAATACAACTGTCGTGTGGTGCACCGCGACATCCAGGCACCCCGGAGTTTCTGAAAAAAAATTTTCAGCGATTTTCACGAAACCACTTTTCTTCAACTTGAAATGGGCTAAAAATCCATTCCTGAAAAAAAAAATTCTCTGAGTGGTGTGTAAATGCTGATCCTTATCCTACCTGAATCGTCCACTGAGTATTTCCGCTAACTCCAGTTGTAGTTCTCTGTCCATGGGTTTTTGACATGTGACCCAAACCAAAAGGAATGAGTGGGAAACAATCAAGACAACGGATAAAAGCACTTGCATTTGAATGTGTTTCAAGCATGCTTGGGTACTCGTGTGATCTGAGTGACTCAGTTTTGGAATACAACTGTCGCGTGGTGCACCGCGATATCCAGGCACCCCGGAGTTACTGAAAAAAAATTTTCAGCGATTTTCACGAAACCACTACTCTTCAACTTGAATTGGGCTAAAAATCCATCCCTGAAAAAAAAATTTCTCTGAGTGGTGTGTAAATTCTGATCCTTACCCTACCTGGGGTGTCCACTGAGCATTTCTGCGAACTCTAGTTGAAGTTCTCTGGGCATGGGATTATGACATGTTACCCAAACCAAAAGGAATGAGTGGGAAACAATCAAGACAACGGATAGAAGCACTTGCATTTGAATGAGTTTCAAGTATGCTTGGGTACTCGTGTGATCTGAGTGACTCAGTTTTGGAATACAACTGTCGCGTGGTGCACCGCGATATCCAGGCCCCCCGGAGTTTCGGAAAAAAAATTTTCAGCGATTTTCACGAAACCACTTTTTTTCAACTTGAATTGGGCTAAAAATCCATCCCTGAAAATGAAAATTCTCTGAGTGGTGTGTAAATACTGATCCTTACCCTACCTGGGGTGCCCACTGAGCATTTCCGCGAACTCTAGTTGAAGTTCTCTGGGCATGGGATTTTGACATGTTACCCAAACCAAAAGGAATGAGTGGGAAGCAATCAAGACAACGGATAGACGCACTTGCATTTGAATGAGTTTCAAGCATGCTTGGGTACTCGTGTGATCTGAGTGACTCAGTTTTGGAATACAAGTGTCGCGTGGTGCACCACGATTTCCAGGCACCCTGGAGTTCTGAAAAAAAATTTTCAGCGATTTTCACGAAACCACTTTTCTTCAACTTGAATTGGGCTAAAAATCCATCCCTGAAAATAAAAATTCTCTGAGTGGTGTGCAAATGCTGATCCTTACCCTACCTGGGGTGTCCACTGAGCACTTCCGCGAACTCTAGTTGAAGTTCTCTGGGCATGGGATTTTGACATGTTACCATAACCAAAAGGAATGAGTGGGAAACAGTGAAGACAACGGATAGAATCACTTGCATTTGAATGAGCTTCAAGCATGCTTGGGTACTCGTGTGATCTGAGTGACTCAGTTTTGGAATACAACTGTCGCGTGGTGCACCACGACATCCAGGCACTCCGGAGTTTCTGAAACAAATTTTCAGCGATTTTCACGAAACCACTTTTCTTCAACTTGAATTGGGCTAAAAATCCATCCCTGAAAATAAAAATTCTCTGAGTGGTGGTTAAATGCTGATCCTTACCCTACCTGGGGTGTCCACTGAGCATTTCCGAGAACACTAGTTAAAGATCTCTGGTCATGGGATTTTGACATGTTACCCAAACCAAAAGGAATGAGTGGGAAACAATCAAGACAACGGATAGAAGCACTTGCATTTGAATGAGTTTCAAGCATGGTTGGGTACTCGTGTGATCTGTGTGACTCAGTTTTGCAATACAACTGTCGCGTGGTGTACCGCGAAATCCAGACACCCCGGAGTTTGTGAAACAAATTTTCAGCGATTTTCACGAAACCACTTTTCTTCAACTTGAATTGGGCTAAAAATCCATCCCTGAAAATAAAAATTCTCTGAGTGGTGGTTAAATGCTGATCCTTACCCTACCTGGGGTGTCCACTGAGCATTTCCGCGAACTCTAGTTGTAGTTCTCTGGGCATGGGATTTTACATGTTACCCAAACCAAAAGGAATGAGTGGGAAACAATCAAGACAACGGATAGAAGCACTTGCATTTGAATGAGTTTCAAGCATGGTTGGGTACTCGTGTGATCTGTGTGACTCAGTTTTGCAATACAACTGTCGCGTGGTGTACCGCGAAATCCAGACACCCCGGAGTTTCTGAAAAAAAATATTCAGCGATTTTCACGAAACCACTTTTCTTCAACTTGAATTGGGCTAAAAATCCATCCCTGAAAATAAAAATTCTCTGATTGGTGTGTAAATGCTGATCCTTACCCAACCTGGGGTGTCCACTGAGCATTTCCGCGAACTCTAGTTGCAGTTCTCTGGGCATGGGATTTTGACATGTTACCCAAACTAAAAGGAATGAGTGGGAAACAATCAAGACAACGGATAGAAGCACTTGCATTTGAATGAGTTTCAAGCATGCTTGGGTACTCGTGTGATCTGAGTGACTGAGTTTTGGAATACAAATGTCGCGTGGTGCACATCGATATCAAGGCACCCCGGAGTTTCTGAAAAAAAATTTTCAGCGATTTTCACGAAACCACTTTTCTTCAACTTGAATTGGGCTAAAAATCCATCCCTGAAAATAAAAATTCTCTGAGTGGTGTGTAAATGCTGATCCTTACCCTACCTGGGGTGTCCACTGAGCATTTCCGCGACCTCTAGTTGAAGTTCTCTGGGCATGGGATTTTGACATGTTACCAAAACCAAAAGGAATGAGTGGGAAACAATTAAGACAACGGATAGAAGCATTTGAATGAGTTTCAAGCATGCTTGGGTACTCGTGTGATCTGAGTGACTCAGTTTTAGAATACAACTGTCGTGTGGTGCACCGCGACATCCAGGCACCCCGGAGTTTATGAAAAAAAATTTTCAGCGATTTTTCAAAACCACTTTTCTTCAACTTGAATTGGGCTAAAAATCCATCCCTGAAAATAAAAATTCTCTGAGTGGTGTATAAATGCTGATCCTTACCCTACCTGTGGTGTCCACTGAGCATTTCCGCGAACTCTAGTTGAAGTTCTCTGGGCATGGGATTTTGACATGTTACCAAACCAAAAGGAATGAGTGGGTAACAATCAAGAGAACGGATAGACGCACTAGCATTTGAATGAGTTTCAAGCATGCTTGGGTAATCGTGTGATCTGAGTGACTCAGTTTAAGAATACAACTGTCGTGTGGTGCACCGCGACATCCAGGCACCCCGGAGTTTATGAAAAAAAATTTTCAGCGATTTTTCAAAACCACTTTTCTTCAACTTGAATTGGGCTAAAAATCCATCCCTGAAAATAAAAATTCTCTGAGTGGTGTATAAATGCTGATCCTTACCCTACCTGGGGTGTCCACTGAGCATTTCCGCGAACTCTAGTTGAAGTTCTCTGGGCATGGGATTTTGACATGTTACCCAAACCAAAAGGAATGAGTGGGAAACAATCAAGACAACGGATAGAAGCACTTGCATTTGAATGAGTTTCAAGCATACTTGGGTACTCGTGTGATCTGAGTGACTCAGTTTTGGAATACAACTGTCGCGTGGTGCACTGCGATATCCAGGAACCCCGGAGTTTCTGAAAAAAAATTTTCAGCGATTTTTCAAAACCACTTTTCTTCAACTTGAATTGGGCTAAAAATCCATCCCTGAAAAAAAAAATTCTCTGAGTGGTGTGTAAATGTTGATCCTTACCCTACCGGGGTCGTCCACTGAGCATTTCCGCGAACTCTAGTTCTAGTTCTCTGGGCATGGGATTTTGACATGTTAACCAAACCAAAAGGAATGAGTGGGAAACAATCAAGACAACGGATAGAAGCACTTGCATTTGAATGAGTTTCAAGCATGCTTGGGTACTCGTGTGATCTGAGTGACTCAGTTTTGGAATACAACTGTCGCGTGGTGTACCGCGATATCCAGGTACCCCGGAGTTTCTGAAAAAAAATTTTCAGCGATTTTCACGAAACCACTTTTCTTCAACTTGAATTGGGCTAAAAATCCATCCCTGAAAATAAAAATTCTCTGAGTGGTGTATAAATGCTGATCCTTACCCTACCTGGGGTGTCCACTGAGCATTTCTGCAAACTCTAGTTGAAGTACTCTAAGCATGGGATTTTGACATGTTACCCAAACCAAAAGGAATGAGTGGGAAACAATCAAGACAACGGATAGAAGCACTTGCATTTGAATGAGTTCAAGCATGGTTGGGTACTCGTGTGATCTGTGTGACTCAGTTTTGGAATACAACTGTCGCGTGGTGTACCGCGAAATCCAGGCACCCCGGTGTTTCTGAAAAAAAATTTTCAGCGATTTTCACAAAACCACTTATCTTCAACTTGATTTGGGCTAAAAATCCATCCCTGAAAATAAAAATTCTCTGAGTGGTGTGCAAATGGTGATCCTTACCCTACCTGAGGTGTCCACTGAGCATTTCCGCGAACACTAGTTAAAGATCTCTGGGCATGGGATTTTGACATGTTACCCAAACCAAAAGGAATGAGTGGGAAACAATCAAGACAACGGTTAGAAGCACTTGCATTTGAATGAGTTTCAAGCATGCTTGGGTACTCGTGTGATCTGAGTGACTCAGTTTTGGAATACAACTGTCGCGTGGTGCACCCCGACATCCAGGCACCCCGGAGTTTCTGAAAAAAAATTTTCAGCGATTTTCACGAAACCACTTTTTTTCAACTTGAATTGGGCTAAAAATCCATCCCTGAAAATAAAAATTCTCTGAGTGGTGTGTAAATGCTGATCCTTACCCAACCTGGGGTGTCCACTGAGCATTTCCGCGAACTCTAGTTGAAATTCTCTGGGCATGGGATTTTGACATGTTACTCAAACCAAAAGGAATGAGTGAGAAACAATCAAGACAACGGATAGACGCACTTGCATTTGAATGAGTTTCAAGCATGCTTGGGTACTCGTGTGATCTGAGTGACTCAGTGTTGGAATACAATTGTCGTGTGGTGCACCGCGACATCCAGGCACCCCGGAGTTTCTGAAAAAAAATTTTCAGCGATTTTCACGAAACCACTTTTCTTCAACTTGAATTGCGCTAAAAATCCATCCCTGAAAATAAAAATTCTCTGATTGGTGTGTAAATGCTGATCCTTACCCAACCTGGGGTGTCCACTGAGCATTTCCGCGAACTCTAGTTGCAGTTCTCTGGGCATGGGATTTTGACATGTTACCCAAACTAAAAGGAAGGAGTGGGAAACAATCAAGATAACGGATAAAAGCACTTGCATTTGAATGAGTTTGAAGCATGCTTGGGTACTCGTGTGATCTGTGTGACTCAGTTTTGGAATACAACTGTCGCGTGGTGCACCGCGACATCCAGGCACCCCGGAGTTTCTGAAAAAAAATTTTCAGCGATTTTCACGAAACCACTTTTCTTCAACTTGAATTGGGCTAAAAATCCATCCCTGAAAAAAAAAATTCTCTGAGTGGTGTGTAAATGCTGATCCTTACCCAACCTGGGGTGTCCACTAAATATTTCCGCGAACTCTAGTTGAAATTCTCTGGGCATGGGATTTTGACATGTTACCCAAACCAAAAGGAATGAGTGAGAAACAATCAAGACAACGGATAGACGCACTTGCATTTGAATGAGTTTCAAGCATGCTTGGGTACTCGTGTGATCTGAGTGACTCAGTTTTGGAATACAACTGTCGTGTGGTGCACCGCGACATCCAGGCACCCCGGAGTTTCTGAAAAAAAATTTTCAGCGATTTTCACGAAACCACTTTTCTTCAACTTGAATTGGGCTAAACATCCTTCCCTAAAAATAAAAATTCTCTGAGTGGTGTGTTAATGCTGATCCTTACCCTACCTGGGGTGTCCACTGAGCACTTCCGCGAACTCTAGTTGAAATTCTCTGGGCATGGGATTTTGACACGTTACCAAAACCAAATGGAATGAGTGGGAAACAATCAAGACAACGGTTAGACGCACTTGCATTTGAATGAGTTTCAAGCATGCTTGGGTACTCGTGTGATCTGTGTGACTCAGTTTTGGAATACAACTGTCGCGTGGTGTACCGCGAAATCCAGGCACCCCGGAGTTTATGAAAAAAAATTTTCAGCGATTTTTCAAAACCACTTTTCTTCAACTTGAATTGGGCTAAAAATCCATCCCTGAAAATAAAAATTCTCTGAGTGGTGTATAAATGCTGATCCTTACCCTACCTGGGGTGTCCACTGAGCATTTCCGCGAACTCTAGTTGAAGTTCTCTGGGCATGGGATTTTGACATGTTACCCAAACCAAAAGGAATGAGTGGGAAACAATCAAGACAACGGATAGAAGCACTTGCATTTGAATGAGTTTCAAGCATACTTGGGTACTCGTGTGATCTGAGTGACTCAGTTTTGGAATACAACTGTCGCGTGGTGCACTGCGATATCCAGGAACCCCGGAGTTTCTGAAAAAAAATTTTCAGCGATTTTTCAAAACCACTTTTCTTCAACTTGAATTGGGCTAAAAATCCATCCCTGAAAAAAAAAATTCTCTGAGTGGTGTGTAAATGTTGATCCTTACCCTACCGGGGTCGTCCACTGAGCATTTCCGCGAACTCTAGTTCTAGTTCTCTGGGCATGGGATTTTGACATGTTAACCAAACCAAAAGGAATGAGTGGGAAACAATCAAGACAACGGATAGAAGCACTTGCATTTGAATGAGTTTCAAGCATGCTTGGGTACTCGTGTGATCTGAGTGACTCAGTTTTGGAATACAACTGTCGCGTGGTGTACCGCGATATCCAGGTACCCCGGAGTTTCTGAAAAAAAATTTTCAGCGATTTTCACGAAACCACTTTTCTTCAACTTGAATTGGGCTAAAAATCCATCCCTGAAAATAAAAATTCTCTGAGTGGTGTATAAATGCTGATCCTTACCCTACCTGGGGTGTCCACTGAGCATTTCTGCAAACTCTAGTTGAAGTACTCTAAGCATGGGATTTTGACATGTTACCCAAACCAAAAGGAATGAGTGGGAAACAATCAAGACAACGGATAGAAGCACTTGCATTTGAATGAGTTCAAGCATGGTTGGGTACTCGTGTGATCTGTGTGACTCAGTTTTGGAATACAACTGTCGCGTGGTGTACCGCGAAATCCAGGCACCCCGGTGTTTCTGAAAAAAAATTTTCAGCGATTTTCACAAAACCACTTATCTTCAACTTGATTTGGGCTAAAAATCCATCCCTGAAAATAAAAATTCTCTGAGTGGTGTGCAAATGGTGATCCTTACCCTACCTGAGGTGTCCACTGAGCATTTCCGCGAACACTAGTTAAAGATCTCTGGGCATGGGATTTTGACATGTTACCCAAACCAAAAGGAATGAGTGGGAAACAATCAAGACAACGGATAGAAGCACTTGCATTTGAATGAGTTTCAAGCATGCTTGGGTACTCGTGTGATCTGAGTGACTCAGTTTTGGAATACAACTGTCGCGTGGTGCACCCCGACATCCAGGCACCCCGGAGTTTCTGAAAAAAAATTTTCAGCGATTTTCACGAAACCACTTTTTTTCAACTTGAATTGGGCTAAAAATCCATCCCTGAAAATAAAAATTCTCTGAGTGGTGTGTAAATGCTGATCCTTACCCAACCTGGGGTGTCCACTGAGCATTTCCGCGAACTCTAGTTGAAATTCTCTGGGCATGGGATTTTGACATGATACCCAAACCAAAAGGAATGAGTGAGAAACAATCAAGACAACGGATAGACGCACTTGCATTTGAATGAGTTTCAAGCATGCTTGGGTACTCGTGTGATCTGAGTGACTCAGTGTTGGAATACAATTGTCGTGTGGTGCACCGCGACATCCAGGCACCCCGGAGTTTCTGAAAAAAAATTTTCAGCGATTTTCACGAAACCACTTTTCTTCAACTTGAATTGCGCTAAAAATCCATCCCTGAAAATAAAAATTCTCTGATTGGTGTGTAAATGCTGATCCTTACCCAACCTGGGGTGTCCACTGAGCATTTCCGCGAACTCTAGTTGCAGTTCTCTGGGCATGGGATTTTGACATGTTACCCAAACTAAAAGGAAGGAGTGGGAAACAATCAAGATAACGGATAAAAGCACTTGCATTTGAATGAGTTTGAAGCATGCTTGGGTACTCGTGTGATCTGTGTGACTCAGTTTTGGAATACAACTGTCGCGTGGTGCACCCCGACATCCAGGCACCCCGGAGTTTCTGAAAAAAAATTTTCAGCGATTTTCACGAAACCACTTTTTTTCAACTTGAATTGGGCTAAAAATCCATCCCTGAAAATAAAAATTCTCTGAGTGGTGTGTAAATGCTGATCCTTACCCAACCTGGGGTGTCCACTGAGCATTTCCGCGAACTCTAGTTGAAATTCTCTGGGCATGGGATTTTGACATGATACCCAAACCAAAAGGAATGAGTGAGAAACAATCAAGACAACGGATAGACGCACTTGCATTTGAATGAGTTTCAAGCATGCTTGGGTACTCGTGTGATCTGAGTGACTCAGTGTTGGAATACAATTGTCGTGTGGTGCACCGCGACATCCAGGCACCCCGGAGTTTCTGAAAAAAAATTTTCAGCGATTTTCACGAAACCACTTTTCTTCAACTTGAATTGCGCTAAAAATCCATCCCTGAAAATAAAAATTCTCTGATTGGTGTGTAAATGCTGATCCTTACCCAACCTGGGGTGTCCACTGAGCATTTCCGCGAACTCTAGTTGCAGTTCTCTGGGCATGGGATTTTGACATGTTACCCAAACTAAAAGGAAGGAGTGGGAAACAATCAAGATAACGGATAAAAGCACTTGCATTTGAATGAGTTTGAAGCATGCTTGGGTACTCGTGTGATCTGTGTGACTCAGTTTTGGAATACAACTGTCGCGTGGTGCACCGCGACATCCAGGCACCCCGGAGATTCTGAAAAAAAATTTTCAGCGATTTTCACGAAACCACTTTTCTTCAACTTGAATTGGGCTAAAAATCCATCCCTGAAAAAAAAAATTCTCTGAGTGGTGTGTAAATGCTGATCCTTACCCAACCTGGGGTGTCCACTAAACATTTCCGCGAACTCTAGTTGAAATTCTCTGGGCATGGGATTTTGACATGTTACCCAAACCAAAAGGAATGAGTGAGAAACAATCAAGACAACGGATAGACGCACTTGCATTTGAATGAGTTTCAAGCATGCTTGGGTACTCGTGTGATCTGAGTGACTCAGTTTTGGAATACAACTGTCGTGTGGTGCACCGCGACATCCAGGCACCCCGGAGTTTCTGAAAAAAAATTTTCAGCGATTTTCACAAAACCACTTTTCTTCAACTTGATTTGGGCTAAAAATCCATCCCTGAAAATAAAAATTTTCTGAGTGGTGTGCAAA
Organism: Atractosteus spatula; assembly: GCF_055471065.1. NCBI lineage: Eukaryota > Metazoa > Chordata > Actinopteri > Semionotiformes > Lepisosteidae > Atractosteus > Atractosteus spatula. The sequence goes on from NC_142713.1 coordinate 58,522,209, forward strand.
TGCTGATCCTTACCCTACCTGGGGTGTCCAGTGAGCATTTCCGCTAACACTAGTTAAAGATCTCTGGGCATGGTATTTTGACATGTTACCCAAACCAAAAGGAATGAGTGGGAAACAATCAAGACAACGGATAGAAGCACTTGCATTTGAATGAGTTTCAAGCATGCTTGGGTACTCGTGTGATCTGAGTGACTCAGTTTTGGAATACAACTGTCGTGTGGTGCACCGCGACATCCAGTCACCCCGGAGTTTCTGAAAAAAAAATTCAGCGATTTTCACGAAACCACTTTTCTTCAACTTGAATTGGGCTAAAAATCCATCCCTGAAAATAAAAATTCTCTGAGTGGTGTATAAATGCTGATCCTTACCCTACCTGGGGTGTCCACTGAGCATTTCCGCAAACTCTAGTTGAAGTACTCTGAGCATGGGATGATTTTGACATGTTACCCAAACCAAAAGGAATGAGTGGGAAACAATCAAGACAACGGATAGAAGCACTGGCATTTGAATGAGTTTCAAGCATGGTTGGGTACTCGTGTGATCTGTGTGACTCAGTTTTGGAATACAACTGTCGCGTGGTGTACCGCGAAATCCAGGCACCCCGGAGTTTCTGAAAAAAAATTTTCAGCGATTTTCACGAAACCACTTTTCTTCAACTTGAATTGGGCTAAAAATCCATCCCTGAAAATAAAAATTCTCTGAGTGGTGTGCAAATGCGGATCCTTACCCTACCTGGGGTGTCCACTGAGCATTTCCGCGAACTCTAGTTGAAGTTCTCTGGGCATGGGATTTTGACATGTTACCCAAACCAAAAGGAATGAGTGGGAAACAATCAAGACAACGGATAGAAGCACTTGCATTTGAATGAGTTTCAAGCATACTTGGGTACTCGTGTGATCTGAGTGACTCAGTTTTGGAATACAACTGTCGCGTGGTGCACTGCGATATCCAGGAACCCCGGAGTTTCTGAAAAAAAATTTTCAGCGATTTTTCAAAACCACTTTTCTTCAACTTGAATTGGGCTAAAAATCCATCCCTGAAAAAAAAAATTCTCTGAGTGGTGTGTAAATGTTGATCCTTACCCTACCTGGGGTGTCCACTGAGCATTTCTGCAAACTCTAGTTGAAGTACTCTAAGCATGGGATTTTGACATGTTACCCAAACCAAAAGGAATGAGTGGGAAACAATCAAGACAACGGATAGAAGCACTTGCATTTGAATGAGTTCAAGCATGGTTGGGTACTCGTGTGATCTGTGTGACTCAGTTTTGGAATACAACTGTCGTGTGGTACACCGCGACATCCAGGCACCCCGGAGTTTCTGAAAAAAAATTTTCAGCGATTTTCGCGAAACCACTTTTCTTCAACTTGAATTGGGCTAAAAATCCATCCCTGAAAATAAAAATTCTCTGATTGGTGTGTAAATGCTGATCCTTACCCAACCTGGGGTGTCCACTGAGCATTTCCGCGAACTCTAGTTGCAGTTCTCTGGGCATGGGATTTTGACATGTTACCCAAACTAAAAGGAAGGAGTGGGAAACAATCAAGATAACGGATAAAAGCACTTGCATTTGAATGAGTTTGAAGCATGCTTGGGTACTCGTGTGATCTGTGTGACTCAGTTTTGGAATACAACTGCCGCGTGGTGCACCGCGACATCCAGGCACCCCGGAGTTTCTGAAAAAAAATTTTCAGCGATTTTCACGAAACCACTTTTCTTCAACTTGAATTGGGCTAAAAATCCATCCCTGAAAAAAAAAATTCTCTGAGTGGTGTGTAAATGCTGATCCTTACCCAACCTGGGGTGTCCACTAAACATTTCCGCGAACTCTAGTTGAAATTCTCTGGGCATGGGATTTTGACATGTTACCAAAACCAAAAGGAATGAGTGGGAAACAATCAAGACAACGGTTAGACGCACTTGCATTTGAATGAGTTTCAAGCATGCTTGGGTACTCGTGTGATCTGTGTGACTCAGTTTTGGAATACAACTGTCGCGTGGTGTACCGCGAAATCCAGCACCCCGGAGTTTCTGAAAAAAAATTTTCAGCGATTTTCACAAAACCACTTTTCTTCAACTTGATTTGGGCTAAAAATCCATCCCTGAAAATAAAAATTTTCTGAGTGGTGTGCAAATGCTGATCCTTACCCTACCTGGGGTGTCCAGTGAGCATTTCCGCTAACACTAGTTAAAGATCTCTGGGCATGGGATTTTGACATGTTACCCAAACCAAAAGGAATGAGTGGGAAACAATCAAGACAACGGATAGAAGCACTTGCATTTGAATGAGTTTCAAGCATGCTTGGGTACTCGTGTGATCTGAGTGACTCAGTTTTGGAATACAACTGTCGCGTGGTGCACCGCGACATCCAGGCACCCCGGAGTTTCTGAAAAAAAATGTTCTGCTAATTTCATGAAACCACTTTTCTTCAATTTAACTTTGGCCAAAAATCCAACCCTGAAAATAAAAATTCTCTGAGTGGTGTGTAAATGCTGATCCTTACCCTACCTGGGGTGTCCACTGAGCATTTCCGCGAACTCTATCTGAAGTTCTCTGGGCATAGGATTTTGACATGTTCTCCAAACCAAAAGGAATGAGTGGGAAACAATCAAGACCACAGATAGAAGCACTTGCATTTGAATGAGTTTCAGTGATGCTTTTGTACTCATGTGATCCTACTGACTCAATTTTGGAATACAACTGCCGCCCGGTGCACCGCAACATCCAGGCCTGCCGGAGTTTTGGAAAAAAAAATTTCAGCTAGGATCACGAAACCACTTTTCTTCAACTTAATTTGGGCCAAAAATCCAACCCTGAAAATAAAAATTCTGTATGTAGTGTGGAAATGCTGATCCTTACCCTACCTGGGGTCCCCACTGAGCATTTCCGCGAACTCTATCTGACGTTCTCTGGGCATAGGATTTTGACATATTACCCAAAACAAAAGGAATGAGTGGGGATAAAATCGCAACAAAGGATAGAAGCACTTGCATTTGAATGAGTTAAAATCATACTTTTGTACTCGTGTGATCCTACTGACTCAGGTTTGGAATACAACTGCCGCACGGTGCACTGCAACTACCAGGACAGCCGGAGTTTTGGAAAAAAAATTTCAGCTAGGATCACAAAACCACTTTTCTTCAACTTAACTTGGGCTAAAAATCCAACCCTGAAAATAAAAATTCTGTAAGTAGTGTGTAAATGCTGATTCTTACCCTACCTGGGGTCCCCACTGAGCATTTCCGCGAACTCTATCTGAAGTCTCTGGGCATAGGATTTTGACATGTTACCCAAAACAAAAGGAATGAGTGGGAAAAAATCACGACCACGGATAGAAGCACATGCACTTGAATGAGTTTCAATTATGCTTGGGTACTCGTGTGATCCGACTGACTCAGTTTTGGAATAATACTGCCGTGTGGTGCACTGCGACATCCAGGCACCCCGGAGTTTTGGAACAAAAAATTCAGCTAGGATCACGAAACCACTTTTCTTCAACTTGCCTTGGGCCAAAAATCCAACCCTGAAAATCAAAATTCTGTAAGTAGTGTGTAAATGCGGATCCTTACCCTACTTGGGATGTCCACTGAGCATCTCCCCGAACTCTATCTGAAGTTCTCTGGGCATAGGATTTTGACATGTTCCCCAAACCAAAAATAATGTATAGGAAACAAATAAGACCACTGACAGAAGCACTTGCATTTGAATGACAATCAGTAATGCTTGGTAACAACTTTTGATTCAACCGACTCAGTTTTGGGATACAATTGCTCTGCGGTGCCCTGTTACATCCAGGCCCCTGGGAGTTTCTGAAAAAAAAAACACTTCACAAAGGAGGTAAAAAGTAGTTGTTCTAATCCTTACTTGGGACCTAAAATCCAGGCCTGAGCTTAAAAATTGTCAAACTAGTGTGTGAATGCTAAGCCTAATACCACCTAGGGTGCCAACAGAACATTTCCGTGTTTTATATCTGTCTCTCTGGGCATCGGATTTTGACGTGTTCCCCAAATCTAAAGGTATGAGTGGGAAATAATCAAGGCCCCTGATCAAAGCTCTTGTAATAAAATGAGATTTAATAATGCTTGGAGACAACTTTTGATCCGACCGACTCATTATCGGGATACAACTATCATGCGGTGCACCGCTCCATCCAGGCCCCTGGGAGTTTCTGAAAAATAAAATTCAGATAGGAGGTAGAAACCACTTATTCTAAACCTGACTTGGGACCCAAAATCCAGCCCTGAGCTTAAAAATTGTCTAAGTAGTGTGTGACTGCTAAGCCTAACCCTACATATGGTGTCAAATGAGGATTTCCGCAATCTATATCTGAGCCTCTCTGGGCATCGGATTTTGAGATATTCCCCAAATTTAAGATCTGAGTGGGAAACACTCAAGACCGTTAATCAAAGCTCTTGCAATAAAATGAGATTCAATAAAGCTTGGAGACAAGTTTTGATCCGACCGACTCACTTTCGGTATTTAACTACCAAAAATTAATTTCAGATAGGATAAAAAAAATCATTCGTCCTAAAGCTGTCTTGGCTCCCAAAATCTGGCGCTGAGCGTCAAAACGGTCTATGTAGTGTGTGAATGCTAATTCTATCCCTAGCTGGGGCTTCAACTAAGCAGTTTCACAATCAGTCTATGAAGCCCAGTCATCAGATTTCAACATTTCCCAAAAACTCAAAAAATTGCATGAGTGAGAAACAATTGAAACCATTGAGGAAAGGTGTTCCATATTGATTAGGTTTGATAATGTTTCGTTCCAACTTTTGATCCGACCGATTATGTTTTGGGATAGATTTATCAAACGGTGCATCGCACCTCTAGGCAACCATACTTTTCCGAAAAAAATGTTTCACATACAGTAGGAGCAAAAAATCGCTTGTCCCTAAAGCTGTCTTTTTCCTGGGTTTTGGTGATTAGACATACAGTAGCATACGTACGCCATGCCCTTTTTTTGTGACGGGCATGGCGGCCGCTCGGGCCGGCTTCTTGCCTTTCTTTTGTGTTCGGCTGGAGTATAGGGAGGGGGTATCCTGGGACCACTCGAGTGTTCTTTCCCCCTTAGATTTTTCATGGAAGCTAAATTGGGAGTAAAAATTGCTGATATGAACTGTCTCATTACCTGGCCTAGGAACCAGGGTTTTGATGTAAGCTTTAAGCCTGCTGGTTTGTTGCAGGAACTTTGGGGTAAAGTACAGAGATCGACTTGTGAATGGTATGAATAGTGAATAAGTTTAAATGTGGGAAGTTGACGGATTTGTCGGAGAGGACGGTGATTGTGAAAATTTTCAATGTGTTGGGGTCTGGAGAGGATATTGCTACTTGGCTGTCTGTGGTGTCCAAGGCTCGCCAGCTCAGACCGAGGCTTTTTGGGTAAAGTACTGTATACTCTGCCCCATAAAAAACTACGGATTTCCTATGAAGAGGTGCGTCTTCTTTCTGATCTATACAAATTTAGTAGAACCATTTTTTTGTCCTTTGTTGTTTTTCTTTTGCGATTTATTACTTTGTTACCTGTTTTGTAACGTTGAGCTGATTTTGTATCAATATCTTCTAATAAAAAAATAAAACAATCCAAACCACTGAAAAAAAATGCTTCGAAAATGATCAACTTCAATAATCCATCTTCCTTGGGCAATTTTTCAATTACCTGAAAAATTTTGTAAAATGTTATTGAAATGTGCGGGCATGTCAGGCCAGTGGAGGTTTTGGGTTACAAGAAGTATTAAATGTTTACTCCAGTTATACATCAAGTTGTGTGTGACACAAAAAAATTAATTGAGTTTACCCAGTCAGACAGTTTTTCTTGCAACTTTTGATCTGACTCACTAATGGACGACAATTACTGAACTGAATTACTGAACATTCAGAACAACATTACCAATAATAATAAGAATTAATAATTGCTTACACTTATATAGCGCTCTTCTGGACACTCCACTCAAAGTGCTTTACAGGTAATGGGGACTCCCCTCCACCACCACCAGTGTGCAGCCCCACCTGGATGATGCGACGGCAGACATCAGCAGACATCAGCTATCAGTGGGGAGGAGAGCAGAGTGATGAAGCCAATTCATAGATGGGGATTATTAGGAGGCCATGATTGGTAAGGGCCAATGGGAAATTTGGCCAGGACGCCACGGTTACACCCCTACTCTTTTCAAGAAACGCCCTGGGATTTTTAATGACCACAGAGAGTCAGGACGGTTTTACGTCTCATTCGAAGGACGGCACCTGTTTATAGTGTCCCCATCACTATACTGGGGCATTAGGACCCACATGGACTGCAGGGTGAGCACCCCCTGCTGGCCCCACTAACACCTCTTCCAGCAGCAACCTTGGTTTTTCTCAAGAGGTCTCCAATCCAGGTACTGACCAGGTTCACACCTGCTTAGCTTCCATGGGTTGCTAGTTGTGAATTGCAGAGTGATATGGCTGCTGGCAATAAGGCGCTTGGGCAATGTTAACAGTCATAAAACCAGCAGACAAGCCTAGTGCAATAGTAATTATGGACAGGGACCTAATTGAGGCAAAAAGACAACTAAGCAATCGGGAGCATTCTGTTTTGATTTCCAGATGAGCTTTTTATGTTTGATTGGAATATTTTAGAATTTTATTCCTAACTTTACAGTAATTATGTTGGGTTTCTTATATTTTGGTCAACTTTTGCCTATACAATTATATTGTTTCTGTAAAAATGGCAAAATACTGTAGCTGTATGTAGACCTTCAATATAGCACTATTTCTATTCCTCATTATCAAAACAATTGTCTTACAGTAGATAAATTGCTAAATTGGGAGTTGGAAAAACTGTTTTAAAAGACAGGTTGTCTTGTTTCTTGTGATATATATAGTTTGTTGTGGTGTGTTTTGATTTTGCTGCTTAAAGAAGAGCAAAATGTCTGATAGGGCTAATCGTTACTTTTGTTGTCCATTGCATTATTGCATTATTGCTGCCAGGTTTTTGTTAGTAATGTTTTTTTTTATTGCTTTCACTTTTGTGAAAACAAATGTAATGGTTGGATTTAGAGAACATTAGAGATTACTTGCATGTGCAATACTCTGTGAAATTATTTTAAAATATGTTATTTATGAAGATGCAAGTTTAACTTGAGGGTGCTGTAACCGCACTGAAACACTGTACAGACAGGGGCGTCTGCAACATTTGCAGAGGTCAAGATCTGAACCCTTAATGTGTGTATTTGACAAAGGTTAGTGTAGCTGGACAGCACTGTGGTGCAGTGATCAGAATTACTGCCTCATAGTGCTTGGGTTCTGGGTTGCCTGTGAGTGGATCTTTGGGAAGCCAGGGAGAGCTGTTTTTAGCTAGACAACTTAACTGGCCACCCATCAGCATGGAGCATTTAACCTTGGATACCCTGCTGGCAAAAGCAGTCCCATCACACTGACAGATGCGGCAAGCTTTGCCAAAGTTGCTCTGAGGAGTAGGCGTGTTAATTATTTGGTGTTTTTTGACTGGATGCAAAAAGAAATACATGTTAATGGGAAAGTTCATCTAAAGCTTTTTTTTCTGTGAAGAATAAATCAAAGAGATGCATTCTGTGTGATGAGGGAGAATGGTATGCAGTTTGTGAAGGCTTCTAAGGGAGTGCAGAACCAACAAGGTACTTTTTAATAAAGCATAATTTGCCAATGGTATTGATGCAATTCAAAAGAAAACCAAGATAAGCCGTGTTAACTGTAAAAATAAAAAAATCAGACACACAGAAAATCCTACAGAAGACCAGGCATCTCTTGGCAATATGTTAATTAATAATAATTGCTTACATTTATATAGCGCTTTTCTGGACACTCCATTCAAAGTGCTAATGCTAATGGGGACTCCCCTCCACCACCACCAATGTGCAGCATCCATTTGGAGACAATTTAATTAAAATTTCTGTCAGCTTTGTCATGTAGTGACACAATTTTCGGTATAGCGCAGCAGTTTTCTGGCACAATATTGACTTTAAGTATGTTTATAATGGTGGGTGTCTTTGTCCAGGTTTGTGTTTGTCTTTCTTCTCATTTCTATGAGCTTCCCCTCTAATCAATTCCTGCCAATTTGTCTGCCAAAATAGTGTGATAGTTGGCAATCAACAAAGATTTCTTAAATTATATTTAATCAACCTAATATTGTAGCAGCACCCTAAATGGTATTTAATAAAGGGGATACCCTGAGGCTAGAACAGCCCCAGGGCAGAATACTGCTGTTCCTCCTCTGAGTGGGAGGTAAAACTAGATGTTTCCCCTGCAGCCCAGAGAAATGTTGAATAGTCCCTCATGATACTGCACAAAGATGTTGCAGTCTTAGCTCATTTGGGTTTGGCTCTTCTGCAAGTAGTTAACAACTGTGACAGAGCAGTCTGTCACTGTGGCAAACGGAACATGCTAGGACAGAGGTGGCAGAAGTTAACGGAGCTTATGTTTTTCTAAAACACCAGAGTGCGTCAGTTCTCACCAATTTACCCTGTTTGTTTCTCAGCCTGTGGGTCCACATGCAGGCTGTGGAAAGGAGGTGAAACTACTGGTAGAGAACACTATGTTTAGAGAAAGGGCACAAAAGAAACAAAGCATACTGTAGAATGCCACTAGCCTACCTCTTAACAGCACTGCATGAGAGGAGAAGCCAGTGCCTATTTGTTTGCAGGGGTCCTCAGAAAGGTCAAAAGGTTGCAAACACATAGGAGACTGGTTATATGCCTGAGACTTAGCTAGGGGAACACACCATTGCTGGAATGCTGAGAAGCGAGGTTATCAGAGCCTAATGGTATTACTAAAAAAGGAAACCAGGTAAAGAACATCTAATGAATGTCTGTCCTGTGTATTGTTAAGGGTTTCATGTATTTGTGTGTCCAAGTAGTCTGGACTACTGCGCTATATGTTGTTTGTCTTGTGAATTTTATGTTTAACACCTATTGTATCCATAATGGTACAGCCCAAATCCTATTTTAAGGGTGTTGTGAGCACTGGGGTTTGTTGGGAGTCAGAAGTTGGTTGTGGTGAGTTAGGAGTTTAGAAATAAGAGCAAGGTGTGAGTGGATATTATAAAAAAAGATTGTTCCTTTATTTTATTTTTTTATACTTGGTGAAGAGACCCAGTGAGTTTGTGTGGCTGGCTGCGTAAACTTCACTAAAACTGGCCTTTTGGTTTGTTTGTGTGCTGACTTGCCATCGTGTATTCTGTTTTCTCTCTGTGAACAAAATGTCCTACTGCTAACACTACCCACACAGGAGGTGCTTATGTGACAACAACAATAAAGCTATGTCCATTACACAGGGGTGTGCTGGTGTTCCTTCAAGCAGCTTCGTGCTACAGCAGTGTCAGGAGTGGAACAGATCACCAGCACAGAAGAGATGGAAGAGCAAAGACAGAGTTCCTGGAACCTGGCCGGCAGACAGACACGCTGGTGTGATCATCGCAGTTCCGTGCGGGTCGTGCCCGCCGCCGCCCGTTCCATCCCGCACACCTGGGGCACGAACCCGGGTCTCCGGCGTAACGCAACAGGGCACCAACCGCGTGAGCTAAAGGAGACCTCCCCTAGCCCAGGCAGCTGAGGACCCTGCTACGTGCAGTGAGGGCGCTACACTGGCAGACATCATGCCACAGGTTGAAGAGAGCGACCCAGCTTTCCCCCACCCTGCAGAGCTGTGGCCGCTCAGTTGTGGCTCACTTATGGCAGTTTTACATATTGTGTATAAGAGGCATTCTAGGCAAAGACACCCACCACTATAAGCATACATAAAGTCAATATTGTGCCAGAAAACTGTTGCACCATACCCAGATCTTGCCACTCCATGACACAACTGACATTTTAATTTAGAAATTAACATATGATGTGTAAGAGGCACTCTGTATTCAATTCAAAATGTTACCACTGGGGGGAGCCTGGTCATCTCCTACTAGTAGTGGAGAGCAGCGTAGCCTGCTCTTACTAACAGCATTACTGACCACATTATGAAACTGATATTGATGCTCTGGAATTGGTCGGTAGAAGGGGACCTGACTGTTCTAGTTCCAGTCAATCAAGATCTTGTCATCCACCTAAATCTGGTCTCAGAGATTCCTGTGGCACACTGAGAAGCTGTTGAACAATTCTCAGGCATTGTATGACTAATATCTGCATAGGCTCACAATAAGGGATCTTGAAGTATTCATAGAACCTACATTCTGTCCTGGATCAAGGTTTGGTCACTTTTTGTCATTTTGGTACTCTTGTGTTGGTTGCTGTTGCTCTCTTTGTTTCTCCTTCAGCTTTCCTTCCTTTGCTGTGAATGACCACGGCTTTGGTCACCTTGGCCTGCGTGACAGTGACTGAGCTTGTATCAGTATTCTTAGACACCTTCCCATCGGCAGCTATTCTGTAAAAAAAAGAAGCTGAGTCAAAGGAGCAGCTCTGTAACAGATGAATGTTTTATTAAGATCTTGCCTTTTGTTGATACGAAGTCGAAGAGTTCTTAAATTACAAGTTCTTTTTAAAGTTTAACAAACAAAAGTTTTGCTCAAACAAAATGATTTTATGGCTGAAAGAAGTTAAGTGTAGGATTTGCTGACATAAGTATGATACTGTTTATTCACACATTATTATTATCAAAGTTTTATCTTCTCAGCTTTTCTGCTGGTTGCTTTTGACCAGGGATCCACCGGATTCCTTAGGTCTTGTTATTGTCCAATGGTCAGGACTTTGTGGAGTATGTAGGCTATTCCGAGGAGAGACATTTTCTGCACCTGAGCCCCACTCACTTTGCCTGGCATCCCATCGAGGTACTTCCGAAATCTAAGTCGAGTAATTCCAAGAGCTCCAACTACGACTGGGATCACACGTGCCTTTTGTGTTCCACGTGCACGATATCTCAATCTCAAGGTCCTTGTATTTGCTTAATTTTTCAACCTCCTAAAGACAGACATTCACGTCATCTGGATCAGCTACAGTACATCGATGACATAACATCGTTTCTTGCTCCAATCATGGAGGATGATGTCCGGTCACGTTGCTCCAATGGTACGATCGGTGTTAACAGCGGTTGTCATACATGATGGTGATGTTCTCCGTCAGGCTGGTGATCGTACCAGTGATCAGGCACTGGTAGGCCAAGCTCCTGAAGCACTGAACAGTACAGGCAGGTAGCTAGCTATTCTATTGTGCTGATGCATATATTCTTTTGCCACTATTATTATTATTATTATTATTATTTGGTTTAGATCATTATGGTCTGAATAAAAACTAAAAAGCTGCAGACACACCAGCCCTCAAGAACTACTACTTATACAACTTATACAAGAGAAAGGATAGGACTGAGGTAAAGGTTGACATGACAGGAATTAAAATCATAAACTGAGACTATCTCAGCGCTTAGTGATTGTGTGGACCCATCCTGCCAGAGCATTTTTTCCATAAGTGAAGGATCATTAGAAAGACATTTTTGGAAGTTTCTGGATTACAACTTTGACAGGCATGTCGGCTTTTTCCTGCAATTCAATATGATATAAAGTACAAGGCTGAAATTTCCTGTGGGGAGTCATGTGCAGATTTACATTACTGAGAAATTTTCTTGAGTTGGCAACAATTTCACTATCCTTAAAAGTGAAAGTACATATAAATTCTGATTAATTTTTAATTACATTAATGCCACAAAACTGAACATTGTGTTCAGCAGTTAATAATTCAGACACTTTGGGTCAGACTCTTGAATGTCTGCAAAACAAAACAAGTCTGCACATCTTTGTCCTACTATTACTTTATTTAATTGAATTTAACTGCAAAGAATACAATCTGACTCTATCCCATTATAACAGCTTTATCTTTTTTCTGCCAAGATGTTAGGGTAATAAATGTTGCACTGGAAAGAATAAAAAAAGACCAGGTGAAAACCACTTTCAAGATTGAGTTTCTTTTTTCTAGTTTCTCTTACTTCTGTCTTTCAAACAGTGAAGTCTATATATATCTTGTGATAACTGTGCAGGTGCAATTGCTTGCAGAAATATACAGTATCATTATGCAGAAAAAAATGTGCGGCATGCTGTTATATAGACTTCCACCTTTTTAACTGGTGGGGATCCTGCTGTGTCTCAGGTCTTGTTTCAACACTGCATGTTTCTCTTATTCCAGTGTGCAAAGAAGAAAAAAAGACATAAAAAGGGAAAACCTATTTGGCTTGCATTTTAGAGAAACTACAGAATTCAAAATCAAAAACAGATTTCAACATCAAGTGTTTGAGAAAAAAAAGTGTGGATTATCTTGATCTCCTGAGTGGAGATTTAGAAAAGGTTACAGTCATGTCAACTCCTTACAAAACAAGACTGTGGGTTTATTATAATTTTTTTTATTTACTTTTGTTCAGTTCAACATGGTGTAAAGCTGTGGTTAAGAAAATACACGCTATAACTGAAAACAGCACACTTACAGGATAGCCGAAGATTTCCACTGTGCAGATGTTAGTAGCAAGCAGGAAAGACTTGTGTATGTTTGTAAACGTCTATATTCCTGGATGTGGGTTTACTGTCTGGTGGGAAGACAGGTGGCACAACTGGAAGTCAAAACTATGACTAAGATCAAAGGTGTCTTTTAGAAGTGTCTTTACAGTCCGAATTTCTCAGACCGGTTTTTATATCTCGGTAACAAAATAATTAATGGTATCGCAACATTTTACAAATTTCAAATTAGGTGTCGCAATCAGCCAAGATAACATTCTAACATTTAACAAAGGGTTTAACGTTGATCCTAACAATCTTTTTGAACTTGCGTATATATATTAAAGAATGCCTCACTTTCGAGCATTTTGCTTTCAGAACATAGCGGCCGCACACACACAAAAAAAGTTCGGATCAGCAGAAAGACAAACGTTTTTTTTTTCTAAGGTATATTCAGCTAGCCAAGAGACAGGTAATAAACGTGGGCATTAATGTTGGTTCCACTGACACGTTTCTCGACAAGAATCAGTGATGTACTGTATAATCTAATGAGTACAGGTTGTGCAGCGATCATGTCACCGCAGAAATGTTTCGATGAGATCTTCATGCTGAGTTAACAAGTAAGTAGAATTCGTCAGCAAAACCGTCCTGAACTTGATACGTTGAATTCAATTCAATTGCACTCATTCAAATCAGCTGTTCAGGTGACAGCGCAGCAAGTCCTGCTACAATTTTTCTTTTCGATGTGATTTACCATAAAATAACCACCAATGTAAATCATCAAGCAGTTTTGCAAAACGTGAAAATGACTACGAGTGTATTCGAGTTGGTTGTTCTTTTTTGGGCAATACTTAGATAGAGCATCTAAAAAACGTCACAGTATTTTCGTGAAAATGTTTAAAATTAATACAGTTGCGAAATTTGCTTGGTCTACAATGTGATAGGACTGCTTTTGCATCACCAGAAGTTTTGTTGCTGCGTTCTGAAACGCAGACTATAACCAATAGGGATCTACATATACACTTAAACTCGCTTTTGTGATGTAAATCGGAGGTTGTACCGGTTAGTCTGCACTTGGTAGTTTCATCGTGGTTTAAAATACACTAATCATTGCCGATTTATTATAACCTTTAAATGTAAGAACAGTATTATAGTTCCTCTTTAAAAGCAGTAGCTGGGCAGTCGCCATCTTCTTTCTGGAGCACCTGATGCTAGAGCGCCACCTGGCGGTCAGGGGGAAAGCTGCTCTCTCTTTCCCATTCCCTCTGGTGTGAACCCTGTAGGGCAGTGCCCAATAAACGTCAGCATGGGAAACCAGAAAAGTCGAGTCGTTTATCGAAAAGACGTATAAAGTGAAATTTTTCTGCGTAAGAACAGTGTAAATACTGAGGGATCAGAGCCATAAAAGGGTCAACTTTGCCTGGTGACTTCAAGCAGGTGGCTTTACTCTAAGAATTAAAGGTGTAGTCAGGTTAGGGACCATAAACTAAACTGTGTATTTCACTTGTAGCAAAGCAATTACAGTACAGAAAGTCCAGTTATAAGTCCAGGATTTGTAACTAAAAGATACAACATGTAGTGAAATAAATTAGAAAGGGGGATTAATTTCCATTAGGGAAAATGTAATTAGCTGGAGATATATTTCCAACATGTGTTTATGTGTGACAAGTGTTTATACAATCAATGTACCTACAGGTGTAACCCCTACAGAAAAATAGCGTCACCCTCTCCTTTCTAATTGTGGGCTCATCAAAACCAGCAAAGTCATTCGCTGCTTCAGGATAGACTTGTTCAAACATGTAAAGTTATTTCTCAAACCTTGATCCACTGGTTAGATAAGTGACGCAGTGCATGATGGGAAGAACTTTAATTTTGGAACATAGTGATTCATAATCCAAGTTATGTGGATCAGCATTGTGTACAAGAAAAAAAAAATGATGTTGCCCTTGGTAATATATTTTTCATGTCTGTTGTTGCTGGGTTTTGTTACCTTGAATAATGACAAACGTCTGGGGAGTGTTTGTGTCCAGTTTGTCGATTCGTCAATGATCCAAGTGCAAGCAGGGAGACTTAAAGTAAATATTGAAGTCTATTCCCGGAGAACCAATGTTATAATAGGCATCCTGACTTAAGTTTTAGACAGAGGAAAATAGTTTGAGAAAAAAAATAAAACAAATACAGTATATGTACAGTAAGTATGCACATATATTGGTAATCGCTTATAAAATGTGATTGTAAATAAGGGGCTTTTGGATATTTTGTATCTGACCTTTTTCAGCAATAAGAAACTGAGTCCAGCTTCAGGGAAGCAGTTCTGTGACAGAGCAGCAGGAAGGCAGACCTGCAGGCTACACTGTTCATTTATAGCTTGTTTGCGCAGCATTTATTTCTTTTGCCTGTGGGTTTCACTATTCTATGATTTTTTTTCTGAACTCTGGAGAACCCTGGTCTGTAAAATCAAAAGAAAATCCTTTTTTTTTAATAGAGGACTACTCAGCTGACTGCTGTAGCATCCAGGCTAAAAGGAGGATCTTTGAAGAACCCAACAACAACTACTCATGCACACATTTGTAAACGTGATAGTATAGGGTACTTACAGTAGAAGGCTTTCGTACACTTTGTTTTAACATTCAAACAACTTATTAATACAAATTAATAAGAAATAAAATGTTTCAATACCATTTCTGTGCTACGTACCATATATACGGTACAGTATATCTGGTAGCTGAAATGAATAACCCTTAATATGATGACTGTGGCAAAGTGAAAAAGCACTGCGCCTTGAGCTCCTTCAGTCTGACGTGATTTCTGTGAGGGTGGAACAACTGAACCTGCAGAGGGGCGGTGCTGTGTGTGATTTCCACTATAAAGCAACAGGAAGTGAGCAGCAGAATAAGATCACGCCTGACCAAGTGTATCACTATCCCAGAGTTTTTATTTGGATCAGTAGGTTCATCTTGTCTCATTGGGGTGTCTGTTTTCTGTGTCTGATTGTCCTGTAGTGGATTACTTCATTCCCTAATATGGGCATAAGGATCAGATGACATTTATTGCTCACTTTTAAAAATGTCATACAAGTTGCATTTAAGTCTGTCAGATACTTATACTGTGTGTTTAAGACAGTATGATACAGTTATGAAACAATTAAATTGTGCTGCAAAATAATCATTACTACAGTGTTAGCTAAAGTCATTATTTGTGTAAATCAGAATGAGTTCCCCCATTGTCTAAAAGCATGACTTTGCATAAGTATAAGTATATTATTAATAAATGTTTTATAATTTTATTTTAATTAAATGCAGTTGCATACATTCCTACTAGGTAAGGCCACAGGTGTGTAAATTGTTGCTGTAAAGTTCAATAGTTTGGTTAAATCCTAATGAATGTGAAAGAGAGACTGAGAAGAAAGGCTAGAGTAGATAAGCACATAGTATCTGTGCGGATATGGACAGGTGATAGAAAGGCGGGTGTTTTTTGACTCGTGCAGGGATCTGCATGAGTTGACAGACTGTATAACGGCACACTTCCAGGTCTGTGAAAGCACTGTCATCACTGTTAGAGCTGTCAAAATATTTGCCAATAACAAGCCTTGGGTGTCTAAGGATTTAAAAAAAATGTGTTTAAATGAGCAAATAGTTGTTTTTTTTAAGGGAGAAGCCGCTGTTGTCAGGGAGAAAAACAAGGAGTCTAGCTCAAAAATGAGGAAGGCTAAAAAGGATTTTAAAGACAGAGTTCAGAACAGCAATCTGTGTCAGCAATCCTAAACAAGCTTGGAAAGGGCTTAATGTAATGATGGGCAGAGGTGGTGGGAAAACACAGAACTGGAATTGTGCTGTTAACTCATCCTTTGAAAAAATTGATTTTTGAGATAAATGTAATGAGATAATTGAGGAGATTCCCATGTGTTTGACTGTATAGAGGTCTATACACTATACAGAGACAGAGGCTGTTAAGTGTCTCTCCCAGACTAAGCCACACAAGGCATCTGGCCCAGATGGTTTGCAAGGAAAGGTGCTGAAGGTGTGCGCTAATCAAGTTAGGGGTATTCTAACTCAGTTTCTTCTTGTATTGTACCATATATGAGGAAAGTTTCAACTTTACTTGTACTTAGAAAACCTAAGGTTTAAGTATTAAGTGTCGTGGAATCGTTATCAAAGAAGAGCCAGGAGAGGTGTTCTCATTCACTCAGTAAGGCATTTATTCACATTGCGCAATAGGGAAAAACAGCAACCACCAGTCTGTGCAGCAAGTGCGAGCTGATTTTCCAAAGTAAAATAGGAAAAGGTCCCTTATTTTATACACTTAGCTGATGCAACACCTCAGCTTTTTTACTTCATTATGGTTGGTTAGTAATACAAAGACAGGCGAGACAGTAATTTTCCAGTCCTTATAGGTCTTGGCCTTGAAGGACAGAGAAGACAGCTACATGCAGTTTTGTATCTGTCTTTCTTGCTGGGGCAGAGATAAACATTATTAAAACATCCCATGCCCTTGACTCGCTGGGTACAATCACACTTTGTTCATAGAATCCAGCTGCTTTTACAACACAGCTCTGCCCGTAAACGACATTTTTAGGATAAAACACTTTTCTTCAGTAACTTTCCATTACATTAAGTGACTTTTGACACCATGTTGGCTAAGTGCATGGTGAGGGTTATTTGTAAACATCTTACTCTCTCAATTGCAAATCATCTGGATCCCTTGCAGTTAGCTTATAAAGAAGGAAGGGGTGTTAATGATACAGCTTTAACTTTAGTAAATATAGTTGGTAGTGGTCATCTGCAACAGCATCAGGCAAGGTCACATGCCTGTCAACTTTAGTTCAGCATTTAATACGATCCAGACCCATGTACTATTGGAGCGGCTGTTGGATGTTAATGGAAGGTTTATAAAATAGATTAAGGATATTCTAACATTGCCCACGGCGAGGTCTTATGAACAATACATTTTCAAAAGTATTCAAATAATGTTTTAATTACTATTATATCCCAGCACTGTGTTTTCTCACCTTTACTATTTTCCATCTATACGAATTAATGAAAATGTGGGACACTTCTATTTATTAACGTGTACAGAGGATATGGCTCTAATAGGATTGTTTACTGGGGATGATAGAGAAGAGGTGAAGAATTACTTTGAACAGATAAGTAAACTGAAAGGGTAGTGTCAGAGGAGCATGTTGATTAAATAAAAGATCTGGCACTTGTGACAGTAATATGTTACAACTCTCTCCCTTCTTAATCAACCTGTGGAGGTTGTTTAAAGTTTCAAATACCTAGAAACAGTAAGAGATAAACGTTTAAACCTTGCAGAGAAGACCAATTACATTATTAAGAAGCATCTGGGTTTACAGAGAGAGAGAGAGATTTATTCTGTTCTGTTTGGTTTATTTATTTCAGTTAATTTAGTTTGTTTAGGTTGTTTTCTGTTTAGTTTGGAAGGCAGATTAATCTCTGTTTTTGGCCTGTGTAGGTGTTATGTAAGAGTTGAATACTTGGTAGCAGTCTCAGGTTTGTCAGGATGTAAACCTCTGGATGCCTTGATTGTAAATAGCTGAACTTGTGTGTTGTATGTTGCGTGCTGTTTAGTGTGTGTACTGTTTTTGTTAGGGTGGGTATCTGCGTCAGCATTCGTATGCTGCAAAGGAACAAGTAACAGGTTTATTCCATGCTGGAAAGGGAAGAAAGAAAACATAACGTTTCAGTCGTGGAGCCTTCTTCAGGTGATACCTGTTCATAATCATCGATCACTAGGAGGGGTTACCATGGATTGATCCCTAGGTATAAAAGAAAACAGTTTCAAGGAAGAAAGTGAAGTATATTGTACTATGGAAATTGTAAATGGAAAGAACAAAGAAGTAATAAACCAGTGAATGTATATCAGCATTGGACCTTGTCACTCTGGATAAGGATACTTTGATTAGGTGATATAAAATGAAACAGAGCACAATATCTACTGCAAAGCAGCAATGTTGAAAGTATTATGAAATTCTCTACTTCAGGGCACTAACATACAACAGTTAGAGACAGAAATTTGTTCATGTGACATAGATTTGTTAAATTAAATGGCTCTTCACTGTTCTGCAGTAATTAGTGATTAAATGTAATATTCTTTTTTACTGTCACATTATAATTTAGGTACACGTTGATGTAGAACATATGAACATACTACTCTTATCTTTCATAAGGTAAATGACACTTATTACATTAAAAAAACTACTCTTCTGCAAGGAATCTTAGTTTTATTAAGAGTTAATTAAAGCTAGTAGTGCAAACATACAGTAGTAGAAACATAAATAGTATGAAACAAAAAAGATATCAATAAGTAAAATTAAATTATTTAACACTTTCAAATACTGTAACTAGCTACTGCTCCAGTTGTCAGTCATTACCATTAATGTAGAAATGTTTTTAGTAGAAGGCTTTATAACTGCGCTCAGCTCATACCTAGACCAGCTCATCGCTAGACTATGCCCCATGTTATCACTAACTGTGGCTGAAAACCTGATCAACACATTTGTGTTCTGCCAAATTGACTACTGTAGCACTCTACTCGCTGGGGTATCTAAATCTACATTGAACAAACTGCAGTATGTCCAAAATTCGGCAGCCAGAATCCTAACCAGGTCCAGTGCAAGTGATTACATTACTCCCATCCTGGAGTCCTTGCACTGGCTTCCAGTCAAATTCCGTGTGGCCTTCAAAATCCTCATGCTCACCAATTAGGCTTCAATTAGCTTGGAACCTCAGTACCTGTCTGAGCTGTTATCATCCTACTCCCCACCTCGCAACCTTCACTCTTCTAATTCTGGTCTCCTAACTGTCCACCAAGCCCCTTACACTCTATGGGTGACAGGGCCTTCTCCTGTTGCGCCTCAAAGCTCTGGAACTCTCTCCCAAGGATATCAGAGAGTCACCTTCTCTAAACTCCTTCAAATCCAGACTCAAAACCTTCTTCTTTAGAAGAGCCTTTACTTAACTGGTTCCATTCTTTACCCCTCTGCTCCTACTATACTTAGTCCCACCATCCACGGTCTCCTCTGTATATTGTAATTGTGTTTTATCTTTTTATTTATTGTGTATTCTTTTTATTTATTGTTGTTGTCATTCTGTAAAGCACTTTGAGGAGACACCTTTAAAGGCGCTATATAAAATATTGTATTATTATTATACCTATGAATATTATTTTCAGTATTAACTCTTGAATTATTAGATCGCATTTTCTGAGGACAATCTATTTCTTAATGTTAGAAGTAATGATTATTAAATGAAATGCAATAAAAATAGTTCCCCAAATCTTTAAAATAAAAAAAATATCCAAAAGGACGCTAAATAAGTTTGCATAAAGGAGGGGACCCACTTTTTCCAACATGGAAGTGCAGCACACACTGTACCTGGGTAGCATGTGGCAGCCATTCTGCACCAGAAGCCTCATTACACAGTGGGGTAAGATGTTGTTTCACCAGTGTACATAAAGGACTGCTTAATGAGAATGGACTACACGAGCGCAGAGTGGAATTTCGCCAAGACACTGGGGTTCATATCTCTACCCTTGCAATTCACTGCTCCATATCCGTGAAGTCAGGACATTGGTTAGCGTCTCTTCCATCATTGGTGTGGAAAGTCTGGTCCAATGGGAAGAGTGTCACCTACTGGACCACCAACACCACGCAAGATCTACTGGCCCTGCCAGTTGGTGTATAGAAAATAGTGTTCACATTTTATTAAGGGTGAACACATACATTTTTCACAGAAATATTTCTGTAGTGTGGTGCTTTATTTCCTGAAATAAGTTTATTTACTTTCCCACTCATTTTGAATAAAAGAATTGAGTACAAATGCTTCCTTGTGTGTTTTGCAGTTTTTTTAAAGATAAAGCAATAAGCATCTGCTTAAGATAAGAATGAACTTTAAAAAAACATGAAAGGGTTCACTTGATGAGAAGTAACAGCAGGGAAGGGGAATTCTTGGGGATGAGTGTGCTCATGACATCGCTGCTGGCCTGGTCACAGGGGATTCCCCTCACTTCCCTCTCAGAGAACTGTAACAGAGGCCACTGTCTTTGTTCAGAGCTGTTTCTACTGTACCACTGAAAGAAGATCAGTGCAGGTTTCAGTCACTTTATCAGGAAACGCTCTCAGTCCCGCAGGTCGTATTACGCTCATGTTACAAATACCTTCCCAAGCTTTCATCATAGAACATTTTCTCCAAAACAGTTGTATTCACATGCTCAAAATGTCAATGGTTTCTTAATGAAACGCACTAAAATGGTGGAAATTGTTCAGATAATGTCAGTATTTAGGGATTTTCTAGTGTGTGTTTTCCTGTTTTCAGTACCTCCACTGGAATCTTTAGGATGTGGTGAAAGAAAAAAATTAATTTGTTCAGGTTTATTCCTAGCACAGTTTACTTTCAAAGACTTACAGTAGCTGGATTGGGTTGGGGTCAGGGTTACTTTCCTTTAACAGCTGTATACCAAATGTTTGTATTGAGTTAGTGTGTGATTAGTCACATATTTTCTATGGCATTTTTAGAACATTTCTGAATAATTTCTAGCATTACTTCTATTACTTTCTATTAGACTTCATACTTTGCCATTAAACTAGGTCTCAAGAAACATTTTGTTATTGTGTTATTAGAATAAGTAACCAATATTGTGAAAAAAAATACGATTAAAAGAAATTAAAACAGTAAGGAAAATTAAAACTTAATGTTTCAAACACATTCATTCAACTAGGTATAAAAAACAGTTTCGGGCAGCATCTCCTGAGGACTTACAGTAGTACAAAACCACTGCTGGTGCTGTCATTAACAATATACAAATTAAAGTTAATGTTTCGTTCTCGTGTGGCAAGGATTGCTATGGAATGAGTAAATGGCCTCTTTTTTCACTATTTCAGTAATCATCCTAATAAAGCTCTTGGCGTATCTGAGCAACAACATTTCAAGAGCTCCCTGTGTGAAATTTGAGGGCAGATTTTACGCAACTCAACAGCGAATATTGTCAGCCTAAGAAATATCTGTATTATTGGATCTTAAATTAAAAATCAGTAATATTTTTAAGTATTTCAAATATTAACAAAGCACCAGGTATGACTTTGTAAGATCCAGTGTAATATAAAATTAAATGAATGGTCCATTTGTGATAAAACTGTAAGGAAAATTAAAACTTTACAGCAGATAAAATTGTTGTTAAACATGTAGCCCATGGCAAAAACAGGAACTGAGCTAATGATTCAGAATCCCAGAGTTCCCTCTCAGTGACAGTAAACTACTTCTGTGTTAACTTCGGGGCTTTTAAGGATGAGATAAGCCTTTGAAGAAATTCCAGTGAACAGGAGAACACAATACACAGTACAATACGCAATGCACAATACACACATCTTAACATCAGTTTTCAAATTAAGCACTTTTGTTTAAAAAAAAGAAAGAAATATGTTGCTTATCTGTTGCCATTCGGCTGAACCTGTGACATCACATGAGTAATCAGTCTAATCTATTCACTCCAGCAGCTCATGTTTTGTGTATTCTGATTTCCTTCTGTATGTAATTACACTCAAGCCACTCATTCTTAGAGATGGGCCTCAGCGTTCATAGAGTAGCTTCTAGTGAAACAGTAGCTTATTCAGTTCCAAATTAATGTGACAGCGCATTGAAGTTTTATTACTGTAAGTATTGAAGATTCATTCAAACGAGAGAGATAAGATCACTTTATTAGTCATATACAATTACTTGCATTAGGACTTTGTCTTTTCGCATGCCCCAGCTTGCTCTCCTAGACAGAATAAAGACAAGAGGAGAATGCTCAAAGTGGGTGATGTAATTAGCAAATTACAATGGGGTTTTGTACCAGGGCGACTGTTCTTCCTAACTTTCATCAGCGATCTAGATTATGATATAATCTGTAAATTAGTCAAATTTTAGATGGTATCCAAATGGGAGGATTAGGACACACTATAGAAACAGCAATACATTTAGTAAGATTTAGATAAAATTCAGATAATGTGAGGAAACACCTGCCAGACGATGTTTAAACAAGTGCAGAGTATTACATGCAAGCAGCAGAAAAAAGACTAGAAATACAAAATGCGTAATGGAGTGAGTTAGAAGAGGCTACGAATGACAAAAATCTGATGTGTCTGCGGATGTATTCTAGGCCAGGTACAAAACTCCAATCCTGCAGGTCGAGAAACGTTTCTCGTTTTTTTCCACCTGAGCCCTGATTACCTAATACAACTAATTATTTGCTTAATTATAAAAGCTGAAGCTTTTCCCTGTTCTTAAGTGCCTGAGGATTAAAGTGATCTGTAACATCTGCTGGGCAGTGTCACTTGAGAATGTGCTCACATCTAAAGAAAGCATAGAATTTAAATCGCAGGGTGTTGTGTTAAAATTGCACCGTGCTCTAGTAAGACCTCGTTTATAATATTGTGTGCAAGTTTGATTACCATGTCACAACAGAGAAAATTGCTGCTTCTGACTGCTTCTGAACATAGAAGAGCAAGCAGATAAACCCCTTGGTTTAAAGGATTACCCTGTACTGATCGGATAAAGGTATGGAAGCTTTGTAGCATGGAACAGAAAATGGTATGAGGAGACCTGTTAAAAGCATCACAATCCTCAAAGGCACTGACAAATTAAGCCCAGTCATTTTTTTTAGAAATACGAACCAAAAATACGAGTGGAAATTAGAATACAAAGAGTTGCAGCTGTGTGGAACAAGCTACTCAACCACCTTATTGAATCCAGTACCCTGACTTCTTTAAAGCATTTCTTGGACCAACCTTACTGCAAAAAGGGCTAGATGACCCAAAAGGCCTCTTCCTGTTTGCAATCTTTCCTGTGTTGTATATGAAATTAAGCTTGATCTGAGACGCATTAAAACACAAGACCCAGAAGGGCAGTAGATTAAAAGTTTCATGTCATTTACATGATTAAGAGAAAATATCTTTGCAATTAACAAAACAGTTTTCTGGAGATATTTGAAAATATGCATTGTCTAATCAAGACATTGTCTTTATAAAATACTATTTGAGTTTTTTTGTGTGGAAAGATAAACATTATGGATATATAATGGTGTAAGTGGTGTGGTGCAGGACAGCAAAATAACGTCCTGATCTCATGTTTAATTTAGCTTTAATAAGCAAGAACACAGAATGTCCATCAGAATCTTAGAGCAGAAAGCAAGAGTCTCGCTTATTAGAGATATTCATGCCTCTTCTTTTTTTGCTTTGTTCCAGTTTGACAAATGTGGCTGATTTCTGTCTTGATATGCATAGCTCAGAGCTTCTTCAGAAGGAACAATTAATTATGAGAGCTGTAATAGTACGTAACTCTGTTGCTTCATTGCTTGACGTGAATAGGCCAATAGGAAACAGATGTTTGAGGAATGCTATGAACCAGTGCTCAGAAACTAACAGCTGTTAATGCCTTGAAACGCAGAGCCATCTGGGACCGGTTTGGATTCTATCTTAATGACTACTGGCCCTTTAAAAGAGCACTAGGGTAAGATTAAAAATTGTGAGATTACCAACATATCTAGCTGCCTTTCTTGTTAAGCTTGTAAATTGTATAAACTGGAATAGTTTTATGTAAAAACTGCCTAATGCTTAAAGAGTGAAGCCTACTTCATGACAACATCAATAACAACATTATTAATAACTAATACATTCAGATTTACATTTTATTTATATGCTCTTTTCAAAAAGCATTTAGCACTGTACAATAGTACATGTACAAAACACAACAGATTTTAAAGAAACATACTAAATAAACATACTAAATAAAAAAAGTGTGTGTGTGCTACTCATGTGTGTGCTGGTTATTTTATTTTTGCTTTGTAGTTGTCAGGTTTAATCTGGAAAAGAAAACCCTTTCCTTAATTATTAATTTTCTTGATATTCTATAGGGAAACAGCAGATGTGGAACGGCAGGATTACCCAGCTATCAAAAGTTTTTAAAATTATAGCAGACAGACATATTACAGGTGCAGGGGCACTTTGTTTCTTAAGATCAGAACACATTCTCACTGTATAAAACATAGAGTTTCAGTAACAAGTATATGTGAAATGGAAGTAAAAGTACATTGTCTCAACAACCAAGCGAAAAGACAGATAAATATAAGAATATATGGTTTAGGCATAGAATTTAAATCAAAGGATGTTATGCTATAATTGTACAATGCACTAGTAAGACCTCATTTAGAGCCCTGTTTACAATTTTGTTCAACACATATACAGTAAAAGGCTTACTGCTGCAATGGAATCAGTCTGAAGAACAGTGTCTACATGCTGTACACATTAAGAGAATGTCCTACACTGACAGGCAGAAGCAACTGAACCTTTGAAGTCTTAAACAAAGAAGACTGAAAGGAGTCCTGAATTCTCAAAGCCTTAAGTAGAACCAAAGCAGTGGACATCTTCAGTATGAACAGGAAAAGAAAAATCAGAGGACATGAGTGGAAACTACATGAGAGTGCATTTAGTACAGAAAAGAAAATACTTCTTTACACAAAGGGTTGTGGGAGTCTGTAACAAGCAGTAGGAAGCAGGAGGATGAGAACCTTGGATCATTATCCGCTAATTACTAAACTAGCTAGATGAACCGAGAAGTCTTGTCTTGTAATCTTATTTTATTATGTACTGAACCAGTGAGTGCATAAATTAAATCTTAAAAACAGTTTTATGACTCATACACTTAGTACGATTGTATATCCTGGTAGATGATTTAAACAATTAAAGCCTTGAAGGTTTTGTAAATCTGTTACACGACGTTACACGATCAGATGTGTAAGAGAAGTTAAGACTGATCATCCGTTTAATAAGAAGAATAAAATAGCCCAGATGTCATTACCACCATTTTGCAATGTTGGTGTTCTCAACAGGACTACAACAGAAGCATTATTCCTACACATCTTGAATACTGCTCAAGAACAGCTGATCAGCTGGGCTTTAAAACCCTCAACATAAGTGCTGAGATGTAGGTATGTCTCACATTGGTGGCTTAAAAAGACAGAGCTCTGTATTCACTGTGCAGAAATAGGCACCGGGCTTAGCTGTGAGCTCAGATCTCATATTGACACCAAAGCAGATTGCCATCTGCAGCCAACCTGACTCACCACCAGCAGCAGCCAAATGCTGGCTTGGTGTCTGGGAATTTCGATTGCTCTCTAATCACAACTTTATTTTAATTGATGCTGTGAGCAAAATAACTATTTCACTGCCAGCACAAATTCTCTGCAAACTCTGAACCAAGGCTGTGTGCACCGTGTGGTTAGTTAAAAATCATATTCTGTCTAATGACATACTTTCTAAATTTATGTTTTGGTGTCTAATGGATCCTTGATCATGAGAACTGGCTGTATTATTATTAATACAGACAGTTCTGTATTATTATTCTGTAATACTGTTTAAGATGCAGTCTTAAGGCTTAATATGTATTATATTATAAGAAAACTTACTAGCGAAAGACGGCCATTTGATCAATATACCACCTGTTTGTTTGCTTCTTTTTTCATCCATCTGTCCAGAGTCTATCCTGACAAGCAATAGGTGCCAAGGCAGGGTACACTCTGGATGGGACGTCAGTCCATTGCAGGGCACACACAGACACAAACATGCATACACTCATACCAGGGCCAGTTTTCCCAGAAGCCAATCAACCTACAGGACAAATACGTATATCTTGGGACTGTGGGATGAAACCAGAGCACCTCGAGGAAACCCATGTGAACACACATGCCGGAGTGGCGGCTCTGTGGCTCAGGATCTGCACCCGTGGCTGGAAGGTTGCTGGTTTGTATCCCGCGGCCGGCAGAGGAATCCTACTCCGTTGGGCCCCTGAGCAAGGCCCTTAACCCCAACTGCTCCAGGGGCACCCTATAAATGGCTGACCCTGCGCTCTGACCCCAAGCTTCTCTGCCTGTCTGTGTGTCCCATGGAGAGCAAGCTGGGGTATACAAAAAGACAAATTCTAGATGCAAGAAAATGTATATGGCCAATAAAGTGATCTTATCTTATCACACAAACTCCACACAGAAAGCACCCCAGGTCTGGAATTGAACCCAGGGCCCCAGTGCTGTGAGGCAGCACTGTGCCAACTGCTTGCATTTTTTCCCGTAGAGAATTGATTCACAAGAAATCATCCAGTGGTCTTCTGAAAGAAGTCAGGGTATCGGCTTCAACAAATGCCAGGATGTTGTTTCAGACTTCGATCACCCTTTGTGTATGAAAGGGTCCCCTGTACTCTGTCTTAAACGCATTTTCATCTAGTTCCCATTTGTGTCCTCTGATTCTTGTTTTGCTGCTGCTTCCGATGAATCCATAGGATTGAGTTTGTGCTTTTGTCAAAACTGTTCTACTGTTCTAGGCATTGTGGGAAAGTAAATAAAAAGGCAAACAAATTGCTTCATATAAAAGCGTAGACTTTAACTCAAGGCATGCTAAAATTGTATTACACTCTAGCCGTCATTTATAATATTGTGTACAACATTTGTCACCACAAGATAGATAAGAACCAGCTGCTGTGGAATCAGCCCAGAGAAGAGTAACCATGTGCAGTACATACCAGGGGCTAAGCGAATGACCTACATTGACAGTCCAATAAACTGAACCTTCTTAGTCAATAATGGGGAACTTGATACAAGGAAATGTCAAAGCGCACCAGAATGACCGATGGATCACGAACCAGAGAGCACAAGTGGAAACTACATGGAAGAATGTTGAAAACCAAAAACGATATTTCTTAACCGGAAAGGATGTGGTAGTCTGGAACAAGCTCTGAGGTCCTGCTGTTAAAACTGGTATCCTGGCTTCTTTCAGGAAATGGCTGGATAAGATCCTTGGAGAAATTTACTACTAACTACCAAACAGGCCAGATACATAACATGCAGTGTTGTTGTTTTTCTGAGTCTCCATATCTGCACATGTTATCTGTAGCTGTTGTCTAAGTATATGCTTCCCCACAGACAACCCACTATCTCTCTCTCCATCTCCATCTCACTTGAACTGTGCGCTCATTTGTGTGAAGCAAGCACTTTGCGGTGTCTTCACGGCTCAACAACAGGAAACAGCTGAGCCACTCTGAACATATGTTGGGTTTTCAGTTAGCACAGAACAAAAGCAACACAGCAACAACAACAACCAGGTATCAGCTGACTTGCAGCATCATTTACTAGCAGTCAGCTGGAAATAGATCTCAAAGCCACTCTGCAGGACCTTCAGTTCCTCCTCAATCTCTGCTGCCATCACAGACTCAGACTCGGGCTGAGAGAGCCGGACTCCATGCAGGAAACAGCTACATCATTTACAACAACGTTATTTTGTTATTTTAGATACAATTCACTGTAATAACTCCAACTTTATTGGACACTCCAAATCCTAAACTCCAAAATGTCAATCTTCAGACATCTCTCTGATATTTTATTGTTTTTTTTTCACAAGCATACTTTCTGTGTGAAATCCTGTTTAGTGTACCTTAATAAATTATACCACATGTATAGATAACAGAAACAGATAGGAACCAGGATTTTGAGAAAAGGATCCAATAACAATACACAATTTAATGTCTTTTACTGTCTAAACAGGATACATCCAATACAATAATGAAATCTTTTTTTTTTGTTAAGCCTGAAAAGTTAATGAACATATTTTATTAATTTTAAGTTAATAAATCATTAAGTGGATAAAGTGTTGTCTCACGAAACACAAATAAATGATGCTGTTGAAGCCACTGTAATATTCTTTTTGTGAAGTATCAGGCAAGTGAAAGTACTTAAGTGTTTAAATCATAATGATTTCATTTCTTGAGCATCTTATGTCCTATTGTCTTTTGTACCTTTCTTTCGATTTTCGATTTTGTTTTTCAGTTTCTCCATTGTAGCAGCTCTGGTGTTGAGTCATCTCTTCCAAACACGTTTAGAAAGTCATATTTGAGGAAACAAGGGTCTGGCCAACAATACCAGCAGCCATTGGCACAGATTTATAAAATAATCACATATGAGAGGGTAGTCTAGCTTCTTGGCCTTCACCAAACATCAAATACCAAAAACACTTTTATAATGAACAAACCAAAAGATAGATGAGACATTAAACATTTTAATTTTGTGACTCCAGAACGGCAGTGCAATCAGGCATCATCCCAGGTTATTTAGCTATGAAAGCTAACTGACACACAGAAGCCATTTGAGTTGACTTTATCAATGACTTTGATGATTTTGAATACGTGAATCAGGTCTTCTCATAGTAAACTCTGTTAAAGTAAAAAAAAATATTATAGCCTGTCAGTAAAGACATTCCATTAAATTTAGTAGATCCTTTCTGAACTGATTCTGTTGCATTATAGAAGTTAAGTAACATAAAATCCCCTGATTAAAATTCTATACCTTTACTATACATCCCGACATACTATATGCCTTTTACTGCTTCCCTACATTACCTAGAGTAGGAGAAAAATGTGCCAACATAAAAACCTGTTGTCCACGTGGTTAGGATCAGTGGTAGAAGATAACGCACACTCCTCAATCACCCTGCATCAAGAATGGGCATTCCTGGACCTGGAGAGTCAGTGTGTTTGCAGGTTTTCATTCCAACTCATCTCTTAACAGCCTTTTAGCAGTTCAGACACATCTTAATTAATAAGACAGGGAGACAAAACTAATTGAAACGTATTTTTTTGGCGTAAACTCCCCTTGGCGAGGGAACGGCAGCCTGCCTTTGACGACTGGACCGCCCTTTCTTCATGAGGAATGAGCCAGGGAGCTGCTGTCAGGGTGAGTGAGGGGGTCTGCGAGGGGGAAGTGGGGGTGAGTCAGGGGGGTCTCTGTGAGGGTGAGTGAGGGGTGCAGAAGCACAAATAGGAGGAGAGATATTATGAGTAGGATTATAGGATCTGGAATTTCACCTCCTCCTTATGTTTTAAAAACATCGTAAGTCAGCTCATTATTGGATTGATGGGGTTAATTTAACCACTTCTTCCAGCTCTTCAGAGCCTGCTGCTTTGAGGAGATCTAGATAACCTGCAGACACACTGACCAGCCCTGCAGGACCAGGACTGGACACCCCCACCGGACATGTACTGTACATTGTCATGTTCTATTCTATGTCTAAAGCTACACCATCCTGTGATTTTGTTTCTCTTTATTTGATTCTACTTAAGTGAAAATAACTCCCGACCTTTGAATCAGTTCTTCTCAGCACCTACTCTGTAAGGCAGAGGCATTTCTAAGACTTTCTCAGACCAAAACATGATTTTAAGAAGAATAAATAAAACAAGTGAAAAGACAGATTGCTTCCTGATTAATGTTTGCTAGATCACCTACAAGGAAGAATGTCTAAATGATTTAGACTTTTCAAATAATCAAGATGCACTGAGGAAGACAAGTGATAAAACCATTAGAGAAATGTGATCATAATATGGTGTGCTTTAAAATATACTTTGTTAGTGTACATACATCTTCTAGCGAATTCAGGATTGTGGAGGAGCCAGAACCTATCTTACCATGCAGCTGACGCAAAGCTCACCAATCCATGGCAAGGCAGACGCACAGACACACCAGAAGCAAATTAACCGACTAGTATGTTTCTGGAACTGTGGGAGGAAAATCCTACAAACACAGGGAGAACAAACAAACTCCACACAGATAGCAATCCAGGTCCAGAACTTAACCTAGGACAACAGGTAGCAATGTTAACCACTGTGCCACCGGACCGCCTGTACCTGTACATATAGAGTCCAGATCAAAGGTTTGCTATTTCTAGAAGGCAACCTGTGAAGGACTAAAAAAATGTTAGCCTCCTCCATGAAGACTGACAATTAATTTTTAGCCTTTTTTTTCATTTTTGGTTTATTGTGCAACTTGGGGAGGTAGATATTTGTTGTATATGTTAAAACCACTTTCAAGAGTTTTAAAATGGCAAACCGCCCCTCTCTCTCCTTCTTGAACAGAGACAAGACCAAGGTGACGTGTGTTCAGCAGACTAACGACAATGGCCTCAGGCTACTGAACGACATCACAGAAGAGGACACATTTGTTTTTTGCGGCTTCTTTCCCTTTGTAGTCCCCCTCCCTGTGACAGGAGGCAAGAGGGGCTCGGCTACAATTGTTTCGCCCGCAGCATTGTTGTGAAGAGACGAGAACTGCATAAACCAGGTGGAGTAAAAGTCCAAATATATTCAAAAGAATCTCAAACGAATGAAAACAATTTTCAGGCCTAGAAGCGTTACATTAGCTTTCAGGGAAAAATAAACCCTGGCAGCAACACCTGAAAAAAACTGTAATTAAGACAGCTGCAAAGCCTTAAGTTATTTTGCATAACTGCCACCCCAGTTTAACTGGATTTCGTGACATTGCCAGGGCATGCCTGCTAAAAAAGCAGCTTGAATTGGGCTTGACTACAGACGCTTTAATAGCACAAAACCAAAGACACAAGGTACCTACCGTATGTTAGGTCATGATCCTTCCACACAATGCAGTGCAAAATTTATTTTCCTTTGGAAATTATTTTATAATCTGCATTAAAAAAAAGTCAAATTATTTTACTTATTTTCACGTTTTGTAAAAATATTAATCCTTCGGTTTTGTACAAGAATAAATGACATTTTGAGTCACTGTCGCACACTGTCGTGTGTGAGATTTCAGGACTCTCGTGCCAATCTAAATTATAGTAATGTCTGTGTGTCTATGACAAATTATGTTACACGTTGGATTTGAAATGTGACTGCACTCATTTTTCTCTGAAACATTTTAAAGGGAATACAATCGTTTTCATTTTTGTTTCCTGCTGTTTTGCTAGAAATCACACACACACCGCTTTGCTTTTCCAAGAAAATAAAACTTTCTTTTTTAAATGTCACATGAGTGACACATGAGAATATTCAAGTGACACTTTTTCATTTATTTTACAATTCATATTTATTGCGACATTGCCACTCAAGGTGTAAAGGTTTAAGCTGAACTGTGTTATTGTAGAAAAGGCAGATTCGTTTCATCTATTTAAATCTTGAAACCTGATCTGAAACACAACTCTGGATTCAGGATAAACGGATATATTAACGTTCTACAATTTTGTTCATTACCTTATTTTATGATTGGTTAGAATGGTTACTGAAAAAAGGTTCTGAAATCCACTATGACTCCAGTTATAATTCAGGGGTTTCAAAGCTTGGTTTTAGTGGATACCTGTCCTTTCTGTTTTTTATTCCACAGGATTTCTTAATCACAGATTAAAAAATTTTTACGTCTTTTTGAGGCAAATTTTTGCCATTGCTTTTAGCTCCTAAAAGTTGATTAGGTTCCATAATTATTATCAAAGCTGTAGCAATTTCTGAGATTTAGAACTACCATCATCATGTTTTGCCGTAAAGTAACAACTTGGACCTTTGAAGAAGGAAATTCACCGCTGTAGCATTTGATCCATAGTCACTGGTACCATTTTCATTTTCTTCCAGCTGATGCAAAGATCATAACTGTGAACCAAGTTCATCTAAGATTATCTGTTTCAAATTAGGAGTTTACAAAAAGAATAGTCACACATTGAAAATATTCAGTGTGAATAAAATTCCGAACATTATTTTGTCGATGGGGTGATTGCTATGTAGACAGCAAGTTAACTCTAGGGAGTGAGAATTCCACCATCGAGACAAGACTATGCCTTAAGGATGACTTTAATGGTGTTACCACCACCTAACCAACCTCTTGTGATTCCTTCTGTATGACTTATTCAACAATTGTCAAAGAGATGCAGAGTTGGGAATTGGCAGAAGACCTCAGGAGAAATTCTTCCATGTTAATGTTCAGCTGTTTTAGCCTGGTCACAATGAATCATTAAGTTTCTCACTCGGAACTTGCGTTTTCCACAACACCCAGCTGTATCTGCAACTAACTTTTGCTGTGCAGAAACAGCTCATCGGGGGTCCCTCAATGTGACAATCTCGTTATTTAATCGTTGCATATGGTTGACTGGCTCTGGTCAGATCACAGGTGCTTCCTGTCAGTTAGTAGTTTGGCTGGAGAAATGGTGAACAGATGGACCCTATACACCCTAGCATTTTCACATTGCGAGATTCCTGCTGTCAACATTCCCAGAACATATTCAGTGGTCTCACTGAGCTGCACACCACTACAGCGTAAAGACCGATTACCCACATCTTTTATGATGTGAAAATAAAAAGGTTTCACCTTAGAAGACAACAATAACATGCCCTACACAATATCTAAAGTATCTGTATTGGATCAACTTTTAATATACTGGCACTGACATTCTACAGCGGTTATGATGGCTTAAAACTAATAAATAATCAGCAGGGCCCGAGGCCATTTTCTCCAAATGAATTAAAGAAAATGAACCTCCTAGCTGGAATATTTAACTTACTTCACATGGAAGCTGTCGCCAACAATTCTGAGAATTAATATGGAAAATAAAGAGGGTTACATACCTGAACCAAGAAACTACTGACCAATCTGCTTACTTCAGTTACTGGTAAAGTTATACAAATTATAGTTACAGCAAAATTAGACTAACTTAGAAAATAATGGCATTTTAAGTGACAGCCAATAGGGATATTGTTAAAATTGTATAATGCTGTACTAAGACTTCATTTAGAACTCCATGTGACCACGTTACCTAAAAAGAATGCCGTTTGGAATGAATCCATAGAAAAGCAAACTGATATAATCCTGGGCTTAAATATTGCACAGAGACACCCTAAAAAGACCTGAATCTTTGCAGAGTGCAAGCTGGTCTTCATCTTCAACGGCAAAGACCAAGAAGACCGGATTCATGATTGCAAAATGCACCAAGCTGACTTCTGAATTCTGAAGGTTGACTCAACTGAAAGGACTTCACAGAATCAAGTGAATACAAATCACAGAATACCAGTATAAACTACATGGAAATGCATCTAAAACCGAGAACAGGAGGCAGATTTTTTTTTTTTTACAAGCAACCACACTGGATAGACGTGCAAAATGGACTCCTCTCATTTGTATCCTAGGTTTTTAAAAGGAAGGTCTGAAGTATTCTTCAGAGAAGCAAAAAAGCACTGTAGATGACCTGGTACTAAATGTTTTCAGAATGCTTTTGATGTTATATATGCACAAGGACAAAATGACCCCTTCAGAGTGGATAAAAAGTGTGGGTAAAAAAAAAAGATCAGATGCACCACAAAAATGCGAAGATATGAAAGTTTTATTACAGACGAAAAAATCTCTTTCAAAATATAGAAATCTGTACAACTTTCTCACAATTTACATTGAACTGTACAAATTTACAGCAGTTCACAACATATCTAAGAAAATAAAAACAGACAGTTCACAAGGAAGAAATGCTTTGTCTTGACTGGTTTAGTTTTAAAAAAACTAGACAAGATTCATCAAAGATCATGAAAATTACCCAGATTTACCAAAATAACTTACTTTGGTCCTTGCTAGCACAATGCATTGACAACATTGGCCCCTATGGCTTGAGTTTGGCAACATCTCAAAAATCAGGTTACAGAGCACTTGAAATGAGTAGGTGGTATATGCCATGACCTCTACATCCAAAAGTGAAACCAACGTAACTCTACAAACATACACAACTGCATTAATACTTTTTAATGTACATTTAGGAAAAATGGACAGGTTAAACCTTTTGAAAATACATTATGCCTGTTAAGAGTCCTATATTTTTAGGTCTCAATTTGGAATGGATAGCATGTTTGCATATTCATGGTCAATGAACCAATGCGTTTATAACGGTCCACATTTAATTTTATATTAATCAGTTATAAATCCCTACTATATTCAACTTGAGCAGGTTAACAATGTAAAGAAAAAGTGATTTAACATTTACAGATGTAAGAAAAAAGTCTCCAAAAGAAAATTCATCCCATAATAACAGCACTAAAGCAAGTGTCCAATATAGATTTCCTTAAAAGCCCCCCCCCCGATTGGATCTGTAAACTACAACTTATGCCACTTGTGCCATCTTTTCTGTCCCCATTTAAGGCAGGCTGTAGCACAACTCTGGTGCTACAGAGTATTGTCATGAACACAGGACTAATAATCACAGGTACGGAAACATTTGCCACTGACCGCTGAAGTCATTGTTAGAAACTTCAAAAAGTACCCAAAACCCAACTTGTTGCTATAGCGTTTTTTTCCCCCAGAGATACCAGTTTCACATTGGTTATTGCAGACAACACACTTGCGAAATTTCCTATATTTAGAGGGAAAAGAACAAGCTCAGTGCCTGCTGAATGCTCACTACAATCAGTGCAGTTATAAGAAAAGCCAGGTCATAGCTGCCTTATCTGGCCAAAGGCTGATACTTCTGACCAAGGGGTGTGGAATGTGGCATCATACATTCTGTCCGAGAATTCACAGTCTAAACAGATGCACTTCAGCGACAGAAGACCAAACACCTTCATTAATGTCTCAAAGGGGCCAAGGGCTCGCATTAGTATAGCCACCCAGCGAAACAGTGAAATAAAAATGAGGAAAACAGCCCTCACAAATATAGCTCTTCATGCACCTCCTACACAAATTTGTCCCGCACATGACAGTGACTCAGAAGTGTGTGATGAAACCCTGGAGCCTGGCTCTCCGCCAGCCCCTCCTCTCTGCTCTCACTGGTGCCTGGACAAGGCAGCCTGAGAACACAGCCCACTGTTAAAGAAACTCTGCAGCAGGAGCCCCTTCTACTGCACTCAACCCCCAGCTCTCTCCTACCCCGAGTGCATGCACAGGAAGAAGAGAGTCGTGTACGGCACCGACGGAAAACCCATCCTGCTTTCGTGGCGAGTTGACTTTAACCTTTCCTGCAGCACCTCAAACAAACTATCATTCCACTACAAGAGCTGTTCCCAGTGAAAAGCCAATCTCTGTGTATCTCGCAGGGAGAGGAGGAGTTTATTTCAAATGGGAAACCGAGGAATATTAAGCAAAACAGAAACCCTAAAATACAACTTAATCCCCAACCAGAAGGAACAATACAACAAATTTACGAATGGATTGTATAGCAATAGTAAGTTGTTTTGTCAAGCCTGGCCCATTTTTCCTAAGTAAAAGGTAAAGGTTAAAACAAGTCTACTATATGGAAGGTAAGGACTACTAACCTGTTCCACAATCTAGAGGTCCGAGTGCACTCAAGTAACCACAACACTTCACTCTACCCGGGTTAAGGGGAACACCAACACACAAAGAGGTGGGAGACGCACACTGGACTTCTGAACTAGATTTAAAATCAGGGTTACAGGTATGCTGACATACGGGCATGAAAAGAACTGGTATTAAATCTCAGAGTAACAGAACTGCTGAAAAATGCACCATCTTCATACATCTTGGCAGAATTTCATCGATAGCAATCTTATATACACAAGGAACATTTGTGATTGACAGTATTCTGTAACTAAAGACAAAAGCGAAGTCCAATTTGTCCCAGGTACAAATGACCATCAGTGGTCTACGTACTGACCGGGAGAAAGAGGTTCTTCAATGACTAGTTGAAGCATCTAGGAGCGATGGGGTCACTCTCTGACCACAGAACAGAATACCTGCAGGATTTTTAAACCCGTTTTCTTTAAAAAATAGATTTCTCGACAAATAAAGGTATAGCGATATGCTGCAATGAATTCCTTACAAAAGACGACGTACCAAAGTGCAAAGTCTACAATTACAGGCTGGGATCAATCTCCAATTGTGGCAATTAGGCAATACCCCCCACCCCCCCCCCCAACACCACGAAAGCTGCATCTTAGATCTTCATAGCTGCACAACAGGAGTCCATAATCCTCCCCTCAAGGGAGCCCTCAGAAAGTCACATAACCTCCGAGTTCTCTTCAGCTGGCATCTCCCCGTCAGGTGGAGCCGCTAGCCGGACACCGTCATCATGGTGTAGGATTTGGAGGGACTGGCCCCTCCCAGCAGCAGCTCCTCCTTGCAGCTGATCCGACTGTCCGCCATGGCCAGGCTGCCGCCCGCGGGGGCCTGGGCGCCACTGCCCGCGGCCGGCGGCGACTCGTAGAGCACGCAGATCGACCCGTCTTCCCCGATGCGGTAGGACACCTCGAAGGGGTCCACCCAGAGCGTGAGCTCGCTGGGCAGGAGCCGGAAGAGCTGCTGCGCGCTGAGCCCGACCCGCTGGCCCGCCCTGCCCACCAGCGGGTCCATCTTGTGGTTGATGCGGATGCAGCGGTAGCCGGAGCCCTTGCAGGGCCTGTCGGGGAACCAGTGGTGCTTGTACTGCTCTGTGAAGAGAGGAGAGGAGACGCTCTTGATCGGGATAACGCTGCCCGCCCAGCCCAGTTACTGCTGCCACACGAGGAAAATTTAAAGCCAGCTCCTCCGCCCCACGCCTTGAATGTTATTAATTAAAACTGAACAAGACTTAATCTTCACAGGTCTTCAGCGGCGCAGAGGAAACCGCAGGTAATTCCTCTTGGACTTCTGAATCGGGTTAAGGGTTGAATTCGCAACTTTGTTTTGTGGTCGTAGGTACGAAAACGCCCCATTTTAAAAAAAATCCATTTAGATTGCGGCTCTCATTTTACCACGACGGGATACTGCAAAAACACACAGCAAACAAGGACTGTCTGCGCTCGCTTTCGTCTATAAAAGAGTTGAGCAATGGTGCGACCCCTTTCATTAGGTATTAGAAAGCCCACGCGCAGTTTTAACAGAGCGCATGTCCAGAAAGAACGTAATGATTGAAGTCCCCAAGCCTGGCTCTCTTATACACGTCTAAAAGTGATTTCTGAGTAATTACAAATACTTCTTTTATTTACTGATAGCCTGCCAACTGCACTGGAAAGCGATATACAATAATACAAATGAAACTTATATACAAGAATAAAAACTACACAAGCATAACTACAGAAACACCCTACAATTTGAAAGAATTTGCACTGAATGCACACCTGCCAGTTAGCCCTGACAAGAGAGGGCTACCTGTGACTAACACAGAAAGCATAAATTCAAAAGGGAGCTCCTCATCTCGAACTGTTCGCCTACTGCCTGAAACACTGTCATTGTTTGTGATTGTCTTCACAAACATGCACCCCGGTGAGCAACACAGTCTTTACTGGGCCTTTGCTGCTGGCTTCGGAAACTAACCTCCAAAACCAAACTACCAGAAAGGCAAAGGCTGCACTGAAGTCCAGGAGCTCCTCTACGGAGCAGTAATGCCTTTCAAAAAATTAATCTCACCGTACAACGACCCCAAAAGAAAATATGCTACATTTTTTTTTTACAAAGGGTCAAAGCCTACACATCATCTAAATTCCACACAGATAGTCAGTACATAAACGCGTCCGTAAATAACGCCGATACTAACAGGGTGCAAACTGCTCCTGACGAATTCCGTACAACATTTCAGAGAACCGTATCTAGGTACATTAAGCTCGTCTTAACAAAGGTCTGGAGGGAGGGTGGCTTGATTTCTGCCGACGAAGCAGTTTGCAGACGGGATCACAACTTCTCTACTTAGCTGCGCAATCAAGGAGACCTGAGCGGAAGCACAGGGTTCCGCGTTCGTGTGATCAATATTAACCCGTCCCTCCACTCCTGCCGCGGCGTCCGGGCTCATTTGTCAATCCTAAACAAGTACAAGACTGCTTGTACACGTTCAAGAGTGGGGCCCAAAACGTCAGTGGGGCTTTCTTTAGAAGCCTTCACACAATCAAGGCGGCCGAAAGTGTCCCCTCATGCCAGGTTACGATAAACATGGCCGAGCTTGCTCGGGGACACCTGCGCCAGCCAAACCGAGCAAGCTTCTGAAACAAAACTCAAACTAGCTTGAGCCTGAGCTGGGAATTCAGTTTCACGCGTGATTACATTTCGATTTCGTAATCAAGATGCGGGGGAAAAAAAACCCCACCGGAGCGGCTACATAAACTCATGCGTCATCAGTTTAGCCTCTAGTTTCATTCCAGTTTCTCGGTCCTCCGTCGATTCTGAAATAAACACCTGATGCGACACAACAAGCTGCTCAGCTCGGGGCACCCAGGAAGAAACCGGGGCACAGGCTGATTCAGCAATCACAGCAATATCACAACGAAATCCCGCAGTCTCTCCAGAGCTGTACAGCCCACAACCGTGGAATTACAGTGAAAGAAAAAAAAAAAACATTGGCGTAATATTAATCCACTTCTCTTATTTCCAGATCGAACACAAAATGGACAGCCGCGTCTTAACCATAGAGAAACTCTCCGGTAAATAAAAGACTAATTTAAACAATAACCTGACATTTTAATTCTTAACAACTGCTTCTGTGTTGATTATTTAAAGCGTCCCCCGGTACTATTAAACCTCCTTGTTTTAGATTTTGTCAACCGGTGAGCTAATTATTGACGGAGTTGTCAATCCAGTGTCTCACGAGTATTCACAAAGAAAAAGTGACATCTAAGATCGACGTTTCATTTTTATAACTTCTGCTCCGCCACAGCCCGGGCCGAGCCGGGGCAGACCGGGGCGGACCGGACACGCACACGGTGGACCACAACGTGGTTGTGCGCTGTTCCCCGTTGGGAGACGGGCCTCCAGCTGCTGCAGGCACCGCTGGCACTACCACTATCCACACGGGCGAGGCGCAAAGCAGGCTCGACTCGGGACTCCACCGACAACCCTGCGGCGGTGGACGCGCCACGTCGGCGTGGCTTGTGCGCCGGAGAGCCGAGCCCCGGACCCGGTTCGGTTCGGTCCGGATCCGGCCCGGCCCTTACCCGCCAGCAGGTCCTGCAGGCTCTGGCTGAAGGTCTGCAGCTGCCCGTCGCTCACGAGCCCCCGGGCGCGCAGCAGGTGCGACAGGAAGCTCGCGGCCGCGCTGATCTCCGGCAGCATGCTGGCCCGCGCGCACAGGGGGTGCATCAGGAGCGGAGGCGCCGTCCTCTCCGAGCCGAGCGCAGGTCCTCTTCCTGCTGCCGCTGTCCTCTCCGAGCCGAGCGCAGGTCCTTCTCCTCCTGCTGCCGCTGTCCTCTCCGAGCCGAGCGCAGGTCCTTCTCCTCCTGCTGCCGCTGTCCTCCCCGAGCCGAGCGCAGGTCCTCTTCCTGCTGCCGCTGTCCTCTCCGAGCCGAGCGCAGGTCCTTCTCCTCCTGCTGCTGCTGCTGCTGCCCGAGAGCGGGTTGCACCGCGCAGGGCACTTATTTCCCGAGGTCGGAAAGTTTGCCAGGGAGATCATGCGCGGAACGGGGTCGCCGTGTTGGTAAACAGAAGACTCGGGCTCGCAGGGGCAGGCTGCTTTATAGCGGCCGGCCCCCAGCCCTGACGTCCCGCAACAGCTGGGCGGCCCAGCCTATCCGGGCAGCGCAGGGAGTGACGCCAGGGCGAGAGGCGGAGCTGTCGTGAGCATTGCGTCTTCCGTCCCAAAATAAACCGTGAGCGGGCGGGTGGGGATTAATGCTGCGCCGCGGGGCAGCAGGGAGCAGGCTGTCCAGCTATGTTGTTGTTCACCGATAACCTGCCTTCTTCCCGGCAACCATCGGCCGAGTTTCTTAAACTAACTAGCTGTCCGGCCATGTTGTTGTTCACCGATAACCTGCCTTCTTCCCGGCAACGATCGGCCGAGTTTCTTAAATTAACTAGCGACTGAGAAAAAAAAACCCCAAAAACAAATCATCTACACGAACAGAGAGCTCTCCTGTCGTTTGCAAACAGCGATTTCCTGATATACGACGTTACCCGGCTGCTTCTCGGATTTTCATACGAGACCATGGCGATGAATTTCAGTGACTTCAGTATACACGCCAGACATAGCCTATCGTTGTGTCTCAGTTTTCTGCGATCAAATATATGTCTCTGGTCTATATGTTTGCGTTTTAGCAAACGAAATACGTGCATTCTACAAATGCAATTGGCATTAAAATTATACCTCAAGGGCGAGCTGTATCATTCTTGTTTATTACCTTTTAGATAATAGCCTATAGCAGCATCCTGACAGTCAGACAGGTCTACCAATAGACTTCAGATTATGATATCTAAATTTATTTTTTTATATATAATGTGTACGTTCTAAAATTCAGAAACATATTCTGTGCCTGTGATAAATGCGTTCCCAGTGTACTTCATGAATTCCTAATGAAAGTAGTACACACAAGACGAGCTGAATGTCAAAAGGCTTCACGGGACACGGGGATAATAGAAACTGAATATGTATGTACAGTATGTGGGCCGATGAATGGAACAGACGTCACAGACCTTCTTTGTGAAAGGACTGAGTGAAATTAACATAATTTCAACATAACATTCGACATAAAAACAGCATTAAACGTCTGTAAAGCAAAAACAAAAAAAAAGATGTCGTCAACGCAGAGCATCAGCGTATTTCATAACTGCGGAAGAAATTATAAACGTGCTACTTATGGATATATGAATCCTGATTAAGTATACAGTATGTAGTCACGTGTAAAAAATATTTTAGTTCTTTTTTTTTACTTTATGCAATTAGCACCAAGCAGGATGTGAAGTCATAACACCATAAGAGACATTTTCATTTAAAACCATATATTGTGTCAAGGCATTGTCTCCTGAATTCCCCTTGAGCAGTGTGGAATACATCCGTCAAGCAATGCATTGTGGACTTGAACAAAGAAGAGCACGGGGGAACCTCATACAAGTGTTCAAAATCCTCAAAGGCCCTGACAGATGCGGCACAGTGGACGTATTCAGCGTAAGCAATGAAACATGAGCTGGACGACATTAATGAACACGCCATGCAAGTACATTTTAAACCAAGGCCACAGGGTATTCTCTACCCAAACAATTGAGGGAGTACTGTATGGAACAAGATCCCCAGCCATGTGCTTGAAGCTGACTCCCTTTTAAGAAATGGCGTCAATACTCTTCTAACTACCAAGCGTGCCAGATGGGCAAATGGCCTCTTCTAGTTTCTAACCTTTCTTATGTTCTTACTGGGGGTTAGAATGGAACCGTGAAGCTGTGATACGGTACCCACTGTCACCTCTCCCGGGCCCTCTGGGTACACACACACGTCAAAACCAAAACAAATATATTAGCGGTGAATCATCACCACACTATTCATCAATAGATGATGAAACGTACTGTAAGAGCAAAATGTGTGTATTTGTTAATGTCTGTGATCCTGTGATCTATAACTGAAGTGTTTCTGTATGTTAGAGAATTAGGCCCAGACTATCGTAGGCTATATTCTAGCCACCTTTTTGAACTCAAACTGGGTCCACATACAAGTAAAGTGGGAACTTCAGCGACAAAAAAGAATCAATTTCTGCTTTGTACATTTTAGTTCAGGTAGTGTACTGCTTTGTGTCTTAAGTTCATACTGTAGTTATGTCCTCCTTCCTATTGTCTTGTCTCATGTCTGGAACCTACATAAACAACCAGAACAATTCTCTGGTCAGTTCCTGGAAAGTCAGATCTTCTGGGGTTTTTTTTCAATTTATTTACTCAAACTCAAAGGTTTAGATAGCTTTAATTAATGTTTTTATTCAAAGCACGGATGAACAAAACTGGACTGTGGGTCCCGTAGTGGAACTGGTTGTGTTCGTCGTGTTTCAAGTAGGGAGCTGTGTCAGCACGTGTGGGCTGCAAAGGAACAGGTAAAGGTTTATTCCCTGCTGAAAAGACACAAGGTTCGGGCTGTGAAGCCTTCTTCAGGCGTGTGTTAGTAGTGTGTTTTTATTGTGCGTTTTATTCTTTATTCCACTGGAAATGAAGTTGCAGCAATTTTCCTTCAAACACACATTTGGGTCCTTGGAGGCATTTCTACAGGATCAACCTGCCTGCCACTTCTGGTCAATTAATTCTCTCTCGTTTTGTCAGTCCTTGGTGAGAGCCATCACCCCCCCCCCCCCAACTTAAAAAAATATTTATGATGAGGTGGTAAAGGAGAGCACACGTACCCATGTATGCAGTACTGCTCTACATTCTTTACATCTACTGTGGGTGTAGAAGGAACCAGGTGTCGTTGCAAATGAACAATTTCTAATGAATAGTGTTGCTGACTGGTCTGAAAACAGAAACCTACAGTATCACAGGAAACAGCACATCTACACCACTTGTTACCATTGTTCTATTCTAACACACTACTGAAAACGTTTATTGAAACAGTCCTGATCAAACAGGTCTGAACTGACTGGAAACATCACTGAACAGTGGATATTGAAAAAGACAAAAGTATCTACATTGATCACAGCGTGTGAGAAGATAAACGTGTTGACTTTCTGTTATCAAACTGTCTCCGTGCTCCTGTAGTTCAGATGGGTCTGTGGTGGCTGTCCAGTGGCATTGCACTTCGTGTCAGCAAGAAATGTTTTTCACGCATGTAAGCCAAATATCATAGTCATTTGTTAATAATAAACTGTGTTCATGGCTTCCTTTTCCATCTTGTGTGAAATTCACTTTGGCCGAGTACTCAAACGATACCAAACAGGTAAAAAATAAAAACAAGAAAATCAGGATTGGTTTGTCAGCAGAAGCATTTGGTTTTCCCTTTCAGCAAAACAGGGATAAATTGCCTTTCAAATTGATTTTCTATTGAACTGAACAACTTGCCCACAGTTTGCCCAAAGAGGAAATGGGGACCTTTCCTAGAACTACAAAAGGCACTGAAAGAAGGAAAATGTCTGTGGTCTGTGTTGCACTAGAAGTACCTTGCATCACTGCCATATTACTGTGAAATGTTACACTGAAGTAGATATAATATGAGACTGATTGTATTTATCGCATTTAAAAAGAAATGAAGACTGCTAATCTTGAGCTGCGATGGGGTATGTCACCAGATGGGCGGTGAGCCACTCACACAGAGCTCGTGGGTCTCATGAGCAAGAGCACAGGGGAGAAGAAGCTGGATTCTGATTGGTGGTATCACCTGGCATTTTCCCCGGTTGTGCCATCTTGAAATTCAGCTGTATGGTACATGGTGTTCTGCATTCTAACAGTAGATCTAGATGGAGGAAGCAGCACGTGGTTGGTGTGGGAGAGAGTACTGCTCTGTGTTAATGTTGTCTCTGATGTACGTGAGCTCAGCTACAGCGAAAGACAGTAACCACAGGACACAAAGAACACTGTGTTCTTAGCAAGAGAGGTTTACCATAGTCCATTGGAATGACCTGCTGCATTGACTAATAGTGATTAAAGGAATATAATGACAGCAATACATAAGTGTCTTCAATAATAAAGTGTTCAGACATCCACTCAAACCCCTACTATACTGCAAAAATAAAACCAAACAGCCAGAACACAAACAACTATCTTATTTTAATCTGATTTTAAATGAGATAATACAGTACATCAAAGACTTAAAGTTTCTGAGATCATATCCAATGCTGAGGATCATGTAATACTGAAATAAAGTTGCTGTCTGTGTGACCTATCTACATTCTGAGTATAAATACAGAAAAATAAACAAAATAAAATTTACATTTAATATATTTCATTAGGTTGGTTCTGAACATCCTTCAATTTTC
This sequence comes from Atractosteus spatula, assembly GCF_055471065.1. NCBI lineage: Eukaryota > Metazoa > Chordata > Actinopteri > Semionotiformes > Lepisosteidae > Atractosteus > Atractosteus spatula. The sequence goes on from NC_142713.1 coordinate 58,566,043, forward strand.
AGCTGTTCCAACAAAATAAAAGTTTGCATTCTGAAAGATGATATCTTTACTCTGGGATTTTAGCTCTGCTTTGAGAAAATAATAATAAATACTTTAAGTCATCTGAGAGCAATTCCCATTTACAACGATAGCCGGAAAAAATATAACCTATTTTCTAAGGACATTTTCAAAGTGTTCCCATTATTAGATTGTCTTTCACATACTCTTTTCCTTCTGGGTGCTGTTGAAATCGACTGGAGTCAGAGTGGTTTTCTTTTGCTAATGGAAGCAGTGGCTTTTTCGTGCCTTTCTGTTCTTTGCTTGTGCTATGACGTGAATCCTTTGAGCTACAGCCATACAGCCTCAGATGGAAGGGAACCAACAGGGAGGGCCTAAGAAAAACACATCAGACAAAAGAGAACAAGAGGCCTCATCTGACTCGCTATCCAGGTATTTTCTAGCCAGGATCGTCCGCTATATTTTTCCCAGAAGACCTTTTTAGAGATGACTATGGTACATCCAGGCTAATATGTAGAAACAATATAATTTATTACAAGCAAAATCTTTAAAAGGTCCTTCATTCTTCATTACCTCTCTCTTTATCTAGTTAAGAATATCCAGTTGATCTTCCTCTCATATCACTGTGAGATGTCTTTCTATGTTGGCACAGGACACCCTTCCTCTAAAACGGTCTTCAATCCATGAAGCCGAGCAGAAGACATAATGAGCATCCAGGACAACAGAAACAACTTCCTTTCTTGCAATGCAACCTTTCTTATATTGTTATTCTCTTCCCACGAACAGCAGTGTTATCATTTTGTAGACCAATCTTGTCATATCAAGCTAAGGATGGATGAACCGGCTGGTCAGTACTGGGAAAGGAGACATCTAGGGGAAATAGGGCTGGTGGCAGTAGATCAGTAGGGGTCACACCTGCCTCTGGATCAGCTTACCCAACCAATGGTGTAGGAGATGGCATCCTTTGGATGAGACATTTAGTCAGGGTCTTGACATTATAGATGCTAACCCTGGTCAAATCCATTCCAGGCTTGAAGAATCTGGCTTCTCTAAGTTTCCATCTTTAATCAGTTAGTGAAGTCATTTTTACTGTTAGTTGTGGGTCTGCTGGTGCATACTGGCTGCCACATGTCACTCTAGCAGAGCCGTACTTCACTGGTGGGTGAAGTGGACCCTCTGATCATGTCGACTGAAATCTTTTGCAATGAAAAGTGGCATTTTAATGCAAGGGAGGGTTAGTCTGAACTTTGCCATAATACCAAATTGCTCAATCATTTATTCCTTTAGTCCTTTTTAATCGCTTTCTCCTTTTCATTCTTTAACAGATGAAGACATTGAGCTACCTATTATTTTAACATAAAATGTGTCACTTTTTAGAATCCATAATAACATGTTAAAGGTCCAAATAGGTAATTAGGAGATTAATTAAGGGTAGCAATAAGGTGGTGATAGCCCACTGTCAATCATGCTATTATCATCAATAAATAGATAATTGCACGATCAAATGAATAATTTTTATGGGATATTGCAGAATTAGACACCCTGAAAAGCACCCACTAACTTATTCGCCAGTGCCCAGCACACAGCCTATATAAATGGAAATGTGGTCCTCAATGGCTCACCTCAAAGTCACAGCCATGCTAATAATTAAAACACTGTATGCTTCCCTGGCTAAATATGCATAATACATAATACATGTACAGCTTTTACTCAGTACTTGAAAATATGAATTTCTCTGAATGAGACACGAAATGAGGAAGTGTTGTCTTCTGTGTAAATGAACGAGTGATAACCTCATACCAGTTCAGTCATTCCCATGAATTCTAGCATTCTAGTGGGTCACATGTGTGGGGCAGAGTAGGTGCAAACCTCAAGCAGGCAAGACCTGCGGGCACTGCAGTTCACTGAAAACCCAGCTCATTCCTAGCAAGACTGGCTGTGAAAGAGCAGGGAGCTACCGTTTTGGGTCCTTCACTAGAAACATACGGTATACTGTACGAACACATGAATTGACCAACCAGCTGAGCTCTTGCATTAACAGAACTGGCCCAAGGGGGGCTTTAGAATATGAGAACATAAGAAAGACACATTTCATTAAAGACACATAATAATTAAAATACCAGAAAAATGAAAACCATTATTATGGTGTAGAGGTTGTGAAAGGGCCATTAGGTTTAGTATGTTGGAATTATTATTCTGAAAACCTGCCCTTGCTGGGTCTGCTAACATTAATTGGGCAGTGCCAGTATAATTGCATGCTAAAAGGCAGAGTAATGAATGCGAACTATTCATCCTGGGTCAGAGTAAGGCAGGAAAGAATTTAAGGCTGCTTGTCGCTCGACTGAGACTGCTGAAAACGTCAAGTATAAGTTTTCCTTTGATTTGCTGTCTGTCAGAGCCCCCTCAAGACTCATTAACAGAGGACTCCTTACCTTGCTCAGCGTGGAGTTTGAGCTGTAAAATGCAAAGAGCTAAATTCAGTGCAAACTGTCCTGCATACTTAGCCAAAATTATTGCGTCCTGTCATAATAGGAAAAAAAACTTTAAATTTGATATTGCATTAATCGGGTTAATAATGTTTTCTTTTCAGTAAGACCAATATCATCTTATATTATCCAATTATCATTTTTATACCATGCCTTAATTTATTAAAAAAATAGTCATTTCAAGGTGTCTGGGTAAAATATTTCAGAATCCTAAAGCTAAAGAAGAAAACATCAGGCTGTGTTTTCCATTGTTGGTACGAGAAACAAAAACAACTGTGGCTGAAAACTAAATCCAATCATGGTGTGTGAGGCAGAACATACAGTACTGACGTGTACAGAGACAGATAAGATGAACACACTTATAATAATTCAATTATTTTAATCAGTATTATGAAAGCAAAAAAAGAAATGTACCCAGGTAATGCAAATGTAAAAAAGGTAAATAAATGTAATGAGGGGGCCTGGAGGACGGATTTGTGCAAAACACGAGTGTGAAGGAAAGAAGAGGCTTACGTACAGCACTTATAATTTCTCATAATGTGAGGAAATGGCATCAGGAATGATTACAATTTATAGCAGCTGAGACTGTTGTTTTCCCTCCTCAACGTTTGGTTGTAGGCTACATTTATAGATTGTTTGTCCCAACACATTTGGCAACCCGTAACCCTCACTCTCGATGAGAAATAGCCCAAACGTATGCGATGAATATTACAGGTCAAACTCAAGCCTGTCTCTTGCAGAGGGAACCCGAACCCCTCAGAAAATGTCTGTGCTTTCCTCCATAGCTCTCTGCCCTGACATGCAGGGCCACCTTGCACAGATCCAGTAACTGCTACAGATGTGGAGGAGTGTTATGAGCTTTCAGAGTTCTTTATTCTCCGTTTTGCACTGAAAGTCAAACAATGGATTTGAATTTAATTTCTCCTTTGCAAAATAATGCAATGAAAATGCTACAGCCTGCTATTCTTTGAGTTTTATACTGTGTCAGTGGTAATAGCTTATCAGGTGTTCTTCTAAATTCCAAACCATCTGAGATCTGTCATTATATAAGATATGAATGTACTTCAGCGTGATCAGAATTTGTGATTATACAGTTTTACACTCCACTTTGACATCTGTTGCATCTATTTATATTGAAATAGAACGAACAACAATGATAGACTGTCCTACACAAGCTGGAGACTTCAAAATTATTCAGTAATCACTTGAAGTTTGAAAACAAAGATGGACAATGAGCATCACTTGCATGAATAGCATTCGGCTTTCTCCCCCTTTCTTCATATCATGTCTCTGTTACCTTTGCCTAGTGTGAGTCACAGATGTGAAACTAAGATAAGACCACTTTATTGGCCATATACAATTTCTTGTATTAGGAATTTGTCTTTTCGCAGACCCCAGCTTGCTCTCCATGAGACACACAGACAGGAAGAGAAGCTTGGGGTCAGAGTGCAGGGTCAGCCATTTATACGACACCTCTGGAGAAGCTGGGGTTAAGGCCCTTGCTCAGGGGTGTAGGAGTAGGAGTAGGATTCCTCTGCCAGCCACGGGATTTGAACTGGCAAGCTTCCAGCAGGCGCAGATCCTAAACCACAGTGCCATCGCACTGCCCCACTAACTAACAGGTTAGTGGTGAACCTCCTATCACCAGATAACCGGATAAAGAATAATATCATAATTGAAAAAATACTTCTTACACACTCAGTTGCTTTACATTGCTATAATTAATATTTGTTTGAGAAAACCAGTATGAGTATGATTCAGTTTTTTTTATAAACATTTTCGATCCTTCCTCTTCTGGATGCTGCAACAACTGTTGTTTTTGCATTTGTGTTACTTAAGTATTGAGCAACATACTGTATGAGTCAAATGTGAGCAGCAGAAGTAAACATACTGTATCATGTCAAAAACCAAGGAAAGTTGGAGCTGACTGGAACAGGAGACATCCTGCATCTAACCACCGCAAGCTTAACACCATTCACATCTACGGTTAGTGAAAGGATATACTGAACATACAGGCCCTCCAGAATTATTGGCACCCTTTGTAAAGATGAGCAAAAAAGGCTATGAAAAAATGTCTACGTTGTTCATCAGCTTGATCTTGCACTGAAAATATGAGAGGAATCTAACCTTTCAGTGAGGTAAAATCATTCAAAGGAAAAAAATCGTAATAAAAAAATAAACATTTTTCTCAAAAAACACGTCACAATTATTGGCACCCCTAGAAATTCCTGTGAACAAAATCTAATTGACTTACAGTCCCATTCATATTTTACCTTTTTTAAGCACATCTGAGTCTTTAGGAACTCTTAAGTGGTCGTCCATGACTTCCTGTTTCACTGGGGTATAAATATGAGGTGACATGCAGGCCAAACACCCTTAGTCATCCATCAACATGGGGAAGATCAGAGAATACACAAATGAAATGAGGCAAAAGGTTGTTGGCCTTAATAAATTCCTGTTAAGTGGAATTAAAAGTGCTACTTTTTTACAACAGTGCTTTTTTTACAACAATAACAACAACAAGCACAGCATACCTAGAAAGGTTTAAACATTGTAGGTTTTTATAAAGCATATAAACTTTATATAGTAAGAAGGAGCACACCAAAACGTTTCCAAAATAACCATAGTAAGTGACCGAGACTTTGATGCAGAAAACATTTATAAAGAAGGTGGAATATGGTTGTGTACCTTATTTTCTGTGTTTAACTACCATTACCAGCTACTGTATGTACATTAGATATATTCAATTTATACTTATAAACTAATTTCATTTATGATGTTCATGGACATTATACTTCTTTTGTTATTATGTTCAGCTACCAAAATTTCCCGTTTAGATCCGTAAATGGATCTAAAGATGCACAGTAGAGAAACAACTGTTTCACTAACATCAAACGCACCACATGTGCATCCTATCGATCATCTTTGGCCAGTGACCCACACAGCAAAACCGCACACGCAGTATTGAAAGTTGACACGCGTTCTGAGTGGCTGCATTGATAAATCCAGACACATGTGTCTCAGTTTGGGCTGTAGGGTATGACATTTCTTCCATATTCCAGTCAAACCCACTAAGGGGATAAGTAACCTTTACAATCTTGGTCTTGTGGATTGTTATTGAATGATCTTGTCTTGCATTGCGAAATAAAGAGAACCTTTTCTTTAACACGTGACTGCTTTGTGTGTCTGCTTTACCAATACCTACCTATCAACATTTCTACTTATGACACCACGTTCCAAGGTGTGTAACACGGAGACTGTTTATAGACCCGTCACATCCGATTGTCTGCAGGCCGGGGATGAGCTTTGTCTAATTGTCTGCTACGTTTAGACTCTTTTTCCCATTGCATCATAGTGAAATAGTTTCCCCCAAAACTGCTCCCTGGTTTCATGGATTTACTCTCTTACAAGGATCCTGGAAAGCATACTCTGCCTCCCTTACGAAGACAAAACCTACGCAAACAATATTATCAAAGCATCATACACATTATAAAAACAAGTTAACAGTGAATATATGCTGTATATGCACTTGAATCCCAGTACAATAAGTTCTATAAATCAAAAATAATTTGTTGTGTTTAATCCTTAACAAATAATATTATAAAGAGTTACAATTTTCATTTTTGCCTACATGCAATACAAACCTTATGAGCCACAATCCTATGCTTTCCGTCAAAGGGAAGCCATCAATCAGAGAATACAGAGCAATGTTCTCTTTAAAGCATCTGGGCAAACTCTTCTGACACACACAGACACACAAGCCTTCACACAGATTCGGCAGATGGACACCAGTTGCCTAACTTGAGAATAAACACTCACCAGGTGTGTATAAAGAGCTAAATGTCTGTACTGGGGTAGACATGTGGCTCATATGTTTTTGTTCACGTCTGAGAAATTCAGAGCAGTAAAGGAAAGTCCCCTTGGGTGGCAAGCAATGAGAGAAAACAGAAAATCTGCTTTTGAAAATGGAAATTCCCAAAAATACTAAATACTTACAGGAACATACAGATACAGGAAACTAGATCATTGAACAAGCTGGGTGGATGATTCTGGTAGTATTGGGTTTGTTCCCAAATTCTACATCCTCCAGGACCATGCCTTTCTGCTCTCAGACAGGAGTTATTCATTAGAATCACCCTGCACATGAGATCTCTGTGGGGGAGCCACCTTCACAGCTGAGTGCCCTCCAGCCTGGTGTCTGCCCTTCCTCTTCTGCCGGGATGCAGTTGATGGGACAGCGAGCAGGGGGGCGGCTGCATGGCGGTGAGGAGACCAGTGGAGGGGGAACGGGGCAGGACAAGAGGCTGCAGAGCCATGATTGCAAACAAAGGGCTGGAGCAGGAGGATCTGTTGTGTATTCTTCATGCACGATCAATCAGCCAGCCGAGCAAGTTTGGGACTCACCTCCGTCTTTAAAACCCATATATTGAATCCGAGACTGGGGCAGACTTGCTGGCTGCTACACACGCATTAAAGAGACACTGAACAAAGCACTTGTGTTTCACCTGAAGAAGCACAGGACGTGTTCTGACATGCAGGGCAGTGCTAAGGCGGGACTAGTCCTCAGTTGGTTAGTTTAGTTGCATTCCAGCATGTTATTCTATCCCTGAGGGAATTGAGGCAGTAATTCAGAGAGAGCTGGCCGGGTTCCTGGGCAGTCAGAAAGCTCTTTGGCCTTGAACGAAAATAAAAGGTCTAAAAAAAGAAAAGTACAGAAAACAGGACATGAATATGAAAGGTCATAGTTATTTAGTAAAACATTGACTAAATTTAGCCAAAACAATTCCTTTTGCTTAATTTCTTCATTTCTCCAGTTCTTTCATGAACATTATTTCTTTGTGGTTATAACTATAACTTCATCGTGACTTTCATCTTCAGGTTTAAATCATTATTTGAAGGGTTTCGAAAACACTTGAAATACATTGCTGTATTTCAAGAGATTTGGGAGTGAGGCAGAGAGCAGATTCAACTGCCTACTGTATGTTATTATTATTTGCTAACCCAACACTCTTATCCAGGTGGCTAATTATATAGAAAACATACATTATGTGTAAATGCAAGGAATGATCTTGTGTGTAAAATGTATAATAAGTAGCATGACAATGAAGCACAAATTGGACAAGCACTGCAAGTGTCATGCCAACAAGATATCAATCTAAAACATTTGTTGTAGAGCAGTAATGTAAGTAAGTTGCAGGTACTGTATACAGTATATGGGTATTTATGCTTTGTTTATAGTGAACAAGTACAAGCAGCAATTTACATGACAAGTTTCAGTAATTTAAGTCTTTGGTACAATACTGGGAGTTCCTGAAAACTTTAGGTGTGAGCTGTGAGATTATGGGTGGTGTTTAAACAGGAGTTTTGTGAGCAATTGTTGAAAGGTATACAGGGACTGAGCAAGTCTGATTTACGATTAACTGACTCCATTCCTGAGGCACAAGACTGGAGAATGTAAAGTCTTTGGATGTGGGGGAGCACTTTTCTAAATACAATTTGATCGATTGGTTAAACAATGCACTGTGTTTTGTAAGTGAAAGTACGTTTTTCCCAGAGAACCGGAACAGCTGGAAAGAGTTGTTCGCGCGGCATCCAAGATCATCGGACTTCATTTTACCTCTGTTGCCTCTATTTACGAGAAATACATCAAATGGAAAGCTAAGAGGGTGTCCACAGACCCCATTGTCCAGCCAGCTCCCTTTTTATACCTCTCTCTTCGGGGAGGAGGTTCCAAAGCTTCAAATGTTGTTCTGCTCGGTTCCCGAAATATCTCCTTATCTAGAGGTCTTTAGGCACCTTAGTAAGTTGTCTGTGTAAGTGTTATATGTGTGTTTGTTGAAATGGCAATAAAGGTATTGACTTGGTTCTTTATAATCCCATAGTACTTTCTTTACTGGGAACAAACCCCCCAAGTATAAAATCCCTGTGATACGTTTAAAAGTCAAGGGCAGATTAGAGCAGCTAATCAAACCTAACATGCATGTCTTATGGAGGTCTTATGAAGGTGGGAGAAAACCAGCAAACCTAGAGAAAACCCTTATGCGCACAGGAAGCATGCAAACTCCACACAGACAGGTGCCTCAAGCTAGAATCAAACTGAGGACTCTGGTGATATGGAGTGGTGGCACTGAACAACACAACAGGATCAAAATAACCGTGTTCCAAGGGAGCAAACACAGTAATGTGAAGTTTTACACACAAAACATGTACGTACATATGGAATTTTAAATGTGTTTGGTCTTACCCTCCACAGTGAGTGTCGCTTGGGCATATGGGCAGTATTGATTTCATTTAGAAAATTACGCTCTCACATAGCTTGCAGTGTGCTTGCTAAATTCCAAATCTCGTTAAATGCATTGGATTAACATTTAAAACAACTGAAATCATTTTGAAATGAGCCATTATAGTATTTCCCTGAGATACCTGTGGTTGTGGTAGATTTTTACTTCAGTTCACCAAATTAAATCCATTTAATTAAATAAAGTAACAAATATTTTGGAGTACATTGTATATAATATCATGTAGTTTTGAGTGCACATCATTTCAATCTTTCCACATGGATCTTGCTAGCTTGGCATCAGAGTTCCCTGTTACCTGTATGAGCTCGCAACAGCATACAGTAACTGAGGTACAGTATGGTGTACAGTATTTACTTACACTGTTTTCAGTACATTAAGGACATCCATGTGGACTGGACAGCCAAGAGGGGTTTTATTCTTTATATACTGCACAATGGGGTAGAGTGCTAATACGCAGTATCTGTATTATTTTGTCCACTAGTATGTTAGTAGGCACAGTTGAGGCTCCAATAACATTAATCCTAAAAAAAGCACAGAAAGGTATACAGTCTAAACACAGTGACTTGCAAAGGTGTTTAGACACTTCCTGTGGTGTCCCATTTCATGAAATTACAAAGCGCCGCATACACATTTCTTTTAGAATTAACATTTTATTTAAAAACCCCAATCCTTAAACTGATTAAACTAAAAACTTCTAAGGGTAAGATACATTACCGTAAATATCAGCAAAGCCTGAAGAGATAAAACTGAAATACATTGATTGCATAACTATTCTGACTGCAAACATAGTATTTGGTGGAAGCACATTTGGCAGCAAGTACAGCTCTAAGTCCTTTTGGGGCAACTTTGCACATAGTCTTGATACAATTTTTGCCCACATGTTTGGTGGATTAGCTCAAGCTCTTTCAGGTTCTTTGGGGATCGCTTACGGACAGCCATTTTAAGTCTTTCCACAGATTTTCAATAAGACTAAAGCCAATAAGTCGATTCTGCCTTTCTATGACTTTCTTTCTTATTTTAAGCCAGTCCAGTATAGAGCTGACCTTGTGCTTTGGATGATTTTCTTGCTGGAAGGAGACTTTTTGCCCCAGTTTTAGGTGTTTAGCAGGCCAAAAACAGTTTTCCACTAGTATTTGCCTGTTCTTTGCTCCATGACTTTTTCCATCTTTGGTTTTTAATGATCTTTGCTTTCTAATGAGCTTTTCATTGACTTTCTTTGACAGCTCCTTAGTCTTCATTGTTGAATCTTCCGAGAAATCCACTACCTGACAAAGGAATCTCACAGAGCTTATTTTATTGAGAAATCATGAGACCTACTATAATTGTACCAGAGGTCATTGCATTAATGGTGTGGCTCATTAAGGTAATTCTGTGCACCTAAATTAGGTGGGCCACAGCAGAAGGTTTGATTATTTATGCAGCCATATGGCTGCTCCATTTTTGTTTCATATTAACTGCCCTGGGTGGCACAGTGGTGCAGTGCTTTGGACCTGGGTTCAATTTTGGACCTGGGCTGCTATCAGCATGGGGTTCATATGTTCTCCCGGTGTTTATGTGAGTTTCCTCTGGGGGCTCTGGTTTCCTCCCACAGCCCAAAGGCGGGCTGGTATTATCACAAATGTTGGAAGGGCATGCCGTGGAATGGCCAGGAGAGCAATAAAGACCCAATGCGTAGCGGCAAAAGGGGGAAACACGGAGGTTGGCCCGGGCTCAGGAGGTCAGACGATGTCGGGTAGAAACCTGTGCCCTCAGGCCACGGAGGAGACGACCTGGTGCTAGACGGGTCTCGAGGCATCTGAAGGAAATATACTGTATAGCCCAACACAAAGACACAGCGGAAGGACAAGAAAAGCACAGGGAAACTGGGAACAGGACAGAGTAGGAGCGCCCTCTAGACGCAGAGGGCATGACAGGTGTGTTAACTGGCTTCTAGGAAAACCGGCCCTGGTGAGAGTGTCTCTGTCTGTGTCTGTGTGTAACCTGACTGGTGTACCCCGCTTTGCCCCTATTGCTTGACAAAATAGGCTCCAACTCCCCCACGACCCTGAATTAGAGGAAGCAGTTAGAAAATGGATGGATTAACTGTTTTCTTCTTTCTCTTTGTTTTTTTTTTGTTTGCTTTGGAAGTGTGGAGTAAGTTGTGTATATAACAAATAATAATTTCTTCTTCAATGCATCATGACTGCAAACTTTAAAACAACAAAATGTGAAAACTGTGCAAGGACGTTAGTATTTCTTCAAGGCACTGTATAGGGGGTAAATACAGTAAGCAAACCAGAAAATATATATTTTTTTAATGTTTTAATGCTAACTGACAAATAAACATCTGCAGCCAGGCAATTAATTAGAAATATCAAAATGGGAATTACACATTATTTATACATGACATCTATTAAAACACAGGCAACAAAAACTTACAAATTACAAATATCATACCGAACGTCAAAATGGTTTGCATAAATATCTCAATGAGAACAAGCTGAAGGAAAGAACATCTTCCACAAGCAGACACACATTCCATATATACAGCTCTGCACTTCCTGCCTGTGCCTCTTCTCTATCAAGCTCCATGTTTAAGGACACTGGGATCATAACAACAACAGGAGCAACAGGGGGCAGACGTTCCTGAAAGTTTAAAAGCAACTCAAAGCCACCCGTGGCACCTGCACTTTGATGACCTATCACATACTGTATGTGGTGGCCTGGAAGTGCAACAGAATCTGAATATAGTACAACAGAAGGGCTGTTTTTGCAAACAGTCCAACTGACAGTGACACACTTGTGTCACAGTATCTTCCTGCAGAGATTCCCGAGGCTGCTGCTGGCATGAATCTAGAAGACAGTTGGGCGTGACAGGGTGGCCTTGCAGACACACCTCAGCTCGCAAGTGATGCTGGTAAAAGATAGTCATTCGGCAAAATGTTGCATTCAATAAAATTTCTAACGGCTTGTGAAAATAAAATTAACTAGATAAATGCATTAGCCTGTTACTGAGCCTCTGTCAGAGCTGTACTGTATGTCTCATATGGTGATGATGGCAGCCTTAGAAAAACCCAGTGTTCTCTTCCTCAGGAAATGTGTAATCCTACAAAAACTACCAAGGCAACAACTGGCTTTACAAGCAATTAATGCGCTGATGGTTTTGAAACAGTAATAGGAGACCTTAACTCCATAATTTAATATGGTGGTGTTATGTAACAACTTAATGTTGGAAATTATGTAAGAACTCATTTTCTGAAATTGGGTTGCAGTGTTCTGAAGAGAACTGTGCTTAATTACATTTACTCTGCAGACAGCATGTTCTTCATTCTGAAGTTTAGAATAGGCACTGGAGAAAACTGATGGTGTTCTCTATTGTAGTAATAATACAATGCTATTTGTGAGCATAACGAACTCAAAGCACTGTATTCTACAAATCCTATGGAGATACTTCTGTACACAAACTCTTGTGGGAGTATGGAACTAGTTTCCAAGCCATTTTGTTAAGGTTCATACCCTGATTCCTTCAAGAAACAAATGGATACAATCCTCGGATCAATTAACTACTGTACTACCAAATGAGCAAAATGTCCCTCTCATTTGTCATTTTTCTTAGATTCTTACTATTTGATTAACAATTTGGAAGGAGATTTGACCATTTTTACAATTGTTTTAGAATATGTTTGGGCTTTGCACAGACATCTCAGGTTTTTGCCTTTTAACTTTGGTGCCAGGTAATTATTGCAATGATATTGTGCCTCCAATGATACCCAGGAATTTGACAGGAGAAATATTCATCTCTTAGCTATGGAAAGGTTACGTTCACGTGTCTAATTTATACTGCTTTGTTCTTACTGTTCATGTGAAACAGGCAGTGGTGACGCTAAAAAAAGACATCAAAACTATGGTGATAGTTTCACACAACTGTCTTACAGACAACCTACAGTTGTCAAAGCTTTGCATGAGTAATTTGTTTTAAAAGTTTTGAACTGCCCAAGAATAGCAAGAAAAGCATGCAGATAACAGTTGTGGGGTCAAAGTGCCTTTATTAAAAACAATCACACAAGATGATATTGTCTCAGTGCTTTGGTGTGCTTCAGAGTAGTGTCACAAAACCTGTCTAAGTCACTTAGAAATGTGAAATTCATGAAAAAGAAAACAATGTTTGAGAGAACTCTACCTGTTCCCTACTCTGTAGTGCAGATGATTGTTATATTAGATTACACTTGGAAGTGTTTTAAATTATCTAAATGCAAAAATAGGAGGACATTTCAGCTAGAAGAGACTGAACCCATTGCCTTTTCAGTGACTCATGCTGATGTCCTCTTCCAGCACTTTGCTTTATTGGTCTTACTTTGGCAGAATATGAACTCCAGACTGTAAGAGCCTATAGTTCACTCACAAAATGAAAAAATAAATTGTGTTTTATTTCTACTTATTCTGTTGTTTTGTTTTTTTTTCTGGGATCCATTCACTACTGTATATCCAAATTCAAGAATACATCTAGCCTAAACTGAGTCCCTAAAAAAATCAAATTTAAAAATCAAATCGAGTACTTGTTCTCAGAAGAACAAGCTTATAAATGAGTCTAATCTCATCAGCACCCTTGCCAGTTAAGGAAATCATTCCAGAAGCTTGTGGAAGAGCCAGAGAGCACAGATGCTGCTCCTGTTGGAAGCAGCTTAACCTGCAGGAACCATCTTGAGAACAGACCATATTTTGATGTGGATCCAGGAAGGCCGCAGGATAACAAAATGAAAGCGAATATGACAACAGAGTCTGAGGTGGCTGGTGAAAGAGGCTCCTCATCGAACTCTTTTCCCTTTGTCATTCAATGGGGGTTGGGTTTCATTACTTTTTTAGTCTAGGGAAGGTGAAGAGATACAGTAGGCCAGTGTTGACATTTCAGAATAGATAGAATAGACAGAATAGATAGCATGTGTAGAAAATGTAATAACTGTAATAAAAATCTCCTGGGCACAATGAGGAACAGTTTGGGATTTAGGAGATGGTCTGCGTCGATGCCACTGAATGTACATTAAGAAGGAAGATGGAACTTTGAACTTTCCTGCAAGTTCAGTAGTTGTCGTCACTGTATTTCCTCTTAATTATTGCCTTGATTGCGTGTGATCTGTGTGCAGTATCTTTATCTGTCTTGTGTCCACTGCCCCTGGCTGGTTTGGTTCTGTGCTGTGTCATGGTATTTTTCATAAGCAAAGCCTTCACAGTGTTTCCCACCTTACAGTGTATTCCTGGATTAGGTTATTGCTGCCAGTACAGTATGTAACACTCTGCTCTTGTGTACATTAAATGTTATCTGTCCGGCATTTATTCAGTCCGTTTGAATTTCAGTGCACTAAATCACAAGTGATCATAATTTTATTCAACAGTTATGACAAAAGAAAATCAAGATTTACCAGGCATGCATATGGGAACATAGAGTTTTTGACCAACCAAAAAATGCTAGAGTAGGTTTAGGCACGTTAAATCACTGTTTCCTAAGAGACTAGTTGTTGTGAGTAACATTTGTTTCTGTGGGCGTAGATGGACAATGAGGAGTTGACCGTCTCTGATATGTTAGGGGCCAGCATGCTCTATCACTGGACAGAGATGGTGTCTGGAGCATGAGGTGAAAGTGTGCCGGTCACCATGCACGGTACTCAAAAACATGAAATGTTTAGGTTAAATGTCTTAAAAAATTAAACTTTTTCTTATGAAACGGAAGACGTTGCTGGTACTGGTTGAGAATTGCAACTTTGAGAAAACAAAATCTAACACAACAGTTTAAAAGCAATTGTCTTTAAGTAATTGTCATGACAGACATTTAGCTGTCGTGCCCTCTCTACAGTAAGTCAGCAGCACTGAACCAGCTCTAGGCTGTCATTAATGGAAATGACCTAGAAATCTCTATTGCATAAGAGACGTACAGGCCCCGCCCATTGTTTTATTATTCATTGTATTCTTATCAACTATGTTTTTCCCTGCCCTCTCACTTCCACCTCATACACCTAGGTATTTGTTTCTTTTTAATTCACTCATACTTTTTGTTTCAGAATGTGATCTTTGAATCCTTATTCTTTTTTTCTATTGTTTTCATATTCGGGTTTGCCTCAAAGGCATCTGCAGGGTTCAGGCACGTGCCAACTGACTCGTGCCTTCATGCTTGGAATGACCTCTTGGCATCTAATCTTTATAAGGAGATATAGTCTTCTTTAGACTAGGAAATTAATCGAAAACACATACTGTAATGTTCCTCACACTGATGTCACCGGTGAAGCAGGTGGAAACTTCATACTGTAATTTACTTAGATGCTGTAGAAAATAACAGACAATTAATGACAGCTAATGATTTTTCCAGTTTTACACTTCATAGTTTTATCGTTTTATTGTGGCTTCTAGTTAATTAACAATTTGAAATTGTTTGTGTGCCCTGTGTGTCCTAGGAAACCGTCTGTGTTTGCAAAGATTTTTGCACTCGTTCATAGCCATTTCCATAGCTTAAGGCTTAGACTGGCGGTTGAAATCACCACGGAGCTGTGCCTGTGCCTACGGCCACAGTTTATTGTGAGACGTTGCAGTGCTGTGTCTTAGCTAAATGACTGATACAGTCATTGTCTTAACTCATTAACAATAAATTTATTGTTATTATTGTTTCAGTCATGTAAGGATCAGTAGCTTTCCGATGTTATAAGTAATTCATGGCAGAGTTCACCTGCACTCCTTGACATCAAATGTACAAAATTCTAATTTTCTTTGTACTTTAATGTGTGACATGAAATATGTTTAAATGAAAAGGTTTTCACTATGATATTATTTACAGTTGGTTATGTTTTATCTTTTGGCAAAGGAATGTTTCATACTGTATATAGGGGTCTAGCAGTTTTTTCTTTACCTTAAAGGGTTTTTCTGACCTGGATGATTGCTTTCATGTGGGTTCATCGCTATCAAATCGAGTGAAAGTGAAGTACATTGACCGATAAAAATTAAAAGCAGCTTGAAGACCTGAAGACTTGAAGACAGCAGGGAACAGATCGCAGTAGGGGTACAAATTCAGAACGAGGAGGCATCGATTTTCTCAGTGCCGGTCCTGGTGGCTGCCGCTGTTGGATGGATATATGGTGCTGCTTGGGATGGTGGAAATTCTGTGACAAATTCAGCACAGCAGGACATTCAGAAGAGGCGGTGAAGCTTCAGCTTCCTCCATTACCCAGCAGTACACACGACAAAGTTAGGGTACCGCGGTTGGCACTTGTCCAACAGTCGTCCACATGTCTCAGCATCGCTTCTCCGATAAGAACAGGCCTTCTTTCTTACGAGAAGCAACATTCTTACAAAGCAAAGTAGCATGACCTTTCACCTTCCACATAGTGTGCCAGTGCACATTTTTAACTCACGTGTGTCAATAAAAGGTGAGGTTAACAGCAATAACAGAATTGCAAACATATAATAAAGTAAAAAAATAGCTGTTTTAGTTTTAGGTATATACTGAAAAAATCCCTTAAAGCTGATATGATCATAAACTATGAAATGCATAATAGACTGTAAAACACTTTAAAGCATGTTATATGAATGAAGATGAACATATAATTTGAAGTGTTTTGTTGTGTTTATGTGCTAGAAGGCAGCAGCAACATACTTTGTGTTTTGATTTGTTCTATTCCTTTTCAGAATATGTTGCAGACTGGTAGTGCGGATTCTATCTTTAATAACACAGGACAAGCAATGACAAGACACGGCAGTTGAATTGTCTGAGCCTCTTAGAACTCTGATCTTAATTTTTTAAGATAATTGTTGTTTTTTTTCTCTATACTGCCAGGGACTGGATTTAATTAACAATATTTCAATATCTGTACATATGTTTCTTCACAGGACAGGTTCACTACAATGAAGAATCCATTTCCATGCTGTTGTTTTTTTAATAATGTTCTTATACTGCTCAGCGATCTCTAGTTTTACTCTGCAGGGCTCTTTATTATTGTTTGTGCTGTCAACAGTTTTCTGAGATACTTTTTTTTGCTGACTAACATAATGTTATCAAATATACACTATGACCTTCTTCTTTTTCAGAAAGTTAATCTGACTTTTTAAAGCCCTCTGAAGGGGTCTTTTCTGCTCTCTGAGCTTGTGTACATGAACTCTCATATGTGTACATGCTTTTAAAAAGTTAAATATTTAACAATTAAACATGCTTATATCACCATAAAATCAGTCAGGAATAATTATATTAATAGGATACTTGGCCTTTTCACACCTGAAGAAGGCTCCACGGCCGAAACGTTGTGTTCTCTTTCTTCTTTTTTTCAGCATGGAATAAACCTATTACTTGTTCCTTTGCAGCCTACACATGCTGACGCAGCTACCCACCTGAACTACTACTTTTCAATTATTACCTTTTTGAACTGAAAACAGTGCACCTCATACTCTTAACCAAATATTTCATTATTCCAATCAATAGTAATAGCATACAATAATAAGGGCTGTGAAGATTATAGATCTCTCCAAGCCCATTGTTTCTCATTTCACCTCTGACGGCCACGACCACTCTAATCTCTCCGTCTGTGTTCTCAAAGACGGTTTTCCGAACTCATACATCAGAAAGACCACCGAAACCAAAATTATTCTGCAGCTAGGATCACACATTCTTCCTTCTCTTAACGACAGACTACGGTTCTTTAAAATTTTCTCCATTCATTGGAAGTTTCATTTCACACCTCTCTGCACCCATTCTGACTTCACACCTCTTGATTGGCCTCTCTTTCTGTCCCCTGCTCCCGCCTCTCACTCCTCCTTCCTCCCAGCCTTTGTTCTCCCGCTATTTTACCTTTGCCTACTGCCCTGTCTCTCTCACACCTGAAGAAGGCTCCACGGCCGAAACGTTGTGTTCTCTTTATTCTTTTTTTCAGCATGGAATAAACCTATTACTTGTTCCTTTGCAGCCTACGCATGCTGACGCAGCTACCCACCTGAAATAATAATAGTTAGCCATTTTCAGGCATAAATGAATGTCTACAGAAAATCCTGAATTTTGTATGGTGTTGAGGTCACATAAGCATATATTGTGTAAAAGTAAATCTTGTGCTTCTTTAATCTTTAGCTCTGTGCTCATCGCTCAACATCAATGCTGATACCACTTCCTTCTTCCAGTGTCCTGGCTTTGTGGCTCCAGTCTGTGGAGTTCCCCTTGTGCTTTGCAAAGATCTCATCTGTAACCTGTAATTCCCAACTCACCACAGTTCTCTTTCTGTTTTACATACACTGTAAATATCAGCAAAGATATTGTTTATTGAAACTACAGCCCCCACTGACCTTTAAGTTTAGATGCATACTACTGAAAGGAATCTGAAAATAAGAACAGGCTTATGTGACCCCTGTTTTTGTGTCTTTGTTTCGCTATACTGTTGCAAGCTCAGTTCAATGAAAAACTCAGTGATTTAGGCTGTATGTTTCTACTTTTTACAGAAGCAAACATTAGTTAAAGACAAAGAAAAACAAACACAAAATTAAAAAATAGCACCTTACTGTTATTGTAACTTGGGAGAGTTCAATAGATATTCTGGTCATGTTTTAAAAAGCTATCAGGATATTTATCTTTGTTTGAGGCCATGGAAACTGTGTTGAAACATTTCTGATTTTGTGAAACTTTTCTAGATCAACTTTGTTCAATTTTTTATTGACAACATACAATGCTGCAGAGTTTTCAATGCTACACTTCAGTGGAGCTTTCTCTATACACAGAACTCACAGAACATGCTGACTGACACTTCTAAGAACGATGACTAGAAAGTTCCCTTTCAACTCTGTATTGATTCCAGATGTAACATTAAATTAGGAAATATCGTACTTTCCTCCACCTATGTCTATAAAATAAGTTATAATAAAAAAGTGAAGTTTTGTAAACAAATGTTGTTGTGTGGTTTATGACTGAAGAATTAATGCTTTGTGTTCTAAGACACAACTTAAAAAGATAAAATACTGACAGAATTGAGCTATAATCCCAGAAACAAGTAATCAACACTTTAATGATGTGTGACATCTTCAGTTATTCCATGCTGAAAAGAGAAGAAAGAAAACAAAATGTTTTGGCTTTCTTCAGGTGTGAAGGTGTTTCAGGTGTGAAACGTTGTGTTTTCTCTCTTCTCTTTTCAGCAGGAAATAAACCTATTAGTTGTTCCTTTGCACACTACGCATGCTGATGCAGCTCCCCACCTGAACTATCTTCAGTTTTTTGGGGGAAACATGTTGTCCAAACACACAGCTGCACACAGCTAGTTTTTTCAACATGTCTGTGGCAGAAGGTCTTGGGAACTCCGTTTAGTTACTACAAAACAGCTCTGCAGATACCATTGAAAAGCTGTCATGCTCCAGCTGGTGGGAAATTTAACAGGAACAGTGGCATAATCCTGTAATTTACCAGGTCCAGTAGCAGTAAATACTGTATTCCTACATTCACCCATCGATTAGCAAATCTGTCAGGGGAGGAAAGGGGAGAAATTAACCAGCAGATTTATCACTTTTGAAAGCTACTCTGCTGTTCTCTGTTTTTAAAATATAGCATGGATTTCTTCTGAAAGAGAAGTGGAAGGCGTTGGCGACTGGAAGAGCTGCTGTATCCGGAAGAGCAGCCTGACATGGAAGGCAGATGAGAGCTTCCTCTTCCTGGACTTGGCTAGATAGGATCGAATTTTGAGCTGAATCACTGAAAGGAGAAGGAATATTCAATTCAATGCAATTTACTTTTATATAGCGCCTTTCACAACAAGCTTGCCCCCAAGGTTCTTAACAAAGCAAGTGACCATTCATGTCGTGGATACAGAACAGAAAAGACCAGAAGACAACAGAGGAGAGGAACCAAAAACTCCTTAGTAAGGAGAAACAAAAACCTCTAGGGGTCCAAGGTCAACTGGCTGCCCAACCTCCGTGGGCATGCAAACATTATACAGTTAAAAAAAAGGAATAAATGAGTAAGGGTATTAATCGATCCATCCATCATGTCTTCTGTATGTCAATACTCCATGCAGATCTCTGTAGACCAGCAAAACCCTCCTAAACGACGGCTATATCTGCGATGTCCCTCTTGGATCCATGGCAGTGATGCATATCAGCTGCATACAGTATGTGTCCGGAAGCTTGAAAAGGGGAACAGTCAAAGGCCAATACCAACCAGTTGGACACCAGCTGAGAAGGGGGGTGGAAATGGGATGGAACCCATCAGGACAGCGGCCTGGGCCTAAGCGCCAGGGGCAGTGTGGGGGGTGAACGAGGAAGAGCGAGGAGGTGCCGGCTGACCCCGTGCGCTCGCGCCTGCTGGGCGGAGTGGAAAGAAGTGTCCAGGGGCTGTGGAAAAGAAGGACTGGGGAGAGGGGCGAGGCAGCAGGTACAGGCCCAGGCCATGGGCGCAGGGGTTCAGGCGTCCAACCAGAAACAGACTGGAAAAGAGGGGGAGGGAGGAGGAAGGAGCGGCAGAGAGGAGGAAGAGAGAGGGGAGGATTAAAAACACCGCAGCAGCTGGGAGATTCTGGAGGCTTGAAGACATCAGGGGATCTGAAAGAAAAACACAGCTGGGCAGCATGGTGGGGGCAGAGGTGCTTGTTTGAGTGGAACACTGAGGCCAAAGAGGGGAGAGCGACTCCAGGCCGGGATAAACGCGATGAAGGTAAGGTCCCAGCCATGCCAAAA
Organism: Atractosteus spatula; assembly: GCF_055471065.1. NCBI lineage: Eukaryota > Metazoa > Chordata > Actinopteri > Semionotiformes > Lepisosteidae > Atractosteus > Atractosteus spatula. Next base: position 58,586,480 of record NC_142713.1, read on the forward strand.
GCGAGACACGTCTGTCTGTGACAAGGCAAGACACAGAGTGCTGAGAGGATACATGCCATAGGAGGAAGATGTAGAAGTGTGCGAGATTAGGATCTAACCTTCCTCCCACATTTCTGTTATAAACTCTATTAAAGCAGGAACCTCTTTTTTTTTTCAATTGAGGTCTCTGTCCTAGTACTTACTTGCCCAGAAGTGCAAAGTTAGATTGTTATCCAAAACGACTCACATCTGTAATTGCTGCCAAAGGTGCATCTAAGAGGTATGTTCTGTTCGAGATTGTATAATGGTATATGTCAGACACCTGTTTAACATTAACGAATAAGAATGGAAATTGTATTCTTTGTTGTGTTACTGTTCTTTATTGTGTCAGTTTAAAAAAAACACATTGCAAGGCATTGCTGTGTCATGCGATGATTGTTGTTATACAATTATCCCTCTAACAGGTCCACAGAGCAGAAAATAACCATTAAATGACACTGAATCAGTGCAAGACTGACTTTCACAGACATGCTTTGGTAGGAAATATTCATTCATTGGCTTCAATCTGACTGAATATTAATAAATAAAGGGCACTTTTATACAAGTGTAGTTAAGTTCATGACTGTGAAGAAGGGGGGAAAATCCTGCTGGGATGATTCATTTTCTGTTTCTGAATTTTAATTTCCAGAGAGGAATTTGACATTCAGCAGACACAGGCAGTTTATAGACACAGGCACATAAATCAGTTATTGTACTGACTCTGCCCTTGACATAATACATGCAGATCAGCTCAGATAATACCTATTTAGTTCAGCTCATTACAGAAGTGTTTGTTATTTCTTATTTATATAATATGGAAACTTGTTTAATTGTCTATCTGCAATTAACAATTGCAAGATGTTTGTTGTCAGTTCATTGTTATCTCCTCTGGGAGGAAAGCTGCCAATGAGCTGCAGATATTTCCTTTTTATGTCTTGCTGAGGTAAATTTGTGTTTTTAGAACACATCAATGTACAGCGGCACTCACTGCTGCCATGCTAAACCAAGAACTGAACCAGATTGTCTCGCTCACAAGAGAAATTTTAGAAAATATTAACTTTGGATTATAATTTAATTCCTCTTCTATCCAACCTATTTTCCAGCACACAACATTTCAGATGATGAACAATAATTTCATAACAGAAATAAAGAGGTCAGCAGATTAGTAATATGATCATTTGTATCAGTGGTCTAGATTCTGGTATACAGTAGTTTGTAAAAAAAAAGGTCAGCTTTTCAGAGGTCACCAAAGTCGGTTGATTAACAACCACTATGACAGATGCAAAGAAATGTCAAACAAATTTAGATAGAATTCTAGACTGAGGAAACATCTGTCAGATTAAGTTTATTTTTAGACATTCAGGTAGTGTCACGAAAGGTACAGTATGAAGAGACCTGCGCGGGTCGGGTAACGTACGAATCCAATAGGGCAAGACAAAATCGCGTAGGCAGGCAGTGTCGAAATCCAGGAAACTGAAGACAGGGTTCGCAAAGGGTGAGGAGCTCATGAAAACAGCAGACTGCTTGATACCAAGCAGTGAAATGCGGATTGAGGAAGGTTTAAATAGAAGGTGCGGTAAGACGATGGGACGAGCAGGTTGTCCGCTGTCGTTTTCGGGAATGGGGTCGGGCAGGTGTCTGATTGACTGAGGTCGTGGGAATGCGCCGTCAGAATTAGAAAGGTCAGGTGACTGATTATGTGAGAGCGTGACAGGTAGCAAAAACAAAATTACAAATCTGGAATGGCAAACACTGCTCTTAAAATGTTTTTGTCACATCTAGTGGGGAAAAAGCAAACAATGTTACTATACAGTGTAAAGGGATTCACCCTAATCCAATGAATTCCTTTTTTGTAGATTTACAAATGATATATATATACACATTTTTAAAGTTAATGTAGTTATTAGAAACGTATATTTCTAAACACTTTAAGGGTGAAAAAAATTAAATTCCAGTAAAAACAAAAACAATTAAATCTAAAATAACATTAAAAACATAAATACTGTATCTTCAAGTTGTATTGTCTTTTATTCAGCTGAATTTTAGGAGGAGTAAGAGCTTTTTCAGTTCCTTAACTTTTTTATAAAAAGCCTACAAGAGGTTTCACAATTATGTCATCTTACATAAGTAAATATCACCAGAAAACACCTAAAAAGTGTTGGTGATTTTTTTCTAGAATGTGAAACTTACTACAAGAGTATTCAGATGAAAGAAAATTTATTCCTGTGCTTAAATGGCAAATTGCCAGTTACCCAATAATATAAGAATTTTTTAATTCCAGTTATTTCATAAGTCATTCCTCTTCTTAGAAGCTAATGTCATAAGAATGGTTACAAATGAAAGGAAACCATTTGACCATTTGGTGGGTAGTGGCTAATTTTTATGACTTCCCCACATTGTCTAGGGAGAAGGGTCTTGATGACCACCTACAACTACTCTGTTCATAAGCAACCTTTGTGACTTTTTCAGGTTCAGTGTTACAATAAGAATGTGGAACAAGAAATTTCACAAAACCCCTCATTTTTTATCCAACGAAATTTTTACAGAATATGTATCATGGTTCCTGGTTCTCACTGTAACAAATAGAACATATATGTGTGTGAGGCACTCTGTAGTGACCTTTAGTTCAAAGTGATTAATGCATAATCACTACTAATCAATAATAATCAATTAATTGATACAGAAGGATGGATAACCTTTTCCATTTGGATTCATAAATCAGTTTCAGAATTTAAAACAATTTTGCTTTAATTTTTTTTACAAATCTTTTTTACATATGATATAAGAAATTATATCATATATCATCAAATAACATTTGATAAATGTTTCATCTTTGTTTTTCCCAAGCACCAACACAGCCCAGACAATCCATAATGCCCCACATCAGTGTATAGTGGCACAGTGCCTTTATATAAAATAGGGGTGTTGAAGCAGACAGCACACAGTGAAACACAAACTCTAAACATCAAGATACGACACTGTATGATTTTATTTTCACTGCATTCCCTATGTGGCCTTTTAAAAGAATATCCTGCACTGACAGTCAAAAAGAAGGGAACCTTTTTAGAGTAATTGGGCAGTAAATATGCTAATAAGATATTTTCATAAAATTTAAGATGTAATTTAATATAGACAAATGTGGAGCATTGCATGTGGGTAACAAAAACATAAACTGTAGATACAAAATAGGAGACACCAAGCTAGAAGAGGCTACTTATGAAATTATCATATATTTAATATAGGAACAAGTAACAGGTTTATTCCATGCTGAAAAAAAGAAGAAAGAGAACACAACGTTTCGGCCGTGGAGCCTTCTTCAGGTGTGATATATTTAATATTCGGGTGTATATATTTAATATATAATAGTAATATACTGTAATACAGATTATAATTATAAATAATGACACATCATTTACATCGTCTAAAGTCTAAACAATGTTGGAAAGCAATTTAAAGAACACAATGTTATGATATACAGTATACTTTAAAACATAGAATATAATTCAAAGGATTTTGTTTTAAAATTTACAAGCTAGTAAGGCCTAATTTGCAATATGGTGCACGATTTTTTCACAAAGTTATATTGTAAAGATATTGCATCTCTTAAAATCAGTCCGGAGACGAGCAACCAGAAAAACTCCAGAGCTTGAGGGAATGTCCTACACTGACGTGTTTTACTCTTGAACAGAGAAGATTACAAGCCTTCTCTGACACAACTGTTCACAATCCTCAAATGCATTAACAAAGTCAACACAGGAGGCACCTTTTCACCAAAAGGTTTGTAGAAGTATGGAACAAACTGCACAGCCATGCCCTGGTTCCTTTCAAGTACAGGTTTGAGAAGCTCTTTAAATCAATTAGCTAACTACAAAATAGGCTAGATTGGCCGAATACACTATATGTGTTTCTTAATCCCTAAATCCCTAGCTGCAAAAGCTAGATGTAACAGAGAATTACCCCCACTGAATACTAAAGAGCACAGCACAGTATGTACAGTATAGACCTGTGGTGAAATGGAGTGGTGCAGTGCACACTGGGAGCCCACGCTAAAGTATGTCGGATTCAGTTCTGCTCACATAGTTGTATATCTCACAAACTAGCTTCTCAGAGGTGAGGTGTATATCTTTTCAAATGTGAATTTTTGTCCCATAGCCACTGCATTATGATCTCATATGTCTTACATAACTGTATTAACTTTACAGTACATTAAAACTGCTTTAATGTTATTTTCAATCAAACTTTCTGATTGATATCCTTGCACTGCAGCTCAACACTACTGAGTCAGACTTGCTCGTCACATTCAGCACTGGATCTACAGTAGATACTCTAAAATCGCCTGCTGTCCTGACCTAAGTACCTTTGCTTACTCAGCCCTTAGCTCTATTACTCAGCTCTTGCCCGGTGTCGGCAATAAATAACTTTCACCACAAGGAATAATGGATAGCCATTCTGCTAAACAGATCAGCATCGCATCAGATGAACTCTGACCTGCAGTTACGTGATCCCGTTCGGTGATAATTGGTGTATGACGCAAACGCTACTGTCGCTGTTTCTATCCAGGGGCTGTCTGAAGTGTTAACAGCTCAACAGTTGGCAGGACAAATACATCCTTTACCATGTTATGTGCCTGAGAGGCAAACTGCAAACACTCCATCAACACAGAGATACGATTGCCTTTAAAAGAAATGTCTCTCCCTCTCTCTCTCTTCGCTCTGTCGCTGATCCATTACAATCTCACTAGGAAATGCAGTTTCATATGATAAGGCAAAGGGTCAGCTTCACAGTAAGTCTCAACATTCTCCCTAGTGCAGCACATGATGGAGAATTCCCTTTTCCTAATATCAAAGTTGAGGACGTACAGCCATGACACTCACCATGCAACTGGACTGCATATGAAAGAATAAATTCAATTCAAGCTTTATTGTCTCTTTGGGAAAATTTGATTTACAGTACACTCCCGACATAACAACACAATACCAGACAAAATTTTACCAACCAAGAAGTCAATGCAACAATGTTACCGCATGATAAGGAAGAAGATAGTTATGATACATTGTTTGAAAGAAATTATGTTTACTGCACAAGGAAGACACTGTTCATGGCCTCTGCAGTGGGTGTGTCTGTCTCAAATAGGCATTTGATAAACCACCCCAAATAAATACCTTTTTGCCAAAACCGAGCTGTATTTTGTTGATTTTGTAGATTTACAGATAATTTAAGAGTAAAATTTCTTTAAAAATATTTAAACCTGTGTTTCTCTTACTCATTAACAAATGTTTTCTGAGAACAGACAAAAATACAATAATTTCCTGGAATGCTTCCAAAACAAACAAATTCTTTGTTGCAGGTGTTTTTCAGCCAGTATTTTCCAACAAGCTGAGTAGTCCATTAACCTCCAGCAGTTAAACTTTACCTTCAAAAAAGCTCCATGTGAGTGCTGTACCAAGCCTACTGTCTGGGTGGGTTGCTTATTGTGACTGTATATGAACAATATGTACATTTGGAATTGCTTCTCCTTGTCTTGATATGTCAAGTTATTTTGGCAATGGTTATCACAATTAGTGACTTGGGACCTTAAAATCACAATGATACTACTACAATGTGAAATACGTAGAATTTCTTGAGATTATGAGATTTGATTATTGCCCCAAACTGCGTTTTGGATAAAAAGAATTGCATTAATGGAGTAAACAAATGACCTATACAATTCTGAGCCCCAATTTTCCCTTCAGGTAGAATAGAGTACGTATCCCAGAGTCTCCATCTGGAATGTAGGATACCAGAAACTGGACAAAACATTGTTATTTACAACGGAAGGATCTTTTTTATTCTGAGATGTGTACCCTTTGATAGAGCATTTGAACGACGCAATATGTCACGATCGTCATTCCTCCTCTTAAGGGCGCTCCGACCCTTTTGTATTTTAGTTGATTAGGGGCTCCTGCCCTCTGTTTTGTCTCATTATTCCTGACACTCTCCTTATTCCTGGCTCAGCATTGGGGGATGGAGGCCCGGAAGCCCGCCTACCAGCGGGTCCAGGAGAGACCCGACGGCACAGGCTTCATCACGGCGTCCTGACCATCTGAGACTGGGACTCGGAGCGCCTGGCCTCGTTACCCTGGTTTTTAATCCCTGTTCCTGTTCCGGATTTTAACCTTGTTTGTCTTGGATGGACCTCCTGGTTCCTGGACCCTGGACTGCACCCCAGATTTCCCCCTTGGACTGTTTGGACTGGTTTGCCTGCACCACGCCCCCCGAGCACCGGATCACCGTCGTCACGCCTCCCTGTCTGTCAACTCCTCCTGATCCTCTACGTCTTTTCCCTGTTGTCCTTCTCCACTTACTTCCGGATTATACCATCTGCATAGGATCCTAAACTACGCTTCACGGGCGCCGGTCCATACACAGTATGAGTGAAGTTCCTTATTCGAGGGTACAGCAGCTGTAGCTCATGCAGGAGCGAAACCCACAAATGTCAGCCTAGAACTCCAGTGTATCAGAGAAAAGCAAGACATGATCTTCTGGCTCCAAGAATAGTTGTTTCGGTCAAGTGCTCATGATTTACTCAGCTGGAATGCTTCATTTTCTAGTCTATTGCACCACACCTCTATCTCAAATGTTAGCTTAGAACAAAGATCAATGAATGTGTATCAGATGCACCAACATGGATTGTTGCAGTATGTGAACTTGCTGAGCACACAATGGTCACATTAGAAATGTGAGCTGTGGGACCACAGCAGGGTGGGCTTCAGCCAGTGTGGTGCCCACATGGCTTTTTAGAGCTTTGTACAGTAGGGGTCGTTGCAGAGTCAGGAGAAGCAATCCTGTACATTTTTCCTCCTAATCATATGAGAAGTACTGACATTTGTCAAAGATGAAAAGTATAGAAATTAAAGTGTTCTGTAGAATTGTTATCATGCCCCAGTGGGAAAAGCCATGAACAGTTCATGCTGTATTGTAAACAATTTAAAGAACAGCCTTTTAAATATTAAACTCTGGGCTGTGCCAGAACATGCTGGAGATTATTTTTCTCTGTCGCAGAAAACCGGTACAAGCTCTCCTAGTTAAGTCCTTTGTTCGTACACTATGTGTTTGGATGTGTTTTGGAAAAAATACACAAAATGTGGAGCCTAACACTTGAATGTCTGAGAATGGCTAACTGTGCAGCAAGGCAGATATCATGCTGATGCCTTTATCTAAACCGACTTACTTTTCTGTAGTTTATCCGAGGTTTAATTACGACAGAAAGAGCTGCTGGATATAAAGGGGTAGTATACTCGGCCGAAGGTCAGAGGTGCCACAACCGTCCAAAGTATTGTTACAAATGGGGGGGGGGGGGGTTATGAAAATTAATGAAAAGCAGGATATGACTGAGCAGTTTAGTCAATAACTAAAACTACTAATCATAACCCCCAACTTGTAAGTGCTTTTCCACAATATACCCGAGAGGCTGGTGTAATTAGAGACACATGAATTCTTTGTTCTCTGGCACTGTGAGAGGAATAATAATCCAGGCACGCTTGGTTAAACTATTTACTACAAATATAATAAAATATTTACTACAATGACAAGATACAAACTACACTACACACAACAAATCATACAACACACAAGTTAGTCTATGTACAGTATTTACAAACAAAGCATTTCAGAGGCCTAACATTCTGGTCACCCAGAAAACCCCAGACAGCTACTAAGCATTACACTCTTAAATAATGCCTACAGAGGCCACACAAGAGATGAGCTGTCTTGTTACTAAATACAAAGCAACCTGCAGTTAAATCTCTCTCTCTGCACCCCGGATGCCACAAAATAAATGGGAGCCTATATGCCTATCCATAAAAAGGCACCCTAAGCAGGAAAGACGTTTTTAACTGAGGTCTCTTTTACCCACAGAACAGCACTCTCTCTCTAGCAAGGTTCTAATACTTACTGTAGCTCCAGTCAAGTTTGGTCTGGATGATCATGAAGTAGGGGCTCTCGCCTGGTGCAAGCTTCAAGTCCCAACTCCTGCGGACTCTTGTCTCTCTTCTCCTTCTCACCAGCTTCTTGTTTCTCCTTCCTTCCTCTTTTACTTGTCCTTAATGTTTTCTTATATTTTGTGTTTCTGTACTGCTCCTTAACAATCGTTACCCCCAACGTACTCAGGTATACTAAGGTGAACTTTACAACTGTTTCTGCTCAAGGGATCCCCCCGAGACCTCAGCAAATATCCTCTCTGCTTTGAAACTAGAAGTGTTTACTCTGTCAAGTGTCACAAACTTTATCTAAAATCTAAGAGATCTAAAATCTATGAGATCTAAAATCTATGAGATGCAGGTACTGTAACTGGAGCCGGTCCTGACTCCCGTGTAGTGTGTAGTTTAGGACCCTGTGCAGACGGTATAATCCGGAAGAGGCTGGAGAAGGGCTACAGGGAAAACACGGTGAGAGAAGGACTGGATGGTGAACAGGGGGCGGTGCCTTCGGTGATCCAGGTGCATGGGGGGAGCGCAGGCAAACAAGTCCAAACGAGGGAAGTCCAAACGGGAAACTAGGGCGTAGTCCAGGGTCCAAGTGCCAGGAGATCCATCCAAGACACACGATTAAAACCAGAAGTGGGATCAGGGACAGGCACAGGAACAGGGAAGTTATAAATAGAGTGACTCAGCTGGGTCAGGATGCCGTTCGGAAGCCTAAGCCCTCAAGCTGCAGACATAGGGCAACTTGATGCTAGGCGGGCCTCTGGGCGTCCGTCTTCCAATGCAGAGCCCTGAGCTTTGGGGGCACGGGGTTTAATTAAAGAATGGAACAGGGGGGCAGGTGAACATAATGATAATGAAACTAAAATACAAAAGGGTCGGAGCGCGCTCTAGAGGAGGGATGACGATCGTGACATTTACTGAATAGTGCAGGCGTGAGGATTCACTGCAGTGTTTCAAAGGAACGCTGATGGAGAATGAAATGAATGAGAAGCTGTATGACTTGATATTACAGTGATATGACTGTATGCCAGCAGCTCTATCACCCTGCAACTCACAGCCGGCAACCCACTGGAGCTCGGCAGGTGTGAGCCTGGTCAGTACCTGGATGGGAGACCTCCTGGGAAAAAATAAGGTTGCTGCTGGAAGAGGTGTTAGTGGGGACAGCAGGGGGTGCTCACCCTAGTATAGTGACGGGGAGGCTATAATGTAAACAGGCGCCGTCCTTCGGATGAGATGTAAAACCGAGGTCTTGACTCTGTGGTCATTAAAAATCCCAGGGTGCTTCTCGAAAAGAGTAGGTGTGTAACCCTGGCGTCCTGGCCAAATTTCCCATTGACCTTTACCAATCAAGGCCTCCTAATAATCCTTATCAGTGAACTGGCTTCATCACTCACATCACTGGCTTCATAGCTGATGTGTGGGGAGTGTACTGGCGCACTATGGCTGCCATCACATCATCCAGGTGGGGCTGCACATTAGTGATGGTGGAGGGGATCCCCATTACCTGTAAAGTGCTTTGAGTGGAGTGTCCAGAAAAGCACTATATAAGTGTAAGCAATTAATTATTATTATTATGACGCAGGTGATGGAAAACAAGTTAGTGAACAGCTGGCAGAACAGCCACCATACCCTACCTAACTTGCTTGAGATAGGAGCTCTGTGATGGGCAGTGGAAGACACTGGAGTGACCTGGAAGAGGAGCCTGAGGTGAACTATCCTGTTGCAAAAGTAGAATAGAAGCCAATAGACAGTTATCACTTGCTAGGACTGAATCTGAATGGATGAGAACAAATCCTAGAGAGACTATCTGGAATGTTGTGGTGGGGAGCATTGAGGGCCAACGCCACACCAGTTGGATACCAACGGAGGGAGGAACCCACCTCTGTAGCAGCCTGGGCCACAACAGGGGTGAGGGCTCCAGGCATAGTGAGTGCTGTGGACAGGGAGCCAGTGACTGTGGTGACTCCTACAGGGACAGTGAAGAGGAGCTCTAGGGAAATTGAAGAGACGAAACAAAGACAGGCAGCAGCCATAGGCTCAGTGTGTTGGACACTGCACCAGAAACAAAGAGAAAAAAGGGGGAAGGGAGAGAGCAGACCAAGCAGGGAAACTGGAAGAGGGGGATGGGTGTAGACACAGCTGTTCTGGAGCTCCAGGGAAGGCTGATGACAGCAGGAAGGAAAGAGCACACAGCATAGCAGGAGCAGAGAGTCAGTTTCCATGTTGAATTTAAGGAAGAAGAGCTACTCTTTTGACAAGAAGTTCACTGTCCTGGTAAACAGGATAAAGGTAGGATCTTAGAAATGCTGAGCACAAGAATTTCTGATTCTGAAGAGGTGATAGGGATCCGATGCAGATGCAGGAGTCGTTGGGAGGTTAGGAAGCTAACAATCCAAAAGAAGGAGCTAGATCGTAGTCAGAGGGCGAAAGGTAGGTCGAAGTCTGGTAAAGGCACTGGTGGCAAACAATCCAAAACGTAAGACGGAATCGAGGTCGAAAAGAGAACGGTAGGTAATAGTCCGGTAACGACACTGGTGGCAAACAGTCCGAGGGGCAAGGCGAGATCCGTAGTCTGAAGGCGAAAAAGGTGTAGTCAAAATACCAGGAAAACAAAAAGGTAACGAAATGCTAGGTAGAGCTCACGAGAAGTTTACTCAATACCGAGCAGCGATACACGGGTAAGAGAGGCTTAAATAATGCAGCCTGCCGCACGGTAAAGTGTCTGATGTTGAATTAACACGTGCGGCGGCGTTTATAATTATCACCCTGCTGCTGGAACTGATTAGTCCTCTTGGGGGCTGGTCTAGGCAGGTTGGTGGTCGTGACAGTACCCAGCCTTAAAGCTGGGTTCAGCCACGTGGTGAAGCTATGGAGCTGGACAGCAACACTGTACAGTGAACAGCAAGACAGAGGTGCTGCAGGACTGTAGCTCAGCCTTAGTCAGCAGCAGTCAGAGGCTGAGAAAGTGTTACTCTTGGTAACACAATTTGCCATATAGTAAAAAGGTGGATTTTGCCCATGCACCCAACCATTGCTGCTTACTATGCCCTGTCAAAACTGAGTTACAATACGAGCAGTCGTTTATTTTAAATGAAGACCAGATAAGTTCATTTTTAAGCTTACTTACTGTGATACTAAATGCATTCATACACACAAACATTGTTTCTTTCTTCCACTGTAGCATCTTTTTATAAAGATAACCAAATACAAACATGGTTCGGTAATTTATATTCATATACAAATGGAAAAAAAAAACAACTGGACCGAAATGAAACAGGGCATAATTTTGTTTATATACTTTTGTTTTGTAACACTGTCAAATGACTCTCAAAACATGGCACTGAACATGACACAGAAACCTTTCAGCAGAGACTGATAGTTAATAGAACATCACTCAGTCCTTGTTGCATTATAATGTTCATCTAATTTAAATTAAAACAAGACATGAATAGTAAGCTGTCAAGAAAGATCACAATTAAGACAGATAAGCACAAGAATGGGAACATGGGGTTGTGTTCCAAGATTACTTCTCAGTAAACAGACCGTTTAACCTTATCTTCAACTCATCACACTGCATCAAATTGTATAATGGAAAGTTACCAAACTTGAACAATTCCTTTCACTAATAGCCTCACAGGCTCCTTCTGATATATATGCTTGATGGCTTGCCCCATGTCTCTGCGTCCATGTTTCAAAAATAGATCTAATGCAGAGGGTTAACTCCATAAATTTATCGCATTTGATAAAAGATAACATAGTGTTACAAATGGGAGAGTTACAAAAATAGGGAATAAGCAGGAATTGACCAATTAAAATATTATAAAATTATAAAATATTATAGAAAATAAATATTCATAACCCCCCGATTGTAAGAGATTTCTGCCAGAATATACCCAAGACGTTGATATAGTTGGAGGCAGATGGATTCTTTGTTCTCTGGCACAGGTTTGGTGAAAAGAGTAATAATCCCAGCACACTTGGTTGCATAAATGTTAACAATGACAATACAAACACTACACTGCGCACAACATAAACATACAAAACACAGGTTACTATATTTGCAGTACGTACAAAGCATTTCAGAGGCCTAATATCTTAATCACTCTGAAACCCCAGACTGCTACCAAGTATTAGACTCTTTAATAATGCCTACAGAGGACAACAATAAGAGATAAGCTACCATCTAAATAAAACAATCCACTACACCTGCAGTTAAATCTCTCTCTCTGCAAGCCCGCATGCCACAAAATAAATAGGAGCCTACCTCTCTATTCTAAAAATGCAACCCTAAGCAGGAAAGGCTGTCTTTAACCAAGGTATTATTGACTTGGAAAAACAAAGTCCCCTAAAAACACAAGATAGCCAGCTCTCTCTAGCTAAGTTCAAATACTTATCAGGTTTTGCTCAGATTATGATGTAGGGGCTCGTGCGTGGTGCAAGCTTCATGTTCTAGCTCCTCCACTTCTCTCTCTTTTGTAGTCTCCCCTTCTTTCTCTTCATTTCCTCTTCTTTTCCCTTACCTCCTGTGTCTTTCTGGGCTGTTGTTTGACACTAAATCATTTATCCACACCCTGCTCCATGCATTGATTTTTAATGCAATTAGTTGTGTTTACTCTATCAACTAGACTTTTTGTTACTCAATCCTTGTTGCATACTGTACATCCAAAGACAACTCAGATAAGTTAAAATAAACAAGCATTGTCTTCAGCTTTCGAATGGAATCATGGGAAAAGGAACATTGGTCCACCTGTGGATCCACAGTTATTGTAAGCGATCTGCTCCTTGTCACCTGTTACTGTATGTTTGGCAGGTTGAAATAGTTTGAGGTACTAAATGTATTTTAACTCATTAAGAGTTAAAAGTTTAAAAAGGTTTAAAAGTTCTGAACACTGGCCAGTAAGGATCACTTTTGTATTAGGTGTTGATCTGCAATCGACCTGTCCAGTCCATGCTGATAAAGCAGTTTGCAATTGATTAGTTTTGCCTGCCCATATATTACAGGGGGAACTCACGTGGTTTTCTTCATTCGTTCATTTCGTAAAGCGTAAGCAGCTGATTTATTAATGATCTCCCCTTTTCAGGGGGTGCAACATATGTGCTGAAGTCATTCAAGGGCAGAGGAATCAGCAGAGGATCTCTGAAAACCTGGAAGGACAGGACAGGCTGTGGTGCTGCACAAACCTATAGATGAAACAGGGAAGAATCGGAATTAGGTAAAGTTCTTTTAGCAAGAGGATACATTATAATTATTCAACAGCATGCCCCTGGGATTGTGCTGAGAATTTGCCTATCATCTCTCTGGCCTGTAGCCAGAACTGCTTCCCAGCTGAGTGGAATCGTCCAATCAGACAATCCACAAACTGCTGCTCATGACTTTTAATTACCTTTAGGGCAAAAACTGACACATGAAAGGTAGAGTAACAGTGCAGCATGACAGAAGTCATTATTTTCTGTACTTTTATTTCAGAAACTAAGAATAGGAATAGTTCCTCCCTTCCATCCTTCTATTACAATAACGAGCTCCAGGACCAGGGTGCTTATGTCTCTAGTCATCCTTAGGACAAGAACAGGCAACACAATAGTTATTCAAGAACCAAATGGGATGAAACCAGGTTGTAATTTAACAACAAAATAGCAGCTTGGGCTTGTGTTGCAGCTGTATTAAACATTTTTAGAATTCAGGTGTTCTCTCATGGCATAGAATAAAAATGCATTATCAGTTTAGTGTGATTCAGTCAACAGCAAGTGTCTAAAATAAGAATTGCACACTGATCACTGAAAGAAAGAATAAATAATGTCTGATATGTTCTCTAAATTTTATGAAAACACTTTAAACATAATTTCACATACTGTACATTTCAAAGGTCAACACAAGTGTTTTTGTATGAATTTCTCCATTTTACATTATTATTATTATCATTACTAATGCTGATACGGCTATTATGCTGCTACGACATGTTGGGGATTCACAGCATATTACTGCAAATCTGTCTTTTAAAAAGTAAAAAATCTACAGGTAAGATTTTTCAGACAAAAAGGTAGATTGTCTGATGTTCTTGGGAAACACAGCCACGTTTTTACTTCAAAGTGTTTTACACATGTCATATCTTTGTGGTGTCGCAGTTACTGTAAATGTGGAGCTCCAAGTTAACATAGACCCTAGTTATACAAGGCCAATTTTGCCATTAAGTTTATCTTAGGCTTTGCTGGGGGAACTGGGAATGTAACATGGTGGTTAGGCTGTTACTTGGCTCTGTGATATTAACTGTACCTTTGATATTTTGTAGCAGGCCTGGAATGACTCACATAAAACCTACATGCAACAGATTGAAACACTGAAAGTAAATTTAAGTTGCAATTTTAAAGGGAAGTCTGGCATTTCTTGTTTAAAAATGAAAATGTATCCATAGATATCAATACATTTGGAAGCTCATCTGCTTTAGATGACTGATTTTATTCATGACATGAATTGACATGGGACACATAATTACTGTAGCTGTTTTTTTTTTAATTAAGCAAAAAAAAAATGCATCTATTCAAGGCCTGTAGTTCTTAAACATGAAATAATCTGCGATTTTAAGCTTTTTGCAATCGGCACTATAATTGTATCACACATTCAATTATATATTTCCAGCTAGTCAGTTTTAGTGTCGGAGCTGTAGTTGTCCTTCAGTGAGGTTATAACCAGCTGGCCCCGGCACTGCCCATCAATAACCCTGCTTCTTCTAAGAGGTTCACATTAAAGCAGATTCAGCAGAACTGTTGATGGCTTCTAATTTAACAACCCTCCTCTTGTTGCTGCTTCACAATAGGTCATGGAGTCTGGCAAAGTATCACATGTTCTTTCAGATGAACTATTGTCTTCTGTCTTAGAAAGCAATGGAGTCACTAGTGTAACTAGATCACTGGGTCATAGTGCACTTCAGAGATTCTGGTCTCCAGCACAGCTACTAGACAGCTGCTGGCTGACAAGTAAATCAGTCATTTTCGTTTCTTACAACATGCAAAGCTTTGCAAATGCAGTCTGCCTTTGTGTTGTGCTCATTTATCGAGGTGTGTAAGAGCATGCTCAAGTTCCACTGCCCAGCCCTCTTGGCTGCATTTCCTCAGCTATTCAATGATGTAACATAGACAGGCTGATTGTCTCTCCAACAACCCATCTTCTCGAAAGGGACACCTGATCGGCACACCATTCTAAGCAGTTTCGTAAGCCCAGGTCTTGGAAAACCAGTCTGCAAAAAAAGTCCATGGCGCTGTGTGTTAATCCCACAGACAACACTTGAAAGGTAAAGTATTTTAAAGAGAAAATGTTTTGGAAAAAAAACACAAAGAAAAAGGAGGTCACACAAAACACAAATTGTTATTTCAAAAACATAAAACATCAAAAAACCTCACAGGTCAGCTCGTTCTCTCCTTCGGTCTGTTACAGATCTCCCCCACTGCCGGTGCCAAACAGATCATTTTGATTTGCCACAGATGTGTTTTCATTTTGGCTCAATGTGTAAATTCTTACATTCTTAAAAAAATGAAAAATAAAAAGTTATGTCCTGAAACATTTCAATAAATAAGAAAATATAAACGTTTTTTTTATTTACAGCATGAAATACAGTATGCACCCCAGAACTGTTTACGACAGGCAAGACAGGAAAGAAGGAGAACAGCTTTCTTCATTCTGAAAGGCCCAGCACAGGAAACAGACAACAGAGGCCAGGATGGCAAAACTAACCAGAATATGAAATAAAAATGTAGAAATAAATCACATTTCCTTCTACACTTGTAATTAGTTGTCTGTTGTCTCTCTTCTCACACTTCTGTGTGCCCTTTGACAAATGAAGCCCACAGCTGCAGGATGAAAATCACCAGGGACACTCTGGAGCTGTTTTGCAAGCTGAGGTTAAATAAACAAATCTTGGCTTTTTCTGGAAAGGAAAATGTGGAGCACTAGAAAACCTCTGATTTAACTCGTTACAAAATCCAGCCAACGGCGAGAGAACACACTGTCTCAACAGGGTAATTTTTTCAGATGTATCTATTGAAAGTTCCAAAATGATTAACCTGTTCAACTCCTTTTTTCTTCAGTATCTCCCCTTTTTATATGTGATTTGCATTACACAGGGTTTGGTCATCTTGAGTGAATTTGTTTATTATTCATCACAGGCATGACAATTTTGAACAGCGTCAATTCTGACCCAATGGGATGGCGTGGTTACCTGAAGGGCAAACTTATAAAACACTTTCAATCACTGTATCAAAATGCAAAGCCATCTGTCTCAAGCACTATGAAAGCACAGATTTTTCTTTTGGTAGAGGACAATTAAGTTGACATACAGTATACCGTATATATTTATAACTATTACTTGAGTGTTGTCTCTTGCACCAGTGGAAATACAAAACTACACTTTCTGTGTCAGAATCAGACTTTACTTTTCTGGCTCTTTGATTACTAGACAGAGCCTTTTAATAACATGGATTGCTTTATGACTGTGTAGTACATCTGCAAGTACATACTGTAACAGCTGCTTTGCATTACCCAGGTGGGAGCTTAACTACAGTGGCCCCATCCTAAAATAATTTATAAAATAAAAGTATTCATACCCTTGCATGGTTTTCACATCGCATTGCTTTAAAGTTTTCAGTCATGCCATTTTGAAGAGGCTGTCATGTAAAAAGATAATTAGTATGAAAGAAAATGATAAAAGTCGTAATTGCATAAGAAATCAAACCCATTGCTGTGGCAAACCTAAATTAATTTAGGTGCACTAAATTACATTAATAAGCCAGACAATTAGTGGAATCATCTCTGTCTCCGATTGGTAATAATAGTTCTCAAGCTTTCAGAATTAAAAAAAATATCTCTGTGAGGTCCTTCAGTCAGGTAGTGAATTTCAAGCAAAGATCATGAAGACTAAGAGACTTTCAGATCAAATTAGGGATAAAGTTGTATTAAGGCATCAATCTGGAGCATTAAAAGCATAAAAACATTTCAAAGAGATCCTGAATTTTACAATGGCAAAGACAATGATTAAGAAGCAGGAGGCACCCAGACACTGCCTAGATCAGGCAGTGATTTCTTTCCAAACTGAGCAGCTGGGAATCTGGATAGGGATTCAGTGACTGAGCTGGGAGGAACTGTCCAAGAGTCAACACAATCCAAAAAGTGGGTTTGTATGGAACAAAAAAGTACAGTTGATACTGCAGATACCTGTGTGTGGCAAGAGGTCACGTGGCCAGCTGGAACAAAATTGTAACTTTCTGGTCAAACTGCAAAGCATTACATCTGACACAAATCCAGCATACTGCACCGCTCGGTCAACACCACCCCTACTGCCAAGCAAAGTGGTGGCAGAATTGGGTTGTAGTTCTGCTTCTCTTCGGCAGGGACTGGGAAGCTGATTCAGACTGACGGGAACACTGATGAGCAAAATACTGATAGAAAAAACCTGCTGCAGACATGGTATACAAATTCACCTTTCAGCAGGACAATGACCCAAAGTACAAGGCCAAAACCATACTGGAGGATCTTAAGAATAAGATAAGTAATCCCCAAGCAGCCAGAGTGACTCTGAACAAACCTGCCAGTATGAATGGGGAAACACCCCTAACCTTAACCCATCCAGACGGTCCAGTGAGCAAAGGTAGTAAAGACTTAAAACAAAAAGACGTGTTATTTCTGCCAAACGTGTTTCCACCAAATATTTTGTTCACAGTCTGAATATTATTATTAGTATTCACTCATTTTTTTCAGTTTTATATCTAGGTTCTTCTGACTTTTGCTGTAATTTATCTTACCCTAAGAACTCTTGAATTCTTTTTTTTTTAATTTTGAATAAAATACAAAATTAAAAATGTGTTTGATTCATTTTTTACTTTTACAAAATGAGACACAACAGGAGAGGTCTAAGTCCTTTTCAAGGCACTGTAAATGCAAGGGCTTATTATTTCTTTATATAGAAGACTGCAGAAACAGACTGTTTAATACACAATTGCTGCTAACAATTTAAAGTACTTTCTATTCATTAAAGTTTTAAGCTGGACTATGTCTGTCTGCAGTGCATTGTAATCACTGGATAATGGCAAAGCATCTTGTATACATAGTCATTAAAGTTAAATAGCTTTGAACAGTTTAAAGTTTTTTTTTACTCTTACATTCTGTAATGGAACTAACTGGTGCTAAAAATGATCTACTACATGGCTGCACTTTTTAATATCGATGTATCAAAATCCAATATTGTTAAAGATGTTTGATGCTATAGAATTTTCCATTTCCCTAGACATATTTTTCAAAAGGTATTCAATAGAAATTGTCAAAGAAAAGTCTGGAACAAGTTTTCCTGCTGTTTTGAAGTCACTACCCTGGCTTCTCTTGGGAAATACCTGGATGACATCCCGGGATCAATTAACCACCAGACAAGCTCAAATTCCCTTTTCTTGTTTGTGACTGCTCTTATGACCTGCGCCCAGTTTTCACATCTGCACACATACAGTACATGTAGCTATAACACAACTCCAAACTCCTTGTGAAAGATTCAATCTACCAGAAGAAGACATTTTTGAGACATACAGGGAGGGAGCAATTAGTGCTTTTAGCATATGTTGGGGGTAGAGGATGAATGAGTGTCAGTCACGGTGCTTTTGGTTCGACCAGTGTTCTCAATCGTCTGATCTGACATGTGTGACTAGATTAGTAGGAGCAGAGGTAGCCCTATTGATGCACTCTTTCCCCACCTGTACAAAAACGACATTTTCAGCTCTACTCACAAGATTTCCAAGCCAGTGTCCACATTGCTGGCCTCCAGCAGCACAGTGAAAAGAAGGCATCGCTGTGGCAGGCAGGGACAGCCCAGGACCAGCCACGCTGCTGCAGTCAGATCCTTTGCTCCAGGACTGGGAATGAAAACACAGCGGAGCCAGACAGTCCTTGTGTTGAGTGTCAAGCGTGACAGAGTGCGAGTAGCAGCAGAGGAAATGGCGACGAGACTGGAATGCCAAGACATTATTCAATTCAATTCATTTCAATTTATTTTTATATAGCGCCTTTCACAACAAGGTTGCCCCAACCCCAATTATGAGTGCTACATTACAGTCTATGAGCCTCATTTCAGACACAAATGTTGTGTTGTTTACCGTGTATTTTTATGGTATACAAAACCAAGGAGAAAGTAGAAAGATGTAATAAAGGCACACCATTTTTTCCTGTGGAGTAATTAGACTGTGGCTGCAATTGGGTCTTTGACAGAACAGAGCTGAATATGATTCCCTGAGGTTTGGACCATCTTTCATGATCTCCAGGGTTATAGCATTAATAAAAATTTAAAGATAAACTTAATAGCTTTACGTTCCACATAGATCTGATTGTCGGTACTTTTCACGTAGGGGCACTTAAAGAGATTTTGAAAACACAAACTGTTTCTGCCTTTTATTCCAGAAACCTGTGAAATAATTATACATTTCATCAGAAAATTAGGGTGCTTAGCTGAGCCATGCAGGCAATGATTCCTTAAAATCCAGCTCTCTGTGCTTAAAACTTGAATCACACTACAGTACATACAGTAATAGCGAGAGGGATTTCCTCCTCCTGTCAGTCCCCAGCTCCAATGCCTGTCTGCAGGTATAGAGGATGCTGGCAGGGCTCACCTGCTGCGGTTCCCACTCCAGGGAAGGGTGACACTTACTCCAAATCAAATCAAATCAAATCAAAGTTTATTTATCAAACGCACAACAATACAGCGTGCAGCGGTAGTTGCTGGCAATGAAATGTCTTTTCCGCGAGCTCACAAAAATCACAGGAATCACAGAAATCATAAAAATCACAAAAGCACAAAAATCACAAAATTAACACCTTCCCTTGCTACTGCCCCAGCCTGCTTTCCCAAGCCTTTCTCCCGTGTGTCCGGAATCCAGCTCGGTGCCAGACAGCAGCCATTAGAAGTACCGCCTGCTTGTCTGCCTAAGAGGTGGGGAGCCGTGTGTCTGCACCAGCACTAGACAAACTGCTCTGAGAAGAGGGGGAAGCTCCAGCTAGCAGTCACACAGCTCTCCTCTGGAAACCCAAGTGGTTATAAGCAAATACTCCTCACCGGCAGCTATTTTATAGCTCTGGTACATTAGATCCGATCCTCCTTCTGCCTCTTTTTGAGCTGGCGTCTGCGCAGAAAGAGCAGAGCACTGAATTCTAATCACACAGAAAGGACTTCAACGGATTTAGCTTCAAACTAGTAACTACTAATGCTGACTTTGGCTTTTATAAAGCAGGTATACACTAATGGTACCACTCCACTGAATAGTTTTCAGGAAAAACATGTTAAGAAAGTTTGATTAGTTAGATTTCAGGGATGTACCATTAGATTCCCTTTAACTAGTTTTGTATCAACATTGGTAAACTTAAGGCTACAAGAAAAATATAACAATCTGTTTTAATAAATAATAATAAACAAATAATACATTTTTAAAAATGTACCAGGTTTCGACCATGTTAGAATGCTGACATAAAGCAGACAGAAGATACAAAATATGTTTCTCTTGATTAACAAGGAAGTCCTCTGCCATTGACTGATGTGAAGGTCACCCTCTTGGCATTGAAAGGCAGTCCTGAAAAGTAAAGTGTGGGAACAGAGAGTGTAGGTGTGAAGTGTAACTGAACTTTCGGTGTTTATCTTGTGGGCGTTGAGTGGGCAATTATTCTCTGGTCAAATGACAGCTGTCAAGAGATATCTCTTTAATACTTAGTGTTCATTTTTCAGTGCACAAATTCTAAAACACTAACTGGTACAGATTATGATGCACGCATGCCACGAGTCCAGTCTCAACATGAGGCCATGATGAAGATTAGCCTTGTGTCTTTACTGCAGGGCCTTCCTGTCCTGCTGGTATCCAGCAGGCTGGACCACCTTTCATCGCCTTCAAACAAATTATTCAATTTTATTGTCTTAACCTTACCATTCCGCTCGTCTCCTGTTGTATTTATACCTAATGCAAAACAAGAATCCTTCGTGCCCTGGATAAGGGAAAAAGATACACAGTCAAGTATGGCACAATACTTGGTGTATGAGAAGCCATAATGAGGATTATGGTCTCTTTGAAGGAAACACAGAAACTGTAAACAGTAGAAACTGTTGGTCTGTCTGATGTGGCAATGTTCAAGAGAGTGCTTTTGAGATTTGCGTAATCACAGCAGCTGGAAGATCATACACTATGTCAACAGCAGCAGTTAGACACACAGGAGGGTACAGCAATGCCCTTTGTTCTCCTGAGTTGGATTTGCTTGTGTTTTATCACCTCACCACGATGTCAGGAAAGACAGGGTAAGGGTGCCCCCTGCTGGCCCGTCTTGGGTCAAGAAATATGAGGAAACTCAGATTTCCATTAGAGAAGGATTTCCCACTCTGTCCCTCAGCACCTTTTTCTACCGTTTCATTGATAGAAACAGTACTTGTTTTTCTCTCAGGAGGCCCTCATGAGAAGATCTGGCTCTGACTGTCCCGAGAGCACTAGACTCACCAGGAGCACCCTGTCAGTGTTGCCTTGGTTCCTGAAAGCTCTTGCGATTAATCAGCAGCTCCACCATGGAGAGTAACAACCCAAGCATGTGACACACCTGGGTCCCCTGGCTACAGATGAGAATAGCATAAAAGTAGTGTTTTAATGGATGCATTTTCTTAACAAGTGCCTGTATCTTTGGGTCTGTGTCTCTGATTTTAACCCCTAGGAATTACATTTTAATATTACATTAGAATGTGTATATTCCTCATGTAAAGTAAGACATAAAGCAAAACATTCTTAAACGTATGCTCCTCCATGAAATCTTTTGCTGTATCAATACAAAGTGAAGCAGGAAACCTGCCATTTTCTGTTCAATGTCCTCAGCTGTCAGGGATGTTGCATCACTAACCACAAGGCTCAGACTGATGTGTACAGAGATTGCGAAACGGAGTTAGGGGTCTGGTCTTGATTTCCAACACAGAACAATCTCAAACTTCCTCCTCCATCCCCAATGGTTATACTCCTAACGCTGATTGTGGGTTTTTTCTGTGTTTCACAGACAGGATGTCTTTTAGCTTCCCAGCAGTCAGCATGGAGACATACTGTATTTTGGATTTTTAAAAAATATTAATCCAGAGAGGATTTACCTCTGTGTCAACGTAATGTTTTTATAATGCCTAAAAACTAAAAGCACTTTATCGCGGAGCAAATCCATCCTCTCATTTTAACATAATTTTCTAAAAAAAACGAAAAAGTCGGATTTTGTGTTCCTTGAGGGGGATTATGGAGATAATGTTGTCTGTCTGTTATTTTTTGTTGGTTTCCATCACAAAAAGTGAAAAAGTCAGATTTTTTTATTTCATTTTCTGTGAGATTCCCTGTGCTTATTTTGAATCCATTTCTCTTACATCAACAAGCAGCAAATTCATTTTTTAACTAAAATTCAAGAGTGGACAACCAACTGGCCTATTATGTTTAATGTACTGCAGATATTTGCATGCAGACAGTAAAGCATAAGTAGTAACAATTATAAAAATAATAATAATTGGCATAGAACAGGCTATATATGGAAAGGTTCAGGTGGGTACTACTGCCTACTGTCTTTCTGAGACCTGAAGAAGGCTCCACGGCCGAAACGTTGTGTTTCTTTCTTCTCTTTTCAGCATGGAATAAACCTATTACTTGTTTCTATATATGAAAAAGACTCACTGAAGGTGTTTATGTTGACACAGCCTTTGTATCTTCTAATTGTTATGGTTAAACAATTAAGCAAAACTATAGGTCACATAGTTCAAAAGTTAATTTAATTTATAGTTCATTTAAAGTGTTAATGTATGTAAAAGTTCTATAACACACTAGTACATCATCATTTAGAATATTGTGAACAATTTATGTTATAGAGAAAATACTACTTCTCCAGAATCAGTCCAGAGAAGAGCAAACAGACACATTAAGGGAAAGTCCTGCATTGACAGACTGAAGGAGCTGAACCTTTTCAGTCTTGAATGGCAAAGGCTATGAGGACACCTGTGTTCAGAATCCTCAAAGGCCCTGACAAAGCCCACTTGGCAGACCTCTTCGAAATGGACAGTGGCACATGGACCTGAGGACATACAGTAAGTAGGTGAACATTTCCTGAAAGTGAGTGAAGGAGACACTTTTTTATACAAACTGTTGCAGGAGTCTAGAAAGGTTCCCAAACCATGTGGTTGCAGCTGATTTCTTCCAAGGAAAAGACAGATAAAATAAGATCACTTCATTAGCCATATACAATTTCTTATATTAGATAAGATAACTTTATTAGCCATATAAAATGTTTCACATACCCCAGCTTGCTCTCCATGAGACACACAGGCAGGGAGAGAAGCTTTGGGTCAGAGCACAGGGTCAGCCATTTATATGGCGCCCCTGGAGCAGTTGGGGTGAAGGGCCTTGCTCAGGGGCCCGAGGGAGTAGGATTCCTCTACCAGCCACGGGATATGAACTGGCAACCTTCCAGCCACAGGTGCAGATCCTTAGCCACAAAGCCACTGCACCTCCAGATGAAATTCTTGAAATGATTAACTACTAACTACCAAGGTGGCAAAAAAGATTTAATGGCATCTTCTTCTTTTTAACCTTTCTTAAGATGAAAATTCTTGTCTGAACTGCATTACCCAGAAGGCTATGTGGAATGATGTATTGGCCTCAGTCACCTGACTGGTTGGTGTAATACAATTGGTCAGGTGATAGCTAAAAAAACAGGTTTAATTTGGCAACATCTGTTGACTAGTAAAACCAGAGGGCAGATCCTCAGATATGCAAGCTGCACCTGGGGGAAAGGAAAGCCACAATCTGAGCAGGGACTGGAGAACAGTTGTTAGTGTGTTGCTTCGAAGGTATATGATCTCATACCTTACCTGTCCAAAGAGGAAGAGTGGCAAGCTGGTCTGAGGCTGACAGGTGAATCAGAGAAAAGGCAACGACAAGAGATCAAGCTCAATCTGCATTCCATAGTGCCCATGCCAGAAACAATTGTTAATGAAATTCCAAGGGGAAAAAGACCAAGCCCATGTCTCCCTCATTGCTCACACAGAGGTACAAATTAGATCAGCCTTTTCGTCTCTGCACCAGCAAGCCACCACCTTGCACTAGACCCATGGCTCATCCCATAATTCCGTGCATTTACAATATAGACAGTATATGTCAATAAACCTGAACTCCAATAGTGTCAGATGTGATTGTTTACTCTGTGCTCTTGTGTATTAATCATATTTACGAAAGAAAAAGACAAACATTAAACAAAAAAGTAAACTTTCGTTTTCCAAGGAATTTCCCTACTAGCAGTTTCAATAGTCAGGCCTACAATCCTTCAGGTTGTGTAACAGCAGCACACAGATGAGGACACACCACAAAGACTGAGACAGGACTGGGTGCTCCACTGTAGGCGTCAGGATACATACCCTCAGCTCCACCCCCAGCCCTCCTGATGGACAGGTGAGCCTCCATTTAAACTGGAGCTGAGGCCGGATCTGTAACTTGAATTAACATGCTGGAACACACAGACTGTGGATCTGTAACTGTTGAGACAAAAATACAGACAATATACAAATTAAATTAACAAATGTTTTTTTTTTTCCCAACAGCCACATATAAATGCAAAGATATAGAAGCTGACATGGTTATTTGGTTTGGAATGACACACCTAACAGGTAAGTAAATAACAAAGCTGAATTCATCCGAGGTCATGTGATGAGAATGTGCAACAGTTCTTTGTCACACCTATTTATCTTCATGATGAATCAATGCCTTTTAAATTGATAGGCCTGAGTGTTTCAGTGGTGTCAGAAAAGTCAACTTTAGACCACAGCTACAGTACCTGTTCTGAGTTGTACAATATAGGCCTATATATTGCTGTGATGTACCCCTATTAGATTTACTGCACTGACCACAAAATGGTACTGTATATGTGCAAAGGACTTCAGAAAAAAAAAAGTTGTAATAATCACATTTTGTAGCAACAGGGGAATTTAGTTAAGACTTTGAAAGATTAAATAACAACAAAACAATTAAAATGTACAATGGCTGTGACAATCTTTTTTTTTTTTAAGAATCCAATGCCAGTCAACACACCAAATACTCACACAAAAGGAGAGCATAAAAATTATTGTTTAAACACAAACATTTAGCATCTGTTGATAAAGTAGTAGTTTCCTGAGGTCAAGCTTCTAAATATGCCCTGGACTCCACAGGCCCTGCCACATCTACACACATGAAAATACACAGGGTTGTGGGGATTTGTTTAAAAATCAATATAAAAAATACAATGACTTTTCAATACCCTTTTGCAACACAAAAAGTTTGCCAACACTTATTTATATCTCTGCCTCTGATGTGCAGTAGCTATTTCACTAGGTTTACCCTTGTTTGTATTTCAGAGACACCTAGCACTGGAGCAAGAACTGTTCTTTTTTTAAGCCAGTTTGCAACATACTGTAAATCTGATACAGCCCAGTACCCTCTAGTGGCTAATCTTTGTCATGGTCACACATTTTCATCCCCAGGCTTATTTTGACCTTTCACTGTTTCCTTAACTCTCTCTCCTCCTCTACTGTACCTCATCCACTCCTTAGAACCTTTGTATAATCCGTGCTCCCTCCCTTTCCTACTCACACCATAATTCCTTTCTAGCATAATGCTATTGTCTTTAAAAAAAAACCATCAGTCCTGACCATGCCTCACTCGGTTTCTATTCTAAGTCCTTGTTCTTTCTGCACAGGGCGGCAGAGCTCTGTCTAAGCTGGGCCCTCTTGTGTCAGGAGACCACCCTCTCCAGCTCTTCCACAACTCTGACACAGCCTTAGGATTCACTCTGCCTGTTGTCTAAAACAACCCTGCAGACAGGCTAGTTAATTAGAGAGCCCGCTAGGGGAGGGATGCCGACCGTGACACACCTAGGAGAATAACTATAACTCCTAGGTGTGTATAACTGGATTCTCAAATACACTCCTAGGTGTGAATAACTGGATTCCTTCGTAATATATAGTATAAAGCTCTTTTTTAATCATTTTGGATAAAAAGTGGCACATGTATACTGAATAAATGCATTTATTATTATAATTGTGAGTAGTGTAGTCTACTGATCCCACTTGGGGCAATGCAGGTTTTGTGCTTTGCTTCTTTTCTTGTACTGTGTTGAAATATTTTATTAACTTTACATTTTATTTCATAGTGCTCTGTTTTATGTATTTGTGAACTCCTGTTTTGATAGCCAGAGCCAAGAAAATGCAGTGTCACATAATGTCAAATACAAGTTGCTCATTTAAATATTAACTTAAATTAGTAGAGAAAAAGAAGGACAGGAAAGATACGTTTGGTGTAGGCTTCTGTCCCTCTCGAAAACAAACACAAACAGCTGAAAATGAGAAGAGACCAGCTGGCTATTCCTGCTCAGTACTGTAAAAGCATTGCTGTGTTATGTCTATAGGAATGCAGAGATTAGTGCTCATTGTATTTTTCCCTAAGGTTTTTCCTATTCCTTTGTTCTTCCCTTGTAAAGGTGTTTCACCAGTAAAGATTTAAGAGACACGATTAGAGCTCTCCACTACTGACAACATTTGACAGAGGGCCGAGAGCTCATACCCAGCTGGGGACTTCGCTGTTGTACAAAGTTGCTTTACGCACTCCACTCCAGCAGGATCCGCTGTGAAACAAGGTATTAAATTTGAATTTGTACACAAAGATAGGTCATTGTGATCTCTGTATGTCACTTCAGATAAAAATGCCAGACAAGTAATAGTCGTATTGATCCAGGGAGCTCATCCAGCCCCTTACCCACCCACAACTCAATCTTAACTCAGTCTTGCTAAATTGATTTCTGACTTGTTAGAGCTATTTAAAAAATGCAACAGCAGTACACACAGACCATACACTGTGGTGCATTTAGGTTTTTAGAAGGCTTTTGATAAAGTTCAACACACAGTAAATGATTCAATTACAGGCAATAGGTATTTAAGGTAATACAGGCCTGTGGATTAAGTACTTGGTTATGGATGTAATGGAGGACACAGATAAGGGATGAAAGATCCAATTTTGGTTAAAGTAATTAGTGGAGTACCGCACAGATCAGTATTAGGACCACTGCTCTTTCCAATGCTGTATATAGCAACTATATAAATTCTACTATAGTTTAGGATTTCAGGTAATACCAAAATAGGAGAGTTAACAAACACTATAGAAGTTGCAAAAAAGATCCAAAATTATTTGAACACTTGAAGACTGGATTAGCTGACATATGACATTAAATGTAGACAAAGTAGAGTTACAAGAATACAGTAAAAACATTGGCTACAAATGGTATATAAGATGGAGAATACAGAGCTTTGTAAGGAGAAGCTACCTATGAAAAAGACTTGCTAAAATGTGTTTATATTGGCAAATAATTTTAGTCCTGTGACTAAGCCATAAAAAGTGAAAACATGATTAAGATTTAGAGTTAAAAGTGCAGAATTTTAATCAAAGAATTGTAGAGTTTAGACTTTTATGCACTAGTCAAACATCGATTAGAATGTCTGTGAATAATTTTGGTGACAATATTCTGAAAAAGATATCGCTGCTCTTGAATCAGTCCGAAAAACGAATCATGCTAAAATGAATCATTTGGGATTCAAATAAATGTCTTAATCTGACAAAAGTGTGGAATTCTTTTATTCTTGAGTAGGAAATAATATATATTCCATACATACTGTATATGAAAAATCTCAAAGGCATGAACAAAGTTAGCTCGTCAGAATCAGCAGTGAAATACAAATCACAGACAGAAAGGAAACTGCTTGGAAAGGAATTCGAAACCGAGAACAGGAGACACTGATTTACACAAAGGGTTGTGTAAGTATGAAACAAACTATCCTCTCATTATTCTCAAGCTGTTACAGTGGCTTCTTTCATTAGAGAGACAGTCTTTATTACCCCCAGGGGCCAATTTGTTTTACAACAGCAAACAAAATAAAGAAAACCACAAAAATAAACAATACACATACTGTTTACATGTCCAAGAGAATCACCTACTAATCAGGGTGAGGGCCGCAGGTCTAAATGAGAACCTGTTTGTTTTCAGAGGGTGGTGTCAGTATCAGTTCAGAGGGGAGTAATCGGAGGTTCTTAAAGGAAGAGTGCCAAGGGTCCTCTGGAAAGGAATCAGCTTTGCGTAAACATGCGACTGATAAGATGAAGGGCCAGAAGATCAGTGGTCGTGACCTTCTGACACTGTCTGACGACACTCCCCCATTCCTGCCCTCCTCTGATTCAGATTCGAAACCAGCAGATCTGTGCACAAGTTATGGCAGTTTCAACAATGACTGGTAAAATATGATCAAAAACAAATTATCAGCCTGCAGTTCTTTAAGCTTCCTTAAGGACAATAGAAGCTGTTGTCCTTTTTTGTAAACGGAATCAAAGTTCACCTCAAAATTTAACTTGGAACAGTTCCTAAACACTTTCAATTGTTCAGAGTTTCTAAATCACTCAAAGAGATTCTCAAATACATTATTAGCAACTAACGACCTAGCAAATTAGATGGGCTGATTGGCATCCTCTCAGCTGTATGTTTTATACAGTATATGAACAATTGCCTCCTGCTTTGAGTTCATCCTCTAAATTTCCATTCGTGCCCCTTGGCCCATGATCCAGTGTCAGCACTGAAGTAGTAATGTGGGATGAAACAGAAAGGTGCTGTTGTTTGATAGGAGACATACTGTACTGTAGGTTAAAGTCAAAACTGTAACACACCAGCCTATTCCTTTGTCCATTTAAATATCCAGACTTTAGCTGTGGTTGTTGACATTTATGGCATGGGTTACACTGTCATAAAATGTTAAATCAAGGGAACTATTTTATAGAAGAATGGCAACATTAATTCACAAATTGATAAGAACTTTGATGGTACTATTTAGTGTATTTTGGCTAGCTCTAAATCCTCATCTAGACTCAGCTGGTCAGTGTTTTCTACTGAGCTTCAGATGATGTCATGACAGAGGATGGAGCAGAACATAATCTTCACAGAGCAGGATTGAATCTCAAGGAAACAGATATTCAACTCAGAGGGAGTAACAAGATGAAGGTCTTTTATGTTTCGAAACAACCCTTATATTGGCTCTGTAACCCCTGTATCAAACACACATGGGTATTGTGATCTGCGAAAGATAACAGTGTGGTGTGTCAGTATTAAACAGCGCTGGAATCTCTTTTTAGGGCTCTGAGAAGCAGGACTAACAGGAGCCTGACCAATCAGTTTTCACCACTAATTAACCATTCTTCAAAGTGTTGAAATAATGAACTGCGTCTCCAGTCATGTATCGATTTATGGTCATCATTGAAGCGCAAACAGCTCAGAACTATGTAATTTGAAACACTCTTGTTTTTTTATGTTTTTTTATACAAGCAAAAGAGGCTAATTCACCAAAAATATCAATGCATTATTTTTACAGACCTCTCGTACCGAGTACACATTAGAAGAAAAACTGAACATTTCATGTACATGCTTAGGGTTTATAAAGCTTTCGCTGTGATAATTCATCTAATTATTAATAATGGTTGCAAAATACTGTTTCTCAGATAATGCTATTCTCTTTTACCTGGGTCAGCTGCATGATACATTTTCCTGTCTCTAATCATTAAGACTAATTTGTAAATGAAACTTTTTGCCCCCTGTCTGTCAATTGAATTTCCCCTGAAGTGCGAATCCCTCTGAAGAGAGGGCCTCTGACTTACAGCTGCTTTCATGCCTGGATCTGGTATTTGCTCCTGGCACCAGAACCTGGAATTCTGATACTTTGAGATATCAGGTTACAATAATCACCAAAATTGCAGCACAAGCACACATTTTGTTCTCTCCTTTATCATACCTGGATTGAGAGTGACCTTTAGGAGTGTAACTGAGTAGCAGTTGGACTGGTTGTGCATGCTGGCAGGCTGTGAGGGGTCATACAGGCAGTTAGGGGTCACACAGCAGAAACCTGATTGAGTTTTCTGGTGGCCCTGATCTCCTCTGGGGCCGCAGTAGTGGCACCCCCCTCCTCCAGAGCCCTGACTCTCAGGTGTGCACAGGTAAGGAGGTCCACAGCACACTCACGGAACTGCCAGAGTCAGAAACAGGGACGATTTGCATGTAAATACTGCAATACCCATGTAACATCATTCCTAAAAAGAAGCTGATTAGAATATCCCTGCCCAATGTGCACAAAAACTGGGCTCTTCTTAATGTTTTGGCTCATGCTGTGACATCCACAGCTTTTCTCTGACTAATTGTGTATCTAAAAAATGTACAGGCCTCTTACTGGCTTAAGACTTTGTAGGGTAATTAAAATGTATTCAGAGCTAATATTTAAACAGTATTCATTCGTCCTTGGACTGCATTTAGCTGAAGCAGGCATGCCTGTCACAGAAGTTATGAATCACCTGCTCTCTTTTTTTTGGTTTGTTGTTTCCTTGTTGGCTCTTCCTTTCACTCTCTTCTTCCTTTCCGTCAGTCTGCTCCTCATTGTGTCCAGCAAACCGTGAAAACCTAGACCAAGGCCATACTCCAGAGAGAATTCTTTAACATTCACTACAGTAGATTCAAAACAAAGTAATTTATTTGATATACAGTACTTATGTGTATCAGGGGTGATCTACAGTACTTTGTAGTACTTACCTATTAGGCCTAGGTAAGAAACATGGGATATGACTGTTGGACGGTCTTATATTACATTACGTGATATTTAAGCTGTGAATGGTTCCTGCAAACCGAGACAGAGGGGCTGTGCTCTGCTCTTATCTACAGTGCCATGGTAAGAAGGAAGGGACATCCAGGATGTTTTAGTTTATTTCCTCCAACTGTTTCCTGCCTCCTCCGACACTTGTTCAGCTGCATAGTGAGGGGCCCTCAGACAGACAGCTCAAACTGGTATTTGATATTTTTAAACTCCAGCAAGCTCATGTGAGACGGGTCCTCTAAACAATGAGTTATCTACAGTATGTTTCTAACAGCTCCCTTAAACAAAGAATACACAGAGCTCTGAAAACAAGTGGTTCACTTTTTCCAGGAAGCCTGATTTTAAACAAGTAAGCGTGACAGACCGCAGGGCACGTATTTATTACATGATTGCCCATTTCTTTTATGGATACAGCAAACAGAGCAAAGGGCCACAGCGTCCATTTGTGACTCCAAGAGACAAAACATGTCCCCTTGTCGCTTGGAATAGATCTTCTGAAACCCTCAAACACTTCTAAAGCACTCAACTTAATGATTGTCCTACACTTTAATCAGGGACTTCAATCATCTTACATTCTGACAGACCAGCATGGAAATATGATTCCTGTATATCCTTTAATCCAGCCAGTCCTCGTCTATAACTGAGAAATTGTTTTTCACTCACCCTGACCTTACTGTTACAGAGACCTCACCCAATTACTTCTCCCTTACTCAAACTCTCTCCATCCCTTGGAACCAAGTGCCTAACAATAAATCCTCACCACTTGTTCACAATTCAGCAGCACGGATCCTAACAAAAACAAGAAAGAGAACACATATCACCCCTGTTCTGAGAGAACTTCACTGGTTACCTGTATTATCTAGGGTAGATTTTAAAGTTATTTTATTTGTTTTTAAAGTTTTAAATGGCCTAGCACCTACAGTACTGTACGTACCTTACTGAATGTCTGTCTTTATATGTTCCTATATCTGACCTGAGCAAATACTTGCCTTCTGCAAATGGCACATGTGGAATACTGTACAGAAAGAGTGGAGAGGCTGCTTTTTGTTTTTATGCTTCTAAATTATGGAACTCACTACCACTTTTTATTGGGCAGTCAAGCTTGGTACATTGTTTTAAAAACACTTG
This sequence comes from Atractosteus spatula, assembly GCF_055471065.1. NCBI lineage: Eukaryota > Metazoa > Chordata > Actinopteri > Semionotiformes > Lepisosteidae > Atractosteus > Atractosteus spatula. The sequence goes on from NC_142713.1 coordinate 58,618,299, forward strand.
AAAACATATCTTTTTAATTCAGCTTTTAGTTCTTTGTGGTTCTTTGTTCTTTCTTTTTTATTTATCTTTTATTGTTCTTATTTTATTATGACTTTCCTCATATCTATTTATTTCTTTTTCAAGCATAAATTGACATTTATGTTGCTTTACTGTTTAACTGTGTTTTCTTTTACAACTGAAAGCATATCTCTTAATTTTAAGATTTTATTTTTACGCTTGGTTTGTAAAGCACTTTGAGCTGCTATGTGTGCTCTATAAATAAAGTTTGGGATTATTATTACCTTGATGTTCACCCCCTGGAGAGCTCTGATCTCCATGTACCCTACCCAGGTCTTTAAAATCCCCACGGGGGTTTTATAATTGGCTGATTGTAACCTTCTAGCCAAACTCTTGCCCCCTTTCAGTGTAGATAAATTCCCTTTGGGACTTCTAACCAGTTGTTGTAGTTAACCAAGCCCTTGAATAGTATGAAGGGAGAGAACCTTACTAGTAGGATAACCCCTCTCTCGGTTGATACCTCTTGGGCGGCACCACTCTGCTCTCTTCTTTACCTTACCGGTGGCCCAAAAGAGCAACAACCAGGTTCGCTACTACGTACAGTACATCTGTACTTCTCCCTCTGCCGGGCGGAGCGGAGGCTCTGTGGCTCAGGATCTGCGCCTGTGGCTGGAAGGCTGCCGGTTCGTGTCCTGCGGCTGGCAGAGGAATCCTACTCCGTTGGGCCCCTGAGCAAGGCCCTTCACCCCAACTGCTCCAGGGGCGCAGTATTAATGTTCTTCAGATCTGCTCCAGTGTGTTGCTCAGTTTCTCATAAGAAAATGCGTGTTCAGTATCCACTCACAAAAAGTGCATTTCCTGGTCTTTCCATAATGTTTCAGCTCTTTATTCCCTCATCACTGACATTACTGGGCCATGCGCTGCCTGTGTACTTGTCTTGTTCTTGTGACAGCTGGCAAAAGACTTCCAGTTCTGAGTGAGAGCCAGCTGGGCCATGAGGCATTGCCTGAGGGATCCCCTGTTACCACCTGGGGGTTCACCCCTGGCCTGGGGGTGTTCCCTGGATGGCATGACTTGAACATCTTGTGCATTTGCCATACCATCTTGTTGAAGAAAACGTAAATGGTGGGATTGTAGGTGGGGCTGGTTTTGGCAAAGGACATGGGCCCCGGGGCTGCCAGAGGCGGGATGGACAGAGCTGGGTCAAGGACGATGACCCACGGTGGCAGAAACGGCGTAAGGCGTCCAGCAGACCAGGAATGCCAGCGCGACCACCAGTGCCATCATCCCAGCGCTGCACCTCCCCCCCCCCGCTCGATCTTCTGATTCAGCAAGGAAGGACACGAGGCAGGGCAGCGCCCTGTGGGCGCCCACCCACAAAGCAAGCGCTCAGGAAGGAGAAACACGGAAAGTATGTCTTGTACTGTATTTTTCGTCCCCTTAGCGTGCTTTCGCATGATCTCCCTTATACCATATCAGTATCTCTTTTAGGGCTCTGAGAAGCAGGACTAACAGGAGCCTGACCAATCAGTTTTCACCACTAATGCAACCATTCTTCTAAGTGTTGAAATAATGACTGATCTGATTATGAACGGGGGAAGTAGGGAGCAGAAAGCAAAGTACATGACAGTGTAGCTGTAGCTGCTCCAGGACCGCTCCTCCCACCCGATCGAGCAGGAGGTTTGACCCCCCTCAAGCCCGTAGGAGCTCCACCCCAGGAGGGGGGGCACTGCCCAGCCCAGGCAGAGGAGCCACACAAACGCCAGGCTCTGGCAGACCCTCCTTGGGCTCGGCGCGAAGGCTCTGACAGGCCGACAGACGACACTGTACCTCTCAAAGGGCAGGACAGTCAACGTCCACAGGGACACAGCACCTGGGGTGGACAAACAGACCCAGCAGCCCCAGTCAGGCGAATGAAGTAATAACAGTCGATGGTTTCATTCAGGATCTTCGACGTGTTTCTCCTTATAGGACTTGATAGCCAAGACAGCAATGTCAGGCCCTCATCCAACCAGATTCCCACACGGAAGCGCACTCGCACTAATTACACTCCAGCTCTGAGCACTTCTTCTAAACGACACTGTTCCTGTCAATCAACCAACCATGATACTCCATACTATCAACGCACCTTCCTCCTCTCACGATATTTAAACCCTTGAAGACCCTCTGCTCTTTGCCTGGCATTGATCGCCCCTCTGGAGCTTCTACCTCGCCGTCTATTTCTAGTCTTCTAAACAATTTATGGTCCAAACTACGGAGCTCGCCCTTGACCATGTCTGTCGCCTAGCCCTCTCCTGGATTGGAAGCTACCTGGTCGTTCCCCTCTGTCTCCTGACCACCTGAGGTACCACACAGGGTCCATCCTCCTGATTGCTCTAAGGGTCACTCGTGACAAGCACTGCTTCACCACTGATTTTTTTTTACCAGCAGTGAGCAGGGGCCCTCATTTTCTTTGAGGAAAAAAATCGAAACTCTTTCAGAAACTATGAAATTCCACTTTTTTTTTAATTCATGCATTCATTATGAGAGAGCTTCTTATTCCTGAGAAGGGTTGTGGAAGCACAAGCCACAGAGAGGATTGTACTCATGACTGAGATCAAACCGGCTCTGGCTACATGCTTTCAGAGACACTAGTTGACCTAGCCAGGCAGTTATTGGAAAGAACATACAAATTTTACATAGAAGGTGCTACTGTGTAGAATTATGATCATTAATTATAATGATTAGTGCAGAGAGAAACTGCGAGGCAATATTGCTGCCTCCTGTGCCTTTAGAGTAAAATACTAAATTGCTATATGCTATAGCCAAATGTGTGATTAACACTACAGTGCATTTTGCGGCAAAATTGGAAATACTTTATTTAATAAATCACACTCTACTGCAATTGTAGGGTTTGGGTCCGTATTGTTTATTAAAGATTCCGTAAATACCAAAACAAAAGTGCTGCCTAAATGTATGAAAATGCTAGCATTTTCAGCAGCAACAAATCCAAGCACCAGCCTGCCAGGGTTTAAATAGTACGTCTGACGTGCAGAGGCAATTTCCGCTTGAAGTGATGTCCCCTCAAACTTTTTGTAATTTCTCTGGAAGTATAGACAGAAGATATCTACTTTAGGGCTTAAATTCAAGCTAAATGTGATTTTAAAACCACAATGTGTGGATATGCTGGAGTGTCATGTTTTTACAAGAAGATTTCTATCAAAATCTGAAGCCCCTCAATAACTAACACTGTAGCCAGCCATTTAAAAATAAACCTGACCACAGGATGCATTGTAAAGTGTGCAGGTTCTGCTGACAACCTAAACTAGCCAGCCAGTCAAGGAAAAAGAGCAAGAAAACTGCACACTGACCAGACATTGCAGAGAATTGCACATGTCTTGCTGACCACTGGATTTTATATCTCCAAACCAGAAATGTGCAATACAAAACAAGACACTTATAGTGAACAAATTCAAACAACATAAGAACCGAAGGAAACTTGCAAACGAGCAGAGTTTATTCATCCAATCTTGCTCACAAGGTATGTTTGGAGCTACAGTACCCGAAACTTGAATGTCATTATCGTGTGTTTATGTTGATATGTCATTTACCACTTACAAACAACGTGAGGAACCAAAACAAAAAGGCAAACAATGCTAGGAATATAGTTAAAAACATGGAAGTTGAATCAAGGGATGTTATGTTGAAGCTGTGTAAAGCACTGCTAAGACTTTGTTTAGAATACTGTGTACAATTTAGGTCACCGTGTTACTGAACAGATGTTACTGCTATTGAATCAGTCCAGAGCTACCAGACACATCTCAGGGAATAACGGATTGAGCCACACGGACAGACTGAAGGAACAGACCACAACAAGAAAACAAAACTGGGAAGAAAGCTTTCTGAATCCTAGCTTTCTGGTGCTGGAAGTGTGAACAGAGTGATATAGTTATTCCCTCACCCCTGTTAGCACTGTGTGAGTGGTGTGAACATTTCTTATCTGCCTCAGTCTGTCAGCACGCACTGCTCACTGTCTGCTCTCACCCCAATTGAAACAGATGTTTGAGATTTTAACATTTTGGTTATATAAGCAGGGAGTAGGTCCACATAGTGTCAGACAGCAGTTTTTTATCCACATTTATATGTTTAAGACCTCCATAATGACGCCTGTTGAAAAGAAAGTCTGAATAAGTCTTGTTGTTTAAGATTTGGTGTTTGTTTTCTTCTTTGCAAAATAATTCAGCACTAAATTAGATAAACAACAAAATTAGAATATACTCCAGTTTTATTCATGCCGTTCATTTTACTTAATGAGCTCAAGCTACTGTGTCATTTAAAATAGACACTGAAAAGTTTTGACTGGAAGTTTGCTAATGGGAGCGTGCATGAAAACCCATGATCTACATCTAATTTGCTGTTTTTGTGATATAATACACATTACTTCTTTAATCTGATACTCTGCAAAACTTAACAAGGTCTGAATTAATGATGCTATAGTGAGAACACTGTAAAGTGATAAAGAATGATTCACCATTAAAAACTACTAAATAATATGTTTAATACACTTCTGCGGATTGCTCATAAAGCAGGATTACAGTAGCAGATCTTCTATTATATTATAATATATTATAATGTAATAGTCTTCTATTACACTATGACACTTTCATATTCCATAAAATTATTTGATTTATAATATCTTAATAATAGGATTATTGTATTTTCCAGACCTGGATGTTTCGTAACTCATTTATTTTTTATTTACGTTTAGATGTATGTTGATTCACTCACTGTCTTCATCTGCCCTGTACTTGAAAAATAGTATTTGAGACAAGAACTAATTTAATCTGCTGGCATAGACAATGCTAATGAACCCTTCATGGAAAACATCTTACTCATTGTATGTTTGTCACCCCCTACAGTTTTCATAACTGTACTGCAGTGGACGTCTTGAGAAATACAAAATCTTTGGTTATTTAGAGCCTTGTCTCCAATGTGTAAATGTGCTCAAACCTGAAATCTGCTCCTATAAGACTTGTAGAAAGTTATAAAAGTTGGAGAAAGTTGGATGGAAGGAGTAACTTCTCATATCTTTTCACACATCACTGTATATAGAGGAGTCAATCAAGGAGGAAGAAGGGGTAAATTGCCTATGGGATCTAAAATGGCAACTTAAATCTCTCACACTAATCATCCCAGCTCACTCTCTCTGCACTCCCCTCTCACACTAATCATCCCAGCTCACTCTCTCTGCACTCCCCTCTCACACTAATCATCCCAGCTCACTCTCTCTCCACTCCCCTCTCACACTAATCATCCCAGCTCACTCTCTGTGCACTCCCCTCTCACACTAATCATCCCAGCTCACTTTCTCTCCACTCCCCTCTCACACTAATCATCCCAGCTCACTCTCTCTGCACTCCCCTCTCACAGTAATCATCCAAGCTCACTCTCTCTGCACTCCCCTCTCACAGTAATCATCCAAGCTCACTCTCTCTGCACTCCCCTCTCACACTAATCATCCCAGCTCACTCTCTCTGCACTCCCCTCTCACACTAATCATCCCAACTCACTCTCTCTCCACTCCCCTCTCACACTAATCATCCCAGCTCACTCTCTCTCCACTCCCCTCTCACACTAATCATCCCAGCTCACTTTCTCTCCACTCCCCTCTCACACTAATCATCCCAGCTCACTCTCTCTGCACTCCCCTCTCACAGTAATCATCCAAGCTCACTCTCTCTGCACTCCCCTCTCACACTAATCATCCCAGCTCACTCTCTCTGCACTCCCCTCTCACACTAATCATCCCAGCTCACTCTCTCTCCACTCCCCTCTCACACTAATCATCCCAACTCACTCTCTCTCCACTCCCCTCTCACACTAATCATCCCAACTCACTCTCTCTCCACTCCCCTCTCACACTAATCATCCCAACTCACTCTCTCTGCACTCCCCTCTCACAGTAATCATCCAAGCTCACTCTCTCTGCACTCCCCTCTCACAGTAATCATCCAAGCTCACTCTCTCTGCACTCCCCTCTCACACTAATCATCCCAACTCACTCTCTCTGCATGCCCCTGCCACTCCAGTCACCGTCTCTAAACTGATAGTGTTTAATAATGTCAGAAACTAAAACTCTTTAAGCAGGTGGATATCAAGTCACCTGGTGGCTGTGCTCCTGTGATAAAAGAGCTTAAATGCCTGTTTTCCTGGTCTAAAACTGCCCACAGCTGTCTGCATGTAAATAGGAGACCCTGTAATATTTCTTTGAAGACCATTGAATAACTGGGACCAGTTAACTGCCCGACCAATGGAAAGGGCAGACCACCCAGTCAAATTCCACAGGGTAATGCGCACCACAGGGAATACAGGAAGGAATTCAACTGCTTTTTCTCATAGATAGGGAAGCCTCTTACTTCATAACACTTTTGTGCAGCAGGGCTCCCAGTTAAAGTCCCAGAGTCCCCAGATGAATCCCCAGATGAACGGGACCAGCAGATGAACCTGCACAAATGATGAATTAGACCTTCCCAATTATTTTCAGCTGAACAGTTCTAAATCTGACATTACAGATATTTTGGAATAGCTTAAAAGTTAGATAGTGCCCAATGACGTTTATTGACGTTTATTTGCTTAATCCCAGAGTTCCCAGAGTTTTCAAACCATGCAGCAGAAAGTACATCTGCTTCTCCTGCTGATAGTGGGAGCACAGTCTGTCCTCTCCTGGTAGCCCTCTGTGCTTCTGCCTCTGTGGCCCATTTTATTTGACCTCATACTGTAAATACACCTGTCTTGTGATATCAGAAGGGTATTTCTGACATGGCAATAACTGTTATGTGTCTTATCAAAACACAACAACAGTCAACGTAATAACTCCTCACCAAGAAAAAACTGCACCATGATGGAATCCTGCTTTTATCTAGTAAAAAGGTTTAAGCAGTATGAACATTTTCTTTTTAACACAGAAAGAACATAAAAACAAATTAACAGACTCATTATCTGTGTCAATAATGGCTTGAGATCAAGTCCATACCATCAAAAACACAGGTTCAGGAAAGTCTCAACACATCTGAGTATTTTCAATGGCCAAATTTAATTTATGTCCCAGGAAATCCTGCTATTCTGTTCTCTAGAAGTTGCACAGGTTTGTTTGAACAGAAAACAGGCACTTTTGGTTTTTCTTCCTGTCTGTTGGAAGAATCTGGAACCCACGGGGTTGAGAGATTGGAGGGTATCTGACACAGGAAAGCGAGGAGGATGTTAAAGGCCAGAGGCTAGTGGACCAGCGCTCACAGTCTGGCGCAGCTCCTCAGAGTCTCTGCACCACAGCGCAAGTCTGCAACCTGAGGAGGTACTTCAGCAATGGACAAGAAACGCAGATTTCACACTGTCCTGTATCTGGCGTTTTTATTTTGGTGGCTTTTCTGTTCGCTTGCAGATGGTGCAAAGGTAGGCTCATCTTTTTTTTTGGTTTGAATGAAAACCCAAGTCTCCCAAGGCAGCTTTGAAAATACCTGGTTTCAGCGGCACTTGTATTCTTTCATCAGATTAATTTCCCAACGGATGCAATTTCAGAGTTTGTTCCTCCTTTATCCTGTTTACATTGGACTGCAGAAACACAACACTGTCTTGAATAAATCATCAGCATCTAATTCTGTGAAAAGTTATGAAAGATACAAGCGCTCCTTTTACATAGTGAATGGAAAATCAAGGAGGCAGCTGCATCAGCGTCCGTAGCATGCAAAGGAACAAGTAAAGGTTTATTCTGTGCTGAAAAGACAAGAAAAAAAACACAACGTTTCGGCGGTCGAGCCTTCTTCACCTGAAGAAGGTTCCACAGCTGAAATGTTGTGAATGGAAAATAACTGATACAGAATCTGATTTATCTTCAGTCAGACCGATATTCATTTTTACCCAACAAAAGTGTAGTAAGATATTCAGGAGGTGCTACAAATTAAGTGGTCAATTTCATTAGTGTCAAACACACAGATAAGTGAGGTACAGTATGTTGCATTGCTTACTGGAAAGAAAGAAATGTGATACAGTAATATTTTCACCTGTGCCAATATCTGAGCCCGTTAGATTGTTTTCATTGTGCTACGGTTCAGGCAGGACATAAAGACAGGCATCTGTTTTTCTTAATTTAGGAAACTCCAACCAATATTTTGAACACAGCAGGTAGACTTTCTGATCTGGTCTCCTACATGTTGCTGCTCCTTTAATTAAAAAGCACTACTCTGGAAATGAAAAGGGAAAACATCTCTCCTTTGAGATAAACCTGCAATGTTACTGTTAAAGACCCCAGCAGGGTTGTCAAAACATTTTAATTTGCTAGTTTTATGGTATAAATGTTCTCTGGTTTGTGACATTATACCTTTTAAAAGCGAGAATGCTCAAAATAATAACAACCGTCATCATTAACAGTTCATTTATAGATGTCTTTGTCCAGGAAGAAATTATAGAATTCAAGTTACAACGTTATTCATACACTTCAGAAACAGTACCCCCAAACCCTGCCTGAATAAGAAATTTAGCAGGTGCCATGTGATTAATAAATTGCTGTAGCATCCGGCTTTTATCAGACTGAATTAGAAAATAAAACTGCAATTAATAAGCAGAAAAAAATTGACGATGGTCATATTGTCTGTTCCTGCAAGTTTAACAATGTCTGCAATAAACAGAACAGGTGTGACAAGAAGACGCTGGTGATGACTAAATCTGAGTGCCGTTCCTGCATCCTCAGCCCCAAGGTAGACTGTCCAGAGGGGTACAAGAAGATCTCTACAGGCAGTGGGAACCCAGACTGCAGGTGAGGGCTTGCAGGAGACCTACAGCAAAGCCCCTGTCCTTTACAGCCAGGCAGGCGGTACGAGTCCCGAATATCAACTGAATGTTTCACTGGTTTTTCAGAGAAACGGGGAAGAGGAGATTAAAGAGGCTTAGCCGTGAAGGATTTGAAAAAACGAGTTCTGAAAACACTTTTATTAGCATCCTTAGCTGTTCAGAAAAAAAATGATTCAGTGATTCGTTTTGGTATGTTTCTGATGACAGCTGTGGATAAAGACATGTCTACATGATCTTTCAAAAAGCTGCACATATTGCAGAATTTATCGTTTGCCTCGGAGACTACAATCAGAAATTACAGAGTAAATATTGACATGGGATCTACTGAACATGTTTTTGATTAACTTCGCAATTCATCTGTTTGTGTGCTCATAGGTATTTATATTCAGTGAACAACTACAGCCTATCACTCCCAGGCTGTAGTCATATTTGCATCAAAGAGGTTATGGAGCCACAGTGCTGTCCTGGATACTGGGGGACCGACTGCATGGGTAGGTACACCAGGAACATCTGTTAGGTGGCTGCTTTGGGGCACAGCATTATTCTTAATCTTATACTGTACCTACTGTATTTTCATTGGAAGCAAGTAAATTCTGATAACTTTGCAAATCGGATCTGATCTTGCCAGTCCTTGAAGAGAACTGATGTCTCTTCTTCAAAGTCACTGGCACGCTGAAACTGGGGTATCTGTGCCGAACCCGGCTGGTGTGTTGGTTAGCAATAGAAACAGTACATTATGTATCTCCTGTGTGTTATGTTCAACTGTGTGTAAATGTGAATGAGCAGGAGAAGCTGTCTGTTTCCTTGCCTGCAAAAATGACCTTCCTCACTTTCCTGTATTTCCTGTTCATTCAACGTTTCTCCTTCACAATTGCAGCTGCGAAGGCAATTTTTTAAAACAAAAATCTGATTTATTTAGTGCTGGTTTTCACTCAGAAACAGAACCTTTCAAGAAATGTTATATTTAAGCATCACATAAATAGCAAAAAAATATATATTTTCTATTTGGTGCTTTCTTTGCAAAATGTTATTAAAGAAGGTAACCTGTGTTGTCAGCCCAGAAAATTCTGAAGTACAATGTAGTCATGATGATTAACTGAAAACTACTTTAGTTCTTCAATTTCTAATGCTTGAAAGATTTTAAACAATGGTTTATTCTATAATTTGAATTATTGAGGTTAAAGCCTGAATAAATGATCTATAGATTTACAGTATATCAGAATTGTTACAATACTGTGCAGGCATTACAATATCTACTGAATCTGCCGAACTAAACCAGGTGAATCAGTGTGATTTCATCTAAAATGTGGAGAGAGGTTTATAGGAAAATTGAAAAGACGTCTATTGAAATAAAAAGTAAATAAATTAATACACAAGATCTAAGTAAAGAAATGAGTAGAGAATGTGAAACAACTTTGACTGACAGACTTTCAAAAAGGAGAAAAAAAGTTAATTGAAAGTATTGGACAGTAGTTGTTAAAATTTGGTTTGATTTTAAAGAAAAATAAACTGACAGGAATCTCAATGTAATTGAGTGTGAATTAAAAAAAAAACATTGCCTGATCCTTGAACAGTTAAACTCCTGCCAGACTGTAAAGAACAGACCAGAAATATGAAGCACTTCGAAGTTTATTTTAAATCATTTACTTAAAAATTATAAAAAAAGACACAGATACATCACTTTGACAGCCTAAATAGGAAAGTTTTTAACACGAGACAAATGGTCTCTGCTTTGAGTGACCTGTATTGTTCTTTATGCTATTGTAATGAAGCACACACTCACAGGGGGATCTTTCAGAGGATACAGTACATGCCTGTAAATCCCAAATGAGATATTCTTCCTTCCTTCACAATAGAGCACAGCAACCGCCAGATACCTCCTGGAATGTGCTGACAGTCAGGATTTGGGGTCATATAGGTGTTTCCTCAATGTATCACTTCAGTGATAAATTTCAGCCATTCTGTACAGATTCACAGTGTGGAGGCAAAAGGAGTTCAGTCATTGTATTGCTGTCACTAAAAATCTCTGTGATCAAAGAGCCACTGGTGCAATCTGAATACTCACTTCGAAGAAAACTTGTCATAATACTAGAGCACAATCTTTGTTATGAACAGGAGGTGTGTGATTATGAACTAAGATAAAATTAGACAAAATCAAATTCTCTAAAGATTAAAAACGTCAGGTCTGCAGGCGGAAACATGAGGCTCATTCGTTCAAAAGATTAAACACTCTCTTGGCATGGCTTGTCACCCTGCTCTTCTTGGCCTTCCTCTTAATGCTCTGCAAGTGATAAGCTGCTACTACATTAGTCTTTACTAGGTCAAAACCTTTCCATCACTGTGTAAAAGCAGAACACTTCCGCGGTGTCTGTTAGCTAAAAAGTGGGTTTCTTCTCAGCCATGTCAGGGGGCAGACAGCCTTGGTTCCTCCAGATAAACACTGCATATCTTTAGTGCATTGGTTAATTAACGATGGAAGTGATCTTTATCAATTAATCGAGTATTAATTAAATATTGGCATCTATCATCCACCTGTCTCTAGGCTAAGGCACAGGGCTGATGCATTCTGAAATTGCTAGTCTATAAATGTTGATTTTTCACTGCTTAAATAGACGTATTTGTTTTTCGTTACACCTTCAACTGCAAGTTTCTTTGAGGACCTAGGACGGCCACGGATATTGATTCTCTGGCACATTCTGTGCAAAACCCAGAAACTGCTGACTCAAAGATGAGATCCACAATCGGAGCTCTGGAACATTCCGTCTTGAGGAATTAGTTTGAGGGGCTTCCAACAAACACAACCGCCGTTTTCAGAGGACAGAAGGAAGGAAATGCAGCAGAGTGCTTGAATGTTGAGAAAAACTGATAAGAGGCAGAGAACAAAGACCCCACCAGCGAGAGAGGACTTGCTATTTCTGTCAGGCCTTCACAGAGGCCAGATTCTTGGTTATTGTGAGTGAGAAAGAAGAAAATGGCTATTCGGGGATTATTTCATTGGCGTTCATGTGGACTGGTGCATAGTGACTCTCGGGAAGCATTGTAAATGTTGTCATTTAGCTCTACGCTTCGCTCTGTGTATGTTATCGCTGTCCTTTTATAGGAGAAATGCATATAAATTGTGTATCAATTCCTTTCCAAACACACTGTACTTTAAAGGAGCTTCTCTTCCCTGTGTCCTGATGCAGAATGCCCGGAGAGAGCCGAGGCACCCTGCAGTAACAGGGGGGTTTGCTCTGATGGCCTGTCCGGCAATGGGACCTGCAGCTGCTCGGTACGTCTCTTTCAGGACCCACTGTGTCCTCGGATTTTCTTCGGCACGTTTTTATTGCCTGCATCTTCTCCGCCATCTTCTGTTTCACCTCGTCAGGGTGATGCATTACCTCAAATGGTTCCCAGCTGCATGGACAATTTTCGGTTTAAAGCCCCACTAGCCTTCATAAGTGACTTCTCTCTATTAACCAGTCTGTTACTTTGGTTTTCAAGCCAACCCCCTCTTTACCTTGTGACTTTCAGTTAGTGGTACACAGTACCTAGCACACTGTAACTGGCACACAGTAACAGACGTTAACGAGTTAAGGAAAAAGGCACGAGAGGCCGTGCTATCTCGTGAATACAGTCACAGTTAAAAGGCGTGATTATATTCACGATATAGCACAGGCCTCGAGTGCCTTATTGCTTTTATAAAACGGTCCCCAAATATGCGATTGCTGAATAGAATGGATTTTAATTTGAAAAAATAATTTAACATCAAAATTAAGCTGTTTACGTTCCCTTTACGTCTGAGAATATAGTCCCTTGTTGCAACGCAACGTAGAAACACGGCCACAGGTAACATTCAGTAGCAAAGAGAGGACATTAGTTAGCCAATATGATAAAAAAATAAATGACTTGTTTTTTGTTAATTTCTTTAGTACTCTTATTTGAACATTTCCATTGATCGTACAAGCATTGAAAAACTGTCCAGTCCCAAGTTCGTCAGGCATTTTGGTTTTCGCTGGCGCTGGTGTCGGTGCCTGTCAGGATATCACTCCAGGGCTTTGTCATTAAAATTGGGTTTCCAATAACGCCATAGCGAACTCTCGCTATAACTATAACGGACATAATCTCCCTTGCTTTTAACCGAGCGTTTGAAAATTTCTAAGAATGAAAATGATTTGAACTACGCGACACTATCATTCAACGAGAGCACAAAAAATCACAGGGATCCTCAATAGCGCAACAAAGACAGCAGAAGAAGATACATGTATCAAATACCTGGGAATCCAAGCTTTCTTATCTACGCTAAGAAGTAATCTTTAAAAGCCTATGCGATTGATTTGATTGACCGTAACTTATCGGTCAGCGCATTGCTATTTCTTTATCACACAGTAAAAAGTCAAAATTCCTTCCAGGGTGTGCGTATATCAGAGAATGTAGCACGGCTTCGAAAGCGTGTCAGCCAATCCGTTTTATAATACATAGTAACTATTACACTGTAACAGATACAAAGTAACTACACAGTACCCAGTACACTGTAACTGGCACATAGTAACTGGTACACTGTATCTAATACACAGTAAATATAACACTGTAACAGGTACAAAGTAATTACACAGTAACTGGTGCACAGTGAATACACAGAATGTCCTCTTTCTCATGTATAGTAGCTCACAACTCTTCCTCCTTGTCTCCTTCAGGCAGGTTTTGGGGGAACTGCTTGTGAAACCTGTGTCGACAACAACATGTACGGGGCTAACTGCAGTTTAGGTAAGGAGGTACAAAGCTTTGATGTGTTTTAAAAACATGCAAAGCAATGCTCAATGCCTCTTTCTTCGGTAAGCTTTGTTAGCCATTACTAAGAAACGTGATAACTTCAGGATAAAAATCAAATAGGACAATAATATTCTTTGACTCTGTTCTAATTATATTTGAAGGAGAAGCCTCTTCAGTAACAACAGTATAAGACACTGTTTTCTCCATTCTGCAGCTTGTACCTGTTTGCATGGGCTTTGCAACAGTGGGACGAAAGGCGATGGGACATGTACGTGTTTCTCAGGGTACAAAGGCCGATACTGCGATCAGCGTAAGTCCTGGGATGGGAACTTAAAAGATGATCATTTTTATGAACTATGTGACCTACAGTACTGTCCAGAGACCTTTGCATGATCTTCCATTCTGATATTTTCTCACCTGGCTCTAAGACTGATTGGTCATGTTCTTTAGTTGTTTGTTTTAATACATACCCACCACATTTGAAGCTGCCAGTTGTTTGCAACTTGGCTGACAGCTCCAGCTCCTGTACGCTACCGAGAGAATGTGTCACGATCGCTACTCCTCCTCTTAAGGGCGCTCCAGCCCTTCCTTGTTCTACCTCATTCCCCACACCTGTCCCTTATTCCAGCCCCTCTTTAGTTCCACCTTAAAAGCCAGACGTAGGCGTTACTCGAGGCTCCTCATTGAATCCCGTTTCGTGAGAACCCGGGGTCCTGCTGCGTCTGGCTCCGTTATGGTTTTAACCTTCTGTTCCTGATTCCCCGCCCCGCCGGTCCCGACCCGGCTCATGCTTTTATTCCCTGGATGGATCTCCTGGCTTTGGACTCTGCTCTCCCGTTTGGATTCCCTTTTTGGACTTTGTCTTTGTTTGTTCGCCCCGGACTCACTTCCCCAGGACACCTGCTCACCTCGGACACGCCCCCCTGTCTCCAGACCCTTTCCTGCATGACTTTTTCCCCAGTGTATCTTCACTATTCCGGATCGTGTCGTCTGCATAGGGCCCGGAAAGAACTGTTCGTGACGGAATGAGAACCAAAGCCATTCAGCCTCGAGCGAGCTCCATGCGCCTGGTGTCACAGGGGCCACTGCTGCACGCTAGAGCTAAGGAGGAGCTGACCAGCCAAGGCCCTCATGAGCCCAGAGATGCCCTGAGGGAGTCGTGGTCACAGTGTACCGACATAACCCAGGCTACACCCCACAATGCCTGGACCCCAGGGCTGAACCAGTTCAGAGCCTGCTTTTATCTTGTCTAACCTACTGACAAGAACAAGAAACCTTTAAAAAAAACTGTTGTCAAGGTCCCATACTTCACACATATGAGCCCAGGGAATTTGGAGAACAAGTTGTTAGAAGAGACAACATAAGCTTGAGGATTAATACAGAAGGGCAAAGTCTTGTAAGGTTAGGTTAGGTAACATATTTTATAGGCACAGAAGCTATGGGATTTTCGAAAATTAGACAGGTATAGTAAGTGTCACCTCCGTAGTTTTGGCTCAGAATTATATTTACTGAAATCATCATGCATTGTCCTTTTTTGTTGTAAAGTGGGATTCTGGATTGATGGTATAAAATAGATGATTAATGAGATGAGACCATTCAACCCACCTGGCCCATTTGGTTGTTAGTAACTATGCCAAGAATCTCATCCACCCATATCTTAAAGGAGGCCAGGGTACTGTCTTCAACCATATGGCCAGGTATCCTGTTCCATACTCCCACATCCCTTTGGTTAAAGAAGTACCTCCTGTTCTCATTTTTACATGCACTTCTACATAGTTTTCACTTCCCTGCCCTCTGGTTCATGTTTCTGAAGAAATCTGCTAGGTTGACTGTATTGATGCCTTTTCAAATATCAGATCTCTTCCTACACTTCTCTGTTCCAGACTAAACAGATTCAGTCAGTGTTTATTCTGTCAGTGTGGGACCTTTAATCTCACCTTCTCATATAATCTCATAATCTCATGAGACATATTAACTGCAATCTCATAAAATATTTCATATGAAGTTATTCTGTAGACATTTGTGATTGCATTTTTAATAGAGGTCGGAGTATTTTAGCAACTTATTGTTTCCTCATTTGTTTTCAAGTTTTTTTTGTCCAATTTGTTTTCAAGGTTTTTTGATCCTGTTCAGGATCCCTGTACAATAGGAATCGTTTTAAAGCAGATCATACGGAAATGTGATTTGGACCGTTCCTCTTGCTCCTTAGCCATCCCTGAATGCGCAGCTCTGCGATGCTCGGAAAACGCCAGGTGCATAGAAGACGCCGGCACCGGGAAGCAGCTGTGTCGGTGTTTGCCAGGCCATCAGGGAGACGGGACTCACTGCACACGTAAGTGCTCAGCTGACAAGCTGTATTCGTCACGATTGTCATCCCTCCTCTAGAGGGCGCTCCAACCCTTTTGTGCTTCTTTCATTATCACGTTCACCTGTCCCAGGATTCACCAGTATTATTTAAACCCGCTGCTCTGGAAGCTCGGGGCACTGGAAGGCCCGCCTAGCATCAAGTCGCCTTGCGTCCGCAGCTTGAGGGCTGAGGCTTCCGATCGGCACCCTGACCCAGCTGAGTCTGGGGCTCCGAGTGCCTGGCCTCGTCACGATGTTTTTAACCTCCTGTTCCGGATCCCGCTCCGGATTTTAACCCTGTCTCGTCTTGGATCACCCAGTTTTTGGATTTTGGACAGCGCCCGGATTCCCCCCCTTGGACAGTCCTGGACTTGTTCGCCTGCGCTCCCCCCTTGCACCTGGATCACTGTCGGCACCGCCCCCCCGTTCGTCATCCAGTCCTTCCCTCACCCTGTTTTCCCTGTAGCCCTTCTCCAGCCTCTTCCGGATAATACCGTCTGCACAGGGTCCTAAACTACACACTACACGGGAGTCAGGACTGGCTCCTGTGACAGTATTGAGGATTGCAGTGAATGAATGACTCTGAAGCTCCCCCACTGTGAAGCGCTGTACCTGTGTGGGCTCTGTGGCAATATGTTGTGAAGACAGGTCGAAGACGGTCCAAGTCCAAGCCACAGCACAGTGGCTCAGCACGTATGCTGTGACGATCACCATCAAATTAATTGGATTGCTTGAATTATTCAAATTTTCATGTTTTTCTTTCGTGACCTTTTTTCCAGCCATTAATCCCTGTCTGGAGAAAATATGCCATTCGAATGCTATCTGTACCTACCTGGGGCCGAATCGCCACAGCTGCACCTGCGCCGAAGGGTACCAGGGTGATGGGCAGGTGTGCATGGCAGTGGACCCCTGCCAGGACAGCTTTGGGAACTGCCCTGCTGACTCCACTGTGTGTGTTTACGACAGCCCTGGAAAGGTCTGCCTTCACCCCTCTGTGTTTGAGCAGCACTGTGTCAATTCATCAGTCTAACCTGAACCCCTCTGTGTCAGAGCAGTGCCATGTCGATTCATCAGTCTAACCTGAACCCCTCTGTGTCTGAGCAGTGCCATGTCGATTCATCAGTCTAACCTGAACCCCTCTGTGTCTGAGCAGTGCCATGTCGATTCATCAGTCTAACCTGAACCCCTCTGTGTCTGAGGAGCTCTGTGTCGATTCATCAGTCTAACCTGAACCTTTCTGTGTCTGAGCAGTGCCATGTCGATTCATCAGTCTAACCTGAACCCCTCTGTGTCTGAGCAGTGCCATGTCGATTCATCAGTCTAACCTGAACCCCTCTGTGTCTGAGCAGTGCCATGTCGATTCATCAGTCTAACCTGAACCCCTCTGTGTCTGAGCAGCTCTGTGTCGATTCATCAGTCTAACCTGAACCTCTCTGTGTCTGAGCAGCTCTGTGTCGATTCATCAGTCTAACCTGAAACCCTCTGTGAATGAGCAGCTCTGTGTCGATTCTAATTCTAACCTGAACCTCGAACGAGGGAGAGAGATCACACATCCTCTACCTCTAAATTGAGGGAGGATGTTGAACAAAATACTCAAGATTTAGGAATTAAGGTATTAAAGATGTAACTGTAATTAAAATCTACATATTTTTAAAATATTTTAATGTTTGGGTTTTGTCTTCATTGTCTTTCATGAATTAGAATGTTATTTCTATATTTCTCAACCTGTTTTCTTGAATTCTGAGAAATTGCTCTACTTGCCTGCCTGTAGCATATTTTTACTTTAAATTTAATAGCTTATCTTCAGTGTCAGTTGAGAATTCAGTTACACATCCTTCCAGTCCTATTATACTAGCACTATTGTAACAGTTATGTACTGTATTCTGAATAAAATAACTGTGATGTTATTATTCAAGCAATCCTTGAAGAAATAATATATATACTGTATTTCAAGGGAGATTAAAATGCAGAAAACAATGACAATGACAAAGATTCAGAGTTCAATGAAAAAACAGTCACAACTCTATAACATGAATGGTGATTTTTAAAACTTTCAAAGTAAGAAACGCTTTTCTCTTAAAGAACGACACAGCTTTTGTGGTTTTTCTTTCCAGTCTCACTGCCAGTGCAAAGAGGGATTCAAACATCTGGAGCCAAGAGTGGGGTGCAGCCTCGTAGACATCTGCCTGTCAAACAACACCTGCAGTAAGGATGCTAGCTGCATGACTGCACACCCAGGAGAGATTGTGTACGTTCTCTTGAAGATTTAAACCGATTTGATGTTTGATGGGGCTGTGAAAATAACTAGTATTACAAGATTAATTCTAGGGTTACAGTCCCAAGATTCATAGGGAATGGAAAACAGGCCTATTTGCTCTGAAATGTTCTCTTTCACTGTGGCTTTATGGTAAAGCAGCATGAAGTACAGTCAGGTACAGCAGCAGTTATACTAAAAGAATTATAAATCATAGTGTCATACAAAAACATAGGAAAACAAAGCAAACATAGAGCAAAGTGCTGTTTTAAGCAAAATGAAGGAGTCTGAAAACTATCGGGGAAGATTTACACAGTGATCCAGTCCAGATCCTCACTATTCCTGGTGGATGCAGGATATTGTAGTGATTTTGAGAGACATTCCCATGTGATGTTCCAGTTTTAAAGATTAGGATGAAAATAATGCCCATAAATTATTTTAATTCCCGCTCAACTTTGTGTTCCACCTCTTAAGAGGCTGTGTAGCTTTTTGTTTATCAGGACAGCAACAGAGAAGATTTAAGTCTTTTTCCTTCGTTTTGGTTGATGGGATATTGCTTGACCTGTGCACCTACTGTACATCTCTCTACTTTTTGGGTATGAAAGTGTAGTAGGATAAGCAGCTCTATGTGGTCTTTCCCATAGTTTTTTTTTGTGGTGGGTGTGTGACTCGACTGTCTGAGGGACTGGGGCTGTGTGATGTACTGTACAGGCGGCTACAGGTTCATCAACCATCAGAGGGAGAATTTCTTCATGAGACACACTGAGCAAAGCAGCATTTTCACTCGGTCTCCTGCAGAACCTGTAAGCTCTTTATTCCCACTCTGAGAGGTGATCAGTCTATAAATCACATCTCCTTTCTAAATCCAAAGGTTTTTCCCGTCACAGAGTTCCCTCTGTGTCCTCTCCAGGTGCACGTGTAATGAGGGGTATGTCGGAGATGGAAAGACCTGCTATGGAAACATTCTGCAGAGGTTACGGGAGCTGAATGCAGAGCCTGGCGGAAAGTGGACAGGACAGCTGTCCAGTGCCATCACACTCTTTGGTACGCAGGCTCAGTACGGGCCATCTGTTCGCACTGTGAGCTCTGAATGGCTTTGCAGTTGTATTATGGCTCTCTGTTTTTTGAATCCTAAGTTTCTAAATGTCTTCAGTTTGTCATTCTCTAACTCACTCCTGCTATCAGTCAAGGGCGTTGTTATCCCAGGCTGTGCACCTCATTTTCTCTCACTTCCTTATTTGCACATATTCAAGTCTAGCAGATTGCAAGAACTGCATACCCTACAACTGAAAATCATCACATAAGAAAGCGAAGCTGCTATTTTTTTTTCTTATCAGCACTTCGTGTATTTTGAGGTTTTAAGGAGTAGAAAATGAGGCACTAGGTACACTTTATCCTCTCGCCCTCAGACTCATCCTTGTCGTGGCCGCTGACTTCCCTGGGGCCCTTCACCATCTTCATCCCTACAAACAAAGGCTTCAGAGGAACGTCTGTAAGTGCTGCCCCAAGAGTACGCCCTCCTGCTGTGGGGCAAGTATCCCAGCTCCAGGTCGCCCTCCCGCTACCGGGCGGGTATCCCAGCTCCAGGTCCTGTTCCCTTCTCTGGGACGCGACAAGACTTGGGAGCAATTCTTCTTATTAACATGGCGCAAGCCTTGAGCACAACAACGTGGTGCATCGCTGGCATGATCTTCATGTTCAATTGTTACTATTATTCATGAACACTTTTATTCTAAGTGGTTTATAGTTAATATAACAGGCTGCAAGAATGATTGTAAATCCTAGAAAGATGCAGAAGGTATGTGAGCAAACAACAACAAACTTTAACTGCCTAACCTTGTGGTTTGTCTACCAGAGTGTGAACTGGAGAGCTTAGTCTGGTCTTCCCAAAGTGCAGAGCTGGTTCCCACCTGTCAGACTGAAAATATTGTTCTTATTGTATTATCAGAATGACTTCCAGCATTTTTACAAATCTTCCTACTGAAATAGCATGAACAGGATGTCAGCGGTTAATATATTGTATTTTTTGGCATCAAAAGTTGGAATAGGACCAGTATTTATTACAGTCCAGGAGCAAGGCTGCTCATAAAGCTCAAATTAGAACCACTCTTTCCTTGATGATTTGCTGCATACAGTTATTGTTTCATCACTGTAAATATTTTTATAGAAGTTGCTTGAACATCTACAACTTACCACGGCTTTCGAGACCGGAAGAACTCTTATTATCTCGGGTGAAGGGAAAAGTGCTGTATTTGTTTCTGCAGCTTAAGACGCTTGTGTCTGATCAGCTGAATGCACGATACCTCTCCAAGCTGCACATGGTTGCGACTGAGCTGAGCTACGAAACGCTGAAGCGAGGCGACATCTACTACACCCTGACCGGCAAGTCGGGAGAATCGGTGATGAACGAAGAGGTAATCGTGGGCACAGCTCGAGCATCAAGGAAAAGCATGTTATATGTTACCACTTCATCAGGCAGGGATGAGTCTCACCACTGCAGTTCTTTAGGTTTAGAAAATGAATCATAATTGCCTTTCTTTGAATGCCATTCAGTGCAGCACTAACGCCTTGTCACAAAAGAAGTGTTGCTGCTCTAAGCAGCACTTTGAAAGAGCGAAAAGGCGACTGGCCCAGGTGACTGCTTGCTTCTTGCTCCTGCATCAGCCACACGGCATTTTAATTGTAAGCTTACGCAGCTGCGCCTCTTGGACTATCTATTGATATCTCTATCTATCTACTGTGTTTACACTGCTTTTACAGGCAAAAATATAATTTGTGCAGGAATCTTATGTTTAAATTTAGAATCCCAGTCAGTGGTCTCTCACTAAACCCAGTGTTTGGGCACTAATGCAGATTTATTCAGCATTATGGGCCAGTGAGAAAGTATCCACACACTTAGCCTTCTGCCTTGTAAAGAGCCCTGGAGAAAAGCTACAGCCTGATTGATGTGTAACCCTTATCAGACCCTTTCACAGATTTAAGCTAGACCATATGTGTCAGCAATGTCATGGACGCTAATCACAAGCACTGGGCGCATACTGCTGTATCTCAGTGCATGGTCCATTGTGATTTGGTTCTCACTGAAACTCTTGTGCCTTTCCCTAGAGGCTGATAACATTCTGTCTGGCTTCATGGTAATCATGCCCTCTTCCACTCTCTGCAGCAAGGAAGGAAGTGAGGAAGCTCTCCATGCTCGGCTGTGGGCCATGCTCCTTCCTGTCCTCTTCCTTCAAATGAGTGGCCTGTTTGTATTGGAAACCAATATGTATTTATTAAACATGTCAGGAAATGAGAGCATAAGCCATTGAAAAGTTCCATGTGAAGGCGTTTCATGATGGAAACATTTGCTTACATTACACGTGTGAAGACGCAAGCACAGCCTGATAAGTTGATTTTAAAAGCTTGTTAAGTTTTTAAAGTTATTTAGAATGGCAGTGCTGAAAGGGGACTATCGCTAAGCACATTAAGGTCATTAGTGGCCGGTAGCACAGAGGAAGTTTGCTGGGATTGTATTGAATAGAATCAGCTGTCAAGAGTAAGAGCGTAAGAGAGTAAGAGCGGTTTCCTATGAACAAAAAGTGTGTAGTAGAGTACTCGTCCTTTGCAAGTATTGCCCAGGTGTTATAGCTCCAGATTCCCACAGCTCTTCGTGTAAAAGAAGGTCTCCTGTTCTTGGTTTTAAATGCACTCCCACATAGTTTTAACTTGTGTCCTCTCTGATGTGCTCCACTGATAATTCTACCGACATCCACTGCGTCGCCTTGCCCTTAAGCTCTGGAATCCATCTACAGTCATCGTCTTTCCCTGGAGTGCTTCTAGGGCAGCAATATCTTTTCTATAATGTGGTCCCCCAGAAATTGTACGGAATGGTCTTACAAGGACAATTTGTTTTAAAATACTGTGCTTTTAAGTATTGTAACGCTTACGGCCGTCAGTGGTGTGTAAGAGCCGGCTTACCAGAGTGGTGACGTCACCGCCCGTTTCCTGTAATAGCAGGACTACAGCCACTGGGCTGTAGGGCGATCTCTCTTTAGCTCAACAAGCTGGGTCCCTGTTGAGTGACGCGGTAGTCCTGGGTTCGAGCCCCCGACGGTGCGGGGCCGACCTGATGCGGCAAGGGCGCCCGGCTGAACCCCATTGCATTACAGTATATAGGCTGTCTAGATGCAAATGAGATGTTAACAACAACACCAAAGGTTCTCATCAGCCGCCTCTACAAGTTCAGTGTTTCCCAGGTTGTGTCTCTGGTTTCTTATTGCTGCCTGCATGCAACTGTTCTGTATTCAAGGACCAGCAAGTGAAAATCCGGATTCATGGGAGTAAGAAGAAAGCCAGCATTTTGCAGGGCGATGTTGTGGCTTCCAATGGCGTGATCCACATCATCAATAAGCTAATGGACAGCGTAGAGCCCACTGTGGAGAGTGACAGAGAGGTCAGCCCCGTGTTCATCTTCAGAGAAGTGGTGGCAAAATACTGTTTGTTTTCAACTATGTCTGCACGTTCGCATTTGAAAAACATGCACCGATACATTGAAAATTGAAAAAAGCCGTGCCAATTAATCTCTTGTGTGAGAGTCACATAGATGCTCAAACCAAAGTGAGCAATCAGGAGTTGACTGGTCCTTTGATTGCTGCCTCAAATGCATCATGTCTAATGCATGTTGATGTTGTCATGTACTGTATGCGTAACACATTTTTATTTCCACATCAGTATTGTTTTAAAATGAACTTTGATGTGATTCAGCCCTGCTCCATCCAGACATTAGGTATTCTACATTAGGTACTCTTTTAATATCAATATGAAAATAATTAAATCTACTTGCAAGGAAAGACTTACTGGACTGTACATGCAAACGATCTCTGAATATTAATTAATCTTTTATTTAACCTTTCTAGGAGAACCTACTGACGATAGTTGCCAATAATGGAAAATTCAACAAATTCAGGTCATTATTACAGGTAACTGCATTGAATCCACAATAAGAATTGTGTTTTGCAGCAGTGATTAGATGAAGGACTGAGACAAGCAGCTGTTTTTTGATCAGACAAATACTAGGGTGCACGTTCTCTTGGGGATGCTATGAGCTACTAGTGTGGACCCCAAACAGGACCTACCAGTAGAGACAAGTGCTTTTCAGATATTAATTCACAAAGCAAACATCAAAAGGCATGTTACATTTTTTTTTAATGTGGAATATCTGACACTAACATCAATGTTTAATACTGGATTAAACTCATGTCTTATACTATTTTGTATTTTACATATCTTCAACAAGCTTACAAGCTTAAAAGAAGTTTAATTTTTGTTACTATGAACAACCAGATTTTCCCCATGAAAAAAGATTCCACATATCATCCAGGCAAAAAGAAAAGAGCAAGAGGAGTAAGGCGATAATACTTCAGACAGGTACTGAGGTGCCAAGCCATGCAGAGCCTTATAGGTGAGCATGAGGATTTTAAAGTCCACATGGAAAAGAACAGAGCAAGAGGGTGCCTGTGTGTGAAAGGTCAGGTCCACAGTGAGACCTGCAGTAGCTAGAACCAATGTCTTCAGCTGCCCTCTTAGCCCAGGCTCGGAGTGGGCAGTGACACGAACTGCCCTCAGTCCTCTTCTTGTGACTAATGCACTCTGTGGCTCTTTGGTGCAGAAATCAGCCATTGCTCATCTCTTGGAGGGACCTGGACCAATCACCGTTTTTGCACCAACTAACTCGGCTTTGGAGAGCATGAAAGAAGGAACCCTTGAGTACCTGCTTTCTCCTGAGGTACAGTACTGATGTCCAGTCCCTGTGGCCCAGGGAATTCACTTCAGAGAAAGTTCCCTCTCTACTGACTATTGCATTTACAGAATGTCAATTAGAAGCTGTGTTGTCAGGTGTACAAGGTCATAACTTACAAGATAAACCTATGCTTAAGAATATATCCCATTGCTTACAAGTAGGATTCCTCATTCAACTCTAAATATTTTGTCATTTGTTCGCTTTTCCAGAGCTCAGTTTCTACTGTTGCAACCGTGATGATCCGCAGGAACATTTTTTAACAGCTCATGTGACACAGGTGTAACATTCAGGCTCATGTTGTATCAGAAACGGCACCTGTATTCCTGTTAGTCAGTCACTGACCTCTGCTGTAGCTTGTTATGATCTAATTAAATTAACTCAATAGAAAGGTATGCTTTCAAAGTTGTTTGTCAAAGTTGTTGTTACTCTCCAGTAAGCACTATGTTTATTTTTGGGGTGTCCAGAAGAATTATGTTATATTTATCAATATGATCTGTTTTTGTTCCATCCTAGGGTAACAATAAGCTTTTGGAACTAATAAGAAATCACATCATCCCATCAGTTGAGGTATTTTTTAAGCTTATCGTCTTTGTCTCCCTTCCTACCGTACTGTATCTCTTCATTTATTCACTGTGTCCACATTTCATAACACTTACTGTCTTTTTTGTGCTTCTGGAGAGGCTGCTGTTGTAAATCTATAATAAGTCTGTCTCTACTAAAGGCTATTCTGAAGCATTGCTATCTGTCTAGTACAGTCTAATGTCTGGAGATTAAACTGGCCGGAATATACTCATATAGAAATAGCCTTGCTGAAAAAAAAACGCCTTCTCATTTTTTTAAGTAATTGTTTTTTTTTCCACCTGTAGCTGGAAGTTGTCAGTATTGTGTCCTCTCTTCGTTCAGTCACCATGGCCAGCCAGGTTTTGACATTCAACATCAGCAGCAATGTAAGTGTTTTCATGCACGTATTGTACTGTATCAATAAAGGGCCTCATCCCAGCATTTCGTGTGTGGATTCTTCGCACTCGTCGTCATTTCCAAATAACTCCCGCTGGATTCTCAAAAGGGACAAATGCTTGTGAATGGGGAGGTGATCCTGGAGGCAGACGTTGAGGCGAAGAATGGCCGTCTCTACTCGGTGGACGGAGTTCTGATTCCTCCCTCTATCGAGCCTGTGTTGCCCCACAGGTGTGACATCTCCGAGTCCAAGATTGTCGCTGTGAGTAGTGGCTCTGCCTCACGCATTCTGTATGATGTACAGATCGGAAAACTGTAGCAGAATTAAGGTGTATTCCAGACAGCAATCTTCATCTTAACCTACAAATAAAAGGTTCTGATAACGTACAGTATATTGCAACATTTTTAATCTATATGGATTAAAATAGATTAATGCATTACAACTATGGCTTTCGTGTTGTCATCTTTTTGCATTGGTGTCTCTAGGATACAGGATACAGATTGAAAAGTTCAATCATGATATTTCATAATGGTATCTAGACATAAGGTATGTTCTGTACATGTGATACCATATTACAAAAGGTATGTAATACGTGAAATCATTCGGGTTCATGTTTTATAGGCTTGATCTTATATTGGTGTGCATGACAGGTTTTGATAGTTATGGTCTGTGTTAATATATGTGAGTTTAACTCGGCTGTTGATCTTCAGGGACCATGTGTCAGCTGTTTGAAGGTCACACGGACTTCCTGTGCCTCAGGGGAGGCTACAGTGAGTACAAAAAATATCTGAACTTGTTATAATGGCCTATAGTTCTTTAAGAAGGTCTGTCTTTCTTGATTAATTTAGAAATAAATCCCAGTGCTTTTATCAGCAGATAGTTTGGAGCCTCAATCATCGTCAGTATCATGAGGCCCATGAATGATACTGTTGCTTGCTGTGTCCTTGATTGGCTGCACATTTTTGTGATTGTAGTTATTTTTAAATGTTTTAATTGTATCCGTGTGCATTGTCTGAGTGGCTTTATTGTTTTGCAGGGCACATTCATGCGAGGCTGTATTTACATGTCCTCTGTAATAGGAGTCAAAATCCCAACCATAGGTTGCGCCCAGAACTGCAATCAAACCGTAACAGTGAGTACACAGAGGCGGACACCCAGGTCCTTCCCACATACTCCATCGTGCCACACCTCAGCAAGCCGCTGCTTCTAACTGATGCCGTTGCCTGTGTCCCAGCTGTGTCCAGAACTGGGGTTTGCGCTCCGAGCACACTGAAAGCATCGGATCTGGACTTGATTCCAGCTCAGGGAAAGCCTAAAACCCGGAATTATGTCATCTGCTGAAAGAGTTATTGTGAACGAGGCTGTGACTTATATCTTGAAGAAGCACCACATTATAAAAGGGGGAAATAATTAATTTTTTTAAATAACAAAACGTGGAACTCTGTTACGTTTGTCTTGATCAAATGTTTAGGACCTGCAGTTTTAGTTAAAAAATGTGCTGGGGAAATTTTCATTGTGGGCCATCAATTCAATCAGGTAAGAAGTGTTCTGTGAATTTAGTAACGGTGTTAAGTTGAAGTCAATATAGGACTTCCTGAGATTGGAATGTCTATGACTCTAAGACTCCTAGTCGTCTTTCCACGTGAAGAAATAGAGACATTTCTCAGAGGAATTACAGCACAGAGGCCGGTGTACAAGTGTGGAAATCTGTTTCAGTGGCTTATTTTTTCTGTTTTGGAAATATTCCAGAGGCCGCTTTGCTGCAGTGGTTTCTACGGACCTGAGTGCAGCCCATGTCCCGGGGGCTTCTCACAGCCCTGCTCTGCGCGCGGCCAGGTGAGGCACAGCTCTGGACTGCATGCAGGCTCTCAGGACCACGCAGTCAGGGCCGGGAGCTCGTCTGACAGCGGGGGGGGAGGGCGCGGTCAGGGGGAGAGGGCACGGTCAGGGCGGTAGCTCGTCTGACAGCGGGGGGGGAGGGCACGGTCAGGGGGAGAGGGCACGGTCAGGCCGGGAGCTCGTCTGACAGCAGGGGGGGAGGGCACGGTCAGGGCGGTAGCTCGTCTGACAGCGGGGGGGGGAGGGCACGGTCAGGGCCGGGAGCTCGTCTGACAGCGGGGGGGGGAGGGCACGGTCAGGGGGAGAGGGCACGGTCAGGCCGGGAGCTCATCTGACAGCAGCGGGGGAGGGCACGGTCAGGGCTGGTAGCTCGTCTGACAGCGGGGGGGGGAGGGCACGGTCAGGGCCGGGAGCTCGTCTGACAGCGGGGGGTAGGGCATGGTCAGTGGGAGGAGGGCACGGTCAGGGCCGGGAGCTCGTCTGACAGCAGGGGGGGGAGGGCATGGTCAGGGGGAGGAGGGCACGGTCAGGGCCAGGAGCTCGTCTGACAGCGGGGGGGGAGGGCACGGTCAGGGCCGGGAGCTCGTCTGACAGCGGGGGGGTAGGGCATGGTCAGGGGGAGGAGGGCACGGTCAGGGCCGGGAGCTCATCTGACAGCGGGGGGGGGGGAGGGCGCGGTCAGGGCCGGGAGCTCGTCTGACAGCGGGGGGGTAGGGCATGGTCAGGGAAAGGAGGGCGCGGTCAGGGTTGGGAGCTCGTCTGACAGCTGGGGGGGGAGGGCACGGTCAGGGCCGGGAGCTCGTCTGACAGCGGGGGGGTAGGGCATGGTCAGGGAGAGGAGGGCGCGGTCAGGGTTGGGAGCTCGTCTGACAGCGGGAGAGGAGGGCGCATCAGGACAGGAGGGAGCGGTCAGGGCCAAGGTGGAAGGTCAAACTAGTGGTGAGGATGAGCTTGACAAGTCCTCAAAAAACCCAAGCCACACGCTTATGGGGAGTCTAGAAAGCAGGGAAAATGCACAGATCGTTTCAGCGACAGCAGCGTCCTGGGGGGGGCTCTGGCGGAGACACGGGGTGCTCTTGTTACCACGGCCTCTGCAAGCGGCTCGGCCTCAGCCCAGGGGCTCACAGTGGAGGCTCCCCGCTCACAGCCGCTGCGCTTCTCCTGCAGTGCGCCGATGGCATCAATGGAAACGGGACCTGCGTGTGCCAGGAGAACTTCAAGGGCTCTCGCTGCCAGTACTGCACCGACCCCAGCAGATACGGCCCCAACTGCGACAAATGTAACTGTTTCTTCTGTTGCTCTTAACTCTGTGAATGAGGTATTGGTGAAGTTACACTAACAGCAAGCCCAATAGATTCCCAGATCTTGGAAACCGTCTAATCCTAATATATTTTACTCATAATCCTAATATATTACTTGAACAAAGTAATGTGACTTTCCATAGCAAAACTTGAGATGTATTTATTCTATGCGTTATGATTATGATTATTCAGTTCATTATTTTATTAGTAGTTTTTTTTTCCCATACAGTAACTATGTCAACAAACACCCCACTTGTCACGTAGGATGAAGGTAGTCTAGTAAAAAGGCCGGAGAAAACCCTTTTCTCTGGCTTAGCTTCGTCATGTCTCATTACCCTGGTGCACTGGAGCAATGGCTCACTGGAGGTCTGAGCACCGAAAAGCTTAGTTACATACAGGATACACTGTAAGAATAATAGTAATCTGTCTTTTTTATTCAATAAACGTTCTGTGAAAGGAAAAGGTGACTAATCACTGGACAGTCTACAGCGCTGCAACGCGACTAACCGGCCTGCCCTTCTGTCCCGGTGCCCTCTCTGCAGCTTGCCCCTGTGTCCACGGCCAGTGCGACAATCGTCCGGACAGCGACGGCTCGTGCAAACAGGACACCTGCCAACCTGGGTACACAGGCAGGTTCTGCGAGAGACAGGCTCAGCCCTGTGGCCCGCGTGTGGACTACTGCCACGCACACGCGGCCTGCGACTTCAACGGAGGCGCTGTCAGGTACCACCAGTGTGCCCTGTGTGGCTCTTTACAGCGAGATAGAAACACTGCAGGTGGAAATATTGTGCACAACAAAAGCATAGACCGGTATTCTAGCTAGAGAGCAAGCTGGGGGCCACCTTAAAGGGAATTCGCACGATTTCTCCTTTCCAGGATTTTTACTAAAATATGTCAGATGTGCCACTAAGTCGGAGTGGAGAGGCGTGTGTTAGAGACCTGTGGAAAACAAGCTAATGGTTAGACGAGGCTTCCTACAGAACCGTTACAGTGTTAGAAATGAGCGTGGAGCCTCCGGGTTGCGGACCATGCTATGGGGGACGGTGTGAACAGGTCTCCTGCAGCGCCCCACTTGGTCCGGACACCACCCCCCCAGGTCAGCACGAGCATGGTCGCCACCGCCCACTGCTTGTGTTCCTCAGGTGTGTGTGCAAGCCAGGCTACCGGGGAGACGGCATCACCTGCGTGGAGGTGGACCCCTGTACCCAGCCGGAGAGAGGGGGCTGCAGCGTCAATGTAGGTGAAGCTGGGGCTGCCGTCACACAGCTCACACAAGGAAGACCACTAGCTGACAAGCAAAAC
Source organism: Atractosteus spatula (assembly GCF_055471065.1). Classification (NCBI taxonomy): domain Eukaryota; kingdom Metazoa; phylum Chordata; class Actinopteri; order Semionotiformes; family Lepisosteidae; genus Atractosteus; species Atractosteus spatula. Next base: position 58,647,650 of record NC_142713.1, read on the forward strand.
AGCTTTTTTTTCCCGAATGAGGAACGAACTTAGATTCAAAAAACATAAAAGTGGACAGGTTTATTGCAAATGTGACATTCTGATGACATTATGAAATATAGTTTTAATAATAATAAGTCAAACAGCTTTTGTAGCCTGTTAAAAAATGTATTCTTCTTTTTTAACGATTTATTGCCTTTCAAAATGGGAGTGCTTATCTATTATATAACAGTGAAAACCTGGAATAATTCACTAACTTCTTTACCCCAGAAAGTTACTAGCATTCTTATTGACAGCCCTTTATGCCTAAAATTAAATGCATATTACATTGCATGTGTGTTATCTCAGGTATTTGCGAAATCTTACTGCAATTCCTCCGGTGGCTTACTGAGCCAGCTCGTGAATTAGCAAACGAAACGGGCTGTTTTTAATATTTTCCAAAAGCGGCATTGTATGTGTGTCATGGGATTATTAACCAGCGCCCCTGTTCTGCGCTCTAACCCCCACTCGCTCTCTTGCTCAGGCCAAGTGTGTGAAGACGGGGCCTGGGGCCCACGTGTGCGAGTGTCTGGCAGGCTGGAGGGCTGATGGCGATGGGTGCCAGGAAATCAATCACTGCTTGGAGCCACGCAGGGGGGGCTGCCACCAGAACGCCAACTGCATTCACATCGGGCCAGGGCAGGTAAGAGGTCTTTAGCTGTGAGAGCTGTTTCGATGTTAAATACCATGTTGTACGCTTCATAGGAATGTACCACATACTGCTCTGCACTACTGAAGGATTAAGTGGTACTGTAGGCTCCACAGAGGAGACCACTTACACCTAAATCACTGGGAATAATATGTATAATATGTGCCGTTCATGAAGTCTGGAAAGTAGTCGATCAGGTGTTTCATTAGTGTGTTATGCTATAGGAAAGGATTATAGTCAGAGGCCTCACAGGAGGCATGGATTCTGCTGAGCATGCCTTTGTGGCTTTACTGAAGGTGACGGCAGACCAGGCTAATATTTTAGACCACAGCCAGCGGAAAGAAATACACCAGTGAGAGACGCAATTCAGCTGCACGGAGCTGATGACGCCCACGTCGTGCAGAACAGCTCCTCCTGCTGGCTGACTGCTTCCGTATCTCCACGCCGTTCTGGGAACACTGACACCAAGACAGGCTGCAGGTGCAACTGCCGCTGCCAGCTGTCGGCTGGGGCAGTATACAGTGTGTTAAAAGCCCACTAACGGGCTGTCAGGCAGATACAGCTGTGAACAGTCTGGATGTTTGGAGGTCAGCCATCATGCGCAGTGTCAAAACTGAGCGTATGCACTGATACACTTCTGGCAGAGTGATGGAAAAGATGCGGACGTGCTGCGACAGTGTGTCCAGAAGAAAAGTTCTGAGTGCTCGTGTTTTACATTTATATTCACTAATATACCTATATTTAGATACAATATGCTGTATTTCAGCATATTTATGTTTACTATAACTAGTTATGTCCCATAGACTGCATGCATTTACTTGCTTTATTGAACCTGATCAGTGGAAAAATGTGGAGGCCGAGTGAGAGTGAGGGAAATTAGCCCTATTCTGAAACTGGGCTATTAAACGCTGGGTGATGCCTAAATCACCTGATTCAAGCATTTCACTAATCGCTGCTCCTCTTTAGAGTCAGGAGAAAACCCACTTGTGATGCCTCGTCTTTCTGGAAGGGAAGGTATGAGGCAGCCCTGGCAATTGCCGTTGGTGTTTGGAGAGTGTTTCAGTTGTCTTTTTGAACAACAGAGTGACTGCGAGTGCAAGAAAGGCTTTCGTGGGAACGGGAAGGAATGTGTCGCGGTCAATCCGTGTGTGGAGCAGAGTGGGCAGTGTCATTACATGGTGAGTCTAGTAACCACCGTATGGCTGGACGGTATAACCAGAATGCAGTGGTCACATCTCACATAGGAAAAACAGAGAATTTAAGTGTGCAGGCATTTTGCTGCCATTAAAGTTTCTAGAAATTAAAATCCCAACAGTCAGGGTGCATTGATGTGTACTGTACAGTATATTAGGTCTCACTGTGTCAAAAGAGAGTCTTGCATGCCGCAAGTGCGGTAGTATGTGAGTAGTAGTGCCATCTCACAGCGTTCTCATCTCCCACCCAGGGGGCTGCTCTCTGGGCACTGCGAGCTGATTCCCTGCTGGTGTTCCTGAGAGACAGCAGGTCAAATCCTGCATAGGGAGTCCGCAGTGTTACACACGCAGTAATTAAAACACTGGTTTTGTTTTGTACATTCAGTTAAGACAAAATCACAAGTCTGTGCTACTGTATATCTATTGATGGACTTTTCTTAAAGCCGGTGTACTGTGGTTGATTTACAAACGTGACCCGAGGTATACATCGACTGATCAGTCCAGCTACAGCACATGTGGCTCTTCAGACTCTGCGTACTAAAGCTGGTGATGCCACAGGAATGATGTTCTCGTTTGCGCTTGTGGTGTTTGAACAGGCGACCTGTCAGTACCTCTCGCCTGGCTCCTGGAAGTGCGTCTGCCAGGAGGGATATGCAGGAGACGGGACTGTTTGTTATGGAAATGTGGCAACGGTGAGCAGAGCTTTGTGGCTTTCAGATTTTCAACTATTTATGCATGTGTCACCCACCCTCTCAAACAGCCCTCAAACAGTGAGATTACTGAATGAGTCTCCACTATGTCAACCTGGTATTATAGAGATGGGTAGGATCTTTGGCAGGAAACAGAGTGCTTCCAATTAAAGCCCTTTAATTGAAATAGGATTCAGGGACAAAGTTTTCCTTTTCAGTCTTTAGTACATTGTACAATGTTCATCTATTTAGAAGTGTGATTGGATTAACACAATGAAAACAGCTGCTGGTTGCAAACAATGTAAACAATGATGGGCCTTCTGAAACAGCTCCTTAAGGTAAGCAGGTAAGATACAAAGCAGAAGTCATGATCCTATCAATGATGGCAAGACATATGGGGTCTGAGTCGGCAAAGCAGCCCCAAACAGTGATATCCCCCTCACCATGCTTGTTAGGCAGAATGAGGCTCTTCTGTTGGAAGCTAATGTTTTGCTGTTGACACACAAAACGGGGCCCAGAAGTTCAGCTCTTGACTTCTCTGTCCAGATAATTTTCATCCAGTGGTACTATGAATCAAGGGGTTCTTTGGTGAACTGCGATGTTCTTTTTAGAAACTTTTTAGGTTTCTTCTTGGCTATCCTTCCATTGAAACCACTCCTATTCTGTCTTTTCCTGACGTGTAAGGCCTGCAGATCTTTAGATGTTATTCTGGGGTTCTTTGTGAGTTGCAGCTCAGTCCTTTGTTTACTTGATACCCAATTATTTAACCACCTGATTTATCATGTTAATTGTGCAAAGTAGACCAGGAGCTCACTCATTATTTCATATACTACTCTGATTCTTCATTTTCTCTACTTCTACTTCTTTGTGTCTGAAAAACATCGAATTGGGAAATATAAACCTGTTTGTTTTTTGTAAGGAAAGACCAGTTTAAACAAGATTAATGAATGGCCTTGAGTTAACCAAGGGTAGGAAATTGTCATTTCCAAAATTATGTTCAGTATTTTTGCTTTTTTTACCAACAAAATGCTTTATAAATGCATTGAATTATTATAAGTCTTATCACAACATTGTCCAAATGGAAGTCAACTGAGAGCACTTTTGCTGTGTGGGTTCAGAGCAAGAGCAGGTAAATTAATATTCCATTGTGATGCACAAACCTAGTCAATATACTCAGTTCAGATTAAAACTGCATTTTACTGTCATGCACAATATAGCTTATATAGTTCAGGTGGGGAGCTGCGTCAGCATGCGTAGGCTGCAAAGGAACAAGTAATACTGTAGGTTTATTCCATGCTGAAAAAAAGAAGAAAGAGAACACAACGTTTCGGCCGTGGAGCCTTCTTCAGGTGTGAACTATTTTTGCTTTTATGTATATAATTTATATGTATACATAATATGTATATATATATGCTGTATATGTATATATGTATATGTATATAATGTATATGTATATGTACATATAGCTTATATGTCTACGGAAACATTAAGAAAGGTTAATTAGAGCAAGAATACATGTTTCTGGAGACTGGGAGACAGGGAGCATGGTTAATATCTGTCGATTATTATGCACGATTTGTCATCTTTTCTAAAGCAGTTGATCACATCACTTAGGTTGTTATTTGTTTGGTTCCTTTTTCTTTTCAGGAGCTGTCCACAGTACCTGATGGGAGTGAATTTAACAAGTGGGTGAACGTAAGTACACTAGAAATATATTCTTGTATGTATGGCCTACAGCTGTTACAGTGACTGGTGAGACGCTATCGCCACTAGGTCAAAGATAAAGTTACAGCAATAGTTTTAACTATCAAAAATTGCAATGTATAGTTTCATTTTGCTTTCTCTTGCTTTTGTTTAAAATTTCGAACCTTCAGTGGTTCAGTCATTTGTGTGATTGCAACTGATCGCTGATCCAGTCACAGAGTCTTCGTGGTTTTGCAGGATGCAGGTCTTCACCAGATGCTCTCAGAAGGTCCCAATGTGACTTTGCTTGTGCCTTCCACACGTGCAGTGGAGAAGATGGCCAAAGAAGACAAGGACTTTTGGCTGACGCAGAAGAACTTACCAAGCATTGTGAAGTAAGACGCACAACTGTCACGACCCTCTTCCTTCCCCTAGAGGGCGCTCCACCTTCCTGTCCCGTTCCTAGCTCCTCTCTGCCTGTTCTTGTGCTTCTGTCTGGTGGTGATGTGCTCTTTATTTCTTTATTTATTTCTCCTAGCCTTTCGGCCTCTACTCTCTCCCCCCAGAGGCGGAGTGAGCTGTCTGCTCAGTCTTTGGACACCTCTCAGTCCCTGCTCACCCGTAGACCGTACCTGTGACTTCTCCCACCTCAGTTACACTCTTCTGTCACTCTTACACCACGTTGCACTAATGTCCTTAACTCTCACACCGGGAAGGTCACTCACGGTACTTAACGTAAATTTTATATTTTGTACATCACCACAGGTAATGCACCTACTATACAAACTATAATAAATTACACCTCAGAGCAAGCAGCTAACCTGACTCGTCTTGCAGGTTTCACATAATGCAAGGCATTAACCAGCTCATAGATCTGCGCAACACATCATCCGGCCTGCTGCCCACTGCCCTGGGCAAGACATCTCTTCGTGTGTCAAACATCAATGAGGTGAGGTGCCTCTGTCAGGCTTATGCTCATTACTGTCTGTCCTGCACCCAGAAATGATCAAATTGTTTGTAAGTAAAACTCACTGAACTAGTTAAAGGTTTGGACATGTGTGTCATTGTCAAGATGTTCAACATCTTGAAGATTCAGCCTCATTTAGGACATCCTTAGTCCAGACATCAAATGTAAGTCCACATGAAAAATGTTCAGCATAAAAGACTAAACTAATTGTTCATTTTTTTTTCTTAGACAGTTATAATTAATGGAGGCATGATCATTTCTCCTAATATTGCGGCAACTAATGGAATGATTCATCTGATTGATAAGGTAAAACATTTAAATCAATGTGTGTGCGTGTGTGTACTATGTGTACATCATATACTTTTATGAATCGTGACTGAACCTCATGTGATTCTGGGAAACACTGGTGGCTGTACGTCCTGGACATTACAGAACATTATATATATATAAAAATGTGTCAAGTAAATGGGGAAAAGTTCAAAAACCTGCACACAAGTCTGTGAGAGTAGCACATTAGTTTTTCCACCATCATCTGCTCTGTGGCCAAACTCACTCAAAGTTTCTCTGTCCGCAGTCTGATCTCTTCTGAGGCTGCAGCTGTAAGAACAGCCCTTCTGAGGTTTGGCATTGAGGGGACACCTGAGCTGCTCATGACTGGTTTTGGGGGTCAGGGTTAAGGGGACTCCTGAGCAGGTCATGACTGGTTTTGAGGGTCAGGGTTGAGAGAACACCTGAGCTGCTCATGGCTGGTTTTGGGGGTCAGGGTTAAGGGGACCCCTGAGCTGCTCATGACTGGTTTTGAGGGTCAGGGTTGAGAGAACACCTGAGCTGCTCATGGCTGGTTTTGGGGGTCAGGGTTAAGGGGACCCCTGAGCTGCTCATGACTAGTTTTGAGGGTCAGGGTTGAGAGAACACCTGAGCTGCTCATGACTGGTTCTGGGGGTCAGGGGTGAGGGGACCCCTGAGCTGCTCATGACTGGTTTTGGGGGTCAGGGTTGAGGGGACCCCTAAGCTGCTCATGACTGGATGCTCACTGAGTGAGAAGAAGGCGTGTGCCTACAGTCTCATGCCAGCTAATCAGCCAAATTAGCTGTCCAGCCTCAGTCACAAAAGCTCTGGGTGTCTGGGTGATGTACACACCTGTGTACATCTTAACAATCATTTCAAATACAGACAAACCTCCTCAGAGCATTCCTTATTCCTTATTGACAGGGCGCTTCATCTTTCCTGTGAATTGTGTTGTGGGTGGAGCCAAACTGGCACATGTGCACATTACAGTAGCTGGACTGTTCCTAATGTATACTGTACCATACAGACTTGAACTGCTCTGCAAACTCCCGACTCCCTAACCCCCGACTCCATGAAAACAGTGTGGTGTTGCAGTTTGTTTCCCGTCAGTGCTGGATTTGTGAAGTGTCTAACACGTGCTAACCTTCTTTTTTATGATTTGACTTCAGGTCTTAATCCCTGATCAGAAGATGAGCGAGGGTCTACCTGACCTGCTCACCCAGCTGAGCCAGATGCCCGAGCACTCTGTTTTCAGAAGCTACCTTATAGTACGGGAAAGTAATTTAATCTACAGTAGCTCTTCTGAATAAGCTCGTTTGCAAACATTTTAGAGGTGTCTGAACAGCTGCCGACAAATTCCACATGTTTAATTTAAATTGATTTCGAATTTGAGGCTTTGAGATGCCAAACAGAATTCTATGCAATAAAATGTAACTAGTCTGAATTTTTTCTGGCTTTATTTATACATAAACCCATATGAACTTGTCGCCACCTTTAAAGCACGGTCCACTAGACTCAAGAACAGTTTCTATCCTACCGCAATACACATCCTCAACAGCTAACTGCAGGGCCTCAGAACTCATTGTACATCTGTGCTCTGCACTTTTTGAACAGACTACCATGTTTTTTTCTCTACCACATATTTATTGTCCTCTACAATGTATTTATTGTTCTGGTCGTTATTATTTATTACGTTTGTTATGTACTGTCTACATTATGTGGTGTCGTCTGCTGTACTGTGATTGTCTTGAGAGATTAGGCGCAAATAAGAATAACAATGTACATGTTCATAAATTCCTCTACTCTGCTACTACGAGTGTAGTTCCTGACCTGGCACTGCAGTGACTCTAATTTATGTGGAAAAAAAGAATGGAGATTTGTGAAAGTGTTTTCTTCTTTAAAAATCCTGAAATCACCAAGCAATGCTTTTATTTGGCTGATCCTAATTGCGTCTGTGAGATTTATGATTTTTGCAGCATCACTCACTGATCAAAACCTTACTTTTCAGCAATACAACCTGACGGAGGAAATAGAAGCAGCTGCTGCATACACAGTGTTTGCTCCGAGCAACGGTGCCATCACTGCCTTCCTGAAGGAAAATGGCTCTGCTACACTGGTAAGAACCTCGCTGGTCTGCATTGCTGGACCTTACAGAACAGGTGTGATATTGACCAGTGGGATTCAAGAGTCCTGTGATTGATCTGGAAAATGTGGTCTGTTTTCAGCTTCACGATGCCTGCTAGTACAATCCGTGATCAAATACTTGCTAGAATGCCATGTCGTTCACAGGTAACGGGAGCATAAAGAGAGTATAGTTTTATTGTATGTGACAGCGGAGGAGCTCTTTGCTCATAGGCGTTACACTTTGGTAAGTGCATTAGTCAGTCAGAATCATGAATAACGACAGCGAAGAGCTGCAGCCCCTGCACACCTTCAATGCTGCATTTCAGCTGCTGTCTGAAAAGTTGCAGAATCATTGAAAATGACTCAACACCAAGAAAAAGGCGCTAAAAACATTTCTCAGATATTTCCAGCCTAAAACGCAATTAGATCTTCATACATGCCTCAATACAACATGAAGATAAACTGATCGAACATCTAACTCACAGACATAAGATATATGTGAATTATGTAACAGAATGAATCAGCAGGAAACAGCCTTTTGTGGATAAATCTGTCAACACTCTGATTTGGAAACTGCACAGCAACGACTCCCTTGGTTCTCTTTCTTTACTAGGTGTGGGTAGAGCCACCATGACCTTGAATAGTTTCCGTTTGTAGACTAACAGTGGTTTTGTAACCCTCTGCTGACTGGTGAGCATCACCTACTATTTCACTGTGGTCCTAAAATCTCTGTTGATCATGGCATGATGGATTTCCACTGATCTGTATGGTGAAGACCTACCTCACAGTCTCTGACCATTCTAAAGGAAAGGGCTTCCTAAATTTGGTCCTAATTTGCTTGTTAAAACATAATTTAAAACAATTGGTTTTGAGTAATTAAGGGTAGGGTGGAAAGAAATTGTAATTCCCATGATTATATTGGGTGTTTACAAAATGTTCTCAGCACCGCAGTTTACTAATTTATCATTCCTGGTGGATAATCCATCCAAACTACACTATACCTGGAGATTAGCTAAACAGCTAGCTCTCCTAGTTCATTCATATAAAATTATCCTATAACATTTTAAATCCAAAATTAAATTTGTTATGACCCTTTCAGAACCTGGACCTTGAATAAGTAAGTTCTAGTTTATAAGATTAACACCTTGCAAAATGTTTAACTTGAACTTAATAACTTTTAAAATTAAAGCCTTCTTAGCAGCCAAAGTATTTACCAAAGAATTCCGAAAAACAGCAGGTAAGTTGTTTCAGATTGGACCTGTGGAGTGGTGGCTCTGTGGCTCAGGATCTGCACCTATTGCTGGAAGGCTGCCGGTTCGTATCCCGCGGCCGGCAGAGGAATCCTACTCCGTTGGGCCCCTAAGCAAGGCCCTTAACACCAACTGCTCCAGGAGTGCCATATAAATGGCTGACCCTGTGCTCTGACCCCAAGCTTCTCTCCCTGACAGAGTGTCTCATGGAGAGCAAGCTGGAGTATGTGAAAAGACAAATTCCTAATGCAAGAAATTGTATATGGCCAATAAAATTGATCTCATCTTTTCCAGGAAGAAAACACGATCAGGTACCACGTCGTGTTGTCTGAGAAGCTTCTGGAGCAGGACCTGCGGAAGGGGAAGCATCAGGAGACGATGCTGGGATTCTCCTACCAAGTGGGCTTCTTCATGAGGAACAACCAAGTAAGCCACTGGGCTCTCCCCAACATGTCTCAAGATAAAATATCGATTGCTGCAGTGCTGAGAGCCTCAGAACATTGTGCACCTTAATTTGTGTTCCTCCTTCAGGAGAGGCTCATAAAAGTAACAGCTGGCTTTCTCAACAGCTGTTTGTCAACGACGCGCGGCTGAACGTCACTGATGTGGAGACTTACCAAGGGGTGATCCATGGAGTGGAAAAGGTCCTGAAGATCCAACAGAACCACTGTGGCAAAAAACTGAAGGATATCGTCCAGGTACTGTTCCTCTGGCCTCTGGGCTGCAGAAACACGGCAAGCAAGTGTCCAGAGACAGTGTCCAGCATGAAGCTGTATTTACACGCAGACAAATCACAATCAGTCCTCTGCGGTATGTAGAAAATGCACTATATTACTGTAAAGGAACAAGTAAAGGTTTACAGTATTCAATGCCGAAAAGAGAAGAAAAGTAACACAACGTTTCGGCTGTTGAGCCTTCTTCAGGTGCAACACGTTTCTTCTCTTTTCAACAGGGAATAAACTTTTACTTGTTCCTTTGCAGCCTATGCATGCTGACGCAGCTCCCCACCTGAACTACTGTATATGACTGTATATTTGTATGCGTACAGTATATGATGCATTCAAGACAAAAGAAATTGGTCATTTTGTTCCACGGAATAAATGCCGTTGAATAAAATGATGAGGAACCCATTTTTAAAATTCATGAACTAATACACCCAGTGGGGCACAAGCCAGATTTGATATAGAATAAAACGAGTTTTGCAAACATGGAATGTACCTTCACAAAATATTCCCTGACTGGTTTGCCACTTCTAACAACAAGGAAGGTTGCTGACCCTTATAAGAAACTAAAGAGGTTTATTAGAAAGTGAATGCAAACTTATCACGTGGGCTATGATAAACTGCCTGATTCATAATGTATCGTTTAAACTGCCTGATTCTTAATATATCGTTTAAACTGCCTGATTCTTAATATATCGTTTAATACAATGGTGTAGCAGCTCTGTTTGTGAAAAATGGTAGATGAATCATATGTTTCAGCATAGGGTGGCTAGGAATCTAACCTAACGAGCATTTGAGCCAAAGCCCATAATGTTTTTATGTTGCCATGTTCCTCAGTTGTTTGTGCTTTGTGTTTTTCTTGAAGGGAGAATGTGGTTCTTCTTGCGCAAAAGAAAATCTCTGTCCTAAAGGAACATCACCAATGGTGAGTCCTGCTATGCAGCAGGTGTGCTTTAAGACATTTCCATATGGGAATATTCTTCTGTGCCACCAGAATCCTTCACACCCGGAGTCGTACTGAATTGCGACACCAGACTTAAATCGAGTGTATAAATGTGTCTGGGGCACTTTCCATTTTCTTTTGCAAAACAAACACACTGGCAGATAGAAGCAGTACTGGAATTTGAGGGAGCACCCAGATTTTATTTGTCAAGTTCCTGGATCTCCATGCGATCATCATATTACTAATATTTAATATTGATAAACAATGTTTTCCTGTTTTAACAAACAAAGTGCAAACACTTTAAAGAAGATCATAATGAAATACACAGAAAGTATAACGATGCTCAATGAAATACTGTAAGATTCTAAAATGGTCTGAACAGCATAATGAAACACATCTCTAAAATCTCAAATATACATGATACAATGTAACAGAAAGCTGATTTTAGCAAAAATGCATCTGTGAAACTTTTCTTTAGTTCACATCATACTGTAGGTGTTATACTGGACTGCTGTCTGAATTGGTTCAACAGCATTGTGTATGTTGTGTATGGACTTATTGTGTAAGGACTTGTGTATGTCTGGTATGGACCAAGGGTAGTGTGTAAGTGAGCCCATTCACAGCCCAGACACAGCACATGGGTTAAGTACATTAAACCTTTAAGGTCTGAATTTGTTGAGATACAAAATAAGTTAAACTTAATTAATAAGGTACATTTATATAGTCTCCACCCTCTTCATATTCATAAGTATACATCTTCCTCATTTTGAATGTATATAGTTTGCTTAAAAGTTACATAATTGTAAAATACTATAAGAACAAATAGGAAAAGACCATTTTTGCTTGTGATGTATAGTCGAATGTGTATTGTAGAAGTAAGGCTGAGTAATTGTGATTATATGTAAATTGGTTTTGTTTTGCCCTCTAAAATAAAAAATTAAAAAAAGAACACACAGTACACCAACCGCCCAGCTTCAGTCACAAACCTCCTGCCAGGAGTGAGAGACCTCACTCCGTTTCCTATCGATTTACATGTGAATGAAAACGCACAGTAGTCAGCCTGAAGGAAAGGGAATAATCAATCGTTTCTGATGGTGTGGCTACTTTACCTACTGTACTGATGTCTGCATGTCTTTTCACTAGTTAGGAGTCCGGAGCAACTGCCTTCACAGCTACTACATCCTGGGCCGACGCTTCTTCAGCATTGGCTGCAGGCCAGCGTGCGCCAACACGACAGTGGTAAGTCCCATGAGTGCCGACCTCCTTCCACAGGGCTTGCACGGTCCTGCTCGTCAAACAACAAGGGGCTTTGGAAGACCCAATGGACTGGATAGGCCTAATGGCCTCATTCTCGTTTACATCAGTTCTTCTGTTCTTATGGCCTATTTGCTGAATATGCAGTTATTATTACTCCTTTAAATGATTCCTTTGTCCAAAGCAATATACGGTCCAGATTGATTAATGAGCTGTAGAACATAACCTCAAAAATACATGCTATATTCAGTACATAATAGCACATGCATACTGAGAGGCATCAAAATAGAATAAATGGTATTGGTTCCAATGCTCATTTCCACGTGTTTTTAATCCCCCTGAGTGCACAATAAAAACAGAGTATTTTCGTGTCGTACCAAGTATCAGTGCATAATGCAGGACAGGTGCACATAGGCCATCTGACACATTCACATCTCGCCTTGGGAAGAGCCTGCTGTACCACAGCTTGTGCTCTCCTGCCCGTTCCTCTTTGAGCTCCCCTACCACGGAGATGCGGTTCAAGCGATCGCTAGATTCGCGCATCGGAATCGCCGAGGTCTCCTGCGTGCTGCCCAGGATGCAGGGCGCAGTCCCACCTGGCACACTCGATGCACGAATGAAATGTACGTGGGGTTCGGGTCTGTCCGGTACAGGAAGTACGTCAAGGAATGAGGCTTGTTTGGAACGTCACCTGGCTGCCCTGAGCTCAACGCTCAACACTTAACACTGCCCGTTCAGACACGGGGCTTCCCGGGTGACGCCAGCGACTTGCCTTTCAGATCTGGGACTGCTGCGAGGGGTTCTTTGGGGCCCAGTGCGAGCCCTGTCCTGGACCGCCGGGCAAGCCCTGCTTCGGCAACGGGGCGTGTCTGGACCGGATCAATGGCTCGGGGGAGTGCCAGTGCCGACCGGGCTTCAACGGAACCGCCTGCGAAGACTGCCAGACCGGCAGATACGGGGTCCACTGTGACCAAGGTGCGACCGACCCGTCTGCACGCTGGTGAAAAGACACCGGGGAGAAAAAAAACACAAAACACCGCAGGAGGAAAGGGAGGATTGATCCCTGTGCCTTGTCGCCCACAGAGTGCGCCTGTGCCCACGGTAGCTGCAGCGCTGGGGTCTCGGGCGACGGCGTGTGTGAGTGTGAGCTGGGGTGGAGAGGAGTGCTCTGCGACAGCGGTAAGGAGCACGTTCCCGGGTTTTCACCCTCACGCCTTCCGTCGGCCGCCGGACCCGGCTGAGCTGCGGGCTGATCTACCGCGTGTCGGTGCTGTGTTATAACCAGGGTCTGTTTTCTTTCTTTTTGTTGTAGAAATCACGCAGGATTCATGCAACGGCACCTGCCACACAAGCGCAAAGTATGTAGATGTTACTCCTGACACCAGTGCTTTAACGAGTGCTGCAAGGCCCAGAGTAATGCCAGTCTAGTCGTCTAACAGGCCGTTTGGCATGTTTATTGGGCCTTCCTTTTTATTCTTCTAGAATCACCACTTGTTTTTATTATATACCCACCTGGTCTGGCGTCGCCACTTTGCCATTGAGGGCAGAATGCCTCGCAGAGCCTCTGCTTTGTGCAGCAGCAGCTGGCAGGAGGCTGGGAGCGGGCCTGTTGCTCTCTGGCGTCCCTGTGAGCCTGCGAGTCTGCAGGAGGCTGCAGGAGTCACTGGTGCACCGGGAGCTCAGGTGCCCTGCCCCTGACGCCACTCTGCGCCACCAGCTGGGGGAGTCCTGGTTACTGGTGGCTACAGACATGACCCAGGCTCGAACCCTGTTGACTGCAGAGCCCAGGCCCTGCCGGTTGACCCCCAGTTTAAGGTCTTACAGCTGTTAAGATAAAAAGTGGTGGGTCTTTACTTAAGATTTACTTAAGATAATAAGTTGTTTATCTTTTGAGATAAAAAGCTGCCTGTTCAAAGAGCTACATGCATTAAGAAGGCTGCAGCAGGGGAGTGGGTGTGTGACTAAAATTTATGTTTAGTCTTATTTTAAAATTACGCTGTCAAGATTGGTTTTGCAGTACATCACGTGACATCTGTGCAGTGGTATAAACATTGTTTCACTGAGAGCACCTGTGGCCCAACCAGTAGGTACACTATATACAGTATGAAAGGTCACAATCAATAGGAGCCATTTGGCCCATCCAGTTTGTTTGGTACTCAGTAGCTAGTTGATCACAAGACCTCACCCAGCCATTACTTCAAGAAAGTCAAAGTAATGGCTTCAACAGCATGGCTGTTAGGTTATTCCTCACTGCTACAACCCGATGTGTAACGAACTGCGTCCTGTTTTCAGTTTTAAACACACTTCCACATAGTTTCCACTACAAAGGAAATTATCCAAACGATGAGTGTTAGAGTGGTGAGGGAACTGGTGCAGCAGCCTCACACTTCTTGGGTCGTGGGCTTGATCCCAGATGGCGTGGGCTTTGCTTCTTCTCCCTGCCCAGATGAGTTTTCTACGGGTGCTGCAGATTGTTCCCATTATCCAGAAACATGCTGCCTGTGTTTCGGACTGTTTCCACTTTGCCCAGGGTATAATTCTGCCTTGTGCACTGTGCACTATGACCCTTACCAGAAGTAATACAGTGTCTTTCTGATAGTTCATCAGGCGAAAACAACTGAAAAGCTATGGTGCCGCTGTGGCACCGGAAAGCAAAGGGAGCTGCAGAAGGATGGTATAGCATCGCAGAAACCGGGCTGTGATGATCTGACTAGACCTTTTCTCATGTGTGTCTCCTGAGGTTGATTTGAATGGAACTGGTGATGAAAGCATTGTAAGAGACGGGCGAAGTCTGCAACCAAGCACAAAGCACTCACAGTACGAATGTCTCGTTCCCAGCTGCCTCGTCCAGTCTGACGGCACATCGCACTGCAAGTGTGCAGCTGGCTTCAGAGGAAATGGCACCTTCTGCTCTGGTGAGTACTGAAAGACAGAGCCTCGTTAAGGCTTTCTAATGTCTAATCCAGTCAACCCTTTACAGAACTGGAGGAGCAGGTCAGTGCGTGCCTTGTGCCTTGTGCCATACCTTCAATTGAAAGTAAGAGCATGAACTAAGCACTGGAGTGGCGCCGGACGGTTTTAACACTGTTGCAGTCCACCCAGTCTCTAAAGGGCGGAGCGGTGGCTCTGTGGCTAAGAATCTGCGCCTGTGACTGGAAGGTTGCCGGTTCAAATCCCACAGCTGGCAGAGGAATCCTACTCCGTTTGGCCCCTGAGCAAGGCCCTTAACCCTAACTGCTCTAGGGTCCCTTAACCCTAACTGCTCCGTACAATGGCAGACCCTGCGCTCTGACCCCAAGCTTCTCTCCCTGTCTGTGTCTCCATGGAGAAAAGCTGGGGTATGTGAAAAGATGAATTCCTAATGCAAGAAATTGTATAGGGCTAATAAAGAAACATTATTATTATTATTATAACCTCGAAAGGCTTTGAATGCTCTAACTTTTATTTGAATTAACACTCCTCAGCCCATATCAAACTGGCCTTTCCTTGTGAAGATATAAGAATGTGCTTTTTCAGTACAGCTAGTCATCTCACAGTAAATAAACATTTTTTAAAAATACCACTTTTCAAATCCTGTCAATCTACTTTAGATAATTCCACAAAACTGATACTGTTCCTACTGAAGTTGCTAATTATCTTCTTATAACAGCTAATTTTGGTGCTTAAAACTTTATTTTTTTGTTTTATTGTCGCATGTAATACTGTAATGACATGACAGGTAAATTACATTCTACCTTCTTGGTCACACTTCTCTGATAAGGTCCTTAAATGGTTGGAATTCACCTTTTCTGAAACTTTATTTCTTTTTTAAGTCTAAAGTTGGGTTTGTCACCTCTGTTTTTCCACAAGGCTCCATACTGGGCCCTCTGCTGTTCAGTAATTACATTTCCATTTGGTTAAATACTAAAATCAGATTGTCTGCATTATCAGTTCTGTGGAGATGATACTCGGATTTACATCCATTCTAAACCTGATGCTAAGGCACTTGATTCAGTTTTCTCTGTGTTTCTGTTATAAAATTTTGGATGATGCTCATTTTTTTGTGCGTACAGTAAATTGTGGTAAGACTGAGATCACATATTGGATTTTTCTCACTAGTTATGTGAAATCAGTGCTTCGACTTGAATCAGGTTCTGATTTAATATGAAGAGTTTGAGGATAACTTTTGATCCTGGATTGACTTTTGAACCTTTTGCAGATTATCTTAAAGAGAATAGTAAACTTTTGTTTTTCCATTTCAAATATATTGCCGATGTGTCTCTCTGTAGCAGAAAAAGTATTTAATGCAGATTAATTTGGAAGTAAGAGCAAATTACTTCCAAATAATTAATGAAAGATGAGCATGAACTTTTCTCAGACTGATTGATGTAACACCCCACTTTCAGAATTCTCCATGCACTATGTTGCAGTATGTTCAGATGTTGTCACCTGGAAACCTGTCTAGGTCTCAGGCACATGATCACATTATTCCTGTCCTGGAGTCCTTGCACTGGCTTCCAGTTAGGTTTTGAATCATCTGTTCACACTCAAGCTTCTACATGGTATGACTGCTCAGCATGTAGGTGAAATGTTATCTGTTTACTCCCCTGTACACCAGCTTCACTTAGATGGTTCTCATTTACTTCAAGCTCCCACCACTCATCTCCATTCTGGGCCTGAGATGGCCCTGTGTTTCTGTGCTGCCAAGCTCTGGAGCACCATCCCAAAAGAAATCAGGGGCTTGGCCACACTGGGGCTTTTAAGTTTGAAACATAAACGTTAAACACCTTTCTCCTTTCAGCTGTAGATGCCTGTGAAATTAACAATGGTGGCTGCTCCTCTAATGCAATCTGCAGGAGAACCACTCCAGGGAAGAGGCTGTGCACCTGCAACACAGGGTACTCCGGCGATGGGGTGGTGTGTCTGGGTAGGTGAACAATACACAGCAACATGGGGTGTCATTCCTGACATGCATGAAACATCCAATTCACACTTCTTTCCGATGTCGCTGAAAGTCAAAAAAGGGAAATCGCAAGGATTGTTCAGTTTAATGGCCTTTTTGTCCCAAAGGAATCATACTGTTTGAGTAACTAGAGCACAAATATATTTCTCAGTGATGGGTATAAGTAGCAGAGCATGTCTACTGAAAACTACTGATGGGACAAAAGAGAAACACTAAAAATGCTGAGTGCTGATATAACTAGTTTTATGTCACACTACAGTATCTCACCATTTAGTGACCTTGCTCTGTATTGCTTCTTGGCTCATTGGATTTGTGTCACACTGTTTGCTACTTATTTCTTTTCCAACTGTTCAACAAACAGTTTTGTTCAATAGTGGGTCTGAATGAGTTTGCCTGTTCTCCTCTAGTGTTCAGTAAAAAAAAAAACATTGGGCTTTAGGAAGAGGCAGTACAGTATCTAAATATAAGTCTCTGAATTGCTACTGGTGAACAGCTTTCAAAATGTTCATTGTGTGCTCTGTACGACTTGATTGTATTTTAATTCACATTCTTGTATCTTTACAGAAATCAACCCTTGCTTAGAAGATAATGGAGGATGTCAGGAAAATGCAGAGTGCACCCACACTGGCCCGAACCAGGTGAGTGTTGGCGAGATGAGGCCCTGGCACCCTTCTATAGTTACGGTATCTCTTCCCTTTGCTTTGCCAGTGTGCCCACTCTTCCCACCCTCGTCTCAGCAGAACAGCCAGTCTTTCTGGAGTCCGGTCTCCCTCCTTTCCAACTGCACTTCGGCTCAGTTTATACAAGACAGTGTGACGCACTTAAGCGCTCAGTCCTCTTTCTGTAACAGTCCGTGTCTGCTTATGTCCAGTGTTTGGTTTCTTGTTTGTTTCTTGGGGAAATATTCTAACCATTCCTGTAAAGAAGTAATGAGGTAACTAAACAGCCATTGAAAAATGGTTTCACAGTAAATGCAGGGCATTACAAAAAAAACCTCAAATGTGAGAAAATCCCTATCTGCAAATAAGCATGCATGGCAGAAAAGAGTGGCCTCATCGTAATCTATTACATGGAATGCCAGGACAAAACAGATTATATAAAACTGTCTCTTTATAAACTTCTTCTTTGCAGTCAGCTTGTAACTGTAAAAGTGGCTATTCTGGAAATGGAAAGATGTGTAAGCCCATCAACCCCTGCCTCAAAGTAAGTGTGCTTTAATATTTGTATCACAGTATCTGAAAATATGAATAAGGGATCTTTCCATAGCAAGACTCTCATTACACTATATTTCTTGTATATATTACACATTATTTTAACCTGGCAGCTCCAGCTAAAATTAAAACTTTTTTTTTGAACTGTGAAATTAAATATGTAAGTCAGGCAAAAATGATAATATGGGATAGATTTTGTGTTTAAATTGTGGATAATATATACTGGTGCACAAAAAAACAGCCTGAGTTTTACATAAACAATTTATCTGGTGCAAACATGCTATGAATTACATTTTGAAGTGTGAGCAAATCGACTTACTAATTGTTAGAGCAGTACTGCTCCTTAGAGTAATTAAATAAGTACCTTGCTCAAGTTACGTTATTTCATAACAATGTCAGGTGCTCAGTGTCTGAGGTTTCCGTTCAGGTAAAACTTTAAAAACAAGCCATTAGACTGGTCGTGGAGATACAGGAAAGCAGCTCTGTAAAGAACACCACACTGGGCTGGACTGTCACATCCCTCTGATCCTTCTGCCTAAGAGCGATGGGCACAATCACTTGGACTTCACAGCTGCACAAGAAATTACAGGAGGGAACCTGTATTCCAGCAGAATTCCCAACTCTCGTCTGCACGGAAATGATCTGTGTGTCTGGAAACTGTTCAAGGGGAACAGGACAGAGACCCAGAACTGTTATCCTCTGTGTGTCAGGCGTCACCTGAGGTGGAAGGGCTTTATTCACCAGTGAACGCTGTTTTACCCTCGACAGATCTGAACAAAGGCCACGTGTGTGGAGGTATCACGGTCAGCTTCATGCTGCCCGGTGCACTGGCCTGCTTCTCCAGCTGGATACAGCCACTCCGGAAGAGGGGTGTAACATTTCCCAGCTGTCTACCCACAGGCCGGATGGTGTTAATGCTCCAGCAGGTCTTGCCTGATCCTAACTTTGTGCCGTTTTGACTTTGACAGCACGTCGCTGTGGCAGGCCTGTCTGACAGGAGACCGTAATGGCAGAGAATCTGCCACTGTGGGCCATCCAAGGCCCCCAGTAAATAAATGTAAATAGACTCAATATTTACTGGTAGGATTCTTGGTTAAGGGCTTGGATAGTGCATTTCACCAAGGGTGTAATTAGCAGCTATGAAGAAAAGTTTTCACCGTGGTAGTGATGGTCAGGATTAGGAAACAGTCAGGGGTGTCTGAAGTAGAAAAGGAGAGTTTTTGAGCGTTTTGTTTATAAAGAATGCTAAAACCTCACACAAAGCCTCCTATACCTTTAGCCACTGCTCTCATGGGCTTTCATGTGCATAGATCCCCAGAGCCACCTTGCTAAAGATGGGGTTTGTCACAGTCATGATTCCTTGATCTGTATCTTTCCCCATTTTGTGCAATATCAGTTTAAATACTTGATTGAATCCACCAGACCTCAGTGTTGTTTCTTTGTGCATCAGTATGGAAGTATACAGTATACAGTATTCCATTTTAATGGGCACTTAGACGAGCTCATCGGGCAAAGAGTTATGTTTGAGTTTAGTATCTGCAGATGTTATTTGAGTACTGTGTAGTATGTAGATACTAATCAATAAATGACACATTCCCAAAACATTTGCATATGTAACGAATGACGGTGAGTCTGTCTGAGAGATGCCTTCAGCGGCATCACTGGCATTACTGACCTGTGGCTGCGTCTTTGTTTAATCTTTGGCAACAGAAAAATGGAGGCTGCAGTGACTACGCCACATGCACCCACATCGCACCAGGAGAGAGAAACTGCACCTGTAAAAGAGGATACATGGGGGACGGGCTGAAGTGCAAGGGCACCTTGAACAAGGTACAGTCCAGCACAGCAGCACGGACAGCCTGAGGGCCAGTGTCCAGTACAGCAGCATGGTCACCCTGAGGGCCAGTGTCCAGCACACCAGCATGGACAGCCTGAGGGCCAGTGTCCAGCACAGCTGTAAGGACAGCCTGAGGGCCAGTATGCAGTACAGTCACCCTGACAGCCATACAGGATGTTCAATTTGTATTTTTGCAATACTTTGATTTTTATTCTGTCTTGTAACTGGAGAGTAAACATGGTTCTAAGCAGAAGAAAACAGTAATCCGTTGTGTTGGAAGATGGAATCAAAACACTATAAAATCTACAAATGTTCTGCACTTAGAAGACTGCTTGTGACTGTTATCAGTGTCCCAGTAAAGAGTAAGAATGACTAACATCTGCATTGTGAATATACATGATAAAGTAAGAGTGCTCTTACAGCTGTGGTTTTAGGTGCTCTTGCGGGCTGACAGACACATGGCCACTCTGACCACAGTAGAAGCCCCACGACTGGTCTTTGTGATGTGATGGCTAAGGCTGACCTCAGTGCCTCACACGTCTGGCAGCCAGGTGTGCTCACCTGACACCCAAGATCAATGTGGTGTTCATGTTGAATTCATGCTCTGTATAAATTGTGCTATTTTGTTTTCCCTACAGGAACTTATTGTAAACCCCAACACTAAGGAGTTTTATTTAAAACTTCAGGTACATATATTATTTTTACTTTACTACTAAGTAGTGCAATCTTGTGTATTCTAGTTGTTTTTTAGCATGAAGTATAGGACATGTGCTGAAAGTACAAGGCCAAGACAACAGTAAATCGCTGAAAAATGAAGAATAAACTGATCAAAAATGTTTACTCCTCACGTTTTAGAGCATTTAGGAGGATCTTTGACCGCATTTGTTTCATGATTGAATGATTCCCATTCCATTTTAATCCCAACCATCAGCATGCTTCACAGTGCACGCCTCACTGCTGCATTCGATTCGATTTCATGCAAAGAGAAAGTTCTCTGGAGATTTATCTTAGCCGTCATCCTCCCTGCAAGCGCAGTGAACCTGTAGCTGACATGACCTTCTGTCTTTTCAGCTTGAGAGAATCAAAGACTTGGATCAGGATGGTCCTTTTACTGTGTTCGCTCCCAACTCTGATGCCTTCAGAAAGGAAGGGAATGTGAGTAGTATGTCAGATTACTTTCGCTACACCAGACTGTCTATCTCTGGTCTCAGCAAGCAGTTAAATGTGATGTAAAGCCAATACCTTCTGCCTGGCAATGAGGTGTGTGGATGTGAGCAAGCTGCTTTGTATTGTTTCCTGTTTTAGCTGGCAAAGTGGTCTTCCAAAGGCTTGCTGTCCCAGATTCTCCGTTATCACCTGGTGTCCTGCCATGCTCTGCAGCCTGGGGAGCTGACAGCCGTGCAGAACGTCACCACCTTGCAGGGAGAGACCATAACCATCACCTCTTCCGCGGTAACGTCCAGACAATGAGCACATTCACTCAGCTCACCGCCAGCTCTTTAGAAACCACCTGCGCTTCGATTGCAGTGCATGACACCCTCGTCATTACAATGCAACACATGCGGTTCAGCCATTCTTTTCGGAGGAGCCAAAGCCACCTGATATCCTATCCTTGTTTCTCTTTTCACAGAATACGATCTACCTGAACAATAAGGTCAAGGTAGTGTCTAGTGACACCATGAGCATCAACGGCATAATTCATGAAATAGACACCATCCTCGTGCCCAAGAACCTTCAGGTCATCCCGAAAACCTACTTCGGCATCATTCCGGTAAACACGCAAGCATTGCCTCCTGGACGTCGGCGTTTTGCGCGTTACAGATATTCATTTTTCATGTTGGGGTATTTGAGGTTGTCTTCAAATAGATGTACCTGCACAGTTCAGTGGTTTGTTTGTTTTTTACTTTTCTACATGAATGTTTTTGATTGACAACCTCTTTCTGCAGTAATACTATATACCACTGCATGTTCCTAAAATGAAGTCACTGATCAATGAAAAAGCTTAAATGAGGCTGTTGCTGACGAGAAACCTTTGACGAAAAGCAATACATCTCTGGACTTTAGGTGTCTTTAATATTAAACAAACAAAATCATCTCTTTCAACAGGAAAACCTCACCTCTGTGGCTGAGCAGCAGGGTTACACCACCTTCAGTAAACTACTGGAAGTGAGTACTGCTGGGCTCACTTTTAGGGACTGTCTGTTTAATATAGTTGTACAGTCAATCTTCCTAGATGTTCAAGGGGCTAATTGTACCTTCTTTTTAACCAAGGAATTTTTAAATCATTCATTCCTCTTAGCAGTTTATTTTGATGATTACAACCATGTAAACGCAAAGCATATCTGCTTTACTGCTTGCCCACATACATTTACATTAAATACACACAGTAAGGAGGAAAGGTTTTACCGTTTTGGCAGGACTTTTTTATTTTAAACTTCTATGTATCAAGCCAAGGCGATTAAGACTACATTTCCATTTACAATGAAGACCTGGTGATGCATTTGTTGGGCAGCAGCACCCCACGCGGTTGCCGTGGCCAGCACCCCTCAGAAACGGCACTCGCGCCTCAGCTGCACAGTCAGAAAGGGCGGGGGTCAGGTCTTCTGTCTTCGGTCTTTGCAGGACACTGATGTGCTCAGCCTGGTGGCTGATCCAATCCACCAGCCCGTCACCCTGTTCTGGCCCACGGACCGCACCATGGCTGCCCTGCCACAGGAGCAGAAGGACTTCCTCTACAGCTCCGACAACAGAGACAAGCTGCTCGAGTACCTGAAGTACCACATCATCAGGGATGGGCAGGTCCGTTTGCTCAACTGTTTTCATAGCAGCAGTATTTGGAAGTATTGTTCCCACGCACTAAAAGTCACCTATTCAAGGTATTTCAAGGAAATTAGGGGCCCCTGTTTTTTTTTTCTATTCATTCCAGGACACAGAGAAGTGTGAGCAGAGTGAAGAGAAGACAGGGAGGGGGCGGGGTGAAGGGGGAGGGGGAGGAGCAGAGTGAAGAGAAGACAGGGAGGGGGCGGGGTGAAGGGGGAGGGGGAGGAGCAGAGTGAAGAGAAGACAGGGAGGGGGCGGGGTGAAGGGGGAGGGGGAGGAGCAGAGTGAAGAGAAGACAGGGAGGGGACGGGGTGAAGGGGGAGGGGGAGGAGCAGAGTGAAGACAAGACAGGGAGGGGGCGGGGTGAAGGGGGAGGGGGAGGAGCAGAGTGAAGAGAAGACAGGGAGGGGGCGGGGTGAAGGGGGAGGGAGAGGAGCAGAGTGAAGAGAAGACAGGGAGGGGGCGGGGTGAAGGGGGAGGGGGAGGAGCAGAGTGAAGAGACGACAGGGAGGGGGCGGGGTGAAGGGGGAGGGGGAGGAGCAGAGTGAAGAGAAGACAGGGAGGGGGCGGGGTGAAGGGGGAGGGGGAGGAGCAGAGTGAAGAGAAGACAGGGAGGGGGCGGGGTGAAGGGGGAGGGGGAGCAGCAGAGTGAAGAGAAGACAGGGAGGGGGCGGGGTGAAGGGGGAGGGGGAGGAGCAGAGTGAAGAGAAGACAGGGAGGGGGCGGGGTGAAGGGGGAGGGGGAGGAGCAGAGTGAAGAGAAGACAGGGAGGGGGCGGGGTGAAGGGGGAGGGGGAGGAGCAGAGTGAAGAGAAGACAGGGAGGGGGTGGGGTGAAGGGGGAGGGGGAGGAGCAGAGTGAAGAGAAGACAGGGAGGGGGCGGGGTGAAGGGGGAGGGGGAGGAGCAGAGTGAAGAGAAGACAGGGAGGGGGCGGGGTGAAGGGGGAGGGGGAGGAGCAGAGTGAAGAGAAGACAGGGAGGGGGCGGGGTGAAGGGGGAGGGGGAGGAGCAGAGTGAAGAGAAGACAGGGAGGGGGCGGGGTGAAGGGGGAGGGGGAGGAGCAGAGTGAAGACAAGACAGGGAGGGGGCGGGGTGAAGGGGGAGGGGGAGGAGCAGAGTGAAGAGAAGACAGGGAGGGGGCGGGGTGAAGGGGGAGGGGGAGGAGCAGAGTGAAGAGAAGACAGGGAGGGGGCGGGGGGGAGGGGGAGGAGCAGAGTGAAGAGAAGACAGGGAGGGGACGGGGTGAAGGGGGAGGGGGAGGAGCAGAGTGAAGAGAAGACAGGGAGGGGGCGGGGTGAAGGGGGAGGGGGAGGAGCAGAGTGAAGAAAAGACAGGGAGGGGGCGGGGTGAAGGGGGAGGGGGAGGAGCAGAGTGAAGAGAAGACAGGGAGGGGGCGGGGTGAAGGGGGAGGGGGAGGAGCAGAGTGAAGAGAAGACAGGGAGTGGGCGGGGTGAAGGGGGAGGGAGAGGAGCAGAGTGAAGAGAAGACAGGGAGGGGGCGGGGTGAAGGGGGAGGGGGAGGAGCAGAGTGAAGAGAAGACAGGGAGGGGGCGGGGTGAAAGGGGAGGGGGAGGAGCAGAGTGAAGAGAAGACAGGGAGGGGGCGGGGTGAAGGGGGAGGGGGAGGAGCAGAGTGAAGAGAAGACAGGGAGGGGGGCGGGGTGAAGGGGGAGGGAGAGGAGCAGAGTGAAGAGAAGACAGGGAGGGGGCGGGGTGAAGGGGGAGGTGGGGGGGATGAAGAAGGGAGGGAGCAGATGGAAGGTCTTGGTAAGAATATTATGTAGTGACCCAAATTATACACCATATTTTATATTTTAATTTTGACACAACTTCTTTTGATTTAAATTAGTTTTCAGCTTTATATTCTAACGTTTTGTTTACCATCTTAATTGATTCTCGGCATTGTCTGCAAGATGTAGATGATGTGTCAAAATCCTCTTCTAAGTCTGTTTGATTCACTATGTGTTTACAGATTATGTTTTTACTATCAGCATACAAATTCCTGTACTTGTTCAATTAAACATTAGCTCCCAATTGGTTCTCCAGTCTTGACATTCCTAAGGATTTGCTGCTACATGCAATGTTTGCTAATCCTCCTAATATGTTATCATCTGCAAACTTGACTGGTTTACTAACTATTCCAGATTTTAGATCATTGATGTAAAAGAATAAGACCAATGGTCCTAGTACAGATATGTATGTAGTACATAAGCCTTTATTATGGTTTTGAAGTTATCAAAGCATACAAATACTGTATACAAGACGTTTGCAGTGTCTCTGCTGGTTTCAATATTGTGTATTTGTCACAAAAAAATGTGTCCCTTAACTATTTCAGGTAATATCATGAAAAACAAATTTGAAACTTAAATTTAGTTATTTGGGTCAGCTGAAATTAACAAGGAAATAATAAAAATGTTGAATCCAGACATTTTGTCAACTTTCTTGAAAAATGCTGTATACTCTTGAATCCACTGGTAAGATGGCAGCAAAGTTTTTTTTTTCTTTATTTCTTTATAGTTCTTTATTTATTTATTGAGCTGAAAGCCCACTTGGACAAGCCTCTCCTGCCTCAACATAGCAGCTGCCACCAGTTTGGGCAAATACAGATGTCCACTAACGTAATTGATTGAAAGAAGCATAGTCATCTGTACCTGTATGGCATCTGCACGCTTTTCCTTCTAGTGGTATGAATTGCTCATGAACATGACATGACGTGTGTGAATATGCTGCTTCCATAACCGGTGTCCTCTTGTCCTCAGATTCTGGCTTCGGATCTTCCTCATTCGTCAGCGCTGGTGACCCTCCAGGGCTCTGAGCTGCAGGTCCGCTGTGGAGGAGCAGGCAGGATAGTAAGTGCTGTTTGCTCTGTGACCTGAATGTTTGGAAGAATGATGAGGCAGTGCACTGCAGCAAAGTTAGCGCACCCCACACATGGCACTGCTTGCTCCCTAATAAAAACAACACAGTGACGCTGTGCCACGTGAAATTAACATGTCAGCCCTAAAACAGGAGTCCTGAAGGAGTCTTTTCATTTCTTAGTCTAGAAGCAGAATCAAGCCTGGCAGGCAGGAGTCTGGTGGCCATTAAGATTTCTTTGCAGTTCTTTGATTCAAACATTTCTACAAATTGGAGTTACTTATCCCCTGAAAAAAGTAACTGGTATCATGAAGTCCAATGTGATTTATAGGCGAGTGGCAACAGGTCAGCTCCTGTCTTACCCAATGCTGAACTGGCTATTTGAATGCCTTTGGTCTAATTTGAGATCTGCTCACAGCACAGGGACAACCTCAGTTAGGGAGGTGAAAGTTCTCCTGTTGGATGCCAACTCAGGATTTCCAGCTCTTCTTGTTCCGTTGTCCTTGTGGCCTCATTCCGATTCGACGAATCGTGTATTTTGTTACATCAGTAAGAGTATTAGATTAAGCTCTCTGGTACAGTATTAAAGTGGTTTAGCTGTTATCTGTCTGACCCAAAAATAATTTGTCACTTTGGGTGGAATTAAGTTTAGTGCCTGCCTTATTGCTTCTGTTTTCCATCAAGGACCTGGGACAATTTTTATTTGATATCTACATATTAAACTCTCGATAATTAGTTATTGTGATGTTTGTGGCTATGCTGTTGACATACAAACATATATGCATATTAAATCAATTGTTTCTGTGGCTTATTCTGTATTTAATATGTGTCCAAAGGATAAATAAACATGGATACAACAAAAAAAATTAAATAGTTGTGAATCTTAGGCAGTTTTATTAGGTTCTTTAGTATCAATTCAGTACATTTGGGGATTTAAGACTGGTGGCTGATGGTAATGACCTATCCTGTATGAAACCTCAGTGTCTGCTTACATTGATTTAAATTATTTTGCAAATATGTAAGTATCACAGAAGGTTTCTATATCCCTAAGAGCTAGAAGATGTATGCATTTTACACAATTGTGAATAATGTTACTCTACAAATCGTTTCAGTTGGATTAATTACCTAATGTAACTAATCAACATATTTAAAAAAGCTCAGTTTAATTAACTGGTTTTTATAACATTTCCAACTTGAAGTGCGTTTTGGCACAAGCCATTTCGTGTATCTTTTTCTTTTTTCCAAATTGGGCCTCCAGCACGTTGATTGAGTCTATCTTAAAATTAGGCCCATTTGTAGATGACGCAGTAGAAATAATGTCTCCTTAAAGCTCCTTCTAGCTCAGTCTCAGAACCGTGTGGCTCTGTTAGTCCAGAAGCCGTCTTCTTGGATATCATTTTTTTCTGAGGCAATTTCACCTGCGGACATCAGGTCTGCCTTCACACCCTGTTGACACGTCTCCACTGGTGCTGCGACTCTCTTTGTCTGGATCTGGCCATGCTTTGCTCTTCACCGGCCTCGCTCTGGCGTTTCCGTCTCGCACTCATCGCAGGGGGACCTCTTTCTCAACGATGGGAAGTGCCGGATTGTGCAGCGGCAGCTCATGTTCAATGGCGGGATTGCTCACGGCATCGACTGCCTCCTGAGCCCTCCGAGCTTCGGCGGCCGCTGTGACACCATGGACACCATTGACATCCTGGTCCGTGATTTCTCAGGGACGGCCTCCCGCCTGGTGCTGCCTCAGCTCTGTTAGCCGAACACACCACTTACTTCATTCATTCAGGTTACAGTTAATCGTTCATTGAAGACAATTGTAAAACCAGAGAACTTGAGGGGCTTTCAAGTTCAAGATTTAAGATAAGATAAGATGACTTTATTGGCCATATTTAATTTCTTGCATTAGGAATTTGTCTTTTCACAGACCCCAGCTTGCTCTCCATGAGACACACAGACAGGGAGAGAAGCTGGGGGTCAGAGCACAGCTCCAGTAATTTATACGGCACTCCTGGAGCAGCTGGGGTGAAGGGCCTTGCTCAGGGGCCCAACAGATGCAGATCTTTATTTCCAGCCACAGGTGCAGATCTTTAACCACAGTGCCATCGCCCTGCCCTTTAGGGGCCAGCCTGGTTCAAGCTTGAACCCAAGAAACTGATTTCATGTTTTCTTAACAATAACAATGAACGCCCGTCCAGAATTCCAGGGTTCTCTGCAGTTTGTAGTAATGCAAATTGTTTCTGTGACAGGGACGCTGTGGAAGGTGCTCCAGTATACCACCCTGCCCCTATAACAGCAAGCAGGTAAACACCAGCCTCTGCAGTCCTGCGCTGAGATCGAGTGACATGCAGGGCAGCTCGCGGAGGCTTCTGAATAAGTTTCCATCGCGGCAGGTCCTCACATGAGCTGCTATTCCCAAAGCCACAGAGCTGAAAACCCTCCTTGCGCGAGAATAACAAAGGTTACGGCCGGAAACTGGCCACTGGATGTTTCTTGCTTTTTTGGCTGAGGTGCACTGAAGGTTCATCGTAGCAACCTTCATCTGAGGTTGCTAATAATGCTAACAATCTTACAGAGGCAGGAGAAGGAAGACAAGATGTAGTAAGAGTAGAGAGGATGAGAGGTGAAATGAGGAGGCAAAGCAATGAAGAGAGCAGACAGGCATCTTGAATGTCATACAAGCAGAAATAAGCAGCACAGAGGTGGGGACACAGACCAGGCAAGAGGTAGAGAGAATGAAAAAGAAGCGATGGATGGAGAGGCAGGGAGACCAACAGGATGTGAGATCCTGGGGAGTCTAGAGGAAGCAGAGGAGGATTCACTGTCCGTCTTCTTGCTTCTTGTTCAGAGGGCAGTAAAGAAGTGTGACATCATGACGTCTTTCACCTTCCTGGACCCCGGCTGCCAGCACACCTGCTCCGTGGTCCTCTGGCGGCCCAAGTGCTGCCCCAACTACTTTGGCCGTGACTGTCTAGGTAATCGCTTTGAGACAAATTACCGAATCGGTCATTTTTACCTCCCGTCCGGACTGTGGTCTGTTGCGAAACCAGCCCTGTGAGCTGACTTTGTGTTGCTTGTTTACGGTCTGTGTGTTTCTCTGTGGTCTGTGTGTTCCCAGCCTGCCCCGGGGGCGCTGGGGGGCCCTGCAGTCTCCACGGGAAGTGTGACGATGGGCGCAGTGGAAGCGGAAACTGCACCTGTGAGCCAGGATTCACGGGAACAGCCTGTGAGCTGTGTCTCCCTGGACACTATGGCGCCGGCTGCCAAGGTCTCGCTCCGTTTCACACTCTGTCTCTTACACTGTCAAATACAGGCCAAGTGTGTCTCTGTAATCTCCCTGCATTCTGCTGCTTTTCGCCATGGATGTTGGTAGCTGACAGGACACTAGCATCAAGGCTGTGCATCAGTGGTGAAGGATAATTCCCAGCATGCTCAGATACGGTCATACCACAGTAAAGTAAGAGCCTTTCATGGCATAAGTCTAGCTAAAGCACCAGGACTGCAAAGATGCTGCCCAGAACGTACAAGATAAACTGATAACTCTACTTGCGGGATATCATTACTCCATCACTCTGTTACATACTTACATCAAGGTCAGGCTTCAAGAGCCTTTTCATTTACTGTGAACATGTGCTGCTGTCTTTTTTTATGAATGAATCCAATTATCTCCTGTTTGTTTCTGTAGTCTGCAACTGCACCGAACATGGACAGTGTGATGAGGGCGTCACAGGAAGTGGCGCCTGCTTCTGTGCTGAGGGCTGGACTGGGACCACCTGTGAAACTCATCTAGGTAATCACTGCCCTGTGTGCTCCCTGTGATTGCTCAGGTGCACTCCCTGTGATTGCCCAAGTGTGCCCCCTGTGATTGCTCAGGTGCGCTCCCTGTGATTGCCCAAGTGTGCCCCCTGTGATTGCTCAGGTGCGCTCCCTGTGATTGCCCAAGTGTGCCCCCTGTGATTGCTCAGGTGCGCTCCCTGTGATTGCCCAGGTGTGCCCCCTGTGATCGCTCAGGTGTGCCCCCTGTGATTGCTCAGGTGTGCCCCCTGTGGTCGCCCAGGTGTGCCCCCTGTGATTGCTCAGGCGTGCCCCCTGTGGTCGCCCAGGTGTGCCCCCTGTGAATGCCCAAGTGTGCCCCCTGTGAATGCCCAAGTGTGCCCCCTGTGATTGCTCAGGTGCGCCCCCTGTGATTGCCCAGGCGTGCCCCCTGTGATCACTCAGGCGTGCCCCCTGTGATCGCTCAGGTGTGCTCCCTGTGTTTGCTCAGGTGTGCTCCCTGTGATTGCTCAGGTGTGCCCCCTGTGATTGCTCAGGCGTGCTCCCTGTGATTGCCCAAGTGTGCCCCCTGTGATTGCTCAGGCGTGCTCCCTGTGATTGCTCAGGTGTGCTCCCTGTGATTGCTCAGGTGCGCTCCCTGTGATTGCTCAGGTGCGCCCCCTGTGATTGCTCAGGCGTGCTCCCTGTGATTGCTCAGGTGCGCCCCCTGTGATTGCTCAGGTGTGCCCCCTGTGATTGCTCAGGTGCGCTCCCTGTGATTGCTCAGGTGCGCCCCCTGTGATTGCTCAGGCGTGCCCCCTGTGATTGCTCAGGTGCGCTCCCTGTGATTGCTCAGGTGCGCCCCCTGTGATTGCTCAGGCGTGCTCCCTGTGATTGCTCAGGTGCGCCCCCTGTGATTGCCCAGGTGTGCCCCCTGTGATCACTCAGGCGTGCCCCCTGTGATTGCCCAGGTGCGCCCCCTGTGATTGCTCAGGTGTGTCCCCTGTGATTGCTCAGGTGTGCCCCCTGTGATTGTCCAGGTGTGCTCCCTACAGACACACTGCCTGCACAGTTCTCTAGAGCAGCTGCTTAGCTCTGTGAAGTCTTTAACGTTTTCAATGAGTCAGTATTCCTTATGACAAATTGTGTGAACTTTTTTTCTATACATACCCATTCAGATTCAGAAGCAATCTGCAATATTGACTTATTGAAAAGGTGTTAAAGACCTCACAGCTTGACAGACTTAGTTTTTTGCTCGCTATCAATAACAAAAATTTTATCAAGCCACTTCTTGAGGAGTACCAGATTGTCAGCTTCACCAATGTATTTGGGCATCTTGTTTCAAAGCCCTTAATGCACAGAGTAAAAAAAAAATCCTCCTGTTTCAATTTCTGAAAGCATCTTTTTAACTTCTGCTTGTGCTCCTCTATTCTTGTTTAGCCATTAAACCTAAGTAGTACTGAGTACTAAGCACAACACTGTGTCTCCTAGCTGTAGAGCCCGTCTGCTCCCCACCCTGCCCCCAGAATGCTGTGTGCAAAGAGGGCAACATCTGTGAATGCAAGCCTTTCTACGAGGGAGATGGAAGAACTTGCACAGGTCAGAAAATATCGTTATAAGTTTTGAGAAAGAGGAAGCTGTTCAAATAGCTCCTCATGTACTGTAGATCCCCAAACCTCATCCTTCCCGAGGGGACCTCAAGTGAGAATCAAGGCCTAAATGTCCTAGAAAAACGGAATTGATAGCTATTTGGACTTGAGCGCCTACAGAATATTTCCTGTAGATCATTGTCTTCCCTGACAGTCAGAGACATGTGAAAACTGGGTGACAGAAGTGTATGCTTCCTACAAAAACAATGCTGGTGCCTTAGGGGTCTTCATTTCTGTTTAGGAAACAATTGAATCCTGAGCACCATGTTCATGAATATTTAAGTGCTGACATGAACAGTACAGTCAGAGAAAATGGTACTTTGGCCAACGGTATTATTTCACACAGTGCCGTCCTGCGAGATTCTTCTTTCTGGGGAGTTAAACTGCACTTTAAGATAAGACAAGATGACTTTATTGGCCATATACAATTTCTTGTATTAGAAATGTGTCTTTTTGCATACCCCAGCTTACTCTCCATGACACAGGGACACAGACAGGGACAGAAGCTTGGGGTCAGAGCGCAGGGTCAGCCATTTATACGGTGCCTCTGGAGAAGCTAGAGTTAAGGGCCTTGCTCAGGGGCCCAACGGCGTAGGATTCCTCTGCCGGCTGCAGGATACGAACCGGCAACCTTCCAGCCGCAGATGCAGATCCTGAGCCACAGAGCCACCGCACCGGCCCTTAAATAAAGAAAGACAGGCTGGGAAATGCAGTGGTGGTGAAGGAGCCCCTGCCCTGATGTTCCGATTGTCGCCCTGCAGTTGTGAACCTATGCCAGCAGCAGAATGGGGGTTGTGCCCAAATCTCAAAGTGCACGCAGAAAGGGGTGGAGGTGACCTGCACGTGCCCCAAGGGCCACTCGGGCGACGGCTACGACTGCGTCCCCGTCGACCCCTGCGTCGAGGATGACAACGGGGGCTGCCACGAGCACGCTGTCTGCACCATGACCGGGCCGGTAAGCCAGCATCGCCCCCCTGTGTCCCCTCGCGTCCGGCTGATCCCCGCGGTTTGGCTGAGCACTCTGCTTCTTCCCTGGCACGTGGAGATATTTTACTGTCAGCTGCTGGTTTGTGTTCTGTTTCCTAAGCAGAAGGAATGACGTGATGCTTCCTGAGTCCGGTCAAGTGCAACGCCCTGTGGTAGCAGTGGGGGGCGAAAGATGAGGGGAGCGGTGATATGGGGTCACTCGGAGGAGACGGGCCAGAAAGCAGAAATGTCTCCCCCTGGTGGCAGAGCTGACACTGTTGTTCTCTGGCAGGGCAAGAGGAGGTGTGAGTGCAAGAGCAGTTACATTGGCGACGGGCTGGACTGCGAGGCGAAGGAGCTGCCGATCAACCGCTGCACACAGAGCAACGGCTGGTGCCACCCTGATGCGCTCTGCGCCGACCTACACTTCGAAGGTGAGTTGGCTCTCACAGCCCAGAGAGGGAGAAGCTGCTTGCCATCACACATCCACAGTGTCCTCTGCCCTCGGGCTTTCTTTATGAGACTTTTTGGATTTAAATTTGCTCCTAAGATACATCATCGGGCTTGAGCTCTGGCTGGCGGTTTTCTGGGATTGGAGTTGTGCCGTGGGGATGGTGTGATGATCCTGTGATGAAGTGTGAACGTCTTGTTGTGCCTAGCAGCGCTGTCAATTCAATTCAATTCAATTCAATTCAACTTCATTGTCATTATACTTACACAGGTGCATAGTATAATGAAAGGTGTTTCTCATTAGTCACTCAGGTGCAGTATATAAATAGGACAGAAGATAAGACAGTAGACTAACACAATAACAATAACAGTAACATGTAATGACATAACGTAGTCAAAACTGTGCAAAATCCGCAAACAGAAAATATAACAGGACAAAAACCGTGCAGGGTAATTCGGGGAACAGTGCAAAAATTGTATGGTGATTAATAAATATTACGACTGAAGCGGCTTACATGTGTGTGTAGTGGTGTTGGAGTACAGTCCTTGTGGGTATAGGAAGTCCTCGGTTGTTCTGTCAAAAGAAAGAGGAAAATCCGCTCTCCTTGGCTGTGTCACCTGGAGTGCGGGTTTTAAACGGGTCCTGGTCCGCCTGGCTCGGCGGAGGGCAGCCTGTGCCTCATGTGAGATCGTTTCCCTTGCAGACAAGACGGTGGGCGTTTTCCACCTGCGCTCGCCCAGGGGCCCCTACAAGCTGAACTACACGGAGTCCCAGGAGAGCTGCCGAAAGCAGGAAGCGGCTGTCGCCACCTACACCCAGCTCTCCTACGCACAGCAGGTGCTGCCCTCACGTCGCCGGCCCGGCGTCTGAAAAGGCCATCTTCTCTCCCCCTTCGCCTGGCGTTCAGTGTATATTCACCTTCTAAAGCTGGAGCCCTGCGGGTTTGTGAGGAAACACTCTAGAGTGGTTTCATGTCACTTAATGTCACTCTCTTGCCTGTTCTCCCCCCTGCGCTCTGGCAAGCGGTACCGCACTGTCAAAGCAAGGACCACCAGACTCAAGAGCAGCTTCTATCCCACCGCAGTGCGCATCCTCAACAGCTCACTGCAGGGCCTCAGGCTCAACACACATCGGCACTCTGCACTTTTTAATGGTCTACCATGTTTTTTTTTCTCACTGCCACACTATTATATTCATTGTTCCCCAACATATTTATCGTTCCTGTTCTCTACATTGTGTTGTCTGCTGTACTGTGTATGTCCCGAGAGATCAGTGTGATTAATAATTCCAGTGTACATGTACATATGGCAGTAAAATTACTCTCTCTACTCTGATACATTTTAACATAATTAAATAAGACTACTTTATTGGCCAGATACAATTTCTTGCATGAGGAATTTGTCTTTTCACATGCCCCAGCTTGCTCTCCCTGAGACATGCAGACAGGGAGAGAGAAGCTGGGGGTCAGAGCACAGGGTCTGCCATTTAAACAGCACCCCTGGAGCAGCTGGGGTGAAGGGCCTTGCTCAGGGTCCTAACAGAGTAGGATTCCTCTGCCGGCTGTGGGATTTGAACCGGCAACCTCCCAGCCACAGGCGCAGATCCTTAACCACAGTGCCATCACCCTGCCCTTTTTTTTAAGATAAGATCAATTTTGGGCCCAATTGCCTACAGTTTGTCACCTGCAATAAGCATGCATTCCCTCCACCACCATAAAACAGAGCAGACGTATCCAGTTTCCCTACAGCACATCCACATCCACGTTACGGCCATCAGCCCAGCACGATACTGTGTCCCGCTGTGCTCGTGTCTGCCAAGCCGCTGTGTGGTGTGGAGACTCTACGTGCTGAAGCACAACCACATGGGCTGTGCAGGTCTCTGGTGAAAGCGCAGGCTGTGTACATTGGTGTGGAGCTCATCGGTATAAGCAGCCTGTTCTCCTCCTCCTCAGGCTGGGTTCCACATCTGTGCGGCGGGCTGGCTGGCTGGCAAGCGGGTAGCGTACCCCACCGTCTACTCAAACCCCAAATGTGGGTTTGGGCACGTGGGCATTGTGGACTATGGCATCCGTGTGAACCTGAGTGAGACCTGGGATACGTTCTGCTACAGGATAAAGGGTAAGGGCTGGGGTCTCACCAGTAACCCAATGAGGGCACTGGGATCTCACCAGTAACACTCAGAGAGGACTGGGGTCTCACCAGTAACACTGACAGAGGACTGGAGTCTCACAGCAACACTCAGAGAGGACTGGGGTCTCACCAGTAACACTGACAGAGGACTGGAGTCTCACAGCAAAACTCAGAGAGACAAGTAATAGGTTTATTCCATGCTGAAAAAAAGAAGAAAGAGAACACAACGTTTCGGCCGTGGAGCCTTCTTCAGGTGGGTCTCACCAGTAACCAAGTGACCCCGTGCTGTGGCTGTCTGCTGTAGATGTGACGTGTTGTGTGCTGTTGACCCCGTGGTGTGGCTGTCTGCTGTAGATGTGACGTGTTGTGTGCTGTTGACCCCATGCTGTGGCTGTCTGCTGTAGATGTGAAGTGCACCTGTAAGCCAGGCTACATTGGCGATGGCAGCTCCTGCAGTGGGAATCTTCTCCAAGTGCTCCAATCGAAACCCACCTTCTCCAACTTCCTCAGTGTGAGTAGCCCAGCTCACTGTGAGACCACTGAAGATGCACTAAATATCTCGCTGTGAGGTGAAGATTATTCAAAGTAGCTGCATCTATGTACAGTCACAGAGAGGTCAGAATATACTGTAGGCAGGCCTGTATTTGTACTCCGCATTGCAGGTTATTGAGAGTTTAAGAGTTAACTACCACAGACCTGAAGAGCAATTTCTGCCTGGAACCAGTACCCTCAAACATTGTGTAGTAGCTCTGGAAGTATAGACAGTAGAGGCCTAGTTCAGGGCATTAATCCATCATACAACCTTTATTTGATGTATTTATATAATTTATATTCTAGAATTCATAACATTTTTTTTCTTTTTTTTCTTTCAGCAAATCCTTAACTATTCTAGTAACTCACACCATGGAAAGGACTTTTTAAATCATTTGAGTAATCTGACAGTCCACTCCACTCTCTTTGTGCCTGACAACAGTGCCCTGCTGGACAACGAGGTGACAGCTGCTGACAGACGTATTTAAAGCCTGAGCTTTAAATCCACAGTGTTTTAGCTCTTAAAATAGCATGGATTTCCAAGTGTAGAACTCTGTCATTGTGCAGAAATTGTTTCCGGAAAAAAAATATGTTAGCTTATATTGCTAAGACATTTAATGATTTCTAGGTACTAATGCAATATCTGAACAAGCAAATCACTCACTTAAGTCATCATGAGAGTGACATTATGCTGTACATCTTTTCCCTAAAATGGAAATAAATGGTTGAACTCATTTTTATTGTGTTGGATGAATGTCACTGAGGCAGACTACAGGTAAGGAAATGGATTGGTCATTTCCTTACCCAGCATGTTCCGGAGTGTAACTTGTCTCCTGTACTCTTTGCACAGACTCTGTCCGGACGCGACATTGAGAACCACCTGTCGCCAGGCAGGACACTGAACTTCCAGGATCTGACCAATGGGAGCAGAGTCCTTACAAGGCTGGGGCACAGTCTGCTCATCTCAGGGTTCGCAGATCTGAGTAACGCCAGTGTTAGGGTGAGTCCAGGAGCCTCCAGCCTCTCTGGGCACTGAAGCACTGGGGCTCCTGAGCACTGCCAGGTCTGCGCGGTGCTTGATGTATCCTGATATACTTATCTTCTATAAACTCACGAGTCACAAGATGATGGCATAGCAGGGGGATTTTCATTTCAATTTATACAAACAAAACAATGGAAATAAAGCAAAGTAATTCTAAACTTCTCCACTTGATTTACCTTGACATTTTTGGAACAGTTCAACAGGCAGATTATGTTTTTGTGGAGAGTGTCAGTTAAATCTCTGCCTTTCAAAAATGGGATCTGTGCGCTGAGAGTAGAATGGGGGGTGTAGGGGTGTCTCCTTCTGCTGTTCCATCTAGCCTGCAGTAAACTTAACATGTTCAGATCCTTGTCACTTGGCAAAGCAGACAAACAAAAAAAAGGTCGATTTTTAAAATTCAGTGAGCAGCATTACTGTGCTGATGCCCTGTGATTTTACACAGTATATACTGTGCCATACCAGGGCGCGTTCTGTATGAGGACACAGAAGGTCAATCACTCCTGCACAACATGTCTCTTTCCCTGCCTCTCCAGACAGCTTCTCGCTATGTTGATGGCCGGTTCATTGTGGATTGGAACATCCAGGCGTCCAATGGGATCATTCATGTCATCGAGAGTCCCCTGCGCGCTCCTCCACAAGAGCCAATGGTATGAGAAGCTTAATTGTGTGTCCTCCATTTTTATCACAGCACAACCTTATAGGTAGACAATAAAGAGTCATTTTTAGATAAGATAGATAAGCAAACCGTCCTGAAAGCTGAGTATCAGGCTTCCAGGTACTTCTTGAAAGCCTGCGACTCATCTGCCATATTAGCCCCTTCTCCAGGATGGTAGAAGACTTGTTTCTCTGTGGCCGAACAGCTCGAGTGCAATGGGGGTCATAGTACTTGGCGTTTTGATGGAAGTGCTCCACATTATTACTGTAGCGAGGGAGGCTGCCGGCAGTGCCCTTGAGCTGCTGCTTCTCTCAGTGCAACCTGGCTCTCGGGAAGACCTCTTCAGCTTTCAGGCGCGCTTCTTTACACTTTCCAATGCTCACTCACACATCCAGGTCATGTACACGTGTGAAATAATTACAAACCGTGCTCCTCCAGGGGTGTCCAGCCATGTTATCACTTCAGTTTAGGTGCAGCTCAGGAACTTCCTGAAAACCTGGCAGGTAGTGACACGCGTGTCCTGCGATGGACTGGTGCCACATCTGGTCTGCCTTGTGCTTCCAAATGGGCTGCAGGTGCTCTTTACTAGCAATAAGTGGCTTTAATGGGCAATATGGTGGCACAGTGGTTAGCATTGCTGCCTCACAGCACTGGGGCCCTGGGTTCAATTCTGTATCACTGGTGCTGTCTGCGTGGAGTTCAGCAGACAGTAAGCTGGGCTCAGATGGGATGATGCGTGTTTGTTGGGAGAGGAAACAGGTTCTTTTCCTCTATTCAGTTATCGATAAATCGTAATATATGGTTGTAACAGTGGGCTTACAGGGATGCAGTTGTCAGTGTTGCTGCCTGGGTTCAATTCTGTACCTGTGGTGCCCTCTGTGTGGATTTTGCATGTTCTCTCAGTGAACACATGGTTTCCTCTGGGTGCTCTAGTTTCCTCCCAGTGTCAAAAGACATACTGGTGGGTTAATTAGCTTCTCTGAAAATTGGCCCTGGAGCGGCGTGCGTGTGCGTGTGCGTGTGGACTTGCAGGACACACTCCAACACCCCTGCATCCCTCAGCTGAAAGAAGCGGGAGGAGATGAGTGCTGAGGGGTTCTGTGGAGAGGAGTTGAGTGCTGAGGGGTTCTGTGGAGAGATGAGTGCTGAGGGGTTCTGTGGAGAGGAGTTGAGTGCTGAGGGGTTCTGTGGAGAGATGAGTGCTGAGGGGTTCTGTGGAGAGGAGATGAGTGCTGAGGGACTCTTTGGAGAGATGAGTGCTGAGGGGTTCTGTGGAGAGGAGATGAGTGCTGAGGGACTCTTTGGAGAGATGAGTGCTGAGGGGTTCTGTGGAGAGGAGATGAGTGCTGAGAACGTCTCCTCTGTTGCAGCTGCAGGCTGGACACAAGGCTGGCATTGCTATGGGGCTCCTGCTGCTGGTCCTGCTGATTGCTGGGGCTGTCTTTGTTGGCTACCACTTCTACAGCCACAGAGCCAGGCCCTTCCAGTTCCACTACTTCAAGGTAAGGAGCACTTCAGTGTCCGGTTGACTGCAGCATGAACAAAGGCTACATACGTTTGAAAAATTGGTTTGGCAAGAGAGCCTTTTCTCTTGTAAGAGCCTTTTCATCTGTTCACCCGGCTTCCATGGGGTTAAGTCAAAATACATGGTCATCACTCAGAATTCATAGCACATTTCATGCAAATTCAAAACCAAGACAGGAGCCACTTCTTTACCCAAAGGCTTGTGGAAGTGCAAAACAAGTGACAGTCATGTTTGTGAATTTAATAACCTGGT
The DNA here is from genome assembly GCF_055471065.1 of Atractosteus spatula. Lineage (NCBI taxonomy): Eukaryota > Metazoa > Chordata > Actinopteri > Semionotiformes > Lepisosteidae > Atractosteus > Atractosteus spatula. The sequence goes on from NC_142713.1 coordinate 58,686,040, forward strand.
TTCTTTCAAGACACAGCTGTAGGTGATCCTGGTGTTAATTAAAAACTAACGACCAAACAGGCTTAATAAACATTATTATTATTGAACACTGCAGGGTTGGAGTTACCCTTACTGGGTTGCAATAAGGATAGACGGACCCAATGGCTTCCTCTTGTCAATAACCTTTCTGACGACTCATGTTTTTGGCTTCCTTTTGTAGTCTGATGAAGGGGACGACGCGGCTCCTGTGGAATCGAACCCCAGCATCTGCAACCCCATGTATGAGGCCTCCCACCCTCCGCAGAGCTGTGGCTTTGCTGGGCTCACGGTGAGTGGGCGTGCAGGGCACTGTCCTGTAGCAGGAGGTGGCTCAGTCTTGTCTCACTATCCCCCAATGCAAACAGCAATCTGAGTGCTATCCACACCACCCTCTGGAGGGGCTGTAGGAACCTTCTGTTCGATGGTGTTTAGGGTTTAAATGCTGATGTCTTGGCCTCTGAGAGGTTTAGTGAATGATGTGCAGTTCTGATGCTCATTTAGCCTGCAAAGTCTGTCTTGGGGGGCTGTCTGCATGCCTGCATACATGACTTTAACAATATTATTTGCTGGAAATAAACCAACATCAAAGCACTTCGTAATTAGTTTAATCCAATGCTTGTCTAGGTGTTGCTGAAGCAAATGTGAGGCCATTGAACATGAGATCCACATAATAACTTGAGAGCTTTATATTAATGATTGGAAATTAAGTTATTTAGGACATCAGTGCCACTTCGTACCTTGTGCCTGATGGAAACATATTATCATGGAGTGAGCAAAAACTAAGTTTAACATCTGCAAGGCAGTAGGAGCTCGAGTCTTGCCGTGATGAGTCTGAACCGCAGAGGGCTATATACAAAAGAGATCTGGATGTTTATGTACACTTCTTCAAAGATCAGATCAAGACAATATGCTAAATCTCTTTAATCTTGAAAGGAGGTCAACAGGAAATTTGATCAGAATATATCAGATCCTGAGGGGTTTGGAGAGAGTACTACCCCAGGGTACTAATCCATACTTAATTGTGGAACAAGGACGTCAGGACCAGATTAGAGACCAAGAAGTAATTCATTTAGGACAGAATATAAATATCACTTCTTTACACAAAGAGTTGTCTGGGTTTCATGAACAGGCTTCCCAGCAATATTGCTGTGGCTCAAACTCTGAGCACTCTTCGGAAACAGCTGGATGAATATTTCTAAACTAGTGAACAAGCAAGATGGGCCTGACGAGCTCCCTGCAATCCTTCTCTCATTCTGAAACAGTCTGTTTGAAACCACAGCACTTTGTGCCATTTATTTAATATCTGAAGCATGTCTGTGTGATGGCAGGACTCTGACAAACACCAGGTGGTGAACAGTGGCCCCTACGACCTGTTCCAGGACAGCTGAAGAACACTTCTCCCCAGCTGAAGACACCCATAACCCGGCTGGGACGTGCAGTTGCTCATGTTGCCACGCGGGGACAGCACCTTCTCTACAGCTGTCCTGAGTGGGACTAAATCTGGAGCGAAGCTGCCAGTTCCCTTCAAGAAACCTTCTCTGAGATTTTACATGAAAGTCACTGTCTGAACAAAAAATGGATTCTCAAGCTTAATCGCTTTTCCACATTATCCACGTATCCGTATTTTTGGTAATATATACATTTTCTTTTAACTTTAATCAACACACTGAGCAGTTGAGAACATTCCACAGGTGGAAACAAGGTGGTTTGTACCTGGAAAGAGCCGATTTTATTGTATTCCTTTCATGATTCAATTATATAAAGAGTAAAGGTCTTTGAAAGTACTGTACTTTTCAGACATCACACGAGTTACACTGAATGGGTCATGGAATTGTAATTTCACAATATTAAAAAAGGCAAAATTCTGAAGACAAAGATCAATTGTTACTTAATTTGACTGTCCAGTTTGAAAAAAAAATCCAAAAACAAGCAGAGGACAACAAATCACAATCTCTTCATCTCTGTTGTATGGTTTCATAACAGTTCAATTGGACACGCACTGATTAAACTTAAAGATTTTTTTAATTCAGTATGCTTGTGAAATTATTCAAGGCTCTCAAAATACATTTCACAGACTGTCTCTGAGCAAACTGCTTGATCTGCAGATAAATTCTTGTCTCGACTCCCTCCATATTGGAATCTTGCGTTTCTCCGTTATGTGGCCGATGTTCTGCAGCGTGAGTGGAGCACCCACCTGCCTGTGGGTGAAACAGGATGGGCAGAGGACTCCCATCAGAGCAGTGAAAGCGACTGCAATGTAGCAGCAGAGCTTAGCCTGGAACAACCCCATTTCTCTGGAGGGCTTCAGGGTTTCACTTCGTTCTATCAGTACCCGTTAATCAAATTCAAGGAACAACCTCCATGTTCAGTACGGGGGGGGGAGTATAAATACTGACCTACTCAATTAACTTCAATTAAGTTAATGAATTCCCTGCGATATCTTAGCACTTTCGAGGAGAATGAGAGTTACAAGGCATTCATTCATTTTCTAACTGCCTTATCCAGTTCAGGATCGCAGAGGAGAGCTGGAGCCGCTCCTGATAAGCAATAGGTACAATGCAGGGCCCACCCTGGACAGGACGCCAGACCATCACGGGACACGTGCAGATATATACATACACACACACGCCCTGGACAGGACGCCAGACCATCACGGGACACGTGCAGATATATACATACACACACACGCCCTGGACGGGACGCCAGACCATCACGGGACACGTGCAGATATATACATACACACACACACGCCCTGGACAGGACGCCAGACCATCACGGGACACGTGCAGATATATACATACACACACGCCCTGGACAGGACGCCAGACCATCACGGGACACGTACAGATATATACATACACACACACGCCCTGGACAGGACGCCAGACCATCACGGGACACGTGCAGATATATACATACACACACACGCCCTGGACAGGAAGCCAGACCATCACGGGACACGTGCAGATGCACGCACGCATGCACACACATGCCCTGGATAGGACGCCAGACCATCACGGGACACGTGCAAATACAGACACCCACACCAGGGCCAGTTTTCCCAGAAGCCAACTGACCTACCAGCACATCTTCGGACTGTGGGAGGAAGCTGGAGCACCCGTGGGAAACCCAGGCAAACACGGGGAGATCATGTGAACTCCACGCAGATAGCTCCCCATGTCCACAATTGAACCCAGGGCGCCAGCACAGAAGGGCAGCAACACTAACCACTGCACTTCTGTGCCACCTGCTGTTACAACCATGGGCTGGAAATGATCTTTAACTGCATATAGGAAAGGGACACAAGAACAACTCTCCCCGCCAACACGCACCATCCCGTCTGAGCCCAACCCCACAGTCTGCTGAAAGCAGCACCTCGTGGCCTTTATGGGGGGAGATTCTGACTTAGAGGCGTTCAGGTCGTTCAGTTATCTTCGCATCACAGGCTCCTCATCCAAGCACCCGTGGATCCTCTCGGACTGAGCAGGATCGCTACAGCAACCACACGTCACCAGAGGGGTAAAACCAACCTCATCTCGGGGCGGCCCAGAGCTGAGGCTCAGACACTGCTGCCAGGACAGAGAACCACGCTGACTGGGCGAGGAGGGCTAATTAAATTAATAACGCAAGGCAGAAGAATAAACCTCTCTGCCACACAACAGCAGTTATCTAATCAACCCGTAATTTATTTATAATACAGAATTCTGAATGATTACTTATCATACAAAGCTAACAGACCCGACAAACATTCTGTGAACAGGAAACGCAGCAAAATGTCAGGAGAACGAAGGCTTTGCTGTGACTATACGTTGACAACATCTTATATAATACGGTCCATGCAGAATGTTCACTTTTTCTCAAAAAGCCATTAATCAAAACAGCATACACATTGATAATCCACCATAAACCAAGGTGCTAAAATAGTAAAGGCATGTTTCATAGAGGTTTGGGGGCTAATTTACTGTAGATTTTAATTAAAATCATCTTCATGTAAATAAAACATTACCGTTATACAGTACTGTACATGTCCACGCTGTGTATATTAAGATGTAAAATGTGTGATTTGCCTTTGCAGCATATACAATGCACATAAAATTCAAACTCCAAACACATTTCAGTCATTAAACAAAACAATAAAATCCACATAAAAATGTAAATAGACAAACGATCAACCTCTTCCTTATAAAAATAACATCTTTTACATTCTGTTTAAATAGCCTGAATGTAGCATGTTTAAAGTAAGAAATACAAGTCTAAGAGAATAAAGGAGTCCAGCCCTGTTTCTCCCTGTGCAAAACATGGCCTTTTTCACCCCTAGCAGTGCAAACAGTGCGGCTGTGTGTTGAGTCAAACAGAAGGCAATGCATTAGATTCAGGAAAGAAGCAAGATTTAGTTTCTGTGTTCTCTATCCCAGTGACTTTCACCTCCTGCTAAGTCACCATTTTCTTTCATGCGTACTCCCAAACCGATTATCTCCTGCAAGCCAGTTCATCTTTCCTTCATGTAAAGGTTGTCAGACACAACAGGGATAAATTTAATCACGTGGCCTCCATCCTCTGGGATGGATTTCCACATAGCGCGATTTTTAGGACCCATTTACAGTGGAAACAAGGAGTCAAAGTCCGTTATCCAGCCCATCGAGAAGGTGAGCAGGTTCTACAGAGCTGTTGCGTTATATTTAAAAGCCACAACATGCAAACAGGCACAAGGCTTCAAGAGCACAGCAAGTAGCCACATTACGGAAAAGGAAGCACTACGGCGACCTGGACAAGATGTTAATGGACGGCTCTCCTCTCTCCCGGCCTGTCCAAGCACAGCTTGAGGGTGCAGGCCTGGCTACGCCATGACCGTCTCCCAGCCTGGCCGGCCTCTACTTGGCCTGGGCCATCTCTGCCAGGCGTGGCGTCTTGAAGAAGCCGGCGCCCATCTGGCCAGGCCAGACCGGGGCCTCGTGCTGCAGGGGGGTGCGGCAGGGGAAGAAGGTGTGGTGCAGGTTGTAGTTGAGCAGGCAGCTGAGGGAGGCCATGTAGATGTCCGCAAACCTGGAGAGGCGCCGGGAGAAGTACGTGGGGTTGTGGGAAGTCCTGAAGAGGCTCCCGAACTGAGGGTTGAAGATGTCCTTCGTCCTCGACCTGCCAAAAGTCCAATGAAGGTAGGTCTGTTTAGTTTAAGTGCTGTCTGTACCGATAACTGCCTATAAATGGCCGAATATGGAATGTCAACGCTTATATCTGTTGGGAGAAATTTTCCTCACTTCCCCCTTAAAAGACAGTCAAGAGTCTGTCTCAGACGTTAACAGTTTTTATTTCCTGTGCATGGGAGCGAAACACACACAAAGATGCTCGGTGTAGTTTTCCCCAAAGTAATTAAACTAGAGCAGTCCTTAAATATCTTTCTTTTATTTATCTTGCTTCCCTGTGCTTACAAGATTGGCAGACCAAACTCACAAAGTTTCTGACCATTATAAAGGACAGGGCTGTTCAGACGTAGTACCTGTTTATTTGTTACCCATTTAACCACTTTCACAGACCACAGCATCTCCAAAACACTGAATTATTAAATACAAACCCTTTTGGTAACACATTCTTTTCTCAGCACTGTATCCCAGCTCGGACAGGATATAAAACGTCACTTCATGAGCTATAAACTCTACCAAGTTCTTCCATGAGTCTCAGCCTCAATCACCTCATAGCTTCTCTCTCCTTGATCCACTCCTGCAAGACCATCTGGGACTCAGCATCTCTGTGCACCTTGGAGCAAAGGCAAATAATAATGTCATACAGCGCCCTTAACAGTACATCAGCACAACGCACTGTACAATAAAACAGTCAACTAGAGAGACGGATATACAAAAATTAAAAGGGCAAATTAAACAACTGCAAACTAGAGGATAAAAATGAGTGCTGATATGGGATTTGAAAGTGCTAATGTAATTAGCTGGTCTACCAGTGTTCAGAACCTAGTTCTGAGAACTGGAAGAAGACCAGTTGGCAGAGCACACAGGATGTGTTGGTGTGTTAACAGGCACCGATATAGTTTAGAGACTATTCAAGCCCTTAGAGGTTTGTAGCTCTATTCTGAATTTTAATCTGAAATCCAGTGCAAGGAAGTAAAATCCGATAACTGCTCTGCATTTTAGTTTTGTTTGAAATCTGGACTGAGTAATAAAAGTGCTGCAAGTTAAGAATTAGTTTGGAAACACCAGCGCACACTTCAGCACAGTACGGACACCTGTAAAAAGCAAGAGCAGGCATTAGCTGTTCTGCAGCAGACAGATCAGACCATTTGGCCATCTAGCTGGTTTTGTAGTTAACACCTGATTGATCTGAAGATCTCATCCAGTGGTTTATTCAATGAAGCCAGGATTTCAGCTTCAAGAATGTGGCTGGGTAACTGTTCCAGATGCCCATAAGCCCTTGGGAAGAGAAGAGCCCTCTATTTTCAGATATAAACGCTCTTCCACATAGTTTCCACTGGTGTCCTCTGGTTTATGTTTCACTGTTTATTCTGAAGTCCGCTGGGCTGAATTTGTCAGTGCCTTTGAGGATTCTGAATACCTGGATCCTGCACTCTTCTAGTCGTCTCTGATTAAGACTAAAAAGCTTGAGGGCTTTTAGTCCGTCAGTGCAGGTCATTCCCTTAAGCCCTTAATGCGTCTGTGTACTTTTCTCTGGACTGATTCCAGAGCAGCAATACCTTCTTTGTAATTGTAGAGTTTACACAATATTCTTAATGAGGATAGCGCACTGTAAAGTTTTAGCACACGTATCCTTTACATCAGGTGTATGGATGTTAATGTATATATTTATGTTTTTTCATATTTGCAACATCTTGCAAGGTTCGGGTCCATTTGACCTCACGCCTCCTGACCCGAGTACTAAGACTGACTTGAGGAACATCAATAGTCAAACTAGGGTTGACGTACAGTATATGTGGTGCTGATATGGAGATCCACTTAACATACAACACTGCTCAGTTACTTAAGGGACAGAGTCACTTTTGGGCTAAGACACATTTACCTCTCAAAAACAGCTTTCTTCCTTGGCTGGGAATATTCACATAACTCAACAAACGGTATTTAACACAAAAACTGAAACAACTTGGGGCTCCAAATGGCTCTACTTCAAATAATGCCAGTTACATACTGGGCTGTTTTTAAACAAGATATCTAAATAATACCTAAATTATTTGTTGTTATTTCTTTACACTAAGACATGCCCAAAATGTGATTCTAGTTCCCTGTATTCTGCAGTCTGTACTGGTCTTTTTCGTCTGTATCTCAAGAATAAAAACAGGATTCTTGGAATGAGGTCAAGGTTTCATGGCAATACTCTGCCAGAATGTTCCAGCCCATAAAATCCATTTCAGGTGGTTTGATCCTGCACAGTGACTTTCACTGGTGCAGATTTTCAGGACTTATTTCTGACATAAGAGGTGTGGAGCCTGATACCCTCAGAACAGAAACAATGAAGAGAAGGATCTCTGCCTTAATCGTGAAGCAGAGGTCTCCAAGTACAAACACACAGGAGGCTTAAACCAAATACAAAAACTTAAATCCACTCACTATATAAACTGAGCCGCAGCTATGATTTAATCAATACAAATGTAAAATTTTAACTTAGTGCATCGTGATTTGTGATGCTGAGATGAAAATCCTCAACGAGAAACGTTTCTCACAGCAAAGACAAGCTTGCCTGTGTACACTTGTGTGACTAAAGATTGACCTTTCCAACATTTCACCATCATGTTCTTCCAATAATAAAACGTTTGCTTTGGCTGAACAGTGTAGACCCATCTTCCCTTTCTTGGTTTGGCCAAAGCCAACAAACTCTACGAGATTACCAGTTTCCTTGCTGGTCTGTACAACATCATTACCAGACCAGTCAATCTCTACAGCACTTCCCCGTCTCGTACTGTACGCCTAAAGCACTAAGCAGAAGGAACGCTGAGTGCTTAATTAACAGATCTCTTAGTTTTAACGATGTAACATCTTCAACGGGAAATAGTCTTTCTGAGAGAGTAAAGAAAGCAGAGCACTCAGGGTGCGATATATCTCCCAAACATCTAAAAGGACGTTTCAAAATCAGTCATGTACAAATCCTTGAAGCCTTTGTTTTTGGACAGATTTGTATTATCAAACAATACTAAAATGTGGAGCGAATTCAGTTCTGAAGATGAGAAAAGGTATCTGATAACGCTGTCAAAGTCCTTTCGCTCGCAAAACGTAATCTGATTGTACTTAAGAGCATAAAAATGGTTAAAAAAGAGAGGATCACACTTGGCCTATGAAGGCCGTTATGGAGTCAGTGGTTAATTGATCCAAAGATCTTATCCAGCCATTTCTTGAATGAAGCCAAAGTAGAGGCTTCATTCTTGCCATAAGACTCCCTCTACTAAGATAAGACAAGATGACTTTATTGGCCATATACAATTTCTTGCATTAGGAATTTGTCTTTTCACATATCCCAGCTTGCTCTCCATGAGACACACAGACAGGGAGAGAAGCTTGGGGTCAGAGCGCAGGGTCAGCCATTTATACAGTGCCCCTGGAGAAGTTGGGGATAATGCCTTACCGCCAGGTCATTTTAATGGGTCTTTTCCTGCAAGAAGAGGCTACAGGCGACATTTCAATCTCTTTGAGAAGAAAGAATGAAAACATGCCAACGTGGCACGAAGCCAGCAGTAATCCCGCACGGCACCTTTGCTAAGAAAACAATACCATCGACAGCTCCCCATTTCAACAAAGCCACCCAAGAGGGATGGATTTCTTTTAGCCAGTGACTTTTTCCCTTCTTTTCTGGGCGTGTTTAAAGCACCAGCCTGCACCCACCAGCTGCCCTGCAGCTGTACTGACCTGCATGTGTTCCAGCAGCATGGTGAGGCCTTGCAGCCATGTCACCGTGTGAACGTACTCCTCCGTGTTCATGATCTTGATCTCCTGCCGGAGCTCCGGGATGATGGCGCCAGTCCTCCAGCCATGCTTCAGAGTCAGGTCCTGGAAGTGAAGGCAACTGAGCTCTCAGGACGCGGTGTTCAGCACCGCATCCACCCTTTCCCTGACTCTACACCCCCTCGTGCAGCGGCAACTACAGGCATCTCCTGTCAGCTCACAATCACAACCCCTCACTCTACACCCCCTCGTGCAGCGGCAACTACAGGCATCTCCTGTCAGCTCACAATCACAACCACTCACTCTACACCCCCTCGTGCAGCGGCAGTTACAGGCATCTCCTGTCAGCTCACAACCACAACCCCTCACTCTACACCCCCTCGTGCAGCGGCAGTTACAGGCATCTCCTGTCAGCTCACAACCACAACCCCTCACTCTACACCCCCTCATGCAGCGGCAGTTACAGGCATCTCCTGTCAGCTCACAACCAATCACTCTACACCCCCTCGTGCAGCGGCAGTTACAGGCATCTCCTGTCAGCTCACAACCACAACCCCTCACTCTACACCCCCTCGTGCAGCGGCAGTTACAGGCATCTCCTGTCAGCTCACAATCACAACCACTCACTCTACACCCCCTCGTGCAGCGGCAGTTACAGGCATCTCCTGTCAGCTCACAATCACAAACCCAGAAATGAATTGGGTTCATTGCTAAAAACCTGATCTTATTAAAGCAGGCTTTCACTGTCGCGCGAACGAACACAAAAAATGGATGCAATAAATGGGACAAATAGAGAAAATGTCATTCAAACTAATACAATAATATTACAGTTTTATACAAGAGCAATACAATATTTCATAGGATAAATACAGAAATCATAAACAAGTCTGCACTTACGGCCAGATCACTGTAGATGTGATCCCCAAAATACAGCACTTTGGATCCTCTCCAGCCTGTCAGCCTCAGAAACTCATACAGGTTGCCCTGCAGGGAGAGGAGACAGATCAGGGAAGTGAAAAGGACCCGAGGAGCAAAGCTGAAAACACAAATCTAATCAGCAAGGACTAATCCACTATCAGGTACATGTAGTTAACAGGCTAGAAATGTGAGGTCTTGAACGTCTTGGAGCAAATCTTCATTACTGCAATGAAGCTCCAGCTCCAGATATACAAAGGGCAAACTCTTACTGCAATGCAGAGGATTGCATGTTGCTTGCAAAAGCGCCGAAAATTAAGCAACATATTCCCACAAACTTTTTACTAAGGAGTGTAACAATTGTGTAGATCAAAAAAGAAATCGAGAAATAAACCGAATACAATTACATTTCCAAAGGCGAACTGGCACACCGCTGTTGCCTCTCTTCTGTACAGACGTATTTCATCTCGGTTTGGCCCGAGTCGGGCGATCTCCTTGGCGTGGTGCATCTCGAGGAGCACAGCGACAGCAGAGGGGGTCTCACCTGTTTGTAAATCTGTCCCTTCTCCAGACGGTGAATCCTGTCCCACAACAGCACCCCTTTGTCCGTCACCCTCCGGAACGGCCTGCAAGGGTACCGCCATCGTTACACAGGGCCCCGCCAGCGTAGAGGACAATGGGAGGAAGTGAAGTGGAACCCCAGATTAAGGCACCCCGCTTTGTGAATCTGTCACAGCTTTTTTTGGAAAGGTTGGACGGTCAATTTAATTGGTTCTTTTACAAATTTATGGAAATGTATAAGGGAAACTGGTTTGTTTGAAAGAATAACCAGTTCAACGGATATTTTGAGAAAATAACCCCGGATGTAAAAAAATATATATCTACTGGCAATGAAACTGTAACTTCAACTCTACGTCATTTTCTGTGCAAAATCGGTTTATGCAAACCGAGAGGATGTGCCGTTTCCCAGACCTATGCTGTCGTAATATGTTATTTACCATAGTAACAGTGTAACTGCAATCACTGCAGCGTCTTAAACAATAAGTTCCTACAGTAGCCCTGCTGCAGGCGTTCTGTGATTTACAAGCATTTTGGAGCTGTAAAATGGAGCATTTACTTCACCATAAATAAAACACTTAAAAATAGACAGAATTACAGAAAGATTTTAGGCTTCCTTCCTTTTCTTTTTTCTATATTCATTATTTACGATAAAAAACGTACGTAATTCTTTTGGAAGGCGCCCTGACAGCAGCTGGTGGGTTTTTCTTTCCTACTCGCTCAAACCGCTGGTCACAAGCCAGAGCCCCCGCTCTGCAAAAGCGAGCGATTTCCGCGAGGGAAGAGCTTCTCTGGGAGCGAGCCCTCCAGGAGGAGCGGGCTGGTGTCTGCAGGGAGGAGGGAAGCTGGATGCAGAGAGGTCCGTGACTGAACGTGACCAGAGGACTGTCCAGGGACTTGAATGCGACCAAGTTCCTCGCTCCCACTACATGCAAACTACATGTTTGCCCCTTGATTTCGAATTGTGCAGTGTAGACAGCTTCCTCCTAAACTATATTTTTTTATTCTTGCTTAACTACATGATACTTCAATAGATGAAAGGAACTGCTCCACATTGGTGTAAAATCTAGTCACACACACTTACTTCCTCCTGTCATTAAAAAAGCCAGGCTTGTCTGCCTGTACAATGACGACGTCAAAGAGGTCTCTCCAGTCCTTCCCCACGATGTAGTTCATGCCTCTGTCCCTAGGAAACAACACAAGAAAAGTTTCATGAACAGGATGGGGCAGAGATGCAGCCTGTCACCTCTCCGACAACCAGTCAGGAAGTGCAGAACCTACAGAACACACCCACAGGCACAGCATGCCTGCTCGTGCACAGCTCAGACAAGAGCTACCTACAGCAGCTTCTAACTTCTGCAAGATTTTGGTTTAATTCAATTCGATTTAATTCACCGCAAAGCATGGGAAATATCCACACAAATGTCTGTAAAATCAACAATCTTTATAAAACTCTAGTTCAATAACATATAAGTAAATATATTATCAATTCCACTAAGAAATATGTCACACAATACAACACTGGTTTCATGTTGCTTCCACAAACAGCCATGCAAGGGTCTGTTTAGGATAAGCAAGTGAAATGCCTCCTACAAACATCTCATCAAGTTACAACACAACAGGCATCGACTTTACACTTACACAAAGTCGAAAGGACTGTTAGTTATCAGAAACATCTTCTTCCCATTATCTGACAGCTTGCTCAGAACAGCATGGGTCAGCTCACCATAGCAGATGTACTTTTCTAAACAGAGGGACAAAGCCAGTTACGCAACAACCCTGTACCAGCAAACAGCAAAACCTCCTAAAAACAACATTTGGAAGTTCAGCTTCATAAGAGCACTCTAAAAAAGTACAAAGGCAGAATAAGAGGTAGACTGCAGAATTTTAAATGCAGAGCCTTAACTGTGGGCAGAAAAGTCGTGTCCATCTTCCTTAACATCCCTGTACACAGAGGCCACTGAACGAACATCACTGTTAAAAACATGTAAAGCCAAGTGTACCACTACTATAAACTGATTTTTTTTTAAAAAAGGAACACAAACTGTTTATATTACGTGTTGAAATGACCAGTTGTGTGTTGTTCAGGTCTCTGCTCACAGCAACAAGCCTCAGGACCGCAGCCAGGGGAGAGTAAGGAGGTGGAGTCAGACTCCTCCCACCCACCTATGAGCCAATCATCTTTCACCACGTCACAGGGGCACAAGGAAGATCACCTCCAATTGGAAGAGAGGCACATCCTTCAATGTGCCTACAAACGCTTGGTCACCTCAGGAGTCCTGTGTCCTGCGTCGCTCAGAGCACATTGCACACTCTGATTTGGGCCATCTCGGTCCCAGTCGGCTAGCGATTTTGGCCCAGGCTTGAGCCTGCGGCCACAGAGCTCAATCTGAGCTCCGACAGGGAAAGCCACTCACTAGGCCCACATACTGCAAGTGTATCCTGCCCCTCACATCCCTACAGGCTGAGGGATGCAGCGATGATTTTACAGGTCACAAAAAAAAGGCAACAATGCTTTTAAGATCCGAGACTCTGAAGCTCTCAAAAGTTCCCCCTTCGGCATAAATTTTACAAACTGATAAAAAAAAACAACAGATTGCCAAAGCTCACTAAGCTCACACACGTTTTACAGGCCCAAAGCCCCAGTGTCAGCCGCTGCTGTTTCCAGCTCTGGGAAAACAATCCCAGATCCCAATCCCAGTTCTTCCACCCCCCAACACGACGTTACCAATATCTGCTTCCACCGCCCGGTACATGATGCCCCTCACATGGACGTCTCCAATCGCCTCCTGGTCAGCAGAAGGGAAACAACATGGCATCAGTCAGAGCAACACTGCCGGCTGCTGAGTAACACAGGGCAGAGAACTGAACATGCAGCACAACCCTACCATCTCCCACAGCTCGTATGTGAACTAACAAAAACCACCACAGCACGACTGACCGGCAGGCTACTGAAAGCGTAGTGTATAAAATGTAGACACAAGACAGCTGAAGCACGTTTGTACCAAATTGTCTTTTAAATTCATAAACCGAGAATCTATTTCCATGAAATGTCAAAAATAAGATCATCTGAATTGCAATGATATTGCTGAATATACCAGGCATCCGGTGTAGTCTGGGATTTGTATCCTATTGGCCAGACACAATGAACATCAGGATGACAAAGAGCACAGACACGCAGAGAGTAAAGTGACAGTCCGTGTGCTCACTGGAAAGATGCAGGCAATGGACAAGCCTCAGATCAGAGGACGTTAACACGCAATCTCACTGAAGGACTTTCAGATACGCGTCTCAGTCTCAGGGCCTGCAGGGGCCAGACTGCAAGGGAAGAAGCTGCCTGCTACAGGATTACTCACACAGCTGATGTGAAATGTGAGAGCATGTATGAGCTGCTTATTTGAAGAGCAGTCAAATTCATTTCCTAATTAAGTGAAGGTCAACTTTGCTCCCAGCTGCGGACACGTTGGCAGTTTTCATGGTAAAAATGTAAAAAGAGGGTGTGGTGTACAAGCAGGCGGTGATTCCAGGCAGTACTTTTCTACTACAAATAAATCCGAAAGGCTCCTATGCTAAAAATATAACCTTTCAGCACAGGGCTATAAAAACAAAGATGAGAAGATTTTTCTCCTACTCTAATGTCACAGAGAAGAAATCTGTCACAGAGAATGTGTCTCCCACAGTTTAGCACCTTGACATCCTTATAGAGGTGGACGGGCTCGTAGTCGATGTTGTGCTTCATGAAGTAATCGTTGACGCAAGAGAGCAGAGTCATCTCAGGCAGGGAGAAGATGTCCATGAACTGCTTCATGGTGTGGCCGTGGGAACTCTGCAACACGGACAAATATAATTAAACTGAATCGTGTTTCCGAGCAATTCAATTCAATTTATTTTTATATGGCGCCTTTCACAACAAGGTTGCCCCCAAGGCGCTTAAGAATGCAAGTGACCAGACATGTTGTCAATACAGAACAGAAAAGACCAGAGGACAAATGGAGGAGAGGAACCAAAAAGGAGAAAAAAAAACTCTAGGGGTCCAAGGTCAACTGGTTGCCCAACCCCTTTGGGCATGCTAACATTAATTAAAAGAAAAAGGAAATAAATGAGTGTGGGTATTAATCCATCCATCCATCCATCCATCCATCATGTCTTCTGTGTGATAGTACTCCATGCAGATCTCTGTAGACCAGTAAATTCCTCCTAAACGATAGCTATATCAATTGCTACTGCCAATTATTCTGTTTTATTGTCGTCTTCCAGTTTTCATTTTCAAACCTTCCCTACACAGCAGACACACTTGTTTTAGAGCCTTAGATGTACCATCAGCTTACACTAGAGAGCTGGAGAACACCAACAGATGAGAAATAATGAGGCTCTTCACCATCTGTTGAACAACATCATGTCGTCACGATGTCCACAACCACCTGGACTCCAGGCCGATCACCGAATACTGGTGCAGTTTCTCATGCCACTATCTAGTGTTCGGGGCCAGAAGTGGCTCACCCAGTGAGGGTCTCTGTGCTGGGAACAGGCGAGCCCTGAACAATCTGGCAGAGCCCACCAAGTCCCTGGGGAATAAGAAACCACTGAATTGGCCGTCTGCCCCCTGAGCTACAGGAGCTGGAGTCGGCAGGGGAACTCCTAGTTCGACACGAAACCAGGCAGCCCCCGTCATCAGCCCTGTGCCTCTAGCCTGTGGTTCAGCAGAGCAGCACAGGCATTTCACAGCTGAAACCTATAGATTAAAGACTTTTCAAGACAACCGTCAACTTAAAAGAAAAAGAACAGGTCAATTGCTGGAGCCATTACCACAGTAACTGCAGACTTCAGATTACAAGTAGGAGAAGCCTGCAGTGATTTTAAAACGTTGTGCAAAATTACGTGCTTCACACCATGCTGCTCCTACTCAGAACAGTGAGCTCCCAACTCGTGGCTATGCAGTTAATGTCAAAAAGGGGATCCTATTTCATCTATCGTGGCTGCCTCTCTGCCATTTTACTTCTAAGACTTCAAAACAACCACTGCCACAAGAACCACTACATGAATTCACCTGTAACCTGTCAAGCTACAACACTCCTAGATCTGCTTCAGACCGGCACCTCCCATCTTGCAGTAATACTTGACGAGACCTCGGACAGCTAACATCGCCATCTCTTCGGCCAATGAACTCCTAGCGAGGTGGGTATCATCATAAACTTGCCCCTTCGTTTAGTTGTATGGGCAGGGACATGCTTAGAAGCTTTCAAAACTGGCTGCAGCTGTCTGGATGAATTATATTTTTGGTCAAAAATTCAAATTACACAAAGTTCTCGATTTACATGGCAGATGGATTTCTGACAGATGCCTGCCGTGTAACTCAAAAACACGTAATATAAGAACGAATGTTCCATAAGCACGGGAACATGACTTATTCGTCACTCCCTGCATCACTGGGGGGAAGATTTCTTGCTTTCTCTCTCCAGGTCATGGACTGAGCAGTAGTACTCTCTCCCTCTCTACCCCCTCCATGATCAGCACACACGTATTAACCCTATGAGCCCGCACAACTGCTCTCCTGCTCCTCCATCCCTCAACAGACACAGAGGGGGAAAATAAGGGAAAATCTCTGCAATATCATGAATGATGATTCACTCTAAGTGTTCACACAACAGCCAAGAACTAGTTGCTTCCAAATTACGTAAGATTATGGGGACATAAAGACTTCAGGAACCAAACCCTTACATAACCCAGGGAGTGGGCGTACAGATATTTTTTCCTTATTTAACCTTTTAGTTGATTATTAATTGTAGACTGTTTTGTTTAATCCTTTTACCAAATGTTAAGATTAGTGATTTTTTTTGGTTTTAAAAATGATTTTAAATGTTTTATTTACAAATTCCACACAATGAAGCTCTTTTTTTAGGACACAGTAGCTTACTCTGTGTTCTGGTTTTCTTGATTTTATTTTAGATGTTGTACTATATAAACACAAGGCACAGCCTAAGACAATAAAGGTTTTAAGGTCGTATTTAATAAGTGAGAGACAAGGGGAGTTGAAGGGTACCCGTCTGTGTAAGGTCTGGGTACCTAACATGTCAAAAAGCTCACTCCCCATAATTTTCTATCCTTTTATTTCATTCTGTTGATGCATGTTTTTGCACATCTGATGTTGTTTTGCTCATTACCTGTTACCTGATGTTGTTTTGCTCATTACCTGTTGTTGCTTTTGCACATTGCCTGTTGTCTCTGTCTTTCTTTTATTATACAACTGTAATGTTGATTTGTTTTGTACTACTTATCCTCTGAGAGCTAGTTAAATAGCATTCTGTTATACCATATACCTGTATATGAGTATAATGACAATAAACTTGAACTTGACTTGACTGTGTGTCTCCCAAGCGATTCTATTGATCCCACCACAAAGCTGGTACGCCCCTATACTGTCTATACATTATGGCAGGTTGGCTGTTGCTTGCTGCGACAAAGCACATTAAATTGAGAACTAACTCATTATACATTAAGAAAAGTATATATTCGAGCTGTTAAACCAAAAATGCTCAAAGTAAAAGCATGTAAAGTACCAAACTATTTGTACCTGTTTTTAGATCAGATGATCTTTTGAAAAATACGCCTTCATACCTCTTAACTCTTAAAGACTGGGACTGCTCATTGTTAAACTGTTTGTTATTCATAAGAAACATTCTTACAGAGAAAACCTCTGAGGTAAAATAAGTTAAAATAATGAGTGACCAGAGTAATGTGAATACCATAATTGTGAGCATGATAATCTGAGCGTCCAATGGATCTCATAACAAATTCAAAAGGTTGTTGGGAAAATGTTAAAATCTGTATTGATTGCATGCACTCTGACATTTACTGAATAGGCACTACATATGTAAATTAATTCCGCTGACTAACACTGGTCACGACAGCACTGATCAACCAGGGGTTTGCTGTGGAAGACACTGGTCTGCAGCATGTGTTTTAGAATCAAGACCAGCCAGGGCCGGATTTGGGTGTTCGTAGGCCCTGGGCACTTTCACTCTGAAATGTGCAAAAAGAGGGGTGAACGCCAGTTGAATGACGTCGATTGACATGATGCACTTTAAACTACTCTCATGCTAAACCACCTGATTGATGGAGCGAGTCGAGCGACTGTCACTTCGATACTTCTAGTTTCTAGAACAGCCACTAGATACCGTATGATTATTGATTTGGAGCGCCTAGAATCGATCGCAAGCAGGTCGTTTCAGCTTGTTTCTCGTGAGTCACTAGTGTCTCCCTCCTTCGTAGGCCCTAGGCACTGTGCCTGCAGGGCCGGATGGGAAATCCGGCACCGAGACCAGCTGCAGATACCATCGTGTGGGACTCTGTCCCCTAGTTCTCAGGCAGCCTGGACAAGCAGGGGCTGTTCCCTGGTCTCTGAGCCCCAGATGCCATGTCACCCCAACTCATCCCACTAAATGGCAACAGACGTCCACACCGAACCGGTTGCATTCTCATCTGGCGAGAAAGCATATAATGAATAAACAGCAGAGCATGTAAGAAACTTTCCTATCCTTTATTGTCTAAAACCATACATACCGTACAGTATATAGAGCACTGTTCGCTTACTGCTCACATTACTGCTGCTGGATATTCTAAGTCCCAGTGTCATCCTGGCTATTTCCGTATTCAACTGATTAGTATCTTCATTCCACACAAGCAGTAAACGCAAGGGCCGCAGAGTGGTTCTCCGATTGCACAATCACTTCCGTCACAAAGGCCAAGGGGACGCTCTCCCTGCTCATGCAGCTGTTATCTCTCCACATACCGACTCTAATCCCCCGACATGACCATACCTACTTTTCAAATCCTGCCTTGGCTACAGCCTCATATATCATCACACTGACCTTTCACTGACAGGACGGCAGGCAGGTCTAAAACCTCCTGTCAAACGCAGCTCAGACTCAACACCCTCTCCCCTTTAGGGGCTGAACTCTCCTGGCAATTTACAGATATAGTTCCCCGACCAGCTCAGAGTCGCCATGAAGTACATTTAGTCTGAGAAATACCGTTATCAAAATGTATTAATCTTTTTTCCCCATATTTCCAGATAAAAGAAAACGATTGCTCTTATTGTAAGCCCTCCTTCACAGCAGGTCTAAAACAGTAGACATGCAGGGCATTCTCAGTCTTTATTTTTATACTGCTTTTATACTGTCGACCTCCTATTGTTTCTTACTGTCAATCTTCTACTGTTAGACACAGGGATCCGCTACTCCCCTCACTTCTGAGCCACTGTGAGTTCTGCCTCATCCATGAAGCTCAGTTTAGAAGCGACAAAGATCCCAGAGCCCAGAGCCCAGATCTCAGCCCTGCATGTATGTTACCGCACTGTTTTCACCTGATGTCGAACAAGACATCCTGACAACATTCTCTTCAACAGAATGGGTACTAAGTATATTGTACAATCACACCTACAATATTTAAAATAAAGTTAATGAGAGAAACATTCTTTTCCCGGAGGACAATGGATAAACCTGCTAAGCATACTGGGATCCAATGAATTCACAACGAGAGGTAATTGGCTTTGAAAGGCAGGTTATTTTTAGAAAATAGATGCCAAACTCATGGAACACTAAGTACAAAGACATTTCGGACTACGACATATTAAATATGAATATACAAAATTTCTAAGTACTCAAGCAAACTGTAGAAGAAATGACTTAAAATCAGGGATGAAATCCTCAACTGATTTAATTTTGAACTTTCTGTGCCGAGATTTCGAATTACTGACAGCAGAAGTACAAATTGAATTGTGAGCAAAGTGCCCCTCGGGGGTAATGAAGACACTCTCTTTCTCTCTGGTGTGCCACAGGCAAACGGCTTTCTGCCCGGCCATGGGGGCAGGACAGCTGACAGACTCACCTTGCCGTAGAAGTCGCTCATCTGCTCCAGGGGCACATGGGAGCCCTCGTACATGGCAACAACCTCCTTATCCGACACGGGGTGCAGCCCTCTGGAGAAAACAAGACTCTTTCACATCGCTGTGTACAGCAGCTGGCAAGTGCTCAGAGCCCTCAAACTCCCTTCCATTATTCTGCCATTAACACTCGAGAGACCCCAGGGAAGGCAGGTGTCACAAAGAGGACCAGAATGAAATGAGAAACACCTTCTTATCTAATCTCACCTACAGTACAAATAACCACCCGCAGGGAGACAAACAGGAACATTTTAGTTTTTAAAACTGTGACTTTGACTCCAGGAGCCATGGGATCGTAAGCAAATAAGGGCGTGTCCTCAAAAGGATAAGAGATTAATACACGTTAATGGATTCATGTTTCACAGGCAAACCAGCTTAAAATAAGAATTAAACTATGACAGTAACAAGAACTTAATTGACTCCTTACCAATTCATGAGGCAGAGTACGCCTGTTCCTCAACTGCATCCCACAGGTTAAAACAAAGTATGATCACACCTCCATGACTGAACTTATCACAGAGTGCTGTGATATGTGGCTCAGAAATTGTTTGCAGTTTGTTTTAAGCAATACACATACTGTACAGTGTTGTACTGAAGGAAGCTCCTGGGGTTGTATCAGTTCATTTTAAATCTTCCTAAGGCCATGCAAACAGCCTCTTTGTACAACACTGGGGGCTTAATACTGCAGTACACCAGTCCTGTAGTCCACATGCCACCTTTCCCATCATGATGGAGAAACACCTTATAAAAAATCTGATGATAATACAAACCTAACAGGAGCCTGAGACGGTTCAGGAAGAATTAAAGATTTATGAAAGAGCACAACGTATTAAAAAAGGCAAAAGATATTGGTAATGTGCTGAATTACTACCGATTTCTCAAAAACTGAGAAAAAAAAATAAAAACACTTTCAGGCTTCACATGCATTTACCCCAGAATATCTGCTGTCTGTACTGGCATGAGAAAAGGATTGAACTGCTGAGTAACTAGCATCACTGCGCACAGATTTCTGAACCTGCTGATGACAAATCGAGTTACAGCTATTTGTGATGACTTAGACACAAGGCCACGACACTGGGTACCTGAGGGAGGTTTACTGCACTGATTCTTATATCCTTGACCTTCCCTCAGATTACTGAGGACATGAGGACAGGAGCAGAGCCGGGGTAAAGCCCATCACACAGCAGCACACACCCATACATACCTGTACACAGTTCCTAACTGGATGTAATGGAAGGCATCAATCTTCATCAGCAAAGCCTAAGACACAACAACAGTGATGCAAGAGAAGGTCAGCTATTGTTCTGGCTTATTCATAGAGGTTCCAAGTAAATAAGGAATAACAGCACCCAAAAGCAGTCCTGAGAAATGCAATGGCTAAAAAGCTAATAAGCAGTACTCATAAGTATTCACCCCCTTGGACTTTGTCACATTTTATTGTGTTACAATATGGAATCATAATGGGATTTTATTGGGATTTGTTGCCACTTACTTGACTGTTCCTGAGAGAGCATTGCAAATAAGACACCCATTGTACATGAACATATGGCAAATAAACTCCTCTATCTACAAAACACTCTATAAGGCCAACAAAAACTACATTATGAAGACAAAGGAACATTTACCGTAAGTGTAGGATTGTGTTGTTAAAAAGCACATATCGGGAGAATGGTACAAGATCATTTCCGAGGCAGTGAATATAATCGAAAGCACAGTAAAGTCCATGACAACAGAAACGGAGAAAATATGGCACAGCTGTGAATCTGCGCAGAACAGGGCATCCTCAACAACTGAGGGCGAGAAGGGCACTAGTCAGGAGGCCACCAAGAGGCCTATTACAACTGTAAAAGAATAACCGTCTCGCACAGCTGAGCTTGCACACGACATAATGACCTGGGTGCTTCACAAATCCGGTCTTCGTGGCACAGTGTCACAACAAAAGCCATTGTTGGAAAACAAAAACCACACATCAGATCTTGGCTAGTGTTTGCCAAAAGGTATGTAAGAGACTCCGAGCGCAAGTGGGAGAAGATTCTATGGTCTAATGAGACCAAAATTTCCCCTTTAGGTATCAACGCTAAGCACTTTGCTTGGTGAGAGTGAGACAGTCGACATCATCCTGAGAACTCCGTCCCTCCTGTGAAGGACAGTGGGGGCAGCTTCATGCTATGAAGATGCTCCGCTGCATCAGGGCCTCAAAGTACAAAGAAATCCAGAAGGAAAGCATGCTGTAGTCTGCAAGAGACCAGGGACTTAGGAGAAGATTCATCTTGCAGCCAAAGCCCCACTGGAGTGGAATAAAAACAAAACTCAATGTTCTGGGGTGGCCCAGTCAAAGCCCGGACCTCAATCCCATTGAGAATCTGTGTGGCAACAGATCAAAAAAGCTGTTCACCAATGGTCCCTATCCAACGTGAAAGAGCTCGAGCAATTTTGCTCGGTAGAGTGGGCAAAAACTGCAGTGTCCAGATGTGCAAACCTGGTAGAGATTTTTTCAAGAAGATTCATGGCTGTAATATTGACTCGGGGGGGGGGGGGGGGGGTGAATTCTTATGCAAGCTGTTATTTTCTGATTTACATTTATAACTAATTTAGGAGGATCTGTGGAATTTTGTTTTCCCTTTGACATTATGGACTGTTTTACGTCCTTTCATCGCAAAAAAAAAACAAATAAACATTACGATTCCATATTGGAACACAATAAAATGTGAAAAAGTCCAAGGGGGTGAATATTTTTGAGAGCCACAGTCCCAGGATACGTCTCACGCTGGGTCTCAACAGCACCTTCTTCCTCCGACATTATAAAGCAGCCTGCGCCTCATGGTCGCATATCTGAAATATGGAGGAAGAGTCAGGTCCACAATCTCTGGTTAAGAGAATTCGAGGTGGGGCGCTGAAGACAACTGTCCTACTTGTGCAGCCCTGGAGAAACTGATCTACAAATGGAGTAACCGCAGAACTGAAGGCTGTGCATGACTCTCAGGCTGGCACTTTTAATTCTGTCACTTGTGTCACTTTAAATCTTTACTCTTGATCAGGGGTCTCACACTCAGTCCCTGAAGGGGCTACAGTCTTCTATATATTACTGCACCCGAGATCACAGTTAAACAATGGGTCGAATTACTTGATAAACTGCATCATTGCAAAAACCTTGACCAGACTTCAAGAGGAGTGTGACAGATAACTGTACCTTGAGTGAATATCTTAATTTTTTTTTGCCCTTAATGACCTTTAAAGTAATCTGACAAACAAAATAAGTAGGTTAATTGTTAATTGACTACTTATTCTGGAACAAAAAACAGACAACAACAGGCCCTCCAAGAACAGAGTTTCAAACTCCTGATCTAGATACTAGTCATTACAACTGTGATGGGTTTTGACCTATTAAATAGTTTGAACCCCGAAGTCTAAAGCACTACATTCTCACCAGGCTGTGTTCAGCGGTCACGAGTCACAAGTCTAACTGCACTGCCTATTTATATGTGATTCTTTTGAACAGGGGCAGAGGCATGTGCAAGGATACTCGTTATATTTATCAGCAGGCTCACCGCGTGCTTGCATGAACCTTTAAGGGAGGAGCGGTGGCTCTGTGGCTCAGGATCTGCGCCTGTGGCTGGAAGGTTGCCGGTTCGTATCCTGCAGTCGGCAGAGGAATCCTACTCCGTTGGGCCCCTGAGCAAGGCCCTTCACCCCAGCTGCTCCAGGGGCGCCGTATAAACGGCCGACCCTGCGCTCTGACCCCAAGCTTCTCTCTCTGTCTGTGTGTCTCATGGAGAGCAAGTTGGGGTATGTGAAAAGACGAATTCCTAATGCAAGAAATTGTATATGGCTAATAATCACTTTATAATGTATTATTTATCAAGCCAAGCACGTTCCATGGTGGGCAAGAACAGGACCACCCAATCAAGAAGGATCATATGCGTCAGTCCTTACCTTTTGCACATCATAATGAAGACCCCTGATAACAAAATCAGGAATATAGTCGTATTCTCGCAGGCCCTCTGGATACTAGGGGGAAAAAAAGGTAAAAAAAAACCTTAAGATTTGGCTTTGTAGAGACCTTCAGGACTTGCAAACACAATTAAGTCATTCAGCCTATTCAGCCTATTTGGTAGTTAATAGTTAATAATAACAATATTAATAATTAATAACATCCAAGGATCTTATCGGGGTTTTTCTTGAAAGAATCCAGGGTATCGGTTTCAACAACATGGCTGTTGTTAAATTTGTGACATCAGGCTCGTATTTCACTGTTGATACTGAAGATGTTCCCTGGATTCACTTCGTAAGTGAAAAATAATGTTGGAATTTGAGCTTTTTAGACCTTTTTCTTTTCTTCCAATGTCTGTGTCAAGTCTGTCACATTACCTTGCTTGTCTGAGAAAAATTCAATCAAGATGACCCTCAATATTTTAAGGGCTGTCATAAAATACACAGACCCTTATTATTTTATTTTACAGAGAGGGCTAAACTTGCCTATTCAAGACTATGTTGAAATCAAGACCCTTTTCTCTCTCTCCTAAGCCATAATTTATCTGTTGGAAGAAACTGCCCCTTTTTCTGCAGTCATAACTCTCCAGTACTTCAGACTGCAGCCCTTAAGAAACACAGGACAGGACAGACGGATTCGGAGCATCTTGGACTAAGGGGGTATTGAAATTGCAGAGGTGCGATACGTTAAAAAAAAAAATCAGAAATATGTATGAACGTGGGTGGCATTGCTGCCTCACCCTGGGTTCAATTCCAGACCTGGGGCGCGGTCTACATGGAGCCTTTTCGCCCCTGGTTCTGTGTGGCTTTCCTCTGACTGCTCCAGTCTCATCCAGTCTCACAGTCTGGTGGGTTAACTGGCTTCTGGAAAAACGAGCTCTATTGTGAGCGCGTGTGTGCCTGCGTATCTGCCCTGCGATGGACTGGCATCCCATTCAGGTGTATCCTGCCTTGTGCCCGTTGCTTGCTGGGATAGGCTCCAGCTCCCCCGCAACACTGAGCTGGATGGAGCCGTTGGAAAGTGGAGGGATGTACGAATCCGAGATCATACGGATATGCATGGAACAGAAGTCTCAACCCTGAAAGTTGTGCGTTGTGAATGTTGTAACACTAAGTGTATACCGATCAAAATAACAAACCTCAGTGCACATGACGAAAGTGAAAAGCCTTAAAAACACAGGGAGAGACAACAGCGGAGATCAAATGACCTTCACACCAAACAACACTGTTCCCCACTGGACCTAAAATCATGGAAAACCATTTTTTCTAGAAGCACGAAAACGTCAAACAGAGGGAAGCACACACTTACCCTGTGCTCCTGAATCAGGATGTCTCTGGCTATGTTAAATATCAGTGTGTGCAGGTGGCTGGAGTAGAAAGCCAAGGTGTAGTCATAGTCAAAGCCATAGATTTCGATGTCTTCTAGGCTCATCTCGTTGTTGGCAAAGATAGCGTCTGGGTTTAGGAAATTACGTGCAATGGCTGGGATTAAATCTGGAATAATCAAGAAAAAAACGGAATCCAACAGTTTATTATAAGGAAAGTCGTACAATACAGTACTGCATGTATCTTGCTTTTCTGCAATAGTAATTAAATAGGACAAAGATAAAATGAATTAAGGACAAACCTTATACTCCACAGAGCTCATTGCTTACGTCAGGACCTGTTTCTACAGTTCTGAAGACTTAAACTACGAGTTTCTGAATGTTACGGCAGTGCAGTATCTCTGAAAGTTTAGCTGAATTGATCTCTATACTTGTGAAGTGGGTCCCCTCCTACAAGTCAAAAGATTTGTGATCCCCGGGCAAGAAAAGTGTTCTAACACACAAGACGTTATTGCACATCCCAAGGTCTGGTTTTGTGTGATGAGTGAGGACTCCGATGGGGGTCATGAGAAGCCGCTTCTCCTTGTTCTCCTTAGGATTTCTGTTCTGCCCTCTCTCAACTACTTCACACATTGAGCAACACCGGAATGCACGCTCCGAGATGAAGTCAACTTCTACCTTAAGCAACGATTTCCACATAATGTATTTTTTTAATACAGTCTGTGGTAAAACATGTAAAAAAAAAACATTTCACTCCATGGACACCTGTCAGAAACGCATGCAAACGATTTCGACATGAATTACTCATGAGGCGACATGTCCTTCGGAGACAGGAAGGTGCTCTGGGTTACCATCAGCGGCTCTTGTCGAGAGGTTTCTTGAGCAGCGCTTGTGAACAGTTCTTTTGTCCTTTACCGATATTCTCTACAGCGGATCCTCACATTCCCCGCGCCGAGCTGTGCACATACCGCTGGCCACGGCCACATGATGGCATGATGCTGCCAGTTAAACAACATTCATAGTGCGTGAATCACACCTTGCCGCTCCTTGATGAGGGCGAGGACGCCGGCAAGCTAATGAGCGAGGCGAAACGTCGGGACGTCGGGACCCCCGGACCCCAGCCCCAGCACAGCCCCTGCACGGCACCAGTGGTGGTTTATACTCTCAGGCCTGCGCCAGCGGGGACACTGCTGCGAGTACCAGGCTCTTCAAACACATGATGGAGTGAGATCATTGCTGCGATTTACGTTCTAAAAGCTGTCGGATAACAAGTGCGTGTATAAAACACGCGAATACGATCAATGAAAAACAGACTTCACCCCGTACGCTCGCAGAGCTCTGTCAAGGCATACCCCCGGAGTGATTTCTGTCCGGAGAGCCGTCTGTGACTGTGAGCCCCTGATCGCTACCTACCAATCTAACACAATCATAAATCGGGGGTCTGCCTACAGTTTTAATTTGCGGGCATATCCGCTGAGCAGGGTTTGTTTCAGAAGGTAACTGTCCCACCGCTTCCTCTCCAGTATACAGTCCATGCGTCACTTCGCTTTAGACAAAAGTTGCAATGCAATCTCACCTTCCGTCTGCTTTTTGGTCTCATTGTAAAGTGCCCAAAGCGAGCTGGTCATGTCCCGGCCGCTGTCAGAGGACGTGCACAGAGGTCTTGTGCCCGGAAAGCCGCGGTACCTCGCCGAGACCGACCCGGCTCCCACCGGCGCACCGACCTGCCGGAGCCGCGCAGCCCGGCGGCCGCCGCCGCTATGCAGAGCCTTGAAGCCCCGGATGAGTGCCTGTAAACCGTCTCTGCCTCCCAGCCTACTCGACAAGGACAAGGGCGACATGGCTCCTGGAAGCCAGCGCTTTTGAGCACACAACAGCCCTGCTACACGTCTCCCACCGTCATGCCCGGCTGCTAGCGTGCACAGCGCCGCGAGCACCCCGGCTGCCAGCAGGGAGCAGCCTCGCCCGACGTCACTTCCGCCTGCGCGCGAGGCTGGGGATTCCGGCGTGTTGCCATAGGAGCGGCCGGGCGGGTCTCGGCGTGTCTTGGTGTGAAGTTTCCAGTATTTACTTGCGACCAATGCGTACGGACGTGTTAAAGTCCACCGACCTGCGTAACAACGAAGTATAACCCGCGAAAGCAAACTGAGGTGATCCTTTCACGATCCTTTTCCATCCAGATCCCAGTTTCCATCGGTTGTACTGGTGTAGTAGTGACACCAGAACAGGCTCACGACCCGGTATGGCAGAGCTGGTCTGGACATCTGCTGCGGCGGTTAGCAGTTACAGATAGTTAAGATTTCTTACTGTTGGTAGCTGGAAGGTTCAAGCACCAGGTGTGACGCTGCTGTTGTCCCCTCCAGTAAGGTGCTTCACTAAATCTTCCAGCTGTGTCTGTGGGCGCAAATGTAAGATGTTATGGATGAAAGTGTGATGGTAACAGTATTCATGAAAGTACTCTATGTGAGACAGGTGAAGGTTCATACTGCTTTAAAAATACCTCATCTTCATCTTCCTATTAGTTTAGCTTTCAATCACAACAAATGAGTAGGCTAAACTTGCACTTAACTCAAAACTCAGATTAATTAAAACACCTGTAAATTACAAACGTAAATTTACATACTTCTATGTCTGACATCAAATGTTTTATTATGCAGTCGTAGTGATTTCTTTGCACATAATTAAAGAACAAGCATGTGATGCTGTATGTGACACGTGCTCTCCATAAATTTGGTCTGATCATGCACGGTATTTCTGGGTCAGTGTGGATAATCTGTACATGACACTGAAGAATTACTATGTTTTTGTTTGTACCAAAACACACAAAACTAATAATATAGGTCTTTCATGGAGACTTCAAGCAGTTTGGAGTTGCAATGGAGCAGACCTGCATTACAGATAAGGGTGTTTCATTGTTTCAAAGTGCACAGTGATTTGTAATAAACTTGGATCTCATAAAGTTATTGATATAAAACCCCTCATGCTTGTTTTTTCAACTTTACAGCCTTGCATATCTCAGTGTTTTGTTGTGGTATTAAAAAGATGTGCCTCATTAAACGCTGAGAAAGATTTTACGTATTCTGCACTGAGCTTCACCAAACACAGGGAAACAGAAATGTATAAAATATCTGCACAGGTTAGTACATTGACACAAAGCTTTTCCACTGCAGGCTTCACTGTTTTAGGAGTTTTCAACATTTACAGCTTAAAAAGTGATGAACTGCGTGAAAAACTGCAGGAGAGTTTTATGACAACAATAAAAAAAACGTGTTAGGCAGGTAATTGACTTCAAAGTCAAGTTGGCCAGCTGATGTACAGTAGCTGGATGAGACACAAATTGAGCTTTTGCACTGGCAACTGAACTTCTCCCATGAAACATTTGTCCAATGCTTAAGTCTGCATGACCTTGAAAATGTCAGGAGGTTAGTCGGAGTGAATTTCTGAGGTTAGTTTTTTCACCTGAATTGAGGAGCTGACCATCACATGAAACAGATAAACTGGGATGTTTGGAGTTCTGAGGTTCAGCAAGATCTGAACAGAAGTGCTTTACAAAAAGTGTGACCAAGACAGACACAGAGCCAGGTCACTGGCAGGTTTAACTCCAGTCAACACCTTTCCTCACCTGATCCAGGACACCTGTGTGCTACAGCAGGGTCTTATGGTCTGTGAGTGGGAGACCCAGGCACCATCACAGCAGGTACACAAGGCTGCACTGACTTTGTAAAATCATTGTAAATTACACCAGCACAAGCAGGAGTTAATTCTTTCTTTAACTACCAGGTTAGAAATTTACTTTTTCCACAGCAAATTAAGAAATTCTGTGTTAGCATTCACAGGTTGGGTAAAACTGGTTTCTGAAATCAATTTATAATAACAATGTGACTTACGCCTCAATAATTAGGACTACCAACTCTAAATTAAAATATTTAAATTGGATACATTGATATATCATAGAATTGTGAAAAAAAGCTTTATTAAATCTTTAACTGCAAGCACATACAATATTTACTCAGTCATTAAATTCTTCTCAACAATTTTGCTTTTATTGAACTATGAGCTGAAGGGTAAAACGTATAATTATTTTAATCATTCTGTATGAGACAAAAGTCACCTTTTAAGGGGGAACATCTGTTATCATTTTAATATTGGCAAAGAATCATAAACTGTGTTCTGATTAAAGGATAACACACAGTATTACAGCTGAATACACAAAATATATTTCTGTACATATTTTCCTAAATGTTATTCTTTGCCAAATATTCAAAAACAGGATTATTGACAACAACAAATAGAATATCCGAAATAACTTAACAGTTTTAGCGCTGAACAGAGAAGACTGCCAGAAGACCTGGTACTGTACAAGTATTCAGCATTCTCAAAGAGATCGACACAAGCAGCTCAGCAAATTTTTTAAGAATGACCATTGAAATACAAACCAGGGGACACAAGTGGAAATTTCATGGAACTGCATTTATAATAATAATTCTTACACTTTTCTGGACACTCCACTCAAAGCGCTTTACAGGTAATGGGGATCCCTTCCACCACCACCAGTGTGCTGCCCCACCTGGATGATGCGATGGCAGCCAGAGTGGGCCAGTATGCTCACCACACACCAGCTATCAGTGGGGAGGAGAACAGAGTGATGAAGCCAATTCATAGATGGAGATTTTTTTTAATCAAGAACAGGAGACCTTTTTTTTCATAAAGGATTGTGGGAGTGTGGAACAAGCTGCACAGCCACACTGTTGAAGCCAATACCTTGTTTTCTGTCAAGAAACAGCTGGATGAGTTAGCTTCAGAGTACCAAACGGACCAGAAGGCAGAACAGCCTCTTCTCATTTGTGACTGTTCTCAAGTTCTTTTCCGCCCGGTATTTCTCTGGCATGTCTGAAATGATTCTGAGAGAGCCTCTCACTCGGCTCTCTCGCCTGGCGCAGCCTGGGAGGGAATGGCTGTTGAAGAGTGGGGTATCTCCCGGGCTCGTGGTACCAT
Organism: Atractosteus spatula; assembly: GCF_055471065.1. Lineage (NCBI taxonomy): Eukaryota > Metazoa > Chordata > Actinopteri > Semionotiformes > Lepisosteidae > Atractosteus > Atractosteus spatula. Next base: position 58,715,673 of record NC_142713.1, read on the forward strand.
GCTGACTTGTGCAGAACTCTGCAACTGTCCATCGAGTCCGGTTTCAGAGACAGAATCAGATTCTTGATGTTGCTAGAGGGTCCAAATATCGAAGTCTGGCAGGCTGTCCAGGGCCTGTAGACAGGGCAGTTCTGAGCATGTGTCGTCATGAATGTCCTGCAGCTGCTTGAGGCTGATCTAAACTGGGAAACGTTTTGGGGTCTCTCCCTCAAGGCTATGTGAGACCGTGGCTTGAATTTCTGTGTAAGACTCTGTGCTGCATGATAGGGCTCCGACCTTTGTATGGTCTGTCTGGGAAATATGACATTGCGCGTAATGCCTGAATCGTGAGTCTCTTTCTTTAATAACCTGAAAGAAAAAAATAAATAAAGTTGTAAAACTGAAAAAAATGGAAGAAAAGCCCACAGGAGGAAGCAAGTCTCACCACAGAGTCTCCCTGGTGATCCAGTCGTCGGGTCCCAGCAGGCTGAGCTGCAGATCCCTGGCTCTCTGCAGGAGTCGGATGGCTTCTCTCCTCTCCTGCCGGTCAGAGCTGGTCAACAGCAGTTTTCCTGGGAATCAGTAGAGATTATCTAGTCTTTGAAACAAGACTGCAATTTCTGCACAAGAAAACAATTTCTGAAACTTGAAAGTGGGCTTTCATATATAATTTTTCTTTTAAACGAATGCTAGAAAAACATCAGCTTTTATGTTTTGCCTTCTCTTTCTGAAATGTTTACCTATTTCCCCAAACTTCCAGCACAAGCTCTTCTCTTTGCCTAAGGGATCTTCCTTACATTTTCTACTTTTACCATTTCATTATCACTATCACCGAGTGTTTTTTAAATATTAGTTTGGGGGAAAAAAGGTAAGATGTGAACGTAAGCTTCAGTTAAGTATTGATATGGAAGTGTGTGCCTCATGGTTCAGAAAACCTTACTGTAAACTCTGCATCTGACTAAAGCAATTAACACTTAAGCTACTACCAACTCCACTTCTTGGAACAGATAACAGATTAGAAAGTTGGAAAGCTGGAACATATACCAGAACAGAGAGTCTTTAAACACTAGGAAATAAAGTCTTCTTTTGCTTAAGAGGTTGACAATGAACAAAGTTCCAACATGTACAAAGTATAAAAGGTAAATTTTCTCTTGTCCTCTCTGGGAACTTGTGTCTGAGTGAAATGAAGTCGTGTCCACCCCTCGACAGCAATGCCTTCGCACATGCCAGGTGCCTGCCAGCCCACTCTGAGCATTCTGGACTGTGAGTAGCTGAGCTGACACACATCACCAGAACACAACAGATGGCTATCATCAGGCTGGAAAACACACTAATGTTGATATTTCCTATCTTCTGATAATGCCGGTTATATTTCTATGTAGTTTTCATTTATTCATTCATTTAATTTAACAAATTCTTTTATTTAATAAGGACTTTCTAATTTGTGCATCTGCGAGGGTTACAGATAAACATGTTTGCCTTCCTGTTTATCCGTTAATCCGCCCCGTTTTATCTTGGGCACAGCTTTGGCAAGCTTCTGCCAGACTTTCGCTTTCTGGAACTGTCACGTCTGCGTCTTGGAAAAACAACCCTTCTGGGCCCCCTGCCTTGCACACAGGAAATTGCAGTTACCTAATTTGCAAAGAGTCAATGCCAAGCTGCATCCCAGTGGTTGTGCCAAGTGTGGAGACAGTGCAGAGACCCTCTGTTCTTCTTTAACTTTGATCACATGCTGGTAGAGTTCCACCACGTGTCTTTTGCCAGTGCTGAAAATAATTACATCAGGGATATTAACTATAATAATTTTGGACAGTTGTATTTTGTGTAGTTCATTTCATCCTGGCAGATCCCAAAACCTTCTGCTTGTTGGATGTTGGACCCTCTGCTGAAGTGCTGCCCCCACCTGGCTGATGTTCAACACACATTCTGTGTCAGCAGCTCACTATCCAGCAGAGACCCTGAGATCAGGTAGTTCATCAAGCTGCCTGGTTTTGTGCAACAGCTGATCACTTTGAGAGGTCTGTGACAACAGCACGTTCTCTCCAGACACCTGGTTTTCAGTGTTTTTCTCTTTAGTTTTGTATAATCCATCCATTCATTTTCTAGCCTGCTAATCCAAGCACTGAGTACAAGGTGGGACAGACCTTGGACTGGATGCAAGTCTTGCGCAGGGCACAACCGCAGATAAAGACACAGCCACATGCACTTACAGCAGGGCCAAGAAACCCATGCGAACACGGGGAGAACATACAGACTCCACACAGACAGCACCCCGGGAATTGAACCTAGGGCCCCAGCACTGCGTGGCAGCAATGCTGATCACTGCACCGACATACTGCCCCCATTTCTGAAGCACGAAACTCACACACTACCAGGAGTTTTCGGAGGAAGGTGTAATGAACTGTGTTCAACATTTACAAAGGAATCTCTTGACCAGAAATACACAATAATGAATGGAATGGACAGTGAAGGATACTGCATCCAGTCCTAAACGCAGCAGAGTATCCCCTCACTCAAAGCGCAGGCTGAGCCCCATGTCCAGTTATTGCTGGCTGGAGCCTGGGCCACGTCACTACCCGACTGTGACTGGGAGTCCCACATGGCGGAGGTTTTGGGAGGGGTCTTTACCGGAAAGCTGGCGACTCAAAACTGGGTTTTGCAGAACGGTGTAAAACGAAGATGGCACCACAATGGCTCTCACTCACCCCATCTCTCCGGCCTGACAGAGCAGGCCTGCCAGGTGCTCTTCTGCCTCAGCCACCTGGGGGTGCTCAGGGCCATACCAGTGCCGTCTGATGCTCAGGGCTTCCTGGTAGCAGGCCTGGGCCTCAGAGGGGTCACCCTGAGCAAGCCTGGAACATAGAAAGACTAGGCGGTGAGGTACTGTCCACACCTGAGCCAACTGCATGACCAGAGCGATCAATGACGACACCATGTGACATCCAGGGCTGTGCTTGTTTGAGGGAATGTCCTATCGTCTGAGGTCTTAATTTTAGGCATGATTAATGCCTAACATACTAGAATTACAGCTCTTCCTAATTTTACTGTTACATAAAAAGCCCACATCCTGCACACCTGACTTATGGTAATTAAACAGCTTTCCTTGAGGTAGGAAATGTTTATAATTATAGAACGTAAACTGAGTTTCCGGCAACATTATCCAGGAGCAAAAATTATTTTCCGGAAGTTCAGTGCCAGCTTCTGACCCAAGCCTGAATTAAGACAGGCCGAGTCATGGGGATGTCAGGAAAGTATTCTAGCGCCCTCTGTGGGTTCTTCTGGGTAATGCACTGCTTTGCTATCCTTCACCAGAAAAGGCTTCCAGGACTCTCGAGCCAGAATCATGGATGTTTCAATTTTAAGCCGTTGTGACTAAAGCTTTCCTCACGATTGAACCTGCCCACCATGGCTTTCCTCTTCGCTGGCTCTTCATCCCTATTTCTGCCTCGGTTCGCGTTGCTTTTGTCCGTTACTACAGAGTCTAACGCAGAACCTTGTCGTTTTTATATTTGTGAGTTTGACACTTACCATGAGTAAAAATTAAAAACTACCATGATTAGAAGGTAGAGGAACAGCACATAACTCCTAACAGACTGGGCAACCCTGTTTTACGTCACAGACAAAGACAAGAAAATACACACAGAAACAGAAATACACCAGCACTGATACTCAGAGTGTTAGATATCAGTGAGGACGATTGGGGCCTCACTAACCTGTGCATTCCCCGAAGGAGCTTCACGGTAGCCACCCTGCAGGGATGGGTGCTGGCATGACCGAGAGCACTGATCTCGCTCAGAATGACACCGACATCAGGAGACCCACGTCCAGCAAGCAGGTGGCACAGCCTGCACAGCACCAGGCCTGCAGCATGCAACAATGCATGGTGGGGAGGTGCAGTGCACACTCTTCCCAGAATTAATACTCTTTCCTAGCTAGATGTCTAAAATTATTATTTTATTATTATTTTCCTTTCAAAAACCACAAAGATCAACATGAGTGCAAGGATGCAAGACACATTACATCAGAATTAATACCTTCTTTATGAAAAGAACTGCTTTGATAGTGGAAAAAGCAAAATTCCACAATGATCAATAGATTATTTTTAGAGGATAAAAAAAAGTACTTTTTATTCGTGGAGAATGACAGAGTATTCCACCTGATTATTATGCGTCTCAGAGTAATAGGATCTGACCTGCCCTCATTGCTCAGGAAGCTTTCACAAGTAAAGACTACCTCTTGCTCTTTCAATGTGATCGCTGCTGTCAGGGTGGTGTGACAGGCAGGTCTCCGCAGTGCTCAGAGCCTTGTGACAGTACATCTCAGCCCTCTCTAGCTGACCCATTCTGCCGTAGAGCTCTGCAAGCCTCCGCTCCACTCTCAGCAGCACTCTCATACTTTTTCTGTCTTTCAAATCAGCCTTCAGAGAAAGAAAAACATTCTTTTTGATATCTGCTTTAAAACTGAAAACGCCTTACAGTTAACACAAAAAGGTGCAGTCACGATGCTAACTTTGTCTCCTTAAAATTATTCACAATTGCTGCCAATCCAGGGAGTTTCTCACAAACTGTAATGTTGTAACATTTTAAAACTTTGCCCTTTTTATGGTTTACCTCTACAAGACGTGATTCAGCCTCCAGCAGTAAAAACTCGCTTTCCGGTGTCTTTCCCAGGTCATTTAGAATGTCAGCAGAAAAAGCCATCAGTCTTGCTTGACCCCAGGTCTCTGGTAGTGGTTTATCTACTGCAGGAATTGGGAATGGTTACTTTAACTACTTCACATCATTGTATTTACACACATTTATATGTCTAAAGCAGGCCTAAATAGCTGATTTTCTACTTTCATATACAGTAATATTTGTAACACATGTCAAGGAGAAGGCTAGGGGTCAGTTTTAGGGTCGAAGAGAAGGCTAGGGGTCAGAGTCACAGTCAGGGAGAAGGCTAGGGGTCAGTGTTAGGGTCAGAGAGAAGGTTAGGGGTCAGAGTCACTGTCAGGGAGAAGGCTAGGGGTCAGTGTCACGGTCAGGAAGAAGGCTAGGGGTCAGTGTTAGGGTCAGAGAGAAGGTTAGGGGTCAGAGTCACTGTCAGGGAGAAGGCTAGGGTTCAGTGTTAGGGTCAGAGAGAAGGCTAGGGGTCAGTGTTAGGGTCAGAGAGAAGGTTAGGGGTCAGAGTCACTGTCAGGGAGAAGGCTAGGATTCAGTGTTAGGGTCAGAGAGAAGGCTAGGGTTCAGTGTTAGGGTCAGGGAGGTTAGGGTTCAGTTTTAGGGTCAGGGAGTAGGCTAGGGGTCATATAGGTGCTTCTTAAAGAATCTCAGAGCTTGGACTTTAACCCCATGTCTCTTCCAGTCATCCACACCTCTTTGTATAAATGTGTCCTTGTTTCCTTATTTCATTACTTACTGTGAAGAAGTACCATTTCTTTCACCGTTTGTTCTAGACTAATGAAATTTTGTAATTTTAACCTGTATGTATGAAAATCCCCTGAGGAAGCTTAAATCAAATGAAAATAATAAAGTACAATACCAGTTAGTATCATAACTGTTGTACCTATAAATGTAGCTGTGCTCTTCCTCTCCTCAGACGCATGTTTCAGGCCACACAGGTTCAGGAGAGACAGGAAGGGATCACACCCTCTTCCTGCCAGCAGTCCCCAGTACCTGACCAGGTCAGCCCTCAGCGGCAGAAACTGTGCCGAGCTTCTGGACAGGACGTCAACAATCCTGAACAAGGCAAAGTAGTCTCATTCAGAATAATCATGACATCATAATGTAGGAATAATGGTACAAGTGAGAGGAGGTCATTCATCACATCTAGCCTGTTGGGTAGCTAAAACCTAAACTCAGGATCGAGTTGTTTCCTGAAGGACACCAGTGTATTGGCTTCAGCAACATGGTTGTGTTATTCCCAACACCCACAACTCTCCGGGTACAGAAGTGCCTCCGGTTCTCTGTTTTAAAGGCACATCCAAACAGTTTCCACTGTTTCTGTGTCCTCTGGTCCGTGTTTCCCTGTTCACTCAGGAGAAGCCCTCTGGATCAACTTCACTGCTTTTGCTTTCCCTGAGTCCCTGCAGGTCAAGCGCCACAAGGCCTTTTTTGGTATCACCTGCAAACTTGCCGAGTTACTAACTGCTCCAGAATATGGATCACGGATACACTTAGGTCTGATCTGCAGCTCTGCCACAGGGTGATAGCCTCTTTTTTCTCCTAAGACCTTTCTTGACAATTACTCCTTTTATAAAAATATTGTGATTTAGCACTTAACAACAGCGTTCGTGTAAATATCCTTATTGGATCCATGCATGGTTATTGAGATCAGATTTCAGAATTGGCATGTGACCAGATGGCTTTTAACAAAATCAGCACTTAAATGTGAATACCGTAGTCATATGCACAAGTGACATATGTGTTATTTTATTCCTCCAAATACAGGAATTACTTATACAATTGATTCGGTAACTAAAAGTGCAATTGGAATACAATTCTCATTGGAAAATGATTTTTTTTGCTCTATCAACACTTTCTCCGCTGATCCAGAAAGGGCATTTGGGACATGCACATTCCCAACACCAGGTGGAGGCCCTGTCAGAGGCGGCGACTGACCCAGGATCACACAGGAAGGCGCGCAGCTCCTCCCAGGACCCGGCCCGCTCCAGGTGCCAGGGCACCTCCAGGAACACCCTCCCGCAGGGGGCGCCGCGCAGCTGCTGGAAGAACTGGGCCAGGGCCCTGTGGAAGGCCTTCCTGCTGCCCTCACGGCAGCCAGACTCCTGCCCGGCAGGCTCCGCACCTGACAGGGGGGAGACAGACCTCAGGGCCGAACCAGAACGCTGACTCCTGACCTTCGCACCTCGACGCGTCGGCAGTTCTACTGCGCGGCTCCCCTGCCGGTGGCCCTCCCACACCGCCCCACTGGAGAATGTCTCCCACAACCAGCTCCTCATTTCTTTAACCGGTAATGAATACAGTCGAAACCCCCTGCTTGCGCCGTGTGTGCTGCAGGGTAGCAGGGGAGTGAACTGGAAGGGCTACGTGCTGAGGAGCCTTGCAAAACTGCAGGTTCGCTTTGCAAATAAGAGCGACCATCAAGCCACTCAAAGAGTCAAACACCAATTATTTTCACTAGCCCACCCAATGTGGAACTGGCAGCGCCGCCCCGCACAGCAGGTTCAGTGCCCACTGGAGGAGAGGTGTATCCCTCACTGCCTACACTCGCCTGGGAGGCCACAGGGGGCGCTGTGGTGGCGGCAGAGAGAATTTTAAAAAAAAATTCAGACCCAAGTTTCTCTTGCTTTACACTTCTCGAATTTCTTTTTATTCCGCCCTGGTCAATCAGGAGTGGAAGCAGCCCTGTCGTATTAGGGCATGCCCTGAGTGGAGGACGACTCCCTGCCCCGGGCCTGTACTTTCAAGGCCCTGGCTTGCTGTGTGTGTGTGTGTGGGGGGCAGCAGAGAAAGACGGAAGGCGAGGGCAACGAGCAGCACGGGCCCTTACCCAGCAGCTGGAGGTCCACCGCCTGGCGCAGGGACTGGTGGGTAAGGCTCAGCAGGCCGCTGGGGCCCTCCTGGATCCAGCGCCGGGAGGCTGGGCGGAACAGGGCCCAGTCGAGCGGCAGGAGCTTCCGGGCTCGGCGGTAGCCCAGGGTGTGCAGCAGGCTCAGCAGCTCCTCCTCCCTCAGCCCGCGGCGGACACAGCACGGCCCGCACCCAGCCCCGCGGCCCTGCAGCGCGGAGGACAGACCCGCAACAGGTGCCACTGCAGCCGAGTAGGCAGGCGGCCGGCGGCGTGAGGTGTCAGGGTATCACTCGGCAATCCTGCGTTAGTCCCTCCGAAAACCCGGCAAACATACAACGAGAATACGATCTTACAGTGGTTTTAGGAAGTGCGTTTTTCCCTGTAATTTAGGAAACAAGGAAGGGCATTATTTACGGAGCTTGCACAAATAAATCTGGCTTTTGCAGAATTCTGGAGGAGCTTTTTTAATACAAGAATCATGAATCAATGATACTAAAGAAAACTGCAGGCCTTGACATGACACTCGATCCTCCAGTTTTTACATAAATGAGCTTATCTAAAGCCCTCTGCAAAACTTAATTTTCTTTTTCTCCAGATTCCCAAAAAGTGACAGATGTCAAGTTTCTTTTGTTACCATTAAAAAACAGAAAAAGTTCTATTTAACCACTAGTACAGTTGAGAATTCAGTAAAGCTCACCGGGAATGAAAACCAGGACTGGGAAACCTGGTCTTAACACGCTGCAGTTTAATTTTCCTGCAGCACGTGGCACAGGGTTTTCCTCGGCTGATTACTTTGTGTGCGCATTCTTATCGGAAGCTTGGGAATTTGAATGCAGGCGCACATTGGGAACGTCTCTTACCTACAGGAGAAAACAGCAAACCGGCAGGTTACCCACCTGCTTGTGCATCTTTAGCTGGGGCTGCTGCCCTCTTCCTGTCCCGACGGGTGGTGCTCTCACAGCCCCAGCTGTAGTCCTGGACCCAGCGCTCTATCACCAGGGCCCACAGGTCCTGGACAGACCACACCCCCAGGTACTCCTCCAGCCTCTGCTCCTCGTCTTGCAGCACCCCGCAGGTCCGCAGCTCGCCGCCCACGACAGACAGAAACACCGGGAGGAAGCTCAGGTTTTTTGCCAGCAGGCCTTCCAGCCGAGCCCCCAGGATCTGTTTGCAAGGCAGCGCCAGGTGTTTCTGCACGACAGCTCCCCTCACGGCGGGGTCAGCTGGGCTGGGGCAGTGCAGCACGTGCACATCTGTGCGAGAGCTCAGGTACTTGCAGGAGAGGTCCGCGCTGCTGGTGGTGAATATCAGTTTGCACCGAGGAGGCAGGGGGTCGGGAAGCCATTGCAGTTTTTTCACCTGCGTCAAAGGAGCACATCAAAAACACAAACACGATCTACCATTGAAAGCTTCCAGCTGTCTTCTTGCAATGTAGCGTAACACTGACATTAACAGAGAAGACTGATTATTTATTCAGAATCCACAAAACCGCTGCTTGTGGTTCAAGGACATGGCATCGGGTAAAGGCTGGTAAAGGTAGTACATACTAAACCACAATGCGCAATGCTGCGTCTTTCTGAGCTACAGGAGACTGCCCTCCTACATCAGGCACAGAGATAAGGTACTGATAAGGCTTGTGTTCTATTAAATTCTCTAGCACACTTGTGAAATATAATGGGCCTTGTCTTTGCCCTACATGAAGGAGAAAAGCTCAAGGGTAAGCTAAAATTCCTACATTTTATTTATGAAGGACAAAGCTGAATTGGCTTTTAAAATACAAGCAACAATGTCCTCCCTGCCTCTTGGACGATCTGGCACCCTGTCCTCTTCTGTGTTTGCACTGGAACATTGCACTCATTGGAAGAACAAACAGGACAAAAGGGCAGAGGAAAAAATGTCAGGTTTGCATAGCAAGATGGCTTCTGAGAAGACAGCACCATATTACAGCACATCATGTCATCACAAGGAAAAGAAGAAAGAGAAGGAAACGGTAGAAATCGTATTTACTGTATAATCAATAACAGCCCCGAGTAGCTCTGTTGGTAGAGCAGGAGACTCATAATCTCAGGGTGGTGGGTTCGTGTCCCACGTCTTGCACAAGGTTCTCTGCTCCGTGGAAAGCGAAAGGCATGACAAAGCACAGAAAGGTGTCATGGCCATCCACTGCAACCAAGGAAGTCTCCAGTCGTGACGACTACTCGTACTGCTGGACCCAGGCTTCTGAGGTCGAGAGAGTGGGACTGCCCCAGTGCAACGGGAAGCTCTCCCGCACTGGTTTCCTCACGCAGCTCATCTTTCAAACAGATTAGCTGCACAAAGTACAACCGTCATCGTCGGACAGGACAGACGACCATCATAATCAATACCAGAACACGCCCTTATCCTGGAACACTGAAATAAGCCCCAACCCCAGATCAGCCAGCCCGCGGCTCTGCGACAGAGCCAGTGGTATACCTCCTGAGCCGACAGCCCGAGGGTCCCTTCCAGTTCGTCCAGCCCGTCCAGAACCAGGACACAGGGCCTCAGTCCAGCCGCCGCAGCAAAGGCCTGGACTGCCTGGGGGAAAGACAGGGGCTCCTCCATGGCCTCAGATCCCCCTTTCCAGGCACCCTCAGCCCCTGCAGGTACAGCACCACAGGCTGACTGGGGAGGCAACTGGCTCCTTATCGGCCTCTTTCCATCTGCTCACTTCCCTTCTAACAATGCTCTTTTTTAAAATACAATTCAGAACAGCCAGTTATATTGTGTTATACGCACCCAAGCTGGGCGGGCCAGCTGTGTGTTTCTTACATGTTGGCTGACAGACACAAGCTCTGTGCCAGCACACAGTGGAGAGCAAGGTAGTACACGCAGACTCCCCACGCACCAGCCCCTCTGCGCAGAACAGCTGCTGTCTCACCCCTCTGCCTGGGGCATCCTGGGCATAGCCAGCTTGTAACATGACCCAGGCTCGAACCCGTGACCGCAGCTCTCAACCTGCGCTCCACTGCTTTCATCCATTGAGCCACTCAGTATGGCCTCTTGTTTTAATCATTCTAAGTAAATGAATCAGAAAATCAACCATTTTAATAATGTGTCCTCGTTTCCTGAACCATGGTTTCACGCTCAAGCTGGTTCACTCTGGAGTTGTCTTCAGAAATGCTCCTCCATAAGGATGTTTGCAAATTGTGCAAAATGGTCCTCTTGGAAACACTGAAAACAGTGGCCTTTTAGGGTAATTGTTATGTGAGCTGCATCTGTACACATTTTGCACTGTTACAGTGCAATATTTTGAAGTTCTAAATGTAAGTCCCAGCGAGTAAAGACGTCCGATAAATCAATTAAGTAATAAATAACATCAATCTATCTATCTGTTTTCCAACCAGTTTATCCAATTCAGGTTTACAGGTGAGCCTAACCCGGTCAATATACAAAGTTCATGCAGAGAGCACTCAAGGGCTCCGAACTGCGAACTGACCCCAGGGCCCCTGCACTGCGAGGCAGCAATGCTGACCACGTCCTATTAACAATTAACAACAATCCAGAAAATAATATTCATAACACAGGTTCCAACATGCTGTCAAGGTTCCAGGTGCCCAGTAATAAAACAGCTACAGTATATTATTGCACAAGCAGACCTTTCGCAAGCATCACGTCCTACTCCTCACAGTGTCTCGGTACACTACCGTAGCTGGCACAGCGAAGAGCTGAGGTGCAGTGGCTGAGAAAGATCCTGACATCGGCGCTGGCGGGACTGGCTCCCACGAAATAGGGTACGACCAGGATTCCAGAGCTCTTCCGCCAGAAATCCCGGAGCCAGCTGGCAACCATGGATGACTTGCCACACCCCCTGGAGCCACAGAGCAGGAGGATGGATTTCTGGGCCGGTTCTTCTGTCAGCTGCTGTCCTGAGCTGAAGAGAATATACAAGAACATCTACGTTTTTTTTTCCAGAAGTGGCCTCTTGTAGCTCAGTATTTCCCATTTTGTATTTCAAATTTATGTTTTAACTGCCTGTGTGCACTTCCCTGCACATTTTCTGCTTTAAACATCACTTGCCACAGTCTGCCCAATCTTGAATTTTATCTAAATCTTTTTTTAATTTAATTTTGCCTCTATAGTGTTTTCTGGTATTAACTGAAAACCTGACTAGTTCACTAAACTACCCCAGATTCTAGATCCTTGTTATAAATTAATAAGAGTAACGGTCTTATGAGATCCCTGCAGCGGTCCACTAAGTACATCAGTGAATGTAATGGTGTTATTGGCTTAATTCAAACCGTTTTTTCTCTGGGTACTGGAGTTGCACAGGGACATGAGAGATCACAGATGGATCAAGAACTGGAGGGGAGCACTCCCAGGCTAGCCTCAGAGTGAGATATCTCCTGGACTGAGCGCTGAAGGTTAAACAGAAAAGGTAACTGAGAAGGGACTTTGAAATAACTACTCCGATCTTTTTTGGTACATTTTACCTTGTATTTTCAGCTTTATTGGTTCCCCTGGGAAGGACATTATCCCGGGTCTGGGCGTCGGTAGTGGCAGAGAGTGCAAACGCGTCGAGTGTGTCCCAAACCCGGCCCGACTGCAGCCAGGGAATGAAGCTCCGGCAGCAGTGCTGTGCGAAGGCCTGGTGATGTGCGTGAGTGGGGCTGTGCTGAAGGCCTGGACAGTTGGCAACAAGGGCATTGGTTACTCTCAGCACCTTCGCAAGCCTCTCTCTCTCTCTCTCTTCAGCCTTGAGCTGAAGAAGACAACAGGGCAGTAAGATAAGATAATATAAGATCACTTTATTGGCCATGTACAAATACTTGCATTAGGAATTTGTCTTTTCGCATTCCCCAGCTTGCTCTCCATGACACACAGACAGGGAGAGAAGCTTGGGGTCAGAGCGCAGGGTCAGCCATTGTACAGCGCCCCTGGAGCAGTTGGGGTTAAGGGCCTTGCTCAGGGGCCCAACAGAGTAGGATTCCTCTGCCGGCCGTGGGATACAAACCAGCAACCTTCCAGCCACAGGCGCAGATCCTGAGCCACAGAGCCACCACTCCACCAGCAAGACAATGCAGAAAAAAAACAGCACACAACCAATTCACAGGCTGTAAAAGAGAACCACACGAAGTATCTTAAGCCGGCTTACCAACAGATGTATTAACGGTGTCTAGAGAACAAAACTGTTTGATAATTGTTCTCCAGTCTTCAGTCACTTGCTCTCCCAGCTCTTGCAGACTTCTGAAGAACCTGACAGGCAGACACTTATTAATGATCTTGGTCTTCAGTTCCCTCACCCTCTGCTCTTCGAATGCTGTCTGCCTGGACATGACGCTCAGCAGTCTCTCGTTTTCGGCATCGGAAGCCCCATCATCGTAGGAGTAATCTCTGAAGTAGAAAAAACACCCAGAGGAGTCCTTGAGGGAAGCAGCCTGGGTGACCTCCAGCTCTGTCAAACTGCAGGTTTGGTTTCTGCCCTGGAGCACCCAGGGATAACCATGCTTGCTGGCAACGTAAAGATTTTTCTCCACTTCAGACAGGCCATCTAGATTATCTATGGAAGCTGGCAAAGGTGCAGAGCTCTCTGGCCGAAAAGCTCCATACCGTTGGCCCAGCAGGCACATGAAAACAGAACAACAACTGATGTAATCCAAGCTGATCTTCAGCTGCTGCGAGGAGACGAGTTCGCGGTGGGGGTGATGAGGAGACCAGTTCTCTGCTTCTCCCCTGTTCCACCGTAGGTTCACAGGCTTGAACCGGGCTCCTCCGGCCTGACATATCCTGTCAAGCTGAGGGAAGAGCTCTCTCTCCAGGTAGTTTCGTTCTGGCTGGAGATCGTCAGGAACAGTACACAGGAATGTCCAAACGGACGCTTCACGGGAGAAACAGAGGCAGGTCTCCTCTTCACCATCTTCATTCAGGGCACCAAACCCCTCCATCTCCTTCACTCAGCCTCACTGAAGTGACTTCTTGTACTTCTTGTAGTGATCTCTGTGCCTGGGAAAGTTACAGTATGTTAGCATGGCAGCTGATATTATTGTTAAAGGAAACACAGCAAAGTGTTAAAATCCAAAACCCTTTATGATTGCACAAAGTTTCTAGTCATCTAACATCTGCCCTTTTTCCTAAATTAAAATAATTAGCCAATCATTTGTTTCCAATGTATATGAAGTGTCTGTGGTCTTTTAAACGAAAACGGAAGCACTGTTCTATTCAGTGAAAATCTCTGTAGTGTAAAGGCAGCTGCTGTTTTACTAAAATGTATATAGTTCTTCTGTAATTTCATGAGCAGCAGCTGTAATAAAGGTGGACATCAGGCTCCATCAGTTCACCTCATAATCTTCTCTGCCTTTAAGTAAAGGACACTACATTAAGCCCAGGAATTCACCAGGTCAATCCTCACCAGTGTGTATAGCACAGCAGCAATATTCTTTTGTATTTTCTAAACTTTTGCACAGTACCCCAAATTAGGTCTTGAAATTGTACCTTTCAAATGCGATGCCTTCCAAAAGTATCCAGCGCCTTCCAATGCTGTCCAAAGATAAGTTTGTTGAATAACAAATTATGCAGACAGAATTTTTAAAAGTGAATTTTTAATCAACACCTGAAAGCACGAACTATACATACACAGGTTAAAAGAAGAAGTCAACTGTCACCACAAACTATAAAGAAAAAAATCCTGAACTACAACACAGTATGTTGATTGCATATGTGTTCACCCCCTTTGCTGTGGCAAACCTAAATTAGTTCAGAAGCACAAAACAACTTGGGCAAGTCAGTTAGTTGAATGGTCCCTAGAGCGTACAGCAATGGTGGTTCACATGAAATTCAGGATTAACACTGCAAGGTTCCTCGGTCAGGTAATGAGTCAAGCGCAGATCCCACCACGAAGTGCAAGACGCTTTCAAAACAACTCAGGAACAAAGCTGTAGGAAGGCACACATCAGGAGAGGACACATCCACAGACCGAGTGGAGAGGCCTGTCTTTAGGATGTGGAAGGTATATCACTGTACCACACAGGCACAGGGGGAAAACAGGGGAGACGTGACTGTGAGGCCAGTGTCTTCAGTGACTGAAGTGGGAGAACAGGTACATGTACAGGAATAAATAAGAATACCCTTTTCGGACATTTAATTTAATTATTATTCTAACTACACCGTTTTCCGGGCTTAGAACTGGTTTCACTGACCCTCATTAGCATTAGCCGGAACCTGGCACTAAACTGACACCAGGGAGCCCGGCTTGACTTCTCCCCAGGGTCTGCTGAACACACTGGAGTGACACAAACGGTTTACTCAAACGGTTCATGCTGTAGGCTGAGAATCGCTGAGAATCGCCGAGAGGCGCATCGCGGCCATAGTCGCGGGCGCTAAAGACGTCCTCCGTTGATGAGCCGGATTGTTTTAAAGTTCATTGAATCATTACTGTGTTTTCAAGAGAACCGAACAGACTGAAAGGTGTAAACTGGCTCTCTCGCTTGTATCCTTCTGTTACAGCTGCGTCGTGTGAGCTCACCTGCGCGAAACCGGGACCCCGGACACCGCGGAAGAGCAACAAGCCTGGGCTCCCGTTGTCATAGCAACAGTGTCAAAGTGGTTGCTAAGGTAAACGTTGCAAGATTCCCGGATGTTCAACCTTCGCACCGCTGGCGATAACTATTTCCTCTAGTTCGCGACATATCGCATTTAATCAGTCACTTTCCGTTCAAAAATGAGTCAGCTGTAGCTCTAACAAGTCGTTAAAAAGAAAACTGTGGAACAATGTATTCGCTCTGTATCCCAACGAGGACTGCTGTTTATATCAGCCAATTGGAGCGAGCCACGCTCCCGACGTATGAAGATGGACATGGAAGGCGGTGATTGGCCGAGCGGGGCAGCGGCTCCTCCGGCCATTGGCTGCTTGTTGTGCGTGGTGTGCGCTGATTGGCCGGCGGCCGCCCCGGGCCCGCGCGGGTGCGGGCCGTGATAAAGGCTGGCGAGCGGCCACTCGCTCCAGAGTTCGGTGTCTTTCTCGGAGAGTCGGGCTGCGGGACTCGGCGGAGCTGTCGGTTATATCGCACGGTTTTCCGTCAAAATGAAGAAGTTGTGGATGGTGGGGCTCCTCTGTGCTCTTTTGGCATTTAGTAAGTACTGCTTTTCTTTTTTTTTGCAGAATATCACTGTCCCAGACTTTTGAGTTTGGGGGCTCTTGTTCGTATAATGCCCGTCGAGTAGTCGGTGCTTTTTCGTTTAGCTGCACTATTTAAACTAGTTCGTCAAGTGCTGCGCGGCACGTCCTTAGTGTGCGATTTCCGCATGTGTTTTTCGGCACGGCGAGGGCTTTTCTGAGGTCTTGCAGTGGCTTATGTGCTGTCTCTAAATGCTTATTATTGATTGCGTTATACAGTATATAGAACTCCTCCTACAAGAACAAGAATGGCTCTTAGGCGTCTTTATAGAAACAATTGAGGCTCATTTCGCTGGAAACGGGGGGCTTTTCCATGTTGCACAGGCCTGTTTCGAGGGGTGTGTTCTTGTTTTTAAGCGAGCCCCTGCGTCTTTCTAGAAAGTTCCTCGCGAATCGGTGGCTTCTGCACCCGTCTGTGGTGCTGAAGTACTCGTGTGCGAGTCGCGGATGGAGCAGGGGCGCCGATGCGAGATGGAGGTCGGTTTTCCTCCAGTCGGCGCCTGCGACGCGCTCACTCGATCGGGCAGGGGTCGCCAGGATAGACCTTGAGAGCAGGCTGGGGGGTCCGCGTGTCCGTGGCGCCCGCTGTCGTGGGAGGCCGCCGTGTGCGCCGACAGGTGCGCTCGCAGGTGTCCGTCCTGCTCAGGTGGGCTGGAGGGGGTCTTCCGCTGTCCCCGGCTGGGGGTTACGACTGCATCCTCCCAGCGTGACCGATGTCGCCTCTGGCAGCGTGTGCGGATTTCTTTCCCCGGTAAACGTACAGAAAAAGGGTCTGATGCAACTGTGGGACATGCTAGACCAATCCCACCTGGGACTCCTCCTCATTTGCATCTCTGCCACAGATGTTCCGGGGTGGCTTGTGGGTCTGCGAGGTCGGAAACGGCCGTGCAGTCAGTTTCGTACAGCAGTGCGCACAGCTCCTGGTTGTGGTGAAGAAACTGGATACACTAGTGACTTTTTCTTAGAGAGACAAAGTCGAGTAATTCATGAGGGTGCAGTATGTTTGCCCCCCACCCCTCCGTGCAAGTGTTTTACTTCTGGCTTAATTCCCTTTGCTTTCTGCAGCATCGGTCCGCGCCAGCGACGAGGAGTTGGACGTGGACGGCGCTGTGGAGGAGGACTTGGGCAAAAGCAGGGATGGATCCAGGACCGACGACGAAGTGGTTCAGAGGTGCGTGTCTAAGTGCAGGACGGGTGCTTTGTATCCATCTGGAGGCCTGCTGTGAGAAGCCCCTTCCCTTCACGATTGCTGTCTTCAGGGCCTGTGTGCATCAGTGTGCTTTTAATCGCTAAATCAAGACCGACCCAGCTGTCGCTTTTTACGGCTTATAAGCCTGCTGTTTGATGGCAGCTACCTCCATTCCAGACCACGGCCCGAGGCGGTGACGAGGCCTGTCGCTATATAATTTGTAAATCTGCGAGTACCAGTTGGGTGGTCCATCCCTTTCCCAGTAAGGAAGTATATTTAGAAATGGAATAGATGTTTTCAAGCAAGCTTCCTTGGCGGGGGGAGTCAGACCTATTCTGCTGCTTTGAAGGAGAGGAAAAGTGGCTGCCCATACAACTTCCTGGTGATGCTCCACTGGCTCGTGGAGCGCTAGAAGCAGCTCAGTTACACAGCCTGTTACACGGTGCAGCCGGCTGTACTTGGTCCCCGTTGTGAGTGATGTGACGGGTGAGATGAGGGGCGCCAGCAGCAGTGACGGGGGGGCCCTCGGTCCACACTGCGTGTGAGCCCTCTGGGCCCTAGATGCTGTCTTTACCGCTCACGAGTGAGGCTGACAACTTGCCTCCTGTTTCCTGTGTGCAGGGAAGAGGAGGCGATCCAGCTGGATGGCCTGAATGCGTCGCAAATCAAGGAGCTGCGGGAGAAGTCGGAGAAGCACGTCTTCCAGGCTGAGGTGAACAGGATGATGAAGCTGATTATCAACTCCCTGTACAAGAACAAGGAGGTAAGTGGTGTCAGCCATAACTCCAACAATTACCATGACTGCAGTGCGTCTTTTGTTTTTGTTTTTTTCCCCAGTCTGTGTCTTGGCTGATCCTTGCTCTCTTTTAGATCTTCCTCAGGGAGCTGATTTCCAACGCTTCTGATGCCCTGGATAAGATTCGGTTGCTGTCCCTAACTGATGACGATGCTCTGGCTGGGAATGAGGAGTTGACCATTAAAATAAAGGTTTGTTAAAACAACATCTTTTTAGGGATTATACCTGTATAACCCAGGAGAGGATCCTTACTAAGAGAACTTAGAATGTGATTAGGTGTCTGAGACATGGAGTAAAAAGACTTGGTGGTCAGACCTTTTCAATTTCATCTATATAGACACTCCCAACTTACCTTTCGCGAGTGCTTGTGTTCCAGTTTTTAAATATTGCTAGTGACTTTGCAGCAGCACTTCTGCCACCCCTTTTAACTAGAGAAGGAACTCGGTTTCTTTTATTGTGACGCCTCGGTAGAGGCAGCTCATGGGGAAGCTTGTCTTGCAGTCTGACAAGGAGAAGAACATGCTGCACATCACCGATACTGGCATCGGAATGACCAAGGAGGACCTGGTGAAGAACCTGGGTACGATTGCGAAGTCGGGGACCAGCGAGTTCTTGAGCAAGATCACAGAGATGCAGACAGAGGGCCAGTCTACCTCGGAGCTCATCGGCCAGTTTGGTGTCGGCTTCTACTCCGCCTTCCTGGTGGCGGACAGGGTCATCGTCTCATCCAAGCACAACAACGGGACGCAGCACATCTGGGAATCCGACTCCAACGAGTTCTCCGTCATTGAGGATCCCCGTGGGGATACACTGGGCAGAGGCACCACCATCACGTGAGTTAACCAGAAGTTTTGCGAGTTAATCTGGAGTTTCTTTTGCCAATTTGAAATGGCAATAAGAACATGTTGCTAGTAAACTCTGTGATTGTTACTCTTGCCGGAAGTTATAGCTGTATGTTTAGTCAACAGACAATCTTTTGTACCTGGGTATTTTCATATTTGGTTATCTAGGGGACATGTAAAATGTCTTGGTTTATGTGCTTGTTCATTGACACTTTTGCTTTGCAAATTCTTACCAGATTGGTGATGAAGGAGGAGGCATCAGACTTCCTTGAGTTGGACACAATCAAGAACCTTGTGAGGAAGTACTCTCAGTTCATCAACTTCCCCATTTATGTGTGGAGTAGTAAGGTAAGACAGGTAGCAGTTGGTTTAGCCTGAAGGTTTCACCCACATGGTGCAGGGGGCCGGCTGTTGCTGAAGCACTGCTGCTCTTTCCAGACTGAGACGGTGGAGGAGCCCATTGATGAGGAGGAGGCGGCAGATTCAGACAAGAAGGAGACCACTGATGAGGAGGCAGAGGTGGAGGAGGAAGAGGAGGAGAAGGACAAGCCAAAGACGAAGAAGGTGTGGTAATGGGCACAGAGGTCAATTCAACAGCTGCATGGGTGTTCTGCCTTTTGAGAGATCCTCCTTACATGGCTCCTGTCTCTCTGCAGGTGGAGAAGACTGTGTGGGACTGGGAACTGATGAATGACATCAAGCCCATCTGGCAGAGACCGGCCAAGGAAGTGGAAGAGGAGGAGTACAAAGCTTTCTATAAGTCCTTCTCCCGGGTATGATGGCTTCTTATCAGATTAGAGTAGATTCAGGTTGACTAGGATTCTTTGCCTTTCCGTAAGGCAAGCTTAAAATAACTTTTTTTTAAATATCCTTTTACAGGACTCTGAAGAGCCATTGTCTCACATCCACTTCACTGCTGAGGGAGAGGTTACGTTCAAATCGATCCTGTTTGTTCCTAGCGCTGCTCCTCGGGGCCTCTTCGACGAGTATGGCTCCAAGAAGAACGACTTCATCAAGGTGTGAAAGCTTTTGTCTTGAACCACCAGTTTCAGAGTCGGAACAAAAGATCTTGAGGGCTTTGACTCTGCACTGCGGCGTCAGGTTGCTCCCGGGATGTAGAGCATGTAAACTATTTGGGAATTTATAGAAGGTTTATGAATTCTATATAATCTTATTTTTGATGGAACCTAGGAACTAGAGCTTAAAGATGTTCTCCCAAAACACAGTTACGATGTATAAATCTTCTGTTCAGCCCCTAACTTGTCCTCTTCCCTTGCCTCCAGCTGTTTGTCAGGAGAGTTTTCATCACAGATGACTTCCATGACATGATGCCCAAGTACTTGAACTTCATCAAGGGAGTGGTGAGTCAAGAATACTCTGGGATCTTAATTCAGAGTGTGGAGATGGACATCTTAAAATTGGACTTGTTCTATCACTCTATCTTGTTTAAAATATCTGCGTTCTTTTTGTCAGCACACTAAACCCATTACTATTGGAGTGAATTATGTTCCTGATTGGAATGTAACCTTCTGTGCAGGTGGACTCGGATGATCTTCCCCTGAATGTATCTAGGGAGACGCTGCAGCAGCACAAGCTCCTGAAGGTAAGGTGGTTTTTCTTAAAATCTCTTAATTTAACCAACTCTTGTGGTTCTGGAAAAGGTGGGAATGAGAACGCCCCTGTTGCAGAACTGCCAGGGACAACGTTCTCTGATGCCAGTTCGGGTGATTTGTTAAAACAGGTCATCCGTAAGAAGCTGGTGCGCAAGACCCTGGACATGATCAAGAAGATTGCGGAGGAAACCTACAATGACAAGTTCTGGAAGGAGTTTGGCACCAACATCAAGCTGGGAGTGATCGAGGACCACTCCAACAGGACGCGCCTGGCCAAGCTGTTGCGCTTCCAGACCTCCCACAGTGAGAGTGGATTCAGCAGCCTGGAGCAGTATACGGAGAGGATGAAGGAGAAGCAGGACAAGATCTACTTCATGGCTGGAACCAGCAGGAAGGAGGTAAGAAGACCCTGGTGAAAGCCTCTGCAGTTGCACTTCAGTGAAGTGTGAAGAAAAAATGTTTAGGGTCTCACAGTGGGAATCCCCAGGAGATTCACCTCTAAACCCCCTGATTTCCTACAAGGAATTGTGTTCTTTTGTCAACTTTCAGTACTTTGTGTTTAACATTCATCTGCCACCTTGGATGAGTCATGGTGCGAATGAGCTGAAAATGCTATTTGTGAACTAGTTAGCTAAAGGACAGGGTAGACGTTTGCTAGTTTCACAGCCTATAACCCAGCTTCCCCCCCCCCCCTCCCCCTCCCCAACTGTAGGCAGAGTCCTCTCCTTTTGTGGAGAAGCTGCTGAAGAAGGGCTACGAAGTGATCTATCTGACGGAGCCCGTGGACGAGTACTGCATCCAGGCGCTGCCCGAGTTCGACGGCAAGCGCTTCCAGAACGTGGCCAAGGAGGGCGTGAAGTTCGAGGAGAGCGAGACGGGCAAGGAGAAGAGGGAGGCCTTGGAGAAGGAGTACGAGCCCCTTACCGCCTGGATGAAGGAGAAAGCACTTAAAGACAAGGTAAGGGGTGAGGCAGGTTGGCAGCTAAAGAACTTGAAAGGGTGTTGTGGATTTTAATACAGACTATTACAGAAGTGAAGAAGCAGTGTTCCTTGGATGTAAAACCTCATCACATTTAATTTGTTCTTTTTTGAGATGCTTGATTTTTTTTTTTGCCCTGAACTCGTCCTTCCTGCCTTCCAGATTGAGAAAGCTGTCCTGTCCCAGAGACTCACCGACTCTCCCTGCGCTCTTGTCGCCAGTCAGTACGGCTGGTCTGGAAACATGGAAAGGATCATGAAGGCACAAGCTTATCAGACAGGAAAGGACATTTCCACAAAGTGAGTTTTATCCTAACTTGAAATGAGCATAATACGGCATTTTGGCCCTGGAAATGCAGATACACTTTCTAATTCTTTGTTTTTTTTATACATCTAGCTATTATGCCAGTCAGAAAAAAACCTTTGAGATTAACCCAAGACATCCTCTCATCAAGGAGATGCTGAGGCGGGTAAAGGTAAGTAACTTGTCATTGTGTTCAAGCTCTGCTGAACCAATATTGCAACATTAAACGGACCGTGCTGTTATCTGGACAGTAGCAGGCTGGTATGATGTTGAAGGACGTACTTTGTGTTTCTAGGACAATGCAGAAGACGAGACGGCCTCCGATCTGGCTGTAGTGCTGTTTGAGACGGCCACCCTGCGGTCTGGGTACCAGCTGGTCGACACCAAGGCGTACGGTGATAGAATTGAGAGGATGCTGCGGCTCAGCATGAACGTGGACCTCGCTGAGGCGGTACGTTTACCCCAGTGTCCTGGTGACCTGTCTGTCCTGGAATGAGATTGTCAAGGGACCTTTATGAATGTGCTCCTACTGGAGGAAAAAAATCCCAAACCCATTGTGCGTTTTGGTCATATTGAAACCGCTCACTTTAGTGAAAGGTTACAAATGAGGAGGCCATAAAATACTGGTGAACTGAAATATCCCTGGTCTTGGCCAGGTGGAGGAGGAGCCCGAGGAAGAGCCAGAGGAGCCAGTGGAGGAGGAAGAGACCGAAGAGGAGGTGAAAGCAGAAGAAGAGGAAGAAACGGTGAGTTGAGTCTGTTTACCTTCCTGTCGAGAGGCAAGGGGAGCTTCTGGAGAAAGAACCCCACTGGTTAACAGCAGATCAGCTGGGCTGGCTTCCACCTGCACTGGTCTCGTTTAAATGGCTCAAGATAAAACAAAGGCACGGCTGTTTAGTGCGTGACTTGAGCCTCCATGCCAAGTAGAATCCCTTTAGTGTGGGAGGGTAGAGCAGCTGTCCTGGGTGAGTTTGTATCTACTTTCAGATCGTCTTCATCAATTTTTCTCTTCTGCTCCCTCTAGCAGACATCGAGTGAGAAGGACGAGTTGTGAAGCACTGAGGGGGCAGGGAGCAGGCTGGGGCCGTGAGGGGGAGCAGAGTCTCCACACCTGGAGCCGTCGGGGCGAGAGCGTTCTCTCTGCACGGGGGGGGACTTGGGACTGGGGGGTTTTTTAAAGGACTTTTCTTTTGGGTTTTTTTTACATTCCTCATGATTGTAAATTTGTTAATATTTAACTGACTGTTTATGGAGTGAAACCATCCTGTCACGTGAACCATTAAATGTTTCCGGAAAGGGATCTGGATGTCTGGTCTTTTAAAGCCAATATGGACTCCAGTGGGGCAGGAGCTCCCCGACATGGGCAGCGATGGGGTTGGAGATTAATGTCTCAGACGCTGACAAGGACTCCTTATGTGGAAGAGGTTGCTAAACGTGAAGATCTCCCTTGACTCACTTCTGAGGAGTTTCAATTCTGCTCATGCAATTTATGGAAAAACTCCATGGGAATTCACACCCTTGCTTCCTGCACAGATTCAGCGTAGGTGGACGTTGGTCAACCTGAGCATCTTCCAGAATGGCCCTTCACGGGGGAATGCCATCGTTTGATGCAGTAGTAAGTCCTGCCCCACTTAGATTATGGGGCAGAAATGGATCACCTCAGAGAGGTTAAGAGATTAATACAGAAGCATTTAAAGGGGAACTGCAACCCTATTCATATTTCGGGGTTAGAAAGAATCAGCATTGAGTGAATTTCAAACTGCAATAAAAGTACAAGTTACTGTGTACATTTTACAACCTCCAATTTGCATCACAAAATAGACAACTTCCAGGTATGTGCAGTGTCATAATTGTGAGATTCGGAACGAGGCAAGATAACTTCTGGTGACGAACGCAGCCCTCTGCCAAGCAGGTATGGGAAGATGTCTCTTTTAATCCAATAGAAATAATTGGATTTAGAGTTTTGCTGACAAATATTACTTATTTACTCTGCATACAGATCAAGTTAAAACGTGGTGAAATGTCGGCTGTACAAGTGCATAAATACATGTTCTGTATCGCCTTCCATTAGTCATTACAGAGACTAGGAAGCAGGAAGGGTTACTTCACATCATGATTTGTGGGAATTTGGACATATGTTTGCAACAACATGGTGACTTACAGTAGTCTCACAAAGCTCATGATTCTGTGCTTCAAAATGTGTACTTTTTGTTTAGAATATCAATGAATTTTGGTACCGGGATTCAATAACATCTGAGAAACGAGGAATGCAGTCCTCTAACAAACTTTAAATCTTGGAAATCGCCAGGCATTTTGTGCTGCTGGAGGAGGGCTTTGATAAAGCTGCAGTTTCTTCCTTAGTCAGGCCTTGAAAGGTAGCACGGTCAAAAAGGAGATGGATAGCCTCCAGAGAAATGCCAGTCTGCTGCAGTAAGTAGTTAGTACACCAGTAGGTGGTGTGCTGTCACTCAGGAGCACATTTTCTTGCAGGCTGTAGGTGGTGCAGTTCTTCAGGTTGATCTGAGTGGACATTAAAATGACTACTTGGTTACTACAGTCATGTGGCACTATAAGCGTAACCCTGCTCTCCTGGCTTCAATCGTTTCCTTAAAGTGCTTAATCAATTAAAATGATGAAGCAATTTAAGAACATTAACTGTAAATGAGCCTGGTTGATAGTTAACGGATCCAGCTGCTTCTTGAAAGAAGCCAGGGTACTGGCTCCAACCCTCCAAGCATGTGGCTGGGTAGCTTGATCCACACACCCACTACTTCGCTCCAGCAGAGCCTTTCTTACCTCCAAGGTCCCCCTGCCCTGTTGTCATGTTGAAAAATATTGTTCCAGTCAAAGTATTCCATGTCATAACTATATTACAAAAT
This sequence comes from Atractosteus spatula, assembly GCF_055471065.1. NCBI lineage: Eukaryota > Metazoa > Chordata > Actinopteri > Semionotiformes > Lepisosteidae > Atractosteus > Atractosteus spatula. Next base: position 58,739,899 of record NC_142713.1, read on the forward strand.
GAGGCAGTGGCAAGGCTGAGAGTGCATAATGGACACTGGGTGGGATGAAGTGGGTCGTTTCTATAGGTACAGTGCTCTGTGATTCCTTGGTACGATACAGACGCAAGCAATTAAGTCCCAAAGATATCCCTAATGTTGTGTAGCAGGAGTGTCGAACCTGAGTGTTTTTTTTTTGTGGTGTATGACATCTATTTTGATGTGATAACAGCACAGATCCCACTATCAGGATCAAGTTAATGTTACCATTTCTTCGACAAGTCTTGCATTCTAAATCCCATGTGCTTCAGATAATGACTCAGACAAATTTTATGAAAAGCCTCTGTAAATAATACCTAAACTAGAGGACAATAACATGTACAGAGAAATACATTGAGAGGTGAAGGTTATTTTACTAGGGAAACAATCACTAAACTGCACAATGGCCCTTATCCTAGTGCACTGCTAAACAGCAGATTACAGAACCTCTTAACCTCTCAGAATTCAGAAGGCACTTTATCACTGTATCTTTCCCTCAAGGTTTTTGCAAACTCAGCTTGTTCATGCACACACATTCTGATAAAACAGTCAGACAGTTTTTTTCCCCCCAATGATGCAGAACTTTACCACTTAAAGAGTTTATTTTATAATGCAACAGTCACAGCCCTGTTGAAAAAGACTGTTCCAGGCAAGGTGCCCCAAGCCATAACAACAGTACGACACAAGTGAAAGCATGTGTCCTGAAAGGCCCGGAAGAGCTGTGGGTCCTGTGGCTTCACGGTCTCTGTGGACCCGGTTCTCCTTGCTGGCTCTTCAGTCCCAGCAGCTCTGTTCTCAGCTCTCCGGGCTTCGGGGGGACTTCAGGGATGGACTTCAACAGAGCAGAACGCACAGGATTAGGGAGCCAAGCCCCACTACAAGACCCAGCACAATATTAAAACAAAACATTGTTTAAAAACCATCTGTTCACGTGTTTTAATTGCTTACACTTATATAGCGCTTTTCTGGACAGTCCACTCAAAGTGCTTTACAGGTAATGGAGACCCCCTCCACCACCACCAGTGTGTACCCCCACCTGGATGATGCAACGGCAGCCATAGTGCGCCAGAACGCTCCACCAGCTCTCAGTGGGGAGGAGAGCAGAGTGATGAAGCCAGTTCAGAGATGGGGATTATTAGGAGGCCATGACTGGTAAAGGCCAATGGGAAATTTGGCCAGGACACCGGGGTCCTGTATTATAAGTTACGTACAACTAACAGGTCCAATCAAAACAATACTGTGCAGCACCAACTACTGAGTCTTTCTATTAAATTATCACATATTACAATCTTAAATGTCAAACAAATATTTCAGATACTGAAATAGCTGATGGTATTCATGAATGCTTTCATTAAAAAAAAAACATTTGCAGACCTAAACTAGGCACGGAAAACTACCGGACATACTGAGGTATATTCTTACCAAATCTGGTCTGTAGTACCTATGAACCACCTGGGCTCCCGCGAACATCGCTAAAACACTCGCCCCCAACATCCTGAGGTAGCGAGGCCAGGACACGCCGGCGGGCATCTCCAGACACGGCCCGTGGCCGGGGTCAGGGAGGCGCACCGCAGTCGGGAGTTCAGTACTCGGGCTAAACTGAAAACAGCGACGGTCACAGTCCGCTCCTGTTCAATTGTGAACTAAAAAAAAAGTATTGTTTCACAACACCTCTCCGGTTTCCATCTCTTACGATAATGACTTCGACGTTTATATAACACTGCATAAAAATGATTTTACCAGTTACTTAAACCGCTTAGCTTTTGTATGAAAATTGTGTAATAATGTTAACGTTTAGCCCTACAACAGTGAAGGCGATATGGATTTGTTAAATTACACACACTATATTCTTACATTTTATTTCCTTAAAACCAGTATTGGAATTTCATCTTGACCTTCAGAAAATGTGTATTTTATTACGCAGCGGGGCACATTGTCACTGGCTAGTGCTTTGCCTCTCTGCACGTTTACAATCCCAGTTAAGGCACAAAGTGACAAAAGATTGAACACACTCATGCATTTAAAGTGTTGCTTCCCGTGTACACAGCTGTAGAAACAATTACACATCCACCAGCTTCGATCTGTCTCTGGATTATCCATTTCCTACCGAGAAAACACCGGGGTACGCGCAAAAATTAACAGCGTTTAAAACCAATGGCGTCACCTATCGGAAAGACAACTCTTCAATACAGAAGTAAGAAATATTTTCCCTTGAATCCGTCCTTTTCCCGTGTACGTTTTGTAAGGTTATGCTTGTATAAAATCTTAAAATAAATTTACCTTTTAGACACAGAAATCTAAACTGGTTCGGTATTTTGGGGGATTTATCGCCTGGCCGATCTAGTGTTTAACTTCATTAAAGGTTACATGATGACACAATCTGGGTATCGGTCTTCTAAGATTTGTCGGAAAGGTGCCATTCCTAATTTTAAACACGCAACGAAAACACGAAATAACATCCACGCTGCATCCCGCAACCAAAACCACCTTTTTGTGACTCCTTGTTCTTTGAACTACAGTATCGCTGCTTCCTTTCCCACGGTGTCCCACAAAAAAGGTCCGTCGTGCAACTGACGTCGTGGGTAGGCGTTAGTTCCGTCCAGTAATGTCGAGTCTCTGTAGCAAACTTACCCTACAGTACCTCCGTCACCAGTTTCTGTGATCAGAAAACACCCGAATGCATTACATAAAATCAGACGTCCATTGTGATTCCTATTTCTTTTAAATTTTGCAGAGTGAAATTAGTTGGTCAAATCCGAAATGATAGTTGCGTCTTCAAAACAGGTCCCCCCCTCCATCCATGCAACCCTTTTTCTAACCCCTTCATCCAACTCCGGATCGGGGCAGAGCAAGAGCCTACCCCGGCAAGCCACCTGCCAAGACAGGATACACCCTGGACGCCAGGCCAGTCCATCACTGGGCAGAGAGACACGAACACAGGCTCGCACACACACTCAAGTCAGTGTGTCTCTCAACCGTAGGAGGAAACCAGGGCACCCGGAGACAACCCAAATGAGCACAAGGAGAACATGCAGACTCCACACAGACTGCACCCTAGGTACTGTGCCACCATTTTTAACGTTTTACTCATTTTATCTTAGCAGAAACAGAAACTGAATACACAATGGGAAATTATGGTTTATGGTTTATGGATTACCGTTTCTCAGTGAAAAGAACAGGCTACTTTCAGCCTACAGAAATGGTCGAATGAGATCCTTGGATCCACAAGTTGCTAACTACGGGCAGAGTACCCTCCTCTAGCGTGTAACCTCTGAGGTTCTTATGATAGCTGTATGCAGCCCTGCTCTGGATGCGGATAATAACTAGGGAAGGTACGGAAGATTTCTAAGACAAGCTCGATCAAATCACGTGTGGAATTCCAAGAAGGAGACTTCATACGCCAGAGCTGAAAGAGATTTCAGTCCCTGCAATGGAACGATCGACAAAGAAAAGATCTGGAAATATCTATGTTTACGAGCCAGATAAAGATGGGCAGAGCACAACAGCTGGAAAACACCAGTTAGTGCAAAAGCACTTTAGTTTTCTTCACCGGGAAAAAAAAACAACATATTCAAAATAAGGTCAAGAATACAGTTCACGTTTTTTTCGTTTGCTGTGAGCTCTCCTGCTGCTACAGTCAGTGACTTTTCTTTCCAGTCTCTTTGCCTGATTCCTGTTTTCTCTCGGCCTCTCTCCAGCTCCGCCCTCTCCCACAGAGCCCTGGTGTGCAGCATGTCAGAGATGGCGCTAGGAGCACCAGGTTGGACCCTATGCCGCGCTGAGCATGAGGATGACTGGAACCGATAAGCAACCAAATCCGAAGGCAAAAGGCAAAAATCAAAGTCGAAAAACTAGAACTGCTATAGTTCAGGTATCCAAAGTCAGGTCGAAAGTAGAAGCGCGCACCAGAGAGAGCCGAAGGGTACTTCTCACTAGAGAGCAGGGACTGAGTGGAGGGAGAGGGTATCAACAGGGAAGAGCGTGAGGAATGACAATTGATTAATTAGTGTGCGGGTGTTGGCGGTGAGAGGTGCTCGTAGGAATGTGGTTCGTGACACAGCATCTCCTGCGAAAGGGAATTCATGTGTGAGGAGAGAGGGGCCCAATGTCAGAATCAGAAGGACTGACAGCTGACCCTGTCACCGTTAACACCAGCTCCAGAGTGCCGACTTGGCACCAGTTCAATTCAGTTTTCGATTCAAACCTCTGTACGCCCTGAGGAAAATGTGTTTTGTGGCGGAGTCCACCGTAACAACACAACACAACACAACACAACACAAACAAACATTACCCACAGAAAGATCAGGAAAAAATGCTACAGGAAATTAAATCAGTATTTTACATTACTTAAAAAATGAGATTGCAGAGGCGTTGAATGATTTCCTATTTCCATTACACCTGGAGGCACAGAGGCGTCTCCCAGATGGGAGTAGTGTAAATCCTGAGCGGTGGGGGGAGAGACACACACTCCGTCATGCTCTTCTCTAGGCTCTGTTTAAAAAGTGCTATTAGGCTGATGTGGTTCACTGCATTTTCCAACCTATTTTCCGTACCAATGTTACCAAACCAACAGGTAAGACAGTGCAGTATGTTAAGACACACCTGAATTAGGGAAAATTTCCCAAGCCTCACATGAGAACATAAAAGACGTGTTTCTACCACTTGAATTTTATACCAGAGAGCACAGGACTGATGTAACCCTAATGATTTGGTTAGTAATGAGCTTATTGATCACAAGCGCAAGGTTTTCTACACAACGCAGAGTGACCCAAACCTTAAGCAGAAGAAGCTGTGTCTCCAGCAGGCAAGAGCATAAACATCTTACTGATATCAGTAATATCTGCAGCTTCTTCACTGCCACAGGGAATGTTTAAGACCTGAGTAAAGAAGGTCTAGTCCCTTTGAGATGCAAGGAAGGGTAAGACCTGAGCAAAGAAAAAGAAGCAGTCGACAACTTTTGGAAGGAGTGTGTTTAAGCTCTTGTTAATCGATACTCATCTGTCAATGACATTATATTCAAATCCATCCACACAGCCCCCAGTTAGAAAGGATCTTGGAATTCTACCAACACTTAAGGTGATGATAATATTAAAATTTGATGAAAACAGAGATTAATAAAGTAGGTGAAGCTGATGGAGCTGGCACTGAAATTTTCAAGTGCAGTGAACAGGAACAATACTAAACACTCTCATCATACAGCTCAGCAGTCAAGAGGTTATCCTGAATGAGTGTGAGGCTGCCATGGTTGTGAAAATCTTCAAGAAAGGGGAAAAATCCCACTGTGGAAAATACAGGGCAATTTCAGCTGTCCATCACTGGCAAGCTCATGACAGTGAGCTCATGACAGATCCTCTGGATCATCTCATCCTTTGTGCTGAAGAACCTCTCTCAGGTCCAGATCAGATTCCAGATTCCAGATAAATCAGGTCCCAGTTAAAATTAATTTTAAATTAAATTAGACAGTGAATCTAGGAGTGCTGTACTATTCTGATTCCAGTCTGTGTGTCTAGTGGTGCTGTATTACTCTATTTCCAGTCTGTCCAGCAGTGCTGTATTACTCTAATTCCAGTCTGTCCAGCAGTGCTGTATTACTCTAATTCCAGTCTGTGTGTCTAGCGGTCCTGTATTACTCTAATTCCATTTCCAGATTGCAGTGACATCTTCACATTCTAGTTCCCTCTGAGAAGTATTCTATTAGAAGAATATAGATTCCCCCCTCCCCTGCAGCTACCACTCTCCCACACCTCCCCCATTAGCACCGGCAGCGCTGACAGTGCTATCAGCACCATCCCCCAGTCCAGGCTGACCATCACGGCCGACCAGGTGGAGACGGTGTTGAAGAGGCTTCACCAGGGTAAGGCCACAGGACCAGATGACGTCTGTCCCAGAGTTTTGAGGGCTTGTGCTGATCAGCTGAGCGGAGTGCTCCAGCACCTGTTCAATCTGAGTCTGCGCTTGGAGAGAGTCCCTGTGCTCTGGAAGACATCATGCCTGGTCCCGGTACCAAAGAAAGGGTGCCCCACTGTCCTCAATGACTATAGACCGCTGGGCAGGGGCAACATTGGGCGGAGTGGTGGCTCTGTGGTTCAGGATCTGTGCCTGTGGCTGGAAGGTTGCCGGTTCGTATCCCGCGGCCAGCAGAGGAATCCTACTCCGTTGGGCCCCTGAGCAAGGCCCTTAACCCCAACTGCTCCAGGGGTACTGTACAATGGCTGACGCTGCGCTCTGACCCCAAGCTTCTGTCCTTGTCTGTGTGTCTGTGTCTCATGGAGAAAAGCTGGGGTATGCGAAAAGATGAATTCCTAATGCAAGAAATTGTATAGGGCTAATAAAGAAACATTACATTATTGACCTGTTTTTGGACTAAACATGAATTCTCTGTTTACAGCTGGTTTTCCTGTTTACATCTGATTTTTGTGCAATATATGCTGGGGATTTGTGCAGTATATTTATAATGTGCAATACATCTTTTTGTGTACTGTACGTTCTGGTTTGTGTTGTATCTTTTGCACTGTGAGCAATTCCGTATACTCCTTTTTGAAACTTTTTACTGCATTTCTTACTGACTGTACTTACTGTGTTGTATTGTGTATTATTGTATCATTTCGTTACACTGTGCTGTGTCGACTGTGCCGGGTTGCTGTTGCACTGCAATTTCCCTCACGGGATTAATAAACTGTCTATCAATTTAGTAATTCAATTTTGTAAGTATGGGACCTGTAGTCAAATATTTAAGCAATCAAATACTCATTTTTAATAATAAATAATGTTTTAATTAAATAAAACAAATGCACAGCTAAATATACTGTGGGTTTATGGCTCCTCAGTGATATGAACCTGTCATCCCAATCCCAGGAGCAGTTTGTCAGAGCAGGTTCTCGCCTGCAGTCACACGCAATCACCCATGCCCCCCTCCAAAACGGGTGTGCCACGACACGAATTCGGGTAGGGAAATGATGACGCGTCTCGCCACACGTGTGCTCTTCTCAGCCAATCGCTAGGAGCGCCGGAGTTCAAATGTCTTACGACTACAATGACAAAGAACAGGGAATGAAGAGGGGGGTGGCGTTCATTAAATCTTGTTAATAGCACCTCAAGAAAAACGTATTCATATGGTAAAAATAAACTGTATAGAATAAAATTTAAGATCTTTAGTATCTGGTTGATTGTTCGTGTCTGGAGTAGCCCATGTCGCCGGGAAGAGAGACAGGAGGGAGAGCCTGGTCCCCCTCCCGCGTGGAAGTTGGTCTGACCCGGTGTCAGGGGTGACGGCTGCGCGGTGCGGGCTCGCTCCAAGTCTTTGTTGTCTGCGGTAATCCGCGCTCGGTTCGGGCTTTTTAATTGAGTACAATCTGTGGTTTTTAACGAAGGAATCCCATTTTCTCACGTCACTTGAAGCAGGTATGTTATACATGCGCCCGCCGCAATACTTTGTGGATGAAAGCGGGCTGTTTTCCTAAGCGTAACATATCTTCTGCCTCCTGTGTAGCTAGGCCGTGGCGAGCTTTTCTGTAGTGAGTTTTAGATCCGTATTTTGAAAGGTGGTGGGAGGGGGGGATGTAATTTAAGACTGGTATTGCTATAGTTATAACTGCTGTCACTGTGAGCGCTGAAGATCGACAGTCTCGATGTTAAACGTCGGTACGGTGGTTTTGTGAAGTAGCTGAAGTCCTTATGACTAAGATTGGGGAGGAGGTGGGGGGGGGGGACGTGTCAGTTTTTAAAATACACGTTTCTGCTTGCTGCTGTCATTATTATTAATCTATTTAAGTAAGTCCAACGTAAAGATGGAAGAAAAGCAGTACGCGTCTTTGACGGTGCCTACGGAGTACCTACAGCACTGGTGAGTCTGTCCCCTACACGTCCATCCAGGCGAGTTTGATTGCCTTTTCTTTACTGTCTCTTCTCATAACTGTCACAGCAGCCTTGGCGGGGTGACGGCGTGAAAAGTCACCCCGCTGTGTTGCAGTTAAGGTGGCGCAAGTTCGCCTCGGTGGCCGGAAACACTCTGACCGCCCGGAGTCATCGTGCGGTCAGCCGTCAGACTCTCTCTGCCCTGCTGGCACAGCGGGTTAAACCTCTTTCTGCTGATACGCAGACGGATACGTGAAAGACGAGGACAGCATAGAAACTTACCGGAGTTTAGTGCTCAGGTCAGCGTGGTCCGGTCCAGCTGCTCATGGAATTAATGGAAAAAATACAAATGTTTTCATTGGGGTGGTGCGCTGCCCTCCATACATCTTGCTATTTGATCAGTGGAAACGCGTCCGCTTGCTGGTAAACTCGCCCACACACACACACACCACACTGAGTTCTGCTGGAGTTCAACAGCGTCTTCTGTGAGAGGCTGGATTGCTACATAGAGTCTGATGATAAGATAAGATCACTTTATTGGTCATATACAATTTCTTGCAATAGGAATTTGTCTTTTCGCATACCCCAACTTGCTCTCCATGAGACACACAGACAGGGAGAGAAGCTTGGGGTCAGAGCGCAGAGTCAGCCATTTATACGGCGCTCCTGGAGCAGCTGGGGTGAAGGGCCTTGCTCAGGGGACCAACGGAGTAGGATTCCTCTGCCGGCCGCGGGATTTGAACCGGCAACCTTCCGGACACAGGTGCAGATCCTGAGCCACAGCGCCACCTCTCCGTCTCTGATTCGGTGGACTGTAAGAGAAACGCAAGCTGATAGATTGCGGATGTGTGCTGTTCACACTGAGATCACTCAGGATTCATACCTGATGTGGCTCACTGTGTGGTTGAGTGTTTTTCGTGTGATTGTGGAAGACACGTTTGCACGTTTTCCCGAGGATCAGACTTTTTTCTTTACCCGCTGTAAAAGGTTACAGACTAGTGGTCTCATGGCCACGGTACTGTAATATGGGAGGAGTCTGAACTCTTTCTCGAAGGCCCCTTGGAGTCGGCTTCAGTCACTAGTCCCAGAAGTTGGTTTCAGCTTCCCACAGTCCTCTGTCTGTGTCAAGAGGTTTCTCCTGATTTCAGGCCCTAAACCTCATTTTCATTTGAGTCCCAGAGTCCCTGTGTTGCTGTGTGGCTCATTCGAATGAAATCCCTTGTATTCAGGGTTCTGAATACGTGCATGAAGCCCCTCATTGTCTTCTGTGGTCCAAGACAAAACATTCAGTTCCGTTAGTGTCAGTGTGATGTTCCATTAAGGCCAGGAAAACATCTGGTTGCTCTTGTATTATTTCTAGAGCAGCAGTGTCTTTCTCATAACGTGGTGACCAAAACTGAACTAATTGAACACTCATTAGTTCTATTTTGAATGTAACTTGACATGATGTAACCCCACACTCTTAACACGCCCGTGTATTTTGTATTTTGTTAGTCTTTGTTATTGCTTCCCTACACTATCCTTGATCCTGGAGGACTTGTGAGTCTGCAGGATGTCTGGGGCTCCAGAGCCCAGAGCTGCGGAGCGTGGACAAACTGATAACTTCGTTCCAATTAAATGAGCTGGGTCAGACCAAGAGTGCAGCTGTACCGAAAAACTGTAGAGAGACACCAGCTGTCCAGGACCAGTAGTTTCAACTCCTGGTCAAGTTTAAAAAAAAAGCGAGTGTACACAGTCTTTCTCACTTCAGTTGCTTCTTTGGGTTCAAGTATCATCCATCTGATATTTGAATTTTGCATTTGTGTTTCCTGCATTTTCTGTATTACCTTGCACATATCCACTTTGTTTCATTTGTCACTTGTCTGCCTAGTCCTGAATTTATTCTGTTAACACTATATGCAACATCACCTGTTCTAGTATCGTCTGGAAACCCAGCAAGCTGAAAACACTGTGCAGCAGTCTTGATCAGTTTTCCAGGCCTGGTCTTAGACTCTTCTGTCTCCTCCGGTTTTTCAGCTTACTTCCTAATAAGTTATTGAAAGCTGAGCTTTCAAAATTGATTGTTATATTGCACTCGGGATGTAGCCTTACGAAAAATCTTTTATAAGCTATCATTTTCAAGAAATCTAGTGATCAGGATGCAGTTGTTGCTCCCCAGTAGCTTTTTGAATGACTCATATCAGTTAATGCCGTGCGGTCGCAGGTAAGAGTTACGCTCTTATAGACAGTTCTCAGTGCTGCTTGGGCCCATTGGTCAGGGAAACGGTAAACCTAAGAGGAATGCCAAAACCCCACCAACTAGGACAGGGTACATGCTAATTTCTCACCTCATTCTATTAATGAACTAAAAAGGCTATACAAGTACAAGAGAGCAGTTCCCTTTAAAGGCTTGATGAGCCAGATGAGTGGAGGGAAAGCCTGAGAACATGAGAACGTCAGGACTAGAACACACTGATGTAGATCATTGACAAAGATGGGAGGAGCTTCATTCCTTGAATGTATGCCATCTGTAGAAGGATAAATGATTTTATTAATTAATTTATTTTACATTCAGATGTCTGGGTGTGTAGTTCTGCGGAGTGTAGCAACGGCTGCAGCAGAAGTTTATTCAGTCTCTTTTCTGCACAGAGAAAATATAAGCGTGGTCTCTCCAGTGTGCGTCTTTCAGAAGCTGACGTCATGTCATGTTCCCTCGTATTTATGCATTTTGTTTGTTTTCGCTTTCTCGTTTGTTTGAAGGTTTCAGTCCACTCAGCAGATCCAGGCCCTCCAGGCAGCTCAGTATCACCAGATGTCCACCGTGCCCCCCTTCGTAGACGGCTCCAGGGAGGAGATGGAGGCGCACGAGCCGAGCGTCCATCAGGAGCCCCCTCCGGCCCCCGTGCAAGGTACTGGGCTGAGGACGCGGCGGGGTTCTCATCGAGCGGCCGGAAAAGGCGGTGCTTGCGCTGAAGCACAGAAAGCGATTAGGCTGCTTGTGAAAATGCTGTGTTCGTCGCTGCCGGAAGCTCAGCCTACCGTGTGCAGGTTTCGTACGAGGGAGTGTTTTGCCACAGTTTGCCTCCGATATGGGGCAGCCCGTGTTCATGGCGGGCCCTGTTGCTGATGTTGTGGAATCGGAGGGGAGAGAAAGAGATCTAGAATCAGTACTAATGGGCAAGAAGGGCAGGAGCTCAGACTGGTTGGGGTGGAGAGAAAGAGACATAGAAGCAGTACCAATGGAAATGAAGGCTTTGAAGCTGATACTTGGCAGGGAGAGAGTGATAGTGAGAACGTACCAATGCGCGTGAAGGATGTAGAGCTAACGTGGCTTGGGGAGAGAGAGACACACAGGCTGTGCTGATGGAAATGAAGTGTTTGGTGCTGCCACTAGGTCGTTTTGCCACAATGTCCACGAGTGGGGCTTTCAAGTTTGCTTCTGATAAGGGGCAGCCAATGTTTATGGCTGGCCCCGTTGCGGAACCACAACAGAGGTATCTTGGGGAGCCGCGTTTCTCCGGCGACGAAGGTGTAATACGCAGTAACAAAATGGCGTGGTCCTTCTCTGCCTTCAGCCCCCACAAAGGGCAAGCGAGGGAGACCCCCGGGCAAGGATCCGAAAAAGCCTGCAGCCAAGAAGGCGAAGACGGCGGAGGGCTCCGCGGGCGGCAAGCAGGAGAAGATCTCGGACGCCTTCAAGAAGGTCAAGAGGAAAGTGGACCGCTTCAACGGTGTCTCGGAGGCGGAGCTCATGACCAAGACACTGCCCGACATCCTGACCTTCAATCTCGACATCGTCATCGTGAGTGACCGCAGACGGGGTTCGCGTTTTGCACCCAGCTCGTTGAACTGTTCGTTTCTGGAAAGTGCTGCCATATGGAAAAGCTCAATGGAATTAATCCATTGATCTTGAATTACGATTGGATTTCGGCAGCATAGCTGATCTTGCACAGTATTGACGTTAACGCATTATCAATGACAGCATGCAGTCAGTGACGGACTAATTAACAGTGCAGAACAATGAACAACATATTTGCTGATTGACCAGTAAAATGTTTGTATTCGTGCTTGTTAGTGAGTGCTCTGTTTTTCTTATTTTCCATATACAGATTGGTATTAATCCAGGACTGATGGCAGCTTATAAGGGCCATCATTACCCTGGCCCTGGAAACCATTTTTGTAAGTTGTGTGAGAAGTATTTGTATTCATCACTGTCTTTGTGCTTTGTGCTGTTCTTGCAGTAGGTAATTTGCCGGTCCTGTTAAACGCCTGTTGCAGGCAGTGCTGCAGTCCACACGGGCAGCAGGCTCACCCATGTGCCGGGCCCGCCTTTATTCCAACTTTAGAGTATTCCAGCGGAAAACATGTGGTGCGATCCCTTACCCTTTCCACTTATGCCCCAAAATTTGTCAATTACACTTCAAAACGAGATGGAATATACTCTGTTGGTCAGAAGATCATAGATCAGATCTATGTGCAAGGTGATCTCAGTTTTAAATGTTTTGACATTGTCATTTCAATGTATTTAAGCCCATTTCGTGTTGCATTTAATGAAAACTGAATGGATGTTAAATATGAATTGTGTTCGGGATTATTATTGCATGCAGACCTTGGTTTGGGTTGGTTTTGTAGCTGTTAGACCAGGTTTGACTCTAACGAGATGAAGTTCAGAGTTTGCTGTTTGAAAAGTCTTTAAACAGTACCAGATGAGACATTGGCAATACCCATGTCCTGAGTTTGAGGGATTAAGACACAAAGAACATATTTTATGTAACATGTTAGGAAAAAGAGCTAAAACAAATGTATGGTATTGGAGAAATAGAATGTGTGGATAGTTAAGATCATCTTTAAATTACAAGAGTGTTTTTATAAAGCGTGCTATTAAATGTCTGCTTTCATTTAGCAGCCATATCACCCTGCAACTCGCAACTAGTAACCCACTGAAGCTCAGCAGGTGTGAGCCTGCTCAGTACCTGGATGGGAGACCTCCTGGGAAAAACTAAGGCTGCTGCTGGAAGAGGTGTTAGTGGGGCCAGTAGGAGGTGCTCACCCTGTGGTCTGAGTGTGTCCTGATGCCCAAGTATAGTGACGGGGACACTATACTGTAAAAAGGTGCCGTCCTTCAGACGTAAAAACGAAGGTCCTGACTCTCTGTGGTCATTAAAAATCCCAGGGTGTTTCTCGAAAAGAGTAGGGGTGTTAGCCCGGCCTCCTGGCCAAATTTCCCACTGGCCTTTACCAATCATGGCCTCCTAATAATCCCCGTCTCTGAACTGGCTTCATCACTCTGCTCTCCTCCCCACTGAGAGCTGGTGTGTGGGGAGTCTACTGGCGCACTCTGGTGTTCATCCAGGGGGGGCTGCACACTGGTGGTGGTGGAGGGGATCCCAATTACCTGTAAAGCGTTTTGAGTGGAGTGTCCAGAAAAGCGCTATATAATTGTAAGCAATTATTAATTATAATTAATTATTATTAATTATTTAGGGAAGTGCCTTTTCCTGTCTGGTCTCAGCGACACCCAGCTGAATCACCTGGATGACCAGTCCTTGCCAGAGAAGTATGGAATCGGTTTCACAAACATGGTAGAGAGGACGACTCCAGGAAGTAAAGACCTGTCAAGGTGAGATGGGTGAGAAGGTGAGCTCTCGATTTGTGAGGCAGCCTCTCAGGCATGTCAGTCTGGCCAGTGGCTCTTTGCCCGAGATTGGCCACTTCTTGCGTGTTCTCAGCAGCCTGTAAGGTGTACCTAAATTCTTTATGGTGCACCATCATTAATTCTTTTCATCAGCTCTCATCATTAATCACAAACGCTGGATGTGCTTAAAAAATTTAATTTTAACACATCTATTCCTACACTGTCTTTCTGTTCCTCATTGCTGTGAGCAGCAGGCGGGTTCCAGGTGATAACTTCCAGGCAGTGCGAGGTATTCGGATTGCCTGGAATTCACACTGGACAGAAAGAAGTATCCAGTGATCCTCATAAGAACAACGTGAATGAGGAGGAGGGTCCCTGGTATTTTTACTGAAGTGGGTTTTTCATTGGAGTGTGTGAATTGAGATGACCAGTGAAATCTGTATTCTGTAGACAGGGATATCCAGGATATCACTACAGTGGTAAATGTAATGTCGTAACAGCGTTCTTCATTTGCACTGTGAAAGTTAAGGCCAGCTCCGCATAAACACAACCCGCTAACCATGAACCTTTATATTTGGCCCACATCCAGAACTAGTGCTGAGCCAACTCAGGCTGCAAATGAGTGGAAGTTCAGCCCATCAGCTTGTTGAATAGATTGGAGGATCACAGCTGGATGCTTCTTGATGAAGCCGATATGCTGGCATCTGTCAAGGTGACTGGGTAGCTTGTTCCAACAATCACACGCAAAACGCTGTTTTTATTTTATTTCAGTACATGCCTGAATCGGAAATGGACTGTGAAGTTTAAAATGTATTTATTTTAATAGTTAAGAGATCTAAAACTATCAACGAGAGAAGCAGTGTTCTCTGAAAGTGATATTGTCAGGCGCACTTTTATAGTAGTCTTTTCCAGTGCTGAGATTGTGGTCTGAAAGCCATCTCATTTACTAGACACGTATTTGGTGTTGCATTCCTAGTATTTACTGGATTTGAGAAACTGAACTGCAGTAATTGACAAAACGGTGAGAGAAAGTCTCCTCTCCCAACATGACTCTTAATAAATCTTTACTTTTGGTTTTTCTTAAATATGATTTAAATCATATTAATAGCCAGGTTGTGCTTGTATAGAGCTACAGGCCAAGGTGAAGTGTACTTGTACTTGTGGCCAGTAGGCTTTGTAGACCAGGCATCTGACCCTCAGACCAGTGTATCTTACTCCCCTCCTGCAGTATGAAGAGCATGAGGTTTAAATCAAGCCCTGCAGAGCAGACACTGGGACAGAGGGATGGTCAGCAACAGAGGCAGTGAATGTTTTATTGAGATTGCGGGCGGGTGGTAGTCTTGATGTCTTTCACGAGATCTTACAGTAAAAATCAGTTTTTAAAAAATGGGCTGTGGTAGAGTTTATTCTGTAAAATAAACGGTGTTGGGGGCATTCAGTCTTAAAATAAGAAAATACGCAAAGATGTTAATAACATTGGAAAGTAAAAGATCTAAGCTGTTGTTTCTCCTGCATTAACAAGCGCTACTGTGTGTGACTGCTTAGCCGAAGTAATAGATTTTATATATTGGTGTGGCATGCAAGAGAATTGATGTGGTCAGAGAAAACAATCTGTTACAAATAGGAGGTCATCAGAAATAGCCAAGCGGATTAATCCATAAGTAAATTAATCATAACCCCCAACTTGTGAATGATTTTTGCCAAGAATATATCTGAGTGGTTGGTATAATTAGAGGCACCTGAGTCCTTTTGTTGGAAAGAGTAAGAATTCAGGCACACTGAATTAAACAGATATTTGTTACGATGACGACAAACTAAATAACACACAATATAAAGATACAACACTGCTGTCTTCCTGGACTCTTGATTGACACTTGACCATTTACCCAGAGCTTAATTAACTAAGGTAAATCAAGGTGGGCATGACAACCCAGTCTTTCTTGCATTGGAAGAACGGCACTACATCGATTCCCCAGCCAACGTGACTTTGAGAATTGTAATGAGGCTTACTAACCAAGCTGTGATTAATAGCGCAGTGATGGATGATTGCCCTAGAGTTGCTCTTGGCTGTTCCCGACAGGCCCCAGGAGCTGTCTTCAGCCATGTGGTTGGGTGGCTTGTCCCGGGCACCTGCTCGTCCCTGGGATAAAAACTGCTTTCTGTTTCAGTCTGGAGTGTGATTTCACTTCATGTTCAACGGATGACTCTGGAATCTCATTTTGATGCTGGCATAGTGTATCTGGTGACCACTAAATACTTCAGTAAAGTCTTGTCCTGAAAAGATCATTCCCCTGAGCTGCCTGTGAACAACTTGCCCTTATTACTTTCTTTAGATGAGCAATGTCCTTCATGTAGTACAAGTTTAACAAGAATTTAATACAGCATTATAAGTCATTAATTACTTTTGACTTCTGCATTTACTTTATGTATCAAACTTTATATCACTTTACATACACTCCAAAAGAGGGCAGTAATGAGTCAGCTTAATCCCATTTTCTTTATTCTTAACATTTCAGACATTCTTCTTGAAATGTCTCAGAACAGTGGTCATACTCTTTTTCTGCATTAGTCTTTGCTTGAGCAAGACTGTGAGGGTGGACTTGTTCTATGACTAGATGACTTTTAAGCATTTGCTTGGACACAACCTCTGAAAACTAAAGAAGAACAAGATCATTGCCGAAGCAAATAAATATTTATTCTCTTGCCAAAACTGCAAAACACTGTAGATCGGTTCTGAAGTGTTTCCATATGTATTTGCTCAAGGGTCTACACCGCATCGCACAGTTCTTTATTTTTCTGTTTTCTTTAGCAAGTGCTCTAAATTATGTCAACAGAATTATTTTTCCATCGGCGACAGAAGGTTACTGTTTGGTTTTTCTCACATCTTACAGCAAAGAGTTCCGTGAAGGCGGAAGGATTCTGGTAGAGAAGCTGAAGAAGTATAAGCCCCTGGTTGCTGCTTTCAATGGAAAATGTGAGTATTGAGACTGAGTTTTAAATTTTACATCTTTAAGATGCATCATGGGTGAACTGGCTTCTTGTGCGTCACTTTAAAAAGTTAGCATGTTTGTGAGTGCAGGTTATCCTTTGGGTCCCATTTGCAAACTGTTTTTCAAAGACGCGATCTTTTGTTGAACCCTTTATTGAAGGATTTGTAAACCTAAAAATGAGTGAGTTACCCTTAAAGGCATGATTTCCGAGAAATGTTAACAGAGCGGTCAGCCCTGTTCTTCATGGTCTCAGCGTGGGCTTTTTGAAAAATTAAACCGAGGACTGACGTCTCTTGGCACTTAACTATTGCAGTCAGGCTAATTGGCTCAAATTAAATGTCTCTGGTTCTATAATGAAAGAGAATGTTAAAGCTCTGCACACAGGAAGAGATTGCTTTGTTTGTAGCTGTTTTAATTAACAAGGAAGATGGGATGCGTTTGCCTTAGACCTGGAATGACGTCCACGCAATTCACACTAATAGATTGAAAGCATCAAGTAATGTTCATTTCAAAATGCCCTTTTATCCCCTGAATTTCTGATTATCTTTTTTATGATGACAGTCAAAGCTATGGATTATGGCACCTGAAATTGTATTTGTTCTTTGGGGGGGGGATTTTAAAAGCCATGAAAGGTAAAATAAGAAAACTTTCATTTGTCCTTGGTTTTCTCTGCACTGTTGCAGTCATCAGTGTTGGCCAGGTGTTTTATTCAGTTAGTTATTTTATTCCACATTAATAGAGGTAATTTCCTTTTGATAAATGTAACGAACAACTGTCTGCCTTCATTTGTGTTTTGTTTCCAGGTATTTATGAAATATTCAGCAAAGAAATATTTGGCTTCAAGATCAAGAAATTTGAATTTGGTTTACAGCCTCACAAGATCCCGGAAACTGAAACAGTAAGCGGTCTCATCTGTTACATACAGTGCTGGTGTCAGAGGCAGGAGGTTTTTAAAACGAGGAATTTCTACTGATTGTTTCCCGAGTTCCTCCTGAAGTGGGGAATGTGTGGCGGTCACATGACCCTTGGGTTTCCAGGGCTCTCCAGCTTTTTGAGAGACCCTTCCTGTGTTCCCGGCAGTGCAGCACGAGAATGTTCGGAACGTGCATGGAAACTGATCTCAGTTGAATACATAGAGGTGTATGCTATAGTGCATGGCTGGATTGGACTGCGCACGTCTGGATAATGGATGTGCATGTTGACCCACGCTGCCCCCTGCAGGTGTGCTACGTGATGCCCTCATCTAGTGCGCGGTGCGCCCAGTTCCCCCGTGCGCAGGACAAGGTGCACTACTACATCAAGCTGAAGGATCTGCGGGACCAGCTCAAGGGCGTGAGCGTCCCCGAGGAGGTGCAGGAGACGGAGTACACCTTCGACCTGGAGAAGGCCAAAGGTACAGGGCCCCGGCCATCGCGATGTTCGGACTCCTGCCGCTCAGGAAGAGGGCGTCGTTTTCCGTGATGCGAAGCGGCCAGCAGTGCGGGGCTGTGATCCCGGTGTCAGGAGGGCGGCGGCGAGGCCCGTGCAGGAGCGACCGCGTGCGCTTGCTCGTTGGCGTAGCTGTTCGGGCTGGGTTAGCACAGACCGCTGAGCTGCCCGCCGCCAACAGGCCAGGCGGGCCGAGGGGCCTCGGGTTTGTGACCTTTCTCTGCTTCTCCCCCGCAGAGGATGCGAAGAAGATGGCCATCAAGGAGGAGCAGTACGACCCGGGTTACGAGGCTGCTTTCGGAGGGGCATACGGGGAAGTGGGGCCGGAGAGCAACGGCCACTGTAACTTCTCATCGGCCGGGCCAGGTATGGTGCGGAGAGCGGGCTCCCCCTCCTGGGGGGCTCTCCTTCGTCGTGCGGACACGCGGCGTGGGGGGGGTCCGGGGGCTCTTGTTCATGGCTGTCTGTGTTGCAGAAGCCACCAGCGGGGGCGCGGCGCCTGCCCTCGGCGTCGGGCAGCTCCCGGACGGGCAGTGGATGACCCAGTCGTTTGCGGATCAGATTCCGGACATCGGCGGCTGCGCCGCTCCCCAGCCGCGAGGTGCCGAGGCCGTGCAGTGAGGCTGAGCCCGCGGGCCCCGCGAGAGCCCGGCGGGCCTGTCGCCGCGACCAAGACGCCGAACCTCAGTTCCCCAACTGAAGAGTCATTGTGCCGGGACTGTGTTCATACCGATCAGGTATCTCGTACCGCATCCATCCGAGAATTTATATAGTGAGCTGTTACACGATGAATTTTACGTAGATTAGTCGATTCTATGGAAACTACTATTTAAGGATGGTAGAGTTTTTTTTGGGGTTTTTAATTGCTATTTAATGTAAATCATACATTGTCATTTTTTTTTAATGGAAATTTTAGAGGATCAGAAACTTTTACAGAAAGTGCAATTTTACTACTTCTCAGTCTTACATTCGTAAATGTAATAGTGCTCCTGACTTGAATTTTTTTTTTTCCACTGGTTTGTTTTCATAGACACAGAAAATCAGGGTTCTCCGATGATACTTGATTGGTGGTTTTACTAGCGAGGGCTTTATCAGGGGGAGTGCCCAAGTCCTGGATTTGATGTTTAAGCTTTTACTTTGCTTTTTTTTAAAGCAAAGACAGTAGTTCACATAAGGAGTACTTTATAAACAAAACACTTCATTCTGTTTTCTGCCTGCCTGGTTTTCTTCTTAACAGCATTTTTACCAGTTTTACACCCAGGTGTAAGATTGATGACCACATTGGCTGTGGAACTGAGTGGTGTTTAAGCTGCTGACCAGGACAGGGTCCCAGAATAGTCTTGTCACACAAGTTACAATTCTACAAGTAGGTTAAAGATCTCAAAACGGTCATAAAACTGCTATAAAATCCAGTGGTTGAAAAAAACAGTCTTGTTTTTGTGTAAACCAAGTTAATAAGTCTGCCCAAGACGTTGTTAGAGGAAGACAATACCAAATCTCTGATCTAGAAATAGCCTGCTAGCTGTGGTGTGAGCGTAGCTGTTGAGCACAAGGGTGAAAACCCATCAGCTGTCTCTTTCTTTTGTTGCCAAACGGGTTGACTGACTTCCACTTAGTGATCGATTAGGGTCAGCTTGGTCACTTGAAAGATCTCATCATGTACTGTGCCTTTTATAAGAAAACGGCAAACGATTTTGTTTTTGAAAAAAGTTTGGGCAGCTCTGTTATTCTCAAAAGCTGTTGGAAGGCTCATGAAGTGTAACGTACTTCTCCACTTCGTGGTATCACATCGCGACAGCCCCCTTTTTTGACGGAGGTGTGAGAAATGGTCTGGTCAGTGCAGCAGCCTTTATGTTTACTTGTCAGTTTTCGGGTACTGTATTGTTTTTCCTCCGTGTTGTTCAACACTGAAACTGTACTTTTTATGAAGTGGGGGTAAGGTTTTACCACCGGTGTAACCAAAAGCCTTGAGGGGAGGGAACACGTAGGGGTGGTGAGTTGTCACGGGGCGGCTGCCTGGAGCTCAAGGTGCAGGTTTATTTACAGTCAGGTCACACCCTTGCAGTCCCCCAGTAATCGCCGTGCAGGTCCAGCACCGCTGTCCAGGTGGTTAGGTCCTTCTCGGCTGTAGCCGTTCGCCTCTCCGCCCTGCTGCAGGGAGCAGGCGGAGAGCTCGGGCGGCACAGCTCGTCCTCCCCTCGTGCTGCTGCCAGTGTTTCAGCTCGGCACCAGGCGCGCTGCTCTGGAATGTCTGAAAGCAGCAGTGCCTGCAGTTGGGTAGTCTGCCCAGCCGGTGAGACAGTCCTTTGGTTGACTTGTTGACCGATGGGGAACATGGGCAGTTCTAGACAACAGTCCTGCTTAGAGAGCTGCTCAGTGCTCCCACAGCCATCCGCAAGTCCCTGCCACTTGCCCCTGGGATGAGAAGTGGATATTGTCGTCTTTGACTGCGCAAGCTACTGCAGGTTGTGGCCAGTAATGGCGTGTGGGGTTTGCGTCTCTGCGTGCGTTGAGGTGAATCCCTTCGCCTAGCCTGCTTCCATTTCCACTCCAGGCTCTGCTCTAATGTCGGCCATCGCTGGGCCTGTTCCACCTGGTTTTTCAAAAAAACGTCCTTCATATTCGCCTGGCATCCCGCTCCGATGCTGCTGAGAAATAACCCTGCACCTGCGGCCAGGACCTGCCAGTCGACGGGGGTGGCCGGAGACTTCGGAGATTTTTCTCTCCCTGACCCCAGGTCTTACCGGAGGACCTGGGCGCCAGTTGCTCAATATTTCCTGAGACTAATGATCTCCTAACAACCATTTTATTATTTCGAGAGACCTGTTCCCTCAAGTTGAGAGTTGAAATGAAATTGGAAAGGTATATAAAAAGGAAAAGGAGTTTTACAGCAACCAGAAGAGAGCTCTCTGCTGAAGTTGCTTAATATTGCCTTGTGGTGTTCATACTTCCACAAAGCCTTTTGACACAGAATTTCCTGAGCCAGTCTAGAATGTTTTTAAACAAATGAGCAAGCAGTTTTTAGAAATGAGATCATCATAGCTAGATTGCCCAGTTTTCATTACATTTCATCAAAAGCAAATAATGCTGTTGGGTTGAAGTAAATAGAATAAGTCTCTGGAGAAAGAATTCTATATCGGTTGAAGCAGATTTTTTTAAAGAAACATTCCATATTAATAATTCATGTTATTTACAGAAAAACTGTGAAGGCTTATTAAGAATTCACTCTTTGTCTACAGCATTTTAAATAAGACACACTCACATTCTTATCTTTAATGAATCTGTGGTGCTCTAAAGAATATACACTCTGGAAACAGTGTGTTTCCAAGGGAAAATGCTTGATTTGCAGTCTGTATTTTAGTGTTCTAAATGTTGACAGGCTTGTGGCGTTTTGTTCTGTATTTTTAAATCTTTGGATCTGTGGTGCAGAATTGTGCTAATGCAAACCAGATCCATGTGGAGCTTGGTGGTTCGTGCTGTGGAGGGTCTCCCTGTCCCACTGGTGAATTAGGAATGAATGCAAACCAGTGTAATCACAGGACTCTCTATGCACAATTGATCATGGTGCTCTAAAATCCAATGGCAGCTATTTAAACTCTTGAGCTGTACTGTCTGTGTACATTATGTAAAGGTGTATCTTAATGTGTTGATGAAGATCGGTGTTCAAGCACATGAGCAATCTGACCTTCCAAATAAAGGTTTTGCAAACCCTTAGTCACTTCAAACATTGATGTCTTTTCTTTGAGTCGAGTAAACTGGTGACTTTGTCTCTGTATGCAGTTTTGCAGACTTTGAAAATATAAATATCTAGTAGTAAAAACCCAGTACAATTTTTCAAATTTTATATGTGGAGAAGACACATTTCTTAGCTGAATTGAAGTAATCCATTCTTGGTACATTTTTCATCTTGTTTTACTTTCCTGAAAATTACTTTCCATAAATGATTCATCCCATTTTCATTTTTGCAACATGATGCAAGCCTGGTAAACGTGTCCTGCAGTGCCGATAATGGCGAAGTCACTCATGCACATCTAACTTTAAACACAAACCACAGCAAAAGATTTTTTTACACTGCTGCGTGGCTCTCGAACTGACGTTTCTTCACAGCACGGTGGTGCCTGCGGGCCTTGAAAATCTCTGTTCTGACTGTGGTTGCACAATAATGCAGGCATACTGCTCAGAGGCATAACTGAATGTCTGGGCTCCATGTGGCACAAATACCTGAGGGCATAAACGGAGATGGGCGCCACCAGTCCTCCAAAGCCACAAGCTTCTCTGGTATTTGTACCACCCCTGACAATATTGAATGCATTGAAGTATTTATATGAATTAGGAATCGGATCATCCCTGGTATTTGGTCTGGATCATCTGCTAGTTGAAGGCTCTCTCGGGACTGGGACGGCCTGATCCTGCTGCACACGATAATAGCGAGCTTTTTAATTGACGAGACGTAACCTCCATTATCGAACCCTGTCTGGTGCCACACCCTCCCTTCAGAGCTTGAGGACCATTTTCCAGACCACACCTCGGGGCTGAGGGGGGGTGGGGGGGCGCAGCTTCAGCTGCTGGGCCTGACCAGCGCGAATTTCCCCATGGGGTCTGGGATGTACCAGCGCTCCCACAGCTCCATGTGCACACAGGGGTAGTCCCAGGGCTTGAACCTGCCGTTCCAGTGCAGAAGATGGGCCTCCTGCAGGAACTGGTCCGAGTACCGCGTGTCCGGACTCCAGCCTGGCCAGGAGAGAGGGCAGTGAGGATGAGGTTGCGCTCTTCAGTCGGCTGTTCTGTTTGTTTGAAGGGATACTCCTTTATAAACTGATGTATTAATCCTGATTGTGTCATAGCTTTCAATAATTGGAAAACATTGCCAGGAAAATGTTATCTCTCGGTTTCAATGCAGAATTTATACTGGCCACAGTGGATATTCCCGTTCTGTTAACATTTAATAAATTTGCTTAGTATGTTTGTTCCGTTGCCAGAAAAATCGGCTGTTTTTAATTTCTTTAGAGAAAACGGGCAGCTTGGCTCACAGAGCACAGCTGTGGAATTCGAAGCCACATTGTCTGTGTATTTGGTGGATTCAGTGGTGTCCAGATTTTTTAACTAAACGAGGCAGATAAACCTTTAAAAGCAACTGTCCTGATTGTTTTACCCTTCAACTTAGCACCAGGTTTAGGGGTGCTAACATTGTTTTTCAAACTGATAGGAAAAGGAATCGCGTAAAAGTGAGCCTGATTTACAAAGACTGCTTGTCCTGGTTTGAGTTCTACGCCGATTTAAGTGGTTTTCGAAAGTACCGGTGGTTTTCCCTGTCCTCAGACATCCAGGGGAACCCTTTGCCTACAGTGCTGCAGTTGTAAAAGCGAGAGGCAGGTTATGGGGAGTCTGTGAAAGGAGGAAGCTGCTGTTCTGACGGCGGCGTGAGCAGCTCTCACCCAGATGCCGGACGTGCCACAGGGGGGCGATGCTGGAGTGTTTCTGGTAGAAGACGATCAGCATGGGGGGTGTGGCCACCCCTCCCGCCATGGCGCTGCTGTACAGGTTGTCCCTGAAACACGAGGGGGAATTGGCCCAGTGAGACCGCTGGCTGCCGGCGAAGTATCGGCTATGGTGAGTGGGCTGTCAAACTGTTCTAGTGTCCTACGCGTCTAGATTTATCAATGAAAGCTCATTACAGTGTCAGGGTGTGACATTTTGTCCCCCCCCCCCCCCGCCGCCCAAGAATGCTCCAGTGTCATTTTCTATCAAGAGCCGTTTATAGGCACCCATCTCGTCTAGCAGGATTGGGTTCTTAATCGCCCTCTCCCAGAGGACTGGAGGGGGGGGCTGGGTGTGGCTCGGGTACGGCACCTGGCCGACGTTCTGACCTGAGGTTCTGCTGCATCCACTTCTCGAGCTGCTTGGTGATCCTCTGGCGTCTCCACTCCGTGACGTTGGCGACCATCACGCCGGGATTGAAGGAGCAGGTGCCGGGGCTGATGCCCAGCTCGCGCACCTCCGGCTTCCGGTAGTCCAGGAAGCCCATGTAGGTTGTCTGGGAAGACACGGACAGAAAGGCTCGTTTCCCCTGGAGCCGGGAGCCCAGGGTCTCACTACACCTGCAGCTCCAGGAGGAGTTTCCACGCTTAATAGACAGGAGGGAGAGGTACACGTTTGGATTGAAATTATACAAGACGGAGCCATATCCTGTTTCATATACACGGGTCATATACTGAAGAAAGCACTTGACTCCGAGCGCTCCAGTAAAGTCCCTGCTGTATAAATGGGTCTTAAAGTCATCATTGTAGATGGGTGTTTGCTCTTACTTGACTTACATGGGGAAAAAAGCATGAATAAAGCACAAAATAAGCAAGATGGGGCAAATGCCATCACCGTATCTGTACTCTTTCAGTTCTTGGTATGTGTCAATACCTGTTGTGTTGGCCCGGCAGGCCAGCGTTCAAAGCAGCGCTTTGACTCAACGGAAACTTCAACAACTTCAACAGTTTGTTACAGGAATGTTTGCCACTGGTAGTTCTTCAGACAAGGCACACATGCTTCAGCTTAGCAAGGTGAGAAACAATTCTTAGAAGTATATATATAAAAAAAATGTGATTCTCGCTAGTTTCTTTTTTCTCCACATATGTTAGAGTTTCTAAAGTCTCAAACCTCCTCCTTGTTAAAAAACCCCATCATACCCTGACTGTAACACTGATGAATATGGCCCAGCAGCAGCCACCATACGGGCAGGTACACAAACCCCACAGACGTTCACCAGTCCCACCACACGTTTCTGTAACGCCAGACATTGCCGAGAAGAGCCCAGTTCCTTTTCTCCCGTCTCACGAGCCACTTCAGTTAATGGCTGTGGGTATATAAGTGTGTCCCACACCACACACACACATTTCCTTGTGAAAATATGTCAGAAGGTCATTGGCGCTGATCTTCCAGCCCTCTCCTCCACCTATCACTCCTGTGTTTTGCGTAAAGCAAACTCCGTCGAATAACTTCCATTTTCTCCCATCAGAACACAGATACCGGCTCCTCAACTGCAAAACCAACAGATTTAAGTGCTCATACCTGTAGCCATATCATTGCTTAATGCTTGACTTTCTATGCAAATATAAAGGTACATTGTTGTTCCTGTTTTGTTTTTTCTTCTGGCCGTCTGTACACCAACACCGCTGCTGTAAAAACAGCGTGCCCCCCCCAACACGCGTGTGCACAGCTGGCCTCACCTGCATGCCCACACTGCGCACCATCTCGTGGGTGGACGGCAGGTCGCAGTCGGAGGCGAAGGCGGCAGCGTGGCCGGGCTGCAGGCCGGTCCTGTACAGCTCCTGGATGTCCCCTGGGGGCAGAAGCAGAGGCCGCATCAGCTGAGTCCGGGCCCTATCGCACTGCGCTCGTCTCAGGGCTACGGGCCCTATCGCACTGCGCTCGTCTCAGGGCTACGGGCCCTATCGCACTGCGCTCGTCTCAGGGCTACGGGCCCTATCGCACTGCGCTCGTCTCAGGGCTACGGGCCCTATCGCACTGCCCTCGTCTCAGGGCTACGGGCCCTATCGCACTGCGCTCGTCTCAGGGCTACGGGCCCTATCGCACTGCGCTCGTCTCAGGGCTAAGGGCCCTATCGCACTGCGCTCGTCTCAGGGCTACGGGCCCTATCGCACTGCGCTCGTCTCAGGGCTACGGGCCCTATCGCACTGCCCTCGTCTCAGGGCTACGGGCCCTATCGCACTGCGCTCGTCTCAGGGCTACGGGCCCTATCGCACTGCGCTCGTCTCAGGGCTAAGGGCCCTATCGCACTGCGCTCGTCTCAGGGCTACGGGCCCTATCGCACTGCGCTCGTCTCAGGGCTACGGGCCCTATCGCACTGCGCTCGTCTCAGGGCTAAGGGCCCTATCGCACTGCGCTCGTCTCAGGGCTACGGGCCCTATCGCACTGCGCTCGTCTCAGGGCTACGGGCCCTATCGCACTGCGCTCGTCTCAGGGCTACGGGCCCTATCGCACTGCGCTCGTCTCAGGGCTACGGGCCCCATCGCACTGCGCTCGTCTCAGGGCTAAGGGCCCCATCGCACTGCGCTCGTCTCAGGGCTACGGGCCCCATCGCACTGCCCTCGTCTCAGGGCTACGGGCCCTATCGCACTGCGCTCGTCTCAGGGCTAAGGGCCCTATCGCACTGCGCTCGTCTCAGGGCTACGGGCCCTATCGCACTGCGCTCGTCTCAGGGCTACGGGCCCTATCGCACTGCGCTCGTCTCAGGGCTACGGGCCCTATCGCACTGCGCTCGTCTCAGGGCTACGGGCCCTATCGCACTGCGCTCGTCTCAGGGCTACGGGCCCTATCGCACTGCGCTCGTGGCCAGGCTACGGGCCCTATCGCACTGCGCTCGTGGCCAGGCTACGGGCCCTATCGCACTGCGCTCGTCTCAGGGCTAAGGGCCCTATCGCACTGCGCTCGTCTCAGGGCTACGGGCCCTATCGCACTGCGCTCGTCTCAGGGCTAAGGGCCCCATCGCACTGCGCTCGTCTCAGGGCTAAGGGCCCTATCGCACTGCGCTCGTCTCAGGGCTACGGGCCCTATCGCACTGCGCTCGTCTCAGGGCTAAGGGCCCTATCGCACTGCGCTCGTCTCAGGGCTAAGGGCCCTATCGCACTGCGCTCGTCTCAGGGCTACGGGCCCTATCGCACTGCGCTCGTCGCCGGGCTACGGGTCCCATTGCACTGCCCTCGTCTCAGGGCTACGGGCCCCATCGCACTGCGCTCGGAGGAGGCGGACCCGCAGACACCTGCAGAGCGCTCGGAGTCAAACTGCAAGACAGAGGTGAAACTTGATACAGATAGTGGATTCCAGCAACGTCTGACCCAGGAGAGCCTTTAATCCTTTCACCCCAGAGAATGTTTTGACCCCCATCAGTGAAGGTGGGAGAGGTGTCTGCGGTATGAAAACCACGCGCCTGATCACCGTTACCAAGTTCAAATATATTTTGTACCTTGAACAATGACGTCGTCGTCCAAGTAGATGACTTTCTGGTGTTCGGAGACGAGCATTGGGAGGTAGAAGCGCACAAAATTCAACTAGAATGAAGAAAAATATGGAAACAATGAAGGAATGCTTCGTGCATGGGACAGTTTACAGATGACATACCTGCTTTATTACAAAAAGCAGTTGATGACTTGTGTTTCTTACAGTGAACAGGGGTGAAAATTGTGCTGTTTTGCAGTAAGAGCCGTGAGCTCTCCCGTTTTGCCTGTTGCGCGGGCTGCTGTACTCACAGGGTGCAGAAGCTCAGGTCTGGAGGAAACTGGCCGCACTTTGCTCTTCAGTATCATGGGGTTGAACTCCAGGATCTTAAACTTGATTTCCTTTAACTCAGAGTTCTCAATCCATTTCCTGAAAAAGGGAAAAGGCCTGTGATCCAGCTGTGTAGAGCCAGTCTCTCTCAGAATGAACCGTCCGGGGTTTATTTTGAATGACTTCCCAGGAGAAACATTTCTCTGTCACCAGTATCTTTTGAGCAGCACATGTAATCCGCTGGGCTCTCAAACATCACTACACAACAGTTGCTGTAGGGTGCCAGGCTGCTATTGATAAGTGATATTTATAAGCAGTGTTCTCTCATGGCTAACACTTATTTTCAAAGCAATAAAGTGTGACTTCACTCTGCATCAGTGTATTTGAATGAGCAAACAAAATATGTACTAAGTGCCAACTACTAGCGTCAAGAAGTGTTGAAGTGCCACAACTGGAGATCGCCAGTCTTGCTCACTGCGTCTCTGCGGGCGAGGGGCAGACCGGGCAGCGGCTGGCGGACAGGGAGCACAGAGCGCGACCCGGCGGACAGCTGGACAGGACGTGCCACCGGACCTGACGTGGCTGACAGAGTCCCGCAGCGTCACGATGTAGAACAGCAGCCGGGCCTCGGTGTTGCTGTACACGCTGTTGATGGCCGCGATGGTGCCGCCCATTCGATCCTCCGCCGCGCAGATAACCACCAGGATCTCCTGGTCGGGCCCGTCCTCGGCAGCGCCGCGCTGGTTTACCTCTCCTGAAATGACAGCAGGCGCCGCAGGCGCCCTGTGAACCTCCAGTGTGACTCACGCCAGCCCCCAGTCAGGGGGCACACGTGGGCTCTGTGTGGACACGCATTATACCAAGAACAGGGGACACTCTTTACACACAGGGTTCATCTTTGGATCAATTAACCACTCAGTACCAAACCCACTAGACAGGCTGAATTACTTCATCTCATTTGTTACTGTTCTTATGTTCTTAACCAGCCTTAGAATAGTACTGCTACAACCCCTCTAATCAGAGTCACATTACAGTACAAACCTAACAACACTATCTCACCGACTGTGACACAACAATACAAACTGGAGAGCAACCGGGACCTATACAGAGAATACACAACAACCAGGGTGAGAGGCAACAAGGAGAAAGAGACCATGATGAAGTACAGTGTCCACAGCCTGGCCATAGACACTGACCATAGACAGGCAGGCCTGGCTGCCCAGAGAGGCCAGGCACTGGACACATACGGACCTGGCTGCCCAGAGAGGACAGGCTCAGTGACCACAGCCTGACCACAGACACTGGACACAGACGGACCTTTCTGCCCAGAGAGGACAGGCACAATGACCACAGACACTGGACACAGCTGGACCTAGCTGCCCAGAGAGGACAGGCACAGTGACCACTGGCCATACTATAGAAACTGTGTAACACAGACAGGCCTTGATCTCCCCAAAACTAAACTATCACATAATTCTTTGACTTGTTCTGTTAATTCTGAATTCAGAAAAAGATAAATGTACAGTTTACTTAAAAGAAAATCAAAATATATATTTACATACTCTATATATTATCAAAGACAAAAATTAACACTACAAGTGCAGTCATTCTTGAAGGACTGTATACAGTACTGTATATTCCTATCATGTGATCCCATGCCAATAATGTTTTTATATTCATAAAAAAGATGTATCAAGTGCTAGGTATTTTCATATTTTAAAGTACTTTGATTATAAAACTGTGGTTCCTCTCTAATTCCAGTGGCTGATTTCCTGTCTTGGTTCAACAAGTATAATTGCTTCAGTCCCTCTCTTTCCTGAAGTCACCTGTGCTCTTCTGACAGTACAGCCCTTCTCTCATATGAGAACTGAAACTTTATTCCTTTACTGGGGAGACAGACCCTCAGTAAAGCAATTTATTATTGAATTAAATATTTTCAAAATAAATGGATCCATACAGTTAAGAAAGAAAGAGATGGGTAATTGAACTCTGGCCTCCCAGGTGCCTGATTAGGCTGTTTTCAAAGGCAACCTGATCTTCCCCGGCAGCTCAGACTGCAAGAGGTGGTCCTGCTGTACATGGCGGCCCAGTGATCAGAGCACGGCCAGTAGAGAACTAGACTGGTTTACTGAGGAAGGTCAGAACCGCCTGCTCGTAAGTCTAGCAGCAGTTACTTAGAATAACGAAAAAGAGCAGATGTGTTCCCATGCAACAGGATCAGTCTCTCTATGCTGTACGCGTGACGCTGCCTCTGCCGAGCTTGGCGCACCTGGGTCGCTGCTCCTTGGGGCGGCCCGGTGGACCCGGCTGTACAGGACAAAGCCCAGAAGGAGGAGCAGCAGTAGCAGCAGGAGCTGGTTCACTGAAACACAAGAGCAGGAGGTCAGCAGCAGGAGCTGGTTCACTGGAACACAAGAGCAGGAGGTCAGCAGCAGGAGCTGGTTCACTGAAACACAAGAGCAGGAGGTCAGCAGCAGCAGCAGGAGCTGGTTCACTGGAACACAAGAGCAGGAGGTCAGCAGCAGGAGCTGGTTCACTGAAACACAAGAGCAGGAGGAGCAGCAGCAGGAGCTGGTTCACTGAAACACAAGAGCAGGAGGAGCAGCAGCAGGAGCTGGTTCACTGAAACACAAGAGCAGGAGGACAGCAGCAGTAGCAGCAGGAGCTGGTTCACTGAAACACAAGAGCAGGAGGTCAGCAGCAGGAGCTGGTTCACTGGAACACAAGAGCAGGAGGTCAGCAGCAGGAGCTGGTTCACTGAAACACAAGAGCAGGAGGAGCAGCAGCAGGAGCTGGTTCACTGAAACACAAGAGCAGGAGGTCAGCAGCAGGAGCTGGTTCACTGAAACACAAGAGCAGGAGGAGCAGCAGCAGCAGGAGGAGCTGGTTCACTGAAACACAAGAGCAGGAGGAGCAGCAGCAGGAGCTGGTTCACTGAAACACAAGAGCAGGAGGAGCAGCAGCAGGAGCTGGTTCACTGAAACACAAGAGCAGGAGGAGCAGCAGCAGGAGCTGGTTCACTGAAACACAAGAGCAGGAGGAGCAGCAGCAGGAGCTGGTTCACTGAAACACAAGAGCAGGAGGTCAGCAGCAGGAGCTGGTTCACTGAAACACAAGAGCAGGAGGACAGCAGCAGCAGCAGGAGCTGGTTCACTGGAACACAAGAGCAGGAGGTCAGCAGCAGGAGCTGGTTCACTGAAACACAAGAGCAGGAGGAGCAGCAGCAGCAGCAGGAGCTGGTTCACTGAAACACAAGAGCAGGAGGAGCAGCAGCAGGAGCTGGTTCACTGAAACACAAGAGCAGGAGCAGCAGCAGGAGCTGGTTCACTGAAACACAAGAGCAGGAGGTCAGCAGCAGGAGCTGGTTCACTGAAACACAAGAGCAGGAGGAGCAGCAGCAGGAGCTGGTTCACTGAAACACAAGAGCAGGAGGTCAGCAGCAGCAGGAGGAGCTGGTTCACTGAAACACAAGAGCAGGACGAGCAGCAGCTGGAGCTGGTTCACTGAAACACAAGAGCAGGAGGTCAGCAGCAGGAGCTGGTTCACTGGAACACAAGAGCAGGAGGTCAGCAGCAGGAGCTGGTTCACTGAAACACAAGAGCAGGAGGAGCAGCAGCAGGAGCTGGTTCACTGAAACACAAGAGCAGGAGGAGCAGCAGCAGGAGCTGGTTCACTGAAACACAAGAGCAGGAGGAGCAGCAGCAGGAGCTGGTTCACTGAAACACAAGAGCAGGAGGACAGCAGCAGCAGCAGGAGCTGGTTCACTGAAACACAAGAGCAGGAGGTCAGCAGCAGCAGGAGGAGCTGGTTCACTGAAACACAAGAGCAGGACGAGCAGCAGCTGGAGCTGGTTCACTGAAACACAAGAGCAGGAGGTCAGCAGCAGGAGCTGGTTCACTGGAACACAAGAGCAGGAGGAGCAGCAGCAGGAGCTGGTTCACTGAAACACAAGAGCAGGAGGACAGCAGCAGCAGCAGGAGCTGGTTCACTGAAATACAAGAGCAGGAGGAGCAGCAGCAGGAGCTGGTTCACTGAAACACAAGAGCAGGAGCAGCAGCAGGAGCTGGTTCACTGAAACACAAGAGCAGGAGGTCAGCAGCAGGAGCTGGTTCACTGAAACACAAGAGCAGGAGGAGCAGCAGCAGGAGCTGGTTCACTGAAACACAAGAGCGGGAGGTCAGAGGTCAGCTAGAGGTCATAGAGCACAAGCAAAAAGCCCAGCACACATTTCCGGTGTTCTGACAGTATTACACTCTTATTTAATTCTGGACATATTTAAATTTGCCCAAGCACACCAGAAGCAGTGCCAAGCCCCTCGCAGCCAGGAGGAAGGGGGAGGGGGAGATCTGTTGCTGTTTCCCTTTGTTTCCTGCCACGGTGGGTGGGGGATGCACGATCCACAGTGAAAGATGTTTTGGAAAGCGTGGAGTCTTACGGCAGACTCCCCCTCAAGCCCACACTGCTCTGTGCAACAGACAGGCCCGGCACCGAGGATCTTGGATCTGTGGAAACACGCTGCTTGCTTAACAGCAGGCGCAGGAGGTGAATTTGAGTTCTGGCAGTGGGGTAAGCCCCAGGGAACGCAATACAACACCACCAGATCCCGGCAGCAGGCAGTCCTGCTCTCTGGAACACAGCCATCTCCTCTGTACAAGGCTGTTCAAGTACACGTCTGTCCTCCCCAGACAGACTTAGACTGCCGGATTGCCGTGTGCACGTTCAGATTTTCTTCGCGCCCTGGGCGTGCATGTCTTACAAACTCTGGGGTGCATACGGGCCAGAAATGTCGGAATCTCTTCCAACAGCTCCAAACACGCAGGCTCCGTGCAGGGCTGCCCCATTGGTACACCCAGAGCTTCTCTACGCCACAGAGTCTGACACCATCACTTCACCTCATCAAACAGATCACACTCATGCGGGTTTCAGGAGCTGAGTCCAATTACTCGGTACCAGCCGGGTTTCATGTGAAAAGTAACTCACCCTTTCTCAAAAGAGGCATTTCTTCCTCTTCAGTGTACAGCCTGAAAAAGAAAAATCAAATATAAGAAAGAAAACTGTGTCAGCATCAATGAGGGTAACCAGAAGGAGTCTGGAACAAGCTGCCTAGCTGTGCAGGTGAAATTGATACCTTGGCTTATTTTAAAAAATGGCTGAATGAGATCCTGGGATCAATTAGCTTTTAATAACCAATCCAGGTGTTGTGTTGACTGGCTCGCTCTCATTTGTAACCTTCCTTGTGCTTTTGTGTTACTGAGCTCTCTGTCTGTGTTCATTTAGTTTCTCGAAAAGAGTAGGGGTGTAACCCCAGCGTCCTGGCCAAATTTCCCATTGGCCCTTACCAATCATGGCCTCCTAATAATCCCCCTCTATGAATTGGCTTCATCACTCTGCTCTCCTCCCCACTGAGAGCTGGTGTGTGGGGAGCGTTCTGGCGCACTATGGCTGCCGTCGCATCATCCAGGTGGGCCTGCACATTGGTGGTGGTGGAGGGGGTCCCCATTACCTGTAAAGCGCTTTGAGTGGAGTGTCCAGAAAAGCGCTATATAAGTGTAAGCAATTATTGATTATTATTATTAACACCCTGCAGCCAGAGCAGCCCAGATCAAATCCAGTTCTCTGTGCATCACATCACCAATCAGAATGAGAGATCATAATCAGTCATCAGGGCCTGAAGAATTCCCCTCTGACAAAAAGGGTGAGAAAGCAAAACCAGCTAATTCTAGTCCAGGGAGTTAACCTCAGTTACATGTACAGCAATGGGAACCATTATCGGAACGACTAGAATCAAAGATCATCACCACACCTCCTCACCAATCACCACCACTAATTATCACAAATCATCATCACAAATCTCAAATCCCTTGTAAGGCTTTGTCTTGAGACAGTGATGTGTTTTAAAACCTCCGGACTATTATCCAGGCTGTCAAAACCTATATCACCGCTGACTCAGATAAACACACATCAGTTTCCAAATGGCAAGGAAGGGGGCACAAGTGGGGTGAGTAGACACAAACGTACACCAGGGCAGATTTCCCCTGAAGCCAGTTAACGTGCCAGCACGCCTTTGGACTGTGGGAGGAAACCGGGGCACCCAAAGGAAGCCCACACGAACACGGGAGAACATGCAAACTCCGCTGTTCCACCATGCTGCCCCCTATGATCATATATTCTTAATAACATATTTTTATTCCCCCACCCCCAAAAAAAAACACATTCATTAAAAACAAGAAAGAAACAAAACCTCCCATCCGCTGCCCCCCCCCCCCCCCCCCGCATCCCCACCCACAACGGCAATTCACACCTTCAGAGACGACAAAAACTATCAGCAATCCCACAACTGCCACAGTGACAACAGTGGTAGAGGTCTGTGACTTTGTCTCGTCTTCACACTTCAACCCACCATTTCCAAAACAGTGCTTATGATAAGCTTATGTAATGTATACAGTTAACTGAAAGGCAAAGTATAACTTACAGACTAGTATTCTTCTATCATAATGTCAATTAGGATCTCGCTCATGATCTCTGAGGCCTTTGTGGGTGTGGAAATCCGTTTGATTCTGTGGTTTATTCTCTCTATATGAAGTGGACACAGTAGGAGTCAGAGTGAAAGCTGTTTCTGAGCTGGTGCTGTGACATACTTGGACTGAAAATTAATCAGACCTCGTTCTCTGTCTCCACTCAGCCCTGCTGTAGTTTCTCTCAACTGGAAACAGTTAAAGACAAACAGAGCACAGGATCTGAATAAGGAATGATTTCTAAGAGAACGTTTTTTCTCTTTTAACTGCCTTCCAGTGCTTGACATTTGTATTTGCTACAGTTTCTGAAATTCTTTAGCAACAGATTTTGAATCTCCTCATTTAAACTGTAAAAAATGGACAAAAAATGTCAGTAGAGGTGAGCCCCACATCTCTTTTGGCATTTCAGTAGAGTGAAGGTGAGCAGAAGAAGCTTTTTGTGAATATTACGAGAAAATCTTGGTTTACATGGCGATAAACAGACACTCTCGTTTTTTAGAAACTGAATTCAGGGAAACTCAAAACAATCCTATCGCTGCTCCTGTGACACGAGCTGACAAACAGTATGTGTCATCCGTGCTCGTGCTGTATATATTGTGCACTTGTTAAGAAATAGGTGAAAAACAGCACCCGAACTGGTCAATGTGCTGTCATTCTGCTCCGGGCTCATGCGTGCAAGAGGTTCTTCCCGACTGGCACCTCATTCCCTTCGGAATGTCATCTCCCAGCTCCCAGCACTGAGCCCAGCAGCCTGTCGGACACAGCTCTCCTGGACGCGACAGCAGATGCTTGTACTCCATTAAGAAATAAGAGACGAAAAGGAGGGATCTGGGGAAGTATAGGTAGAGCACCTAATCTTGCACATCATGTCACGGCTAGGACCATTTGTGGAGAGCAGCGTTGCTCATGCAGATGTACTGTAGTCCTTCTCTTCAGTGCTTCAGAAACACATTGGAGCCTCAGCTGTCCTGAGAACAGGCGCAAGCATCAGAACAGCAGCTAATGCACCTAACAGACTCTCCGTAATTTATTGATGTGTCTTCCTAAATAGCTTTTCTGAGGATTCAGCTGTCCAAGATGACTACGTGCCAATATAAATTATGTGATAATGTTTTTTGCTCGCCAGAAGCTTGTAAAACAGGCTCTTTTTATTACAGTGGGCCATGTTTTCTGGGTTTGGAATCCACACGTGTGTTTTAAATGTCAATCACGGGAGGTATGGTTTTCCAGGCTGACTTACCCTTGAGCACATTAGCTGGCACACTCACACTCTCACCTGCACATTGGTCAACCTTTTAACAGTTGAAAAAAATACAATGCCATACATTTGTTCTTCTTCCAAATAGACTATATAGTACGTTGAATAATTCTATATTCTGCACGCTCCTTGGTGAAACAGCCAAGAAGACAAACCTGCCTAGTGAATGTCTGTCTCTTGGACATGGGACATGGACAGTGAGTTTTTCAAACACTGGAAACCCTAATACATTTTTAAACATATATGTGTCTCATTCAAAACACATTGAGAGATTTATTATTCACCAACCTGCAGGATAACCAAGAAACTTCAAGTGAAGTTTGATTTATCTTAATACAGGACAAGAGCAGTTAACACACAGCAGCATACTGAAGCTTGAATTCCTCTTTTAGAACTCTCTGCCCTTCAGCGAACTTTTCATTTTTCTGTGCACATGTCATGTGCTGAGCTCTTAGGAAGAACAGCTTCTGTCTGACCGTAAGGAGACACTTGAGGTCACTGTCCAGCAATCACTCAAGATGTGAAGGCAAGTAGAGTATCAGCCTCAACTCGGACTCCAGCTTGTCGTGAACAAGACAGACTTCTGTTTTGAAAGTTAACTGCTTTGTATGTTTTACACACAGTTTTAACACAACTACATGGAATCCACTTCAAACATAACACTACCCTCTCAAAGTGTAACAATCCATTTTGCCCTTTGTCTGTTCCACTGGGAAATGCTGTTGTGCGGTTTGTGAGCGATTCATAGCCAATCACCAGCACTCTCCCAGCTCCATTCCATGCCAAGTGTACTCACCACACTACAATTCTTTACATTGCATATCTAAACAGTACAATATTTTTATTAGCCCTTTTATAATAATAATAATTAATAATTGCTTACACTTATATAGCGCTTTTCTGGACACTCCACTCAAAGCGCTTTACAGGTAATGGGGATCCCCTCCTCCACCACCAATGTGCAGCCCCACCTGGATGATGCGACAGCAGCCATAGTGCACCAGAACACTCCCCATACACCAGCTCTCAGTGGGGAGGAGAGCAGAGTAATGAAGCCAGTTCAGAGATGGGGGTTATTAGGAGGCCATGATTGGTAAGGGCCAATGGGAAATTTTCTCATCTTTTCTTCAGAGTGTTCCAGTGACAGAGGGACGTTGACAGAGGAGTAGCACTGTATATCAGAATAGATATATACAGTATATACACAGTATATATACAATATACAATGTAGATCAGAATAGATATATACACTATACAGTATATACCAGCAGCCATATCACTGCAACTCATAACTGGTAGCCCTACTGAAGCTCAGCAGGTGTGAGCCTGGCCAGTACCTGGATGGGAGACCTCCTGGGAAAAACTAAGGTTGCTGCTGGAAGAGGTGTTAGTGAAGGATGTTTGATAAAATTCCATGTAAGTGATTAATTCTTAAATTGAAGGTCTTAGGCATTCAAGCTAAAGCATGCATTTGTCTAATGGATTTGAAACAGAGAGTACAGAATACCAATTACAGATGAATGTCAATTAGGAGCTTTAGCAGTGCTATAATTAATGCAGTACCACAGAGATCAGTACCAAGACCACTGCTCTTCCTAATTTATATCAGTGATCTATATTCTGATACAGTGAGTAAACCAGTCTAGTTTACACTTTACACTTAGGTATACCAAGATATGTACTGTAAGCATTAGCTAACATTGTGGGAGCTGCCAAGAAAAAGATCTAGATAAAATTCAAGACTGGGCAAACACCTGGCAGATGACATTTAATGTAATAAGTTCAGGGTGTTACACAGCAGAAAGATGAACAATAAATATAAAATTGGAAATTCTGATCTAGAAGAGGCTACTTAAAAAAGACCTAGATGTTAATCTAGGAGGAATTTGATTTTACTCAAGATAATGTTGGAGCAATAAATAGCTAAAGAGATTGTTAGGATGTGTAACTAAAAGTGCAGAATTGTAAGAAAGAGACGTTGCATTAAAATTGTGCAATGCACTAATAAGATCACATTCAGAATATTGCTTGCAATTGTGGCTAAAAGAACTGTACTGAAATCCTCGAAGGCATACACAAACGTCAACCCTACACACTTCTTCAAAATCAACAGAAAAACAAGGACCAGGAGAAAGAAATGGGAATTAAGATAAAGCATGGAAACGAACGTTGGGCACCGCTTTACACCAAGAGTTGTGGGAGTCTGGAACACATTGCTCTCCATGAAGTCAAGGGTGATTCCCATGTTCATGTTCATGTTACACCCCATTAAACCACCTGCTGTCCCAAAACATTTCAGACTGAATTACATACACAGCAAGCAAGGGGTTGCCCACAGCCCCACTCGTGCAAGGAGGAGGTCCTGGGACACCCCTCTTCTGAGGACCCAGGCCCTGCGCTCCAGGGTCAGTGGAAGACTTCTCCAAAGCGTGGCTCCTGAAAAGCCCCTGATCTCTGACCCGAACCTCTCTCGCCCCTGTCAGTGCCCCGAGCACGGCCGACGGCTGTCAGGCTCACCACGATCATCAGAAAAGTGATTGACAAGAGCGCGGTTCCACCCCCCCTTCCTCACAGCGAGAGCTGCTACCTAATCACACTCTCACAGTCCCGCAATCTCATCCAGCCGTTCGTTCAATCCTTCAGAGCCCCTTCCTGCAACATGAACACCGCTGCTCTCGAACCCTTTCAGCAACTGCTGAGTAGTTCAACACAATGGGAGCCCGTGTGGAAAGCTGCCTCCTGCTTTCAGACCTCCGTGTGCCTGTTCTCTTGGCTCTGAGCTTCACAGGGCCTGCGTGGGTAATACATGTTCTGTTCTAAAGTCTTCAGATCGATTTCTAATCGTCTTGTTCTCGGGACTGAAGAGACCGGCTCACTCCCCGACCTCCCTTCCAGAGTGACAGCCTTTTTATAACGTGGTGAACGATACCGGACACAATATTATACATTCGATCTTCGCTTGTAAATGTAGTCCCTTGCATTCTCTTGATGTGAATACCACAAATTTCATTACATCTCCAGGTTCTCCTCCTATTATTCCTTTGGGTTTTTTTCCTTCCCTACATGCCGTTGATCAGAAAAACTGAGCCAACTTTTCCCAGCACACAAGTTTTCAGAAACTGCTTCATCCACATCAGCAGCACGGATGTTTATGTTTTCAAGATAAATGGTCTTGAATGAGCTCGATCACGCCTGACGAGGAAGATGCATCATTATACTAGAAGCAAAACCCGTTTGCTTCAAGACTGTTTGCTATTTCTCGAAGCACAAATGTGATTCATACGGGTCAGTGTGTCAATGAGCAGGACTTGGTCGCCAGAGAGGGCTTTTGCAATGTTCAGAGCCCCGGGGGAAGAAGAGTCAGAATCACAGCTGAAGGACTGTCGCTAAGTGGTAATTAGAGCTATACAACTAATATATTTTAAGATAAATATTTCGAGGGTTTGTAAGCGAGAAAGAAGCATTTGAATTAATCGAGTTGGCAGGAACATTTACCAGGACGTTCATACTGTATAAAATGTAGGATACTCAAACTTCTCCTACAAATGTGACGACAATCGGTTTTTCCACCCTGACCACATCAAAGAACACTTTCTCCTGTATTTCACATATTCGAAAGGGCATCCAGTAAATCAATCGTAACTGTTACTCATCTATAGCATAATCATACATTACACTTTTTTTTTTGGCAAAGCTTGCAACATTTCCCCCTCAGTTCTGAAAAAAACTAAATCTTTCGGAACACGAGTTCTGTACCAGCTGTGTCTCTCGGTGTGTCTTTTCCTGTTCTCGGGTAACGATTCTGCATTCCACAGCGCAGAGGCAGATCGGCTCATGCAAGAAAATTAGAAAACACGTCACATACCAAGGGTTACGTTTAAGATGAAGTCAACAAGTCTTCTGTCGGCACCCAGTGTACATCAAAACATCCCCAAACCATGAAAGCGCAATTGGTTCCGCGCTGCCATGTGAGAGGTCCTGTGCAGAGAGCTCTTGATGAGGGTGCCGAAAAGTCGCACGGCGGAGCGCCTCTCGGTCTGAAAAAAAAGATAGCTCGCAGGAAGTTCTTTCCAGATGTCTCCAGTCTTTTGCACAACCCCTGGGCTTTCAGCGAACTGGATATATGACTAACCTAGCAGCCTGCAGAGCCCAGCAAGTCAGAGAGCTGGGCGCAGGGCTCGCAAACTGACATGCAGCCCGGCTCTGTTTTGACAGAGCGGCGAGAATCAGGGGCGCGCTCGGATGAACGGCTGCAAACCCGTTACAAGACAAACATCTGTGCTGAAGAGATGCCTGTACCCGCATGTTGTCACGGCTCCGAAAGCGCGGGAGGGGTGTGTGCGGTGAGGGTCCCGGCCAGCCGCAGCCCGCAGGTCTTACTGATCCCCCTTACATGTGCGGCGTGTGAAGAGAGTTTCGAGTCACTTTATTACGTTGAAAAAATTTAACTCGGAACTGACAGCCGTGGTCCTTGAGGGCTACAGGCTGTCGTCGGCATTTTATTTCAGACAAGGTATACTATCATATCATCATCTCACATCACCTTCCATAAGTGCTTATCCCAATCAGGGTCGCAGGAGAGGTACAGCCCGGGCGGGACCCCGGAACCTGCAGAGCAGACAGACACACACACACACTCACTCACGCCAGAAATCAACTAACCCACCAGCAGGTCTCTGGACCCGTGGAGAAAACACCAACTGCACACAGACAGCAGCGCAGCGGAGGAGGTGACCCTGGCTCACAGCTCTGTGAGGCCCCAGAGCTGACCCCTGTGCCAGCCTAAGGTTTCATACAGTATATAGAGGACAACAGTGCAGCAGTCTGCTCCCTCAGCCAGGCACCCAGAGACAAGGAGACAAGTTATCTATCAAAACGTCACGACAGCTGTAAAGCACGGGTTTTGTTGAACAGCCCGAGTACTGGAGCTGTGCGGCTGGTGCGGGTTGGTTCACCCAGACTTTAGATGGAATGAAAAACAAAACCGAGCACAAACAGAGCCGAGAGAAGATGTTGGTTGGTCCAGCTGAACCGGTATCGCAGCTGTATGAGTTTGCTGAGTTCGGAGCTGAATTGAAAACCCACAGAGTTACCTCAGCTCCAGGACCAGGACTGGACAGTCCTGACCTACAGGGCTGTGCACCTCATCGGCAGAGCCTCTCCCCGTCCTGGTCTGCCTGAGAGAGGCCGCAGTAATCCCTCAGTCCTCTTCTGCGCTATCAGCAAAACCCTTCGGCCAGCGAACACGTCTGGTGTCCCTCTGCCCCTGAGCAATTCAACACAATCATGAGTCTTTTACCTCGAAATGCGTAATTTTAATAACCAGACACGGCACGTACCTCCTGTCGTCACGACAACCGCTCCCTCTCCTGCGTTCACAGGTTCAAGTTTCTCTCCTTTCCCTGCTGTTGATGCTGCCTGTGTGACTGGGCTGGGAGCTACAACAGGAGCTGCGACCAGAGTCCTGCGCCCAGGTCTTGAGCCCATTTCCAAACCTACCTGCCCTGCGGTCTTCGAGGACGTTGCTCACTCCATCATCGGGCAACTGAAATCTGGAAAAGGTCATATAGTGTTTGGTCTCGTTCTTATATTTAAACTCCCCTCTCTGTTAAAAACAAAAATCAGGTCGGTGCAGAGATTAGTTTTCCATCTTGTTTTAAAAGCAGGCCACTAGTTCTGTGACTGTGTAGTAATGAAATCTAAGAAGTATGACATCTGCACGTCTAGAATTCAGAACTATTCATTTTGTGATGGTGTTAAAATACATTCTTTCCAAATATATGCTTTTCCTAACATAATGCATCAATCTTTACAAGGAAACACAAAAGCTGTTACTCACAAGGGTACTTTATATAGAGTAAGAGGGAAGCCATTTGTGTGAAGAGACCTTTTCTCCCATGCTTGGATCTCAGCTGTGCCTTCGTAATTAACATATTCTAGAACTACGCCTGCAGTGAAGATATTCATCCTTTGTCAAACCCTTGACAAGTTACGCCAAACTGCAGCTCTACACCAGTCCCACAATGTGCTGGACAAAAAGGCCGTTTTGCCCTGCTTTTACTTTTGTTGTCTATCATGTGTGCTATTGTACAGAACCTTGCTGTTTGTTGACTCAAGGAATAGTAAGCATCAGAAAAAACATCACTTGTTAGTGGAACAAATTAACCCCATTATTTTCAGGGTAATGAGAAAATCTTTTTTGTAGAAGATGATGCACTGGCACTATATTGTACAGACATGACATACTGTAGGTACACTGTTTTTGTTGTTTATCATCGGTCAACCACAGCGTTGATTATCAGGAAGTCTAAGTGTGAAAGTCAAAGACTAGCAGTGTGTACAGTCACTGTTAGGAAACCCTAATGAGGAGGTATGGGTCCGCGGTAGACACGGCAACAAACAACCGAATCGAGAGGCGAGATCGCGGTCAATGGGAGTAAGGAAGGTCGAAATCCAGGACAAACACAGGTGGCAAACAGTCCGAGTCAAGAGGCGAGGTCCGAAGTCAAAAGGAAAAAGGGGCAGTCCAAAATCCAGAGTGACACCAGGTTTAGGAATCGCCAGGTAGAGCTCTCAGGGAGTATACTCGATACCGAGCAGTGGGAAGCGGGTCTGGATGGTTTCAATAGTGCTGCTCGCCGCGCAGTAGAGCCTGTGCTGATGGATTAACACAGGCGGCGGCGCTTGTTATTATTATTAACCCGCTGCTGGCGCTGGCGAGATGATCTCCGCTGGCTGGTGGTCGTGACAGTCACTGGTGGAAACAATACAATTGCATGACAGAGTTGCGCTACAAAGTGTTGTGGCAAAGGCACAGAGGATTACAGGATGTGATTGACCATCAACCGGTGAGCTTCACACCATCTGCTCTCGCAATAAAGCCCAGTCCATCATTCAGGATCCCAACCATCTTGGCCACAAATTGCTCTCCCCCCTGTGCTCTGGCAAGCGGTACCGCACTGTCAAAGCAAGGACCACCAGACTCAAGAACAGCTTCTATCCCACTGCAGTGCGCATCCTCAACAGCTCACTGCAGGGCCTCAGGCTCAACACACATCGGCACAATGCACTTTTTGAATGGTCTACCATCTCTTTTCTCTCACTACTACACTATTATATTTATTGTCCCACAACATATCTTTTGTTCCTGTTGTTATTTACCAAGTTTGTAATGTGCTGTATACATTCTGTGGTGTTGTCTGTTGCATTGTGTTTGTTCCGAGAGATCAGCGCGATGAAGAATTCCAATGAACATGTACATATGTCAATAAACTACTCTACTCTCTACTCTACAAGCCGTACATCAATGATACCTGCTTTTCACCAGGTTACAGATGCTGCTCAAAGACCCTGGGCACACGTGCACTTGCTTATTGCTCTCTGGGACCTACATCCATACACAGACATCACAGAAGGGCTCATGTCTGCAGAGGAAGGCTGTTGCCACACGAGCAGCACGCACTGCCCTGCTGGAATCTTCATGTCAGGATGAGCCCACAGGACGGGCTGCAGGTGGGGAATCACAGGACCGGATCAGGGCAGAGCTGTGCAGGGAGGCTGCCCACAATCACCACAAGTGCAGATTGAGTCACTCACGATTCATCAATCAATTAAAAGAACGCCAAAATATATTTTCTAAAACCTTTCACTTTTATAATGAATGAGCGAAAAAACGTACAAAAAGAGGCAGAGTTTAAAGGGTATCTCGCTAGCAGAAATGGAAATGCTAGACATGGTTAATGCCCAGTTTGTCAGAACACCTCCCAGAGTAAATGCTTGCATAGATCCTGTCTTTTCAAACAAGCAAGAGAGGGTGAAGAAAACAGAGTTGAGAGATCATTACATGGGACCACAACACGACTCTGACATGAACTTCTCATCTTTACAGAGTGCGTCCAAATCAAAGGTGACAGTTACAGGAACAGAGAATGAGAAGAGTGTGAACGAGACTTAAGAGCAGTAAAATGAGATGGGATGGAATCAGTGAAGAATGGATAGCAACAGCTTGACAGTTTGAAATCTGTACAGTATGCCAAAATGGCTCAACAAATCAGCTACAACACAATGAAGAGAAAAGAAAGCATTTGTAATTTTTTTTTATTTAAAAACAAAAAACCTTCCAGCTACAGAAAGCAGTGAATTGCAGGCACAGGTCAAAAGGATAGTGGAAAGTCCGAGAGAGACGGACAGGAATATTGCAATGGCTTTTCAGTGCTGTTACAAATTTGGAGAGTTAGAAAAATAGACTGCTTATGTAAAATGTAAATGTCAAAAATGCCCCTGATTGGTAGGTTACAATTTGACCTATATACCCATACCTGTATTGTAGGTTACAATATAAAGAAAGTTCTTTATATTCGCTGGCACAGCTGTGGCAACAGAGCAATAAAATAACAGACTTGGACAAACATTTATTGAGAATGAAATAACACAACACAAAACAGAGCGCAATAGACTGTACAACATTAAATGCTGCACTATATACCAAACAGTGCATCTCAGAGGCCGGCGTACAGCCCCAGACTCCCGGAATGCAGACCCTTTAACCCAGATATCTGATTTTCCTGTCCCCCAGCTGAATAATTAAGATCCCGTAACACGTTTGTGTGCAAGCACTTCTTGTACACAAACATCCACTTTCGTGTCAGTTCGCTTCAGTTTTCACCTGGGGGCATGTGGTCACACAGGGTTGATTCAAATCTGCAGTCTGGTAGGTGCGATGTCCTGTAACTCTCCACCACTAGGTATTACACTGTAATTCGTACACTTGTTGAAGGGGAAATGAATTACCTGCTTTAGTCAATATGT
Source organism: Atractosteus spatula (assembly GCF_055471065.1). Classification (NCBI taxonomy): domain Eukaryota; kingdom Metazoa; phylum Chordata; class Actinopteri; order Semionotiformes; family Lepisosteidae; genus Atractosteus; species Atractosteus spatula. Next base: position 58,783,657 of record NC_142713.1, read on the forward strand.
CCTTGGGAAACAAGTGTGCCTGTACTGAATGTTCTTATTGAGTGAGCTTTATGCAGTCGTTTTCACTTAATAAACCTGGGCCTGAATACATTTATCTTGAACAGAGCAGACTTGGAGCGCTTCTGAATCAAGTATTTAAAACATGGACGTGTATTAAGAAAGTCAACCCAATGGACATCGTCAGGGGGGAAAAGGGCACAAGCTGGAACTTCGTGGAAACGCTTTTGCTTTAAAAAACGGGAACCTGGGGGGGCGCTTCTTTACACAAAGGGTTGTGGGAGTGTGGAACAAGCTGCCCAGCCATACTATTGAAGACGAGACCCTGGTTTCTTTTAAGAGATGTCTGGATGGGATCTTTTAGCTATAAATACGAGCTGGATGGGCGGACTGACCTCCGTCTTACCAGTGAGCCTGTGACAGAGACGCGTCCGCAGTGTGATTGAACACAACCGTGCGGCAGTGTGTGCCTCACCCGTCTCTCCGAGAGCCCCACGCGTGAGCGGTTCACTTCCACTGAACAGGAACGTACCGGCTATAAAGGAGGGGAAATAAATCAACTAGACGACTCTCTCAGACCCCCTAGACACCGAGCGCAGCCACGGCCGCGCACAGTGGGTTTTACCCTCGATGCGGGGGCACGGAGCGCCGGGGAAGCCGGCGAGCTGCTCACGGAGCCGCGCTCGCAACGCCCGGCGTTAAAGCTGCTCCACTCCGCGGAGGAAGGAGCCGGAATCCGCCGACCCCCCGGCTGATGTCCTGCGCCCATGTGCGAGCAAGAGGAGCGGCAGGCAGAGCGCTCGGAGCAGAGGGGGGACGAGCGAGCCCTACCATAGAATCGATCGCGGTGACGTAGGCCCAGTTGCAATGTGGGATCGGGGCGGACCCAGGCGCCGCCGATGTCCCCCCGTCCCCCGGCGGAGACGGAGAGCGGCGGGACGATGGCTTCGCAAGGTCCACTCTGGAGGAAGGTCCAGTCCTTCAGCGGTCCCGTCCCGCGGTCCCGGCACGGCCACCGGGCCGTGGCCATCCGGGAGCTGCTCATCGTGTTCGGGGGCGGGAACGAGGGCATCGCCGAGGAGCTGCACGTCTACAACACCGGTACGGGCTGGGCAGCTCGCGCCCGCCGGAACCGCCGCCGCCGCCGCAGCCGGGGGGCACGGGCCGGCCGCCGCCGCCGCGCGGGGCTGGAGGGGCTCGCGGGGCAGAGCGGGTCGTGCACGGCGGACCCGGCGCGTGTGCGCGCGTGCACCACCCATTGTGTGCGCGGGGCGCTGGCAACATGTGTCTTTGTTTACACGGGCTCGCCTGCGTCCCACTGTGGTCCAGGGGCGCTCTGGGGTTTTAAGCTGGTCCTGCCTTAAGGTTGGCGTGCGATAGTTGTTTGTTTTTAATAAATAAGACTTTTAACAGCACGTCGCCGCCGCCGCTCGACTGTCTGTAGACAAGACTTTTTTTTTTAATTCCCAGAAGAAAACCCGTCTTTAAATTGAGTTCCACATTCGCTCTCGCAGTCTCAGCACAGCGTTTCATTTGCTTGTTTTACTGCATTATGTGACTTTCGGGACAAAAACTCTTAACCTCGATGGCGGCGTTTCATTCAGCAGTGGTGCAAACAATGTAGCGAGAGCGGAGACTCCTGGGCCTCTTCGTTGCCCGGCTCATTCTGCACGTTAATGTAATCCGTGTGCGTGCAAGATGTCCGTTTCTGTGGAGAATCTAGTATGAATTTAAACGCCTTTGTTGAGCATTTCGTGACTGAATGGAAACTCCTCACTGTTCACTGCTCTGCACGTATAGAAACGCCCCCACGCTGTGAATCTCAACTCGCAGCGGGATGAATAGTCACTTTTTTTGTTAAGGGTTTGTACCAGGATTACGGTGGATATAGCCGACGATAATGTCGATAAAAAGACACTTCTCCGGAAGTTTAAATCGTTTTTGAAAATAAATACTAGATTACTAAACTGTTTGGTAGAATAGTGCAATTCCCGAATCCTGGAACGTCTTCCTTGAGCACAACAGGGTTATTTCCTGTCCTTCTGATGACCCAGTTTGCTGTCTGTGCACTAGATGTTGAGCACAGCGAAGGCTTGAGGTCTTTTATGGTTGTTTTCATGCAGTGAGGGAGCGCGTTTTAAGAGTTCCCATCTCGGAGCATTCTGCTGTAAGCCACTTGGCAGAAACCGCTGACAATCGTCAGGTCCTGTTCTGAGATCAGAAGTTTTAAGTCTTTTTAAAATGTTGCAGCTCAGATGCAATTTAGAAGACATTATTTCATGTTCTGATGTATCGTAACTATCTTCATTAATTAAAACGCACTGGTTATATTGTGCCTTACAGCCCTTTAAGCAGAAAGATATAGCAGAGTATAAAATTTGAAGTTCCATTAGGCAACTGAATTAAATAGTAGGGGTCCCCTGCAGGAGAGGAGGGGTGTCTCTGTAGCTGAGGGGTCCCTAGCAGGATAGGAGGGGTGTCTCTGTAGCTGAGGGGGGTCTCTGCAGGAGAGGAGGGGTCCCCTGTAGCTGAGGGGTGTCCCTGCAGGGCAGGAGAGGAGGGGTCCCCTGTTGCTGAGGGGTGTCCCTGCAGGGCAGGAGAGGAGGGGTCCCCTGTAGCTGAGGGGTGTCCCTGAGCCCCTGTGGTCTCTGTCCTGCTCTCAGTGTCCAAGCAGTGGTTCCTGCCGGCGGTGCGCGGAGACATCCCCCCCGGCTGCGCCGCCCACGGCTTTGTCTGCGAGGGCACCCGCATCCTGGTGTTCGGGGGGATGGTGGAGTTCGGCAAGTACAGCAACAGCCTCTACGAGCTGCAGGTGAGTCCCCCGTCCCGGCGCCTCTCCGGGCCTCCCTGTGACGTTCTCACCCTTCTCAACACCATCCTTGATTTCGGAGGCGGATTTCCTCCGTCTGAAAGGGTGCCGCCGTCACGTGGTCGCACAGCTGCGCGGAGAACGGCGACCTCGTTCGTGGGTCGACTCCGACGTCCTCGCCCTTGTCGGCGTGCAGTGAACACGCGCTGTCTTCACGCGTGCAGCCGCGTCTGGAAGTGGAGCAGTGAGGTGAAAGGTTCAGACTGGAGATCATCGGAAAGGCTCCCGGTTCACAAGCTGGTGGCTCCCTGTGTTGGAAGCGTGTTCCTGATCTGTGCAGGCCAGGATCACATGGGGCACTGGTGTGTGCGTGTGTGGGCTCTGGGGGTGCCTGGCGTGGGGGCATCTGGCGTGTATTTGCTCCAGGGGTGTCTGGCATGTGTGTGGGGTCTCTGGGGGTGTCTAGTGTGGGGGTGTCCAGTCTGGGGGTGTCTGGCATGCACGCTCAGTGAGTGCTCCCTCTGTCCTCTCAGGCGAGCAGGTGGCTCTGGAAGAAGCTGAAGCCCCGGCCTCCCAGGAACGCGGCGCCCCCGTGCCCCCGGCTCGGCCACAGCTTCACCCTCTTCGGAAACAAGTGCTACCTGTTCGGGGGCTTGGCCAACGACAGCGAGGACCCCAACAGCAACGTCCCCAGGTGGGGCCCGCGCATGGGGGCTGGGCTACCTTCCGCTCTGCAGCGCGGGCGCAGGGGGGCGTCGTGCGCTTGTGTTGGCGGGCTGCGACGTGCAGCTGCTCTGAGTGATTGTGCGTCTGTGAATGAGGACTCTTGCGGGGGGGGGGGGGGGGGTGCTCGCAGAGGCTGGAGTGAGTCGTGACGCTCGTGTTCGTCAGGTACCTGAATGACTTCTTCGAGCTGGAGCTGCAGGTCGTGTCTGGGGTCAAGGGCTGGAGTGTCCCGGAGACTCGGGGCGCGGCACCGTCGGCGCGGGAGTCCCACACCGCGGTGGTGTACAACACTAAGAGCAGCGGCCCCCCCAGACTCTACATCTTCGGGGGCATGAGGGGCTGCCGGCTGGGAGACCTCTGGCAGCTGGACTTGGGTGAGCTGTCCGAATGGACGCATTCGCTCATGTGTGTGTGTGCGCTTTCCACGGATACTGCTACTGTATACACGTGTCTGTGTCTGTGTCTGTGTCTGTGTCTGTGTCTGTGTCTGTGTCTGTGTCTGTGTCTGTGTCTGTGTCTGTGTCTGTGTCTGTGTCTGTGTCTGTGTGCTTTCCACAGTTACTGCTACTGTATACACGTGTGTGTGCGCTCTCCACAGATACTGCTACTTTATACACGTGTGTGCACGTGTTCACTGGGGATGTCCAGGGCCCTTGGACAGTCCCTGGTGCAGTGTGGCTTCAGAGTTAAAGATCAGGCTGCAGCTTTAAAGACACAAACGTCTGTTATAGAAACTCATGAAGGAGACAATGCAGACATCTCATTTTTCACAAATATCTCCACGAAAGTGAGAATTCCTGTTGCCAGCCTATCAGAACCAAGACCCAGCCAACTGAGTCTCTGTATGCTAAACAGGCCCTGGAGTGCAACATCTGTATAAAGAAGAATAAGGGACATTTTCCAAATTTCCATTTCGAGTCTTCAGATCTTAATTAGCTCCCAGGCCGAAAGCAGTCATGCCTGGCCTGTCGAAAACTCAGACCTGGAGGGATGTCATGTCATTGGAGGAGGAGAGTCAGTCTTCATGACTGAACCTGGCCAGACACTCAGCTCTTATCCACAACAGCTTTCGAACAGCCATTTCTGTCACCAGAGATATTTCTCTTCGAATAATCTGAAAGAATAATCTTAAAGAATGAATCTTTAGTCGTGCATTAAAATTTGCGGAAAGAAATCCTGTTTAAGTGTCTACCGCGCAGAGACTGTCGGCTTCTTTTCACTTTTCGCATGCAGTTTGGCTGGGTGTGCCTGTGCGTGTGCGCTTATCGGGAGCTGGTGACTGTCTGCGGAAGAGCGCTCATGTTCTCTGGCTGCTGTGGTCTTGCGTTCCCCCAGATACCATGACCTGGTCTCAGCCGGACACCCGCGGGCCTGCTCCGGCACCCAGGAGCCTCCACTCCGCCAACGTCATAGGAAACAGGTGAGCCTCGCGCGCAGAGGACCCGTCTCCCGCTCTCCGAATCGGCGACGGGCTGAGACGCTCGTGTGGCCGGAGCCCCAAGCCCTCTCTCGGCCGGGGAAGGTCGTGAGAAAGTGTCAGCGAGCCGACAGGGGGCAGCTGTGTGTGTCTCTCTCGTCCGTAATTACCCAGAGGTGTGGAGCTGTCGTTGCATCCTCCGCTGAGAGTGCCAAGTGATGTAAAAAGCTGCTCTGAGTCTTCAGGGAAGCCAGCACTATGCACATTGGTCAAAGCTACAAATTGTGTTACCTAATTAATAGCAGCTCAGGTTTCATTTTGGCCGAGAGCTTCAGCAGTGAACCCATCTTTGTAAATGGTTGTGCTGGTGTAGCTCTTACTGAGCTGTTTCTTCAAGCAGCTTTTAAGGCGACATTTAAGCACGCGTGATACAGCTCGACCTGATGCACCGTTGGCACGTTTGCCCTTGACAATCCTAGCCAGGCCTTGCTCCCGAGAGCTGACGCGTCTTTACTCCCTTGCTTGCAGAATGTTTGTGTTCGGGGGCTGGATCCCGGTTCTGAGGAGCGAGGACAAGCCGAGCGCGCTGGGCGCCGAGTGGACGTGCACCAACTCCATGTCCGCCCTGAACCTCGGTCAGTATATCGCGGAAGGGGTCGTTTGCTAGACTTTAAACGAAGAGGTATCTCTCCCTGTTTTCAATGAACTTTTTTGTCTTGTGAATTTTTAAAGCAGTAGTGCCTTGGGGCAGAATATAGCGTCTCGAACCCTGGGTCTGATAACCCTGGGTGTTCCTGAGTTACCTGTGTAGGCGCGCTCTGCTCTCAGAAGGGCGCTCGCAGGCAGGTACAGGGCTGCGCTCTCCCAGCGATGCCCGGCACCCAGCCCAGACCCCTCTGATGTGAGCCGGCACTCTCCCCGCAGACTCCATGACCTGGAGCTGCCTGGTGTCCGACGCAGACGGCCAGGAGGAGGGGAAAGGAGCAGGCTGCGGCCCCAGGCCCAGGGCGGGGCACTGCGCCGCCACCATTGGCTCGCGCCTCTACATCTGGAGCGGCCGCGACGGCTACCGGAAGGCCTGGAACTCCCAGGTGTGCTGCAAGGACCTGTGGTACCTGGAGACGGGTGAGCCGTGCCGGCCGGCTGTGGGGGGGGTCTCGAGGGTCTGGAGCCGTTCAGCATAATGTCGCAGCAGAGAGGCGACCGGTCAGCCCATCCGCTCCTCGTGGTTGCTTGTAGCGGGTAGACCTCAGGATTGAACTGGGTCCCCAATGGGAGAACTTACACGGTCACACATTGAATACATCACAAAACCTTCATAACATTCATAACTCAAGAGTCACAACGTAGTTAGTTACAAACACAGTCAATACTGATCCAGTTGCGTTTACCCTTGCTGTTGAATTGTATTAATTGCTGGGAACAAGTAAATATGTGTGTCTGTGTGATCTAAATCTGGGAGGGAAGAAGTTGCAGAATGAAGAAGATGGAAAGGATCTCGTGTAGTTGTTTCTTCTGCCTGTCTAATCAGGGAAAGTTCAGAAATTGTCTGCGAGGAGGAGTGCCGACTCAATCTTTTCCTGATGGGCCGTCTTTAACAGCACGGCTGCAGGATTTGTTACACGCACACGTGTGTTACACGTTAACACTCAGAGCATCGCTTTGCACTGTGCAAACGTGTGTACAGTTCTCACTCAAGATAGATGGAGAGTCCGTCTTTGTGCACGAGCTCTCGAGACAGTCCTGGATCATCAGCTGCTGTCAGCCCAGCGAGCAGGAGGGGGGGAAACACCTGCCTCTTGCTTTGGTTCAGGGGTGTCGTCACCGGCTGACGTTGACGTTCAGCGGCGCGGGAGCAGGGAGGGGGGTGATGCATCGCGTGTGATTTCTGGCGCAAACGGCCCGCTGTCTCGTCTGCCTGCAGAGAAGCCCTCCACTCCGTCGGCGGTGCTGCTGGTGAAGGCCACCATCAACACGCTGCACGTGGCCTGGCGGCCCCTCCCTGCGGCGGAGGCCTACCTGCTACAGCTGCAGCCTCTGTGCGCGGGACCGGCCCCCTCCCCCGGCCCAAAGCAGCAGCAGCAGCCTTCGGCCGAGGCGCCCCCTTCAGGTGAGTGCGTGAACGTCCGTGTGCTACAGCACGGCTGGGCGTCTGTCTCGTCCCAGGCTCCCACAGTGCTTTGCATGCGGCCGGCTTTCCCGTCCTCAGTTTTAAATGCACCGCCCTGGAGTCACTGGAGTCGCCTCTTTAGAGAAGCAGAGCGGTTCGAAACTTTTCGAGTGCTCGCACTTTATCTGAAACGTAAGGTAAAACGAAACGCAAACTGCCTTTGACTGTGGTCTGAAATCATTGACTGCCAGACAACGGTTGCCGTGGGTCTGGGGAATAAACGTGTCCGCGTGTCGTCCAGGATCAGCTGCGTCTCGAGCAGCGGGAGCTCAGGGGGTTTTCGTGCTCGGCGGCGCGGCGCGGCGGGGGTGTGTGTGACTGGCTGCGGGTCTGACGCTGGGGTTTCTGCTCGGGTTGTGCAGGACTGCCGGCCGCCCCCGACTCAGACAGCGGCCGGGCCCCTGGCGAGAGGCCCCTGGGAGACGCGGGTCCTCGCGCGCGCCTGGTGAGTCTCATGCCCCCATGGGGCAGCGGTTTTCGAGACGGGAGCTGCCTCTGGTCCAGGAGGGGCTGCAGGCCAGCTCCTGGAATCTCTGCCATGGAACCAGTAAAGGGTTCCTTCAGGTGCTGGAGAGCCCGCAGCAGGCCTGGTCAAAGACATGAGCCTCTCGCGGCTTCCTGCTCTGCTGGGGGGTTTGTGGAGTCTTCAGTCTTACTCAGAGGGCGGTGGGCTGTCCTTTCAGTCTTTCTTCGGTGTGTTTAATCCTAAGAACCTAACAGAGGTGACCGACAAGGGGGCTTTCAGCCTCGGTGATGAGTAGCGCGTTGCTCTGTCTGGTATCGGCTCTGTCTGTAGGGCCGGGTAGCTTATTCCAGGCCCGCCCAGCCCTCGTCGGGGGGTCTCCGTCGTCCTCTGCTGCGTAGCCAAGCTGTGGCAGAGCCCCGCCGGAGTGACGCCGCTCTCTGTGAATTCCAGGAGGCCGCCGCCCCTCTGGAGGGAGCCCACCTGGCGCACCGGACGGACGACAGCAGGCCCGCCGGCACCCGGCCGCCCGCCGCCGTCTGTAAGCGGTCGCTCCGTCGTTCCAGGGCGCCGTGCCCGTGCTTGTGAGTTCACGCGGCCGTGCCCGGCGAGCTGCTGGCTGCCCCACGCCGCGGGTTTGGGGCGCAGACCGGGGGAGGCGTCCTCAGCGGGAGTCGGAGCTCGTTAGGGGCTGGTGTCGTGCGGCGGCGTGCCGAGTTTGCGCTCCGGTGAGGGGTGGGCGGTAGAAGCGCGGTGTGTGTGTGCGCCGCGCGGTTAGGCAGCTCGCTCTGACAACCGCCTGCGAGCGCAGGGTGCCGGGGTGTTTTCCGGGAGCAGAGCGCGGGTCCTGGGTGGGACACTGCCGCCGTCCCGCTATGAGCGCATCGTCACTCTGCCCGGGTAGAGGGACCGCTACGAATAAAAGCATCATCGAAATGAATTAGTAATAACCGTGCGAGACTGCGGATGATGGGTGACTTTCTTGTGTTGCTGTTGGTTAATGACAAACATTCTTGCAGTTCTTCCAGAGCGAGAGTCTTCCCCAGCCCCAGCGTCCCCCTTGCCTACTGCCAACGGCGCCGCAGACACGGTGAGCTGAGCTGCTGTTTGCCTGCCTGCTGCCGGCGGTGCTGTTTTCTGTGCTCTTCCTCTCTGAGCCGCTGGATTTTTACAGCGGTCCTGATCCCTCTCTCCGCAGGAGCCCGCAGATGAAAGGGCAGACCCTACCCGGTGGTACGATGTGGGAATTTTCAAAACGCTCTTCTCAGAGGTGACGCACTACTACCTGCCTCCTCCAGGGGGCGCCCAGGGGACAGTAAGTGGCATTTCCTTAGTACAGCCACATTGGTTTGTGCTGGAAGACAATGGTTTTAATGAAAGCTGTCAATAATCCAGCACTGCATCCACCACTGATGACGGGTTCAGAGTGGAATTGTCCTAGATGACCAGTGGGCATGTGTTTTACTGTTTAATTGTACCCATTGGGATTGCACTTTGAAAATCCCTAATCCTCTGGTAATATCTGTAGGCACGTGCGGTTCATTGCTCCACCAGCTAAAGTCTTTACTCTGTCCTGTCCGTCCTGCCAGCTCTGAACTCGGTATTCAGAGGCTGACCTGGCAGGACTAAGGAGGGAGTAGTCAGTCTGTGTTGTTCATAATGGACAGAGGTATGTGTGCTTAGTTGTTGCTAATGCAAAGTATATTTTGGATTTGGAACTTCAGACTTTGTTCAGCTATAGAATTAAATGTATGGTATATCGATGTATTGTTGGAAAAAGTATTTTTTAAAGCATTCAAAGAGCAAGTACTGATTAGATATGTCTGTATGATATCTCTACTCAATACCGGATATTGATTAGCTGCCTGTAATGGATCCAGGTTAAACCAGCTGATGTGCAGGACTATGTGGACCGGAAGCAGCAGCCGCTGACCCCCGGCGCCACCTACAGGTTCAGAGTGGCAGGGATCAACAGCTGTGGCCAGGGGGAGTACAGTCCTGTCAGCGAATACAAGACCTGCCAGCCGGGCTTCCCTGGGGCCCCCTCCTCCGTCAAGATCACAAAGGTGCGTCTCCGAGCAGCAGTGGGGCGCTTGTCCCACACCCCCGCCACTCGCTGCGCACAGCAGCGCCTCCTGTTTTCGTCCTGTAGGCTCCCGGACCTCCTTGCTCTGGGTCTTGGCATCATTGTCGATTTTGCTGTTATCTCCTGGATCGATTCTTTTTAACTTTAAGGGTGAAGTTCAGTGTTTTCAGATGTACCTAGTTATAATAATACAGCGCTTTGAGAATGTGTGGTCGTGCACGTTCCTAGAGCATTCGTTTCCCAGCCTGTGGTCTTAGTGTCGGTCGGGGGTTGAGACCCGAAGGTGCTCTGGGGGTGTCACAACGCTCCGTGCCTCGCTGCCCCCCCCAGGCTGCGGATTCCGTTCACATCACCTGGGAGCCGCCCAGCTCTCCGTCCGGCCGGATCCTGGAGTACTCCATGTACCTGGCGGTGCGGAAGTCCCGCGCCAGCAGCCCCGGCCCGCTGGCCTTCATCAGGATCTACCGCGGCACCAAGACCTTCTGCACCGTGTCCTCCTCGCACCTGAGCAACGCGCACATCGACTGCACCTCCCGGCCCGCCGTGGTCTTCCGCATCGCCGCCAAGAACGAGCAGGGCTACGGCCCGGCCACGCAGATCCGCTGGCTGCAAGGTAGGGCTCGCGCTCTGCGCGGGTCGGTCTCGGGGCTCAGCCGATACCCGTGGTCACCCCCCGAAGGGGTGCTGCTGCTGCTGCTGCTGCTCCTTGGGCACGGGCTCGCCCCCTCGCAGGAGCGCAGGGGGTCGGGACGGGCGCGGCTTCACCTTTTTACACACACGGGTCAAATTGCACTGCGCCGCCTTGGCCCCTGTGATCAGAACTGGGACTGCCAGACACGTGGAGAACCAGGTCACTTCCTCACTTTGACCGCCTGTCAGAAAATACGTTTCTGTATTTGCAGATACATATAAACAGAAAGTGCCACAACCTGAGACCTGTGAGAAACATGGACTGATGATGCCAGACAGGTTAGTCTGATTCTTGTGTTGCAGCAGGTTAACGTTGGATGAGCAAACCAGGCCCAAGCTATAAACTGGTGGACCATGGGGGAACAGCTGCTGTAGCCGGTGTATTAAACTATGCTGCCGTGCTCTGTTGTACTGGAGCAGGTGTTGAAACAGCAGATTAACTTGTTCTCACTTAAAACCACTCTGCTCATTGAGGAGCAATACTACAGCCACATGCAGTGAAGGTGATTATCTGAAAGTGCAGTTCTGTATTCTTTATAAGTGCTAAACTTTGCCATCTTGTTTAAAAAGCGTTTCTCCATTTCTCCTATGCTCAGAGCTGTACAGTTGGCTCAAGGTGTTAGAATCTTTTTAATTGATATTTTGTGAAAAAGTGGTAATCACTTTTTTACATTATACAAATGAGTCTTTAAAACTGTTGAACTTGAGGGTGATTTTTGTTACACTAGTACTGATCGCATCAAATCTGCACGCAAAACTGCATCATTTTATTGGAGCACACATGCAAATAAGCATTTTTTTGCACTTGTGCATATGACAGCCAAACTGAACTGTTTAACAAAGTCTGGTCAGAAATGTTGCAGCTGCAGGGCACTGCGGGGAGTGTGGTGAATGTCACTGAGATGTCTTCAAGTTCCTGCCTTCTTGACAGCAGTTCTGATCTCAACACAGAAGTTACTGATACACTTGCAGTGATTGGACATGATGACCAAACCTGCTGTTAATTATCCAGCTGTAAAGGAACAAGTAACAGGTTTATTCCCTGCTGAAAAGAGGGAAGAAAACAAAACGTTTCGGCTGCGAAGCCTTCTTCGGGTGTGAAGAAGTTGTGTTTTCTCTCTTCTCTTTTCAGCATGGAATAAACCTGTCACTTGTTCCTTTGCAGCCTACGCATGCTGACGCAGCTCCCCACCTGAACTACATCAGACCCTTTTATTAACATAGAGAGCTGTTAGGTGTGCATATGCACTAGATCCAGTATATAATATGAATGATGGAAAATGACTTTGGGGGGAAAAAGTGCACCTGCACAAGATAGCAACAATTTATGTAACCGTTACCTTGTCTAAACTTAATGAGATGTGTTCATATATACGGTTTTAAGTCTATATATTAATGTAAAGGTTTCTATTTTGTGATTCCCTGTATTTGTGAAAAGAAAATATAATATGAAGCAGCTAGATGTGTGCAGGACTAGTTCTGAGTTTACCACTCTGTCCTTGGGAGAGGAATAATGGAGAACAGACACTAACGGATATCCTTGTTCTCTTGTAGCGCTTGTTCTGAGAAGACCAAGACGGAGACCTGAGCCTGCATGGGAGAAAACGCACGTTGTAAATCTAATAGTTTTCCTACTTATTTTTTTATATTTGGTTTTTGTACATATTCTGTATACATAAATATATTTTTTACCAGTTCGGGATCATGATGGTAGTTTATCATGTAAACCACTTTGTTCGCTTTTTTTTTTCTCCTGGCCCGAGCGTGTGAGAGTCCAGCCGGGCTGTACCGAGACGGGTTCAATGCCTTACCTACCCTTCCACACCGGCGAGAGCTCGTACCCGTGCCTGTCAGGATGCTGGTTCATCTTAGGCCTGGGTGCAGCCCTGGTGCATGTGTCTCCAGGACATGGCAGAGTGCCGGCAGAGGGGGCTGGAGCCCACAGCCCCCCTGTGGAAGAACACTTCCATTCCAGAACCCGCCGTGTGCGGTCCATACTGGTGGTACTGGATACAGCCCCCACCTCAGAAGGAAGACACTGGAGAGGGACAGATTAAAACTGGGAAGGTGGGAGGACACTGGATGGTCCATGGAGAACATGCAAACTCCACCCAGACCTGCACCACAAGATGGAGCTGAACCCTGGGTGCTGGCGCAGTAGTGCTGACTGCCAGGCTGCTGTGCTGTCAGGGGAACGGGGTGCTAGAGCAGCTCAGGAGCACCCTGGGGCTCTGGTGGCGGACCCGGGACGGGAGAGCCCAGAGGGGATGTGAAATAAGACCTGTTCTGCTGGGATTATTGGCGATTTCGGAACTGGCCTTAAGAAATCAGAATCATACCGTGTCAACAATAATGAAATTAAGTCATTAGTGACGGATCAAAGTCTATAATTCAAGTGTTACGTCAGAAGTTTATTTTGTAATTACAAATTGTGATATTTAAGATTTCAAAATGCAAGTATGTTTTATAGAAAACGCACCATTGTTGTTTTTATCAACTAGTTTATTAATATTAAATTTATGAGTGCTAAAAATCATGGGTCATGAAATCCTAAGTCGTACAGTGAGGTCCTTCATGTTTATCGTGTGCGTCTTCTGTGCCGAGATGAGCTGAGGCTGGTGTAGCGATCTGTGTCAGCCTCAGCCCACTGCAGCCCTGGCAGGAGGCGTGAGCAATCCAGTGCAGAGCTTTCCCCATTTCAGTTTTATGACTTTAGGTACTCAGGGCAGTTTCTGTCTTTTAATTATCAGTTTAGAAGGTTTCACGTGCAGGCAAGGCAATTTCTGGAGCTCCTTGAAAGCAGATCTAATGATAAATTTAATATAGTTCTCAGCGGATCACACAAGCTTATCAAAGGTCACAAGCTGAAAGGGTCAGGTGCTCTCTTCTTGCCTGTGTTATTAATAGTAATTAATTGATCCCAGGATCTCATGCAGCTGTTTCCTGTGAGAAGCCAGGGCATCAGCTTCAACAACATGGACAGGCAGTTTGTTCCGCACTCCTGCAGCCCTTTGTGTAAAGACGTGCCTCCTGTTCTTGCGTTTTACATTCACTTGCCATTTAAACTGTTGAGCAGAAATCTGACTTCGTGGAGTATTTTGTGAGCGGCCCTGATGTAGGCAGTCCCGTGCTCCAGTGAAAAATGGGTCATTTTGTTGGCAGAGCCTGATGTAGTTGGAAACAGTGTGATCTGTCGGGGACCAGGAGTGAATACTTCAGCATCTGAAAAACTTTCTCTTGATTTCCAGAGTAAAAGAATCAATGTATAACAGGGGCAGGCTAGTGCACAACCTCTGTTAATTAATTTTGTGAGTGATGCACCAAGGGTTAGTTGTTTCTGAGATTCCTGGCACCTATGGACAAGCACGGATTGAATTGCATCGTCAGCCCATCTGCTGTTTACAAGAGACGGTGCTCAGTACCCAGTTTATGCCATTTTCTTTCCCTCTTGGAAACTACCAGTGAGGGCTGTTTGTTGTGTCTGATGAGGGGTGGGTAGAGCTTGTTTAACTGTGGGGCAGCGTCTTGGAGAGACTCCTAGATCCTACCGAGGCTCACGGAAAGCAAACTGAGCCCTTGACCTACTGCTGGTGTCAAATACCTCTATTCCCTGAGCAGCTCCGTTGCACAGCCCCTGAAAACCTGAGCTGTGTAAGGAATGATCCTGCATTTGTGAGCAGATTTGTTTTAAAGATCAGCTTGTACTGAGTAGAATAATATTGCCATGTAGACTTCAGCCTCTGCTTTCTAGAGCACAGCAACACTCAGAGGGTCCTCAGCTTCAGACACTGGGCTGCTGCTGTTTCCAGCAGGGAGATACCATTGGAAGAATGAAAGAGTCATTTCCATGCGGTCAGGCTGACCGGCCGGCGGTGCTCCTGGTTGTGCGGGTGATGACCGTGTGGTCAGGCTGACCGGCCGGCGGTGCTCCTGGTCGTGCGGGTGATGACCGTGCGGTCAGGCTGACCGGCCGGCGGTGCTCCTGGTTGTGCGGGTGATGACCGTGCGGTCAGGCTGACCGGCCGGCGGTGCTCCTGGTCGTGCGGGTGATGACCGTGCGGTCTGGCTGACCGGCCGGCGGTGCTCCTGGTCGTGCGGGTGATGACCGTGTGGTCAGGCTGACCGGCCGGCGATGGTCCTGGTCGTGCCAGTGATGACACCAGGCTAGGGCTGTAGGGTCCTCTGCTTCTAATTCCAGCTGTGATCTTAACTGAATCAAGTGTGTGGAGTCCTCATAGCATGCCTTTTGTTTTTATTGATAAATCCTTCCAAATTGTAGCTGTACAACTTGGTGGATATCTGTCCTGGAGTACTAGAGCTTTACTGTGCTTATTTATACTGATATCTGTTAGTACAGTGGTTCTTGGTCCTTTTGCTGCCTGTGTCTGCAGGGTTTCTGGAGGTTAAACCAGACGTAACACTGTCAGTTCCTCACCTTCCTGCTTGGCTAGTGATTTTCTGCTCTCTGGTCTTCGTTTCTCAAGCAGTGCAGTACAGTGGTTCTCAGTGCTGGTCCTGGGTCACCTCTGTATTCTTGGTTTTGCTCCAGCAGAACTTATTTACAAGCTGATTTCAATTTTTCTTAAAAAGGAGAATGAAATTTGTAATTAGTATGAACCCTGTCCTTTAAGTGCGTTTGAAGTCTGCCCTCAGGTGTGCTAACTGAAATATGAGCAATTAGACTTGACCAGTAGGAAACAGGCTCCCGTTTGTTCAATTGATGATAATCTTGAGGGTATTCTTGAAATCAAGATTTGAGGGCAGAAAAAAAAAGCTATACCAGCTAACAAATCGGTCACTGTTACCAGTGATTATGGCCCAGTTGAAACAAAATGAGTCAGACACTTAAACTCCAGGACCAGGCTGCTGAATCGCTTTGTTAGCAACTGGGAATGGCTTTTAAACGACCGAATTACTACCGTATACGTTTCTGTGCAGCCGAATGCTGTGACATTTTTTGCCAATTGAACGTGGTGTCTTTTAAGGTTCTCTTATGTTCTTAACAACTAAAATGGTGCTCGGGATGCAAGTTCTTATTTTCAATTTTAAAATCAAGGCAGAATAAGGTACAGTAACACCATTAAATTCAATAAAAAGAATATTAACCCAATAAAATATGCAGATGTTGTGTTTCTAAACGCGTGTTCACGTTGTTCACTCTTGGAGAACGCAGAGGTTAGGAAAACGAAAGGAGTTATTCGAACCGTCCAGCCCTGTGCATCCTTAGTAGCTAATTGAACCCGGGGTCTTGCCAGTTGTTACTCCCGGGAAGCCAAAGGGCTGGCTAACTCATTTCAGACTTCCATAATCGTTTGGGTAAGGGAGTGCTGTTCTCAGTTTTAAATGTTCCCATTTAACTGTCCTTTAGTCTCCACTTGTGCCTGCTACCTCACGATCGCTCTTCCTCTGGATTGACCGTGTTGGTGCCTTTGAAGACTTTGAATGTGTGAATCGGGTTCCCTCTGGCTTCTCTGTGCAGCACTAAAAGGTTCATTTCCTTAAACCCGGCAGCGTAGGACATTCCTTTAAATCCCAGATTGCATCTGGTTGCTCTCTATTGGACTAATGCTAGTGCAGCAGTCTTTCTTTTAACATAGTGACCAAATGGACTCTACTGCCTGTTAATAATAAAAATAATATTAATAACAAGAAAATACGTTTTTTATGATTAAAAACTTTATTTTATATAGCGCTTTTAAAGGTGGCTTCTCAAAGCGCTTTACAGAATGACAACAATAAAAAAACTACACACGATATGCACAGTGAGAGGAGACAGTAGATGGAGGTACTGAATACAGTAGGAGCAGAGGGGTAAAGAACGGCACCAGTTCAGTAAAGGCCCTTATATAGAAGAAGGTTTTGAGTCTGGATTTGAAGGAGTTTAGAGAAGGTGACTTTGATATCCTTGGGGAGAGAGTTCCAGAGCTTGGGGACATAACAGGAGAAGGCCCTGTCACCCGTAGAGTGTAAGACGGGCTTGGGGGACAGACAGGAGACCAGAAATAGAAGAGCGAAGGTTGTGAGGTGGGGAGTAGGGCGATAATAGCTCAGACAGGTACTGAGGTGCCAAGCCATGCTGAGCCTTACAGGTGAGCAGGAGGATTTTGAAGTTGACACAAAACCTGTCAGGAAGCCAGTGCAAGGACCTGGATTCTGTCTGACAGATTTTGAACATACTGGAGTTTGTCCAATGTAAATTTAGAAATCCTAGTGAGTAGAGCTTTACAGTAGTCAATTCAGGAGAAGACAAATGTGTTGATCGGCTTTTCAGCCACAGTTAGCGATAACATAGGGCTTAGTCTAGCGATATTTTTGAGGTGAAAGATGTTTTGACTCTGTTGCACTTGTGGGTCGAATGTCAAGCCTGAATCAAATATCACCCCAAAGTTTTTCAATTTCAACTGAAGTTCAAGTACAGTACCATTGCTTAATACAGTACTGTTTTACAGGGACAACAGAAATCACAAGTAGTCTCTTCTGTTTCCCATTTTGTATTCATAGTTTGGTTTTATTACCTGCATGCAATACTCAGCACTAGGCTACATTAAATGCGTTTGCCCTGTCTTGAAAATTATCTAAACGTTTTTGAATTTCATTGGCTTCTCACTGCTTCTGTGGTGTTTGCTAATTGAGCTAATATGGTATCATCTGCAAACGTGTGTTGAATCTAGATAATTGATCTAATTCAGGAAGAACAGCTGTCCTAGTACAGATATCTAATTAAGTCAATCTAATTTGAACATTTTACTTCTCTATAGTTTTTCCTATTAACCAGTTCTCAGTCTAACTGCCCACATTTCTCCAAGAACCTTCCACCTGTAATTTAGGAATTAATCTTTTAGTAGGAAATGTATCAAAAGCCCTTGAAAATCTACGTACACCATTATCACCCAGTGCTCTGGGTGTCCATAAACGTTGTTGCTTGTTTAAAGGACTCTTAACTTGGTAAGCCCTACCTTTTCTAAATCCAGGGTATTTCCTACTATATTATTTCCATAAAGGTGAGCCTGTAGTCACCAATACTGTTAAAGAATCCCCTTCTGCTGTCTACATCTCCCCAAATGAGCACCCGAGTGAGATACTCATTTACTACTTCTTTTCCCTTTCATCATCCAGAAATTTACCATCAGCGCCTTGGGTCCCTTTTGCTGTTGTAGTACTGAAAGAACTTTTTTCCTCCCTCTTGATTGGTTTGTTGTACCGTTTGCTTTTGAATTTGCAAACCCTTGGGATGAACATGTTCGGTCCTTTAAGCAGAACATGTTGAAACGTGCCACTGTTAACCTGTGCTTTCCTGAAACAGTAGCATTGATCTGGACTCAATGAGCAGTTTCTCAATATACTACAGAGCACACCATACTGTGAGTACAGTTACCTAATGGTTGTAACCTGTTTTCGTGATTTGAAAAGACGAGATCTATGCTAGTGTTTCTTCGTGTAGGTGCTCTGAAAAACTGGAAAGCAGCCGTCTATCCTTTGTTTCTCCTGACATTCCTATACAGTATATATATATATTTTCCCCATCTCTCTAGGGAAAGTTGAAGTCTTCCATTAAAAACCTATTTCTATGTCAGCTGCAAAAGGCTGTGGTAAATGAGTAAATCGATCTGATTAGGGATCCAGTTTGGATCAATTGAGTCAATCCCCTCATGTGAAGAGCTGTTAAGGAGTGGGAGAGACCTGTTGTACAAAACCTGCTTTGTACTGGAGCCTCAGGACCAGGAAAGGCAAACTGTTTCAAACACATACTCTATAGTAATTCAAATAGTCATTCTGAATTCTGCACTATTATTCCCCTCTATTGCTAAAAGCAGCAGCAGGATATATGAAGAAAACTCTTTAGCAAACCTGAAATGAGCCCAATCTCTCCTTCCTATTGTTCTTACTACTTCCACACTGCTGTGCATTCACAGCTGTGTTAATGGGGTGAAGATGGAACTTTTAAGATGAATGAAGTGAAATATCACAAGATGCATGTAACTCCTCTCTAGACTGATGAGGCTCTGATGTAGTTTTCTACATTCTGGCAGTTTCCAGTGATTTTTATTGTGACAGAGTGCCGGTCTTCCAGTCCAGGCTCATGCCACCAGAAGCCAGACTGCAGCCAGCAAGAGCCCAGAGGCTGGACAGCGGGGTCCTCTGCCACAGGCAGATTTAGCACTCCATAATTTCACCTCTCCGCATTAGAGGAAAGTAACGTCACATCCAGCCGATGCGAAGGAATTACACTGAAATGAAACAAAGTTCTATTACAAGGACTTTAAGACTCGGTTTTTATTAAAAGAATTAACATGAAATCACATAATAGTATTTTTTACTCAAATTATAAAAAGAGTAACACGATTCAATATGAAATTAAGAACCGATTCCCCTGCTGTTCAGGCAAGGATAAATCCTCATTTTTACACAAAAAATAAAGGAGTCAACAAAACTCCTCTGCACATGCTCTGTTTTTTTAGTTCTGCAGTATTCCTGCTCTTAAGAGCTCATGTACAAAAAAAAACTTCACAATCTAATCTATCAGGGTTTTCTAAAAGCCTACGATCAGATTAACCCCAATTTTACATTTACACCTACTTTGTAATTTGTTTTTGTTTTAAATATATATTACAGAGCCCCACCACCTGCCCTTCCCTCAGTAACATCTCCTTGTTTTAAAAAGCGACCCTCCCAAAATCAGCCGGCTGAAGCTTCACGGTCCAATCACAAAGTGTCAGATCATGAAAACTGGATCTGCTGCACTCCAGAAATCTGTGGGAGGAAAAGAAATTGCACCTTCAGATATCGTACCATTGCACCCACAAGTTTCATTGAGAAGTATAACTGCAAACTACAAGGTTAGTTGAAAACAACTGGATTTCACTGCAATTGGTCCCCTTGCAGAAATGGCAAGCTTAAAGCAAACAAACTCTCCACAAGTTTAGTTGCTGTGTTGCTCAAGACAACCCTGTTCTGTCCAGTTAAAACACACAAAACTAATATATGAAGTTATTGGGTAGAAGCAAGCTCCTGCCAATATACAAACACATCAAGTCCCGTAGTTTCAACCTGCCATTTTCCAAGAGGACTGAGGTCTGAATTCAGCCAAGCCACGGCATGCTAATGATAACTTGGCGTTTTACGCCCAGATGCAGTGTGTGTATGTCTGGAGGGAGAAAGGTAAGACCCTTACCTGCTGATATGAGGTGGTGTACACCATGACATTCTGCTGCTGGCCATCTGCAGTGATCAGTCCTGCAGGTAACTGGTTTGCTGAAAAAGGGAAGTTTAACTGAATGTCAATTCAACTGACACTGTGCAACTGTGCATTTCTCATCTGCTGGTATTTGAACTTGCCATTTCTGATTATATTGCCGTATGGTTAGAGTTGAAAATGTCCTTAAATGTGTCTAACAAGAAGTGCCTTGAAATATTTTGCAATTTCAAGTTAATATATACAGCTGTATTCTAACCTCACTCTGAGTAACAATTTGGACAGTTCTACCCTGGAATAACACTTGCTTTGTCCTCTGTCTTTTCTTCAGTTTGGAGCACAGCTACATCAGGTTTCAGTCCACTTCAAATAATTTAAGCAGCACCAATCACTTCTGAGACTGCTTTGAAAGCAGCTACGTCCGTTTACTCAGAAACACACTGGGGGAGACTGATCATCCCAGGCTGCTTTTAACACACTTCATGGTTTTGCTGGAGCAAAAGGTATCTACTCAGGTCCTGTCTGCACTCACCTGTGCAGTATTTTTTTAATTTTTATTTGCAAAGTATGGTTTATTAGACTACTAATGGTCTTCCTCCACTAAACCTTCACTCAGAATTTACATTGATAGTTTCTTCTGCATATTAAATTAATATGTCAGTGGCTATTTTCTGTATTTAATGCACATTTTGTGGATGGTTTTCAATTAACCACAACTGGACTACACGGTGACATTGTGCCCATTTTCTGAAGGTAAAGATTAGGCGTTAGGCTTCATTCTAGGTTGTTTCTTGAAGCTTGTGTAAAAGAAATCTACAGTCCCACTATCATCCCAGTCTAGATCTGCTCTGGAGAAAGAGATCTGCGTTTTCACTTCCCCAAGACGTGATCGCAGCAGAGCTCTACCGGCTGGGGTTTCTGCAGAGCTGCTGCTGCTGCTGCTACAAAGGCTCCTGTATGTGTGCTCTGCATGGGCTTTGACGAGGTCAAAAAAAGTTTATTTCCAATCCTACCACCAATCCAGGGGTTACCAGTTGTTACCAAATTGGTTACAGCACCGTACTACCCGTCACCTTTCTGAAACGAACACCACAAATAATAAATGGATTCCGAAGCGCAGCAGAGGCCGGACAGCCACTCACTGAAAGACTCTTCGCTGAGCTCGTCTCCCAGGCTGTCGTTCACAGACACGGTTGTTACCATCCCCTTCTCTCCCTTCATCGCCTGGAAAACATCGGTATTACAGAACATAACCCAACATGCGTCACAGTTCAGACACACGGTTACCAGCTCTTCAGAGACATACTGCAGAACCCTTTATACATGCTGCCCAGCAATCCTGGGGCTCAGCATGCTGACTCAGGGAGGGGTTGCTCAGATGAACTTGTACAAATCACTTACTGTTAGAATTTAACAGAGGTGCCTACTAGCTCCAGCCTGTATTAAAAATGCCATCTTAACTAGAAGATACCCAGTACCTGCACAGGAATATTCCTGGGATCAGCTGGACAGTTAGAGCTGTGGAAACTGGAACACTAACAGCCACACAAATCCTTCTGAAGACACCGGGTGTTCAGAAGGTCTGCTTCCAGAGAGTACCCAGATTGCAATAAGCAATAATTTTTACACCAAGTCAAGATCTTGTACACAGAAGGCGGGACGGCAGGATGTTAAAAATCTAGACACTTCAAAACTAATTTTCCCCCCACTTGAGCTGACAACAGAACTTATCAAGCAGCCTTCATCTCATGAAGCCCTCCTCCTATACTGGAGTGATTCAACGGGGCTTCAGATGTGACCATTCTGAACTCCTGCACTCTGCTTTCCTGCTCAACCAGCACGGCTCTCAATATTCTACGCGCCTGACCTTCCAAAAAAGATCCCTCCTTCTCGTTCTGTCTTCTCCCTGTCAAAACATCAATCATTTCACTGTCTGCACTCAGGTGGACGTAATTACATTGTAATGTTGTGTGCCCCCCTCCGAAAGGTTAAATTTAAAAATTGCATACTAGTACTTTTGATTTTCTTCTATATTTTGAAGAATTAGAAAACCTTATCTGTGGTAATGCTGTTATATTTACTTTTGACTCTTTAACTGGCTGTACAACAAGCAATTACACATTAAGCAAATTTCTCCCTTCTACTGAACATGGAGGAGCTTTTATTTCCACACTGCTGCTGCTGCTTCTCTGCCTGCATGCTGCTTCTCTGCCTGCATGCTGCTTCTCTGCCTGCATGCTGCTCTCCTCAGCTCACTCCAGCCTGCTTGTTGCCCGTCAGGAACAGAACCACATGTTCTGCATACAGGACACTCCAACCTGACTGGCGACTCGCCCAGCCTCCTGACCTGCCTCCAGGCCAGGAAGCTGCACTGATCACAGCTGGAATGTATCACCTGTGAAGATGCGATAGATCTACTAGGATGTTCAGGGTGTGCGACTCTATAGAAGAGGGAGGGGAGATGGACTTTCTGTGTTGTCCTGCTTATAAAGGTATGTGCGTTCCCCCTCAAAAACACTCACCCCTTGCTGCCCTGACCTGTCTCTTCTTCAGTTCAGCATTAATCTTGTCCCTCATCACCAGCAAGGTTCTGCCCTTTCATTCTCCTTTACCAAACCTGATTTCTCTCTGGGAAAGTAAGTCTTCTTCCACTTCTCAGTTACTGCAAACATTAGCTTCTAAATCGGTGCATTGATATATATGCTGTTCTATGGAATTGCACAGGAGAAAGAAAGAACTGGAGCTATAAAACAAATGGAAAAATATTCGACTGGGAAAGGAGAGTCTGATCAGACGGAAAATGTAAGAACAACCTCTGATGATAATAAGTGATGCAACACAAACCATCATCTGCTCTTGGCAAGACGGGTGGAAAATGTAACTGCCACTGGCAGATAACGAACTAAACCCCTCAGACAGTAAATCTGTCTGTCTTAATCACAGCTCAAGATCAACACAGCACCTCTCTGAATTTCTGCAAGTACAGCTTGAGCGGCTCCACGTAGTTGTCGAAGCCCAGGGTGGACATGGCGAACAGGATGTCCTCCCCGTTGATGGTCTTGCGCTTCTCCTGGTGGCACCGCTCGCTGGCCTCCGAGGTGATGAAGCTGATGAACTCGCTGACGCACTCCTGCACACACTCCTTGGCGTCCTTCGCAATCTGAGCCAAGAGAGACGTCGCAGAGCTTGGTAAGGAGCGTCGGGCAAGCTTCACACCACTATACCCTGACCCAGCGGGACAGCGGACCGACAGCCCCGCCTCAGCCGGAAAGGCACACGGCCCTCCTGTGCCCTCCAGGACGACAGACACACTGGGGCAAATGAGCTCCCTTACTACTGCACAAACCTGGAGTCAGGGAATGCTCTGAGTGAACACTGGAGGATATGCAAAGCTAAATAAAAAATGAACTTCTCAAAGCCTCGATTACTTCTAACGGCATTTCGAGAAGCAGGGAGGCTCGGGTTGACAGCCCAGAGCCACGCTTTTCAAACTCTCACTGCAGTCGAACGAGCGCAGCGGCGCTGGGGAAGGCGGCGGGGTACCTTGCCGGTCTGCGGGATGGCGTTCTTCATGATCCGGGCGACGTTGGCAATCGGAAGGTAGATGTCCTGCTCTCTGAAACCATCTTTGCTGCCGTTGCCATCCTCGTGGTCGTTCATCCCCTCGTCTCCATCATCTTCCACAGGAAAGCAAAAGGTTTTCCGTCACACTCACATGGTAAATCAGGCTGAAAACCATACACAGCACAACTAGCCTTTCTCCTCCAGCATCTTTCCCATAGATTAGAAAGCATGTCACTACCTAGTGTATCAGGAGCTTTCTTTTCCCTTTAAGGCTGAGCTTGTCTTCCCTGACGCGATTCTTCTTTAACCAGCAGAAGACAACCTGCAAGAATTCCCCGCCGCAGGTTGAGTACCCTGCAAAGAGCTCTCAGCAGATCCACCAGGAACCCAAGAAACAATTTATGGGCAGACTGTACAAAAGGAACATGACTTGTTAAAAGGAGCGGAATGCATGATGAAATTCTGGCCAGTTTATTTCCGAGCTGACCCGGGAAATGTGTTGTGTACACTGAAAAATTGGGAATTAAAACTTGAATCATTAAAAATAATGTCAATTTTTCATCTGTAAGTTACTTAATCGGTTTCAGAAAGCTTGAGACGGGTTTTCATATTTTCTATTTTAATAAAATTAGTTTATGTGTCAAATACGCAGCCTACGTACTTAGCTACGTTGATACAGCGTGCACTAATACTTGAGTGTTCATACTCCTCTCGAGCTTTCAGAGACACAGCTCAGCGCCACATTCGCCAACAGAACAAGTGATCAAAAATGAATACCTCGCAAAAACCAAGTCTTATGTCATGGCTGAAAGGAACAGACACCAAGAGTACTGACGCCGGCTCCAATAGAACACCCACACCTGTTTAAAAAGGGGAGGATTATACATCGGCCACCGACACCAGCTCTGCTGCTGAACCTGACACAGACAGCACTGCTAGTGTTAGCAAGCGTCGGAAAACGGCTACAAGGCGGTACGATCCAAATGAACTAAGTGCTCAGTGCTATTTTTATTAGACGTGTGTATGAGTGTGTGCATGCGCGCACGCGCGCACTCATGTTGGTCATTGAGATTTTCTGCGGTTCCTATGAGAAGATGACTTGTAGGTGGTACTTGGTTGGATCAGAGGTGTTACTGGCTCCAGAAAGTTTGAGAACCACCGTTGTGAAAAAATGTTAAAAGATCAAAGGCTCGTTGGAAGGGCGGGTGAGAAGTACTGACCTGTACCTCCTCAATCTCCCTGTGCACGTGCAGAGGTCAAACCCGTGAGCTGAGACACAAAGACGGGACTGACTATCCTACAGGAGTAATGAATAATTAAGTACTTCCCAGCCCTGAAGCGCCAATACCTATGCATTATCGTGAGGTGCAGAAGCCACTGCACTGCAGTCATCATAAACAAACTTACAAGTTTACAGGTGATCAGGCGGTTCGCCACACCTGAATTAACACACACCACAGGTGGACCAGACTGCACCAGAGAAACGTATCCAGAAACTCCTACAGCACAATGCCCCCAAGTCACAATACTATTTCTCACCACCTTCTGGCTAACCAACCACTTAACCAGGTTACTGCCATTCTGACACACTGAATTCAAGCCCACAACCAGACCTGTACTGCATATACTTACTAAAATATTTAGGGGAAGATCCTTCCAGGCCTCTGGAGGGCTGGAGGACTTTAGGTACTAAGCAGTTGCCCTGATAAACTGCAGATTCTAAGTAAACACAAGAAAAGGACACCTCTGCTTGATGGTAAATTTATTTTATTCTTATGTAATACCTTTGTTTACATTAAAATAGGTTATACACTTGAGATGGTCGCATAAAACAACTAGGCAGAATTAAAAGAAATTGCTCCATACCAATGAACAGATTTAATGTTTTATCATCGCTCCCAGTGCAGGAGAGAATAGAGCATTCAGACAGATCTCTCCGACACGCTCACCCTGAAGTCTTGAAGCTTAGTGCCCCCGTGTTAGTACAAACTAGTCCACCTCTCACTGACAACACTCAAGGTCCTGGCAAGTCACAGGAGCCAAGACAGCCCTGAGCAAGCAATTCCACCCCTAGCCTGAAGGCACTCTGCACAGCTAGTGACATGATCCTGGCTCAAACCCACAATATCTAGACTGGGCCTTTTCAAACACCTTTTTTTTTACACCATACCTAATTACTTTTAGTTCAATAAGAAACATGAAAGGTCTGTGACCTTTGATTTTTCCTGTTATTAAATGTTTTAAGCATTTATTTTACTTCACTTTATGTTGTGAAAAGCACTAAAATTAAAATACTGTTTTTAAGCCGTCCACTACAAAACTTTTCACACTGACATAAAGAATGTTTTTCTGGTTTAAGGAGTAAATGGCTGATGAGCTGGTAAACAAAGGGTTTAAACATTCAGGGCAGGTTTCTCACCCCTGGTGAGCACTTATCTTGAATTGCATCATCATTGAAGTAAAACGGTCTAGGACCAGCACTAATCAGGGTGAGAGAAATCCATCTTTCAGCTATCACATGTAGATTTGCAACACTTATCTTAGACCGAACATTTGTTTGCACAGCAGACGATTTGTAAAACCACAGATTTTAAAACCACTGGAGATTCCTGTTCCCCTTCTTTTCCTGATCCTATGCTAAGAATCAATACTACAGCAGAACTATTTCAGAGTAAAGCTGAGGCATCAGCTGAGTTCTTACCCTCTTGAGACTGCAGCACGTAGTGACCTCCAGCCATGTACTCTCCAGTAATACCTAACTGGGAGGCATCAGTTGTTGAACTATCCCCATCCATCTAAAAAAAAAACATTCAAAACAAATTAGAATCACGATTTTAAATCATTACAAAAACACACACAGGACTAGATAGACCCAATAAGTAAATGCTCACATCCATGTTTTTAAAAAAAAATGCAAAATCATTCTTATTAATGTTCTGACCATTTACATTCCTAGTGGTTTTTTTTGTTGTTTTTCAACTTGGAAGTCCTACAGCTCTAAAAGCTTCATGTTCTAACAGCCCTTTACACATGTGGCTATGATTAAGGTTAAACCTTTTTTTTTCTAGTACGACATCTGCCAGGTACACTCCAATTTTGAAAATCTGAGAAAAAGGATAGTGTACACTGCACAGGGCATGTTCCCGTGTGATTAAAACACAGGGAGAAGAGTGTGCTATACATACACTGTACATACTGCCCAGTACTCACACTGTACAACACACACACACCCCTTCACACACTGACTGTAGCTGTGACCACACAGGGCCAGTACTCACACTGTACAACACACACACACCCCTTCACACACTGACTGTAGCTGTGACCACACAGGGCCAGTACTCACACTGTACAACACACAAACCCCCTTCACACACTGACTGTAGCTGTGACCACACAGGGCCAGTACTCACACCGTACAACACACACACCCCCCTTCACACACTGACTGTAGCTGTGACCACACAGGGCCAGTTCTCACACCGTACAACACACACACCCCCCTTCACACACTGACTGTAGCTGTGACCACACAGGGCCAGTACTCTCACTGTACAACACACACACACCCCCCTTCACACACTGACTGTAGCTGTGACCACACAGGGCCAGTACTCTCACTGTACAACACACACACCCCCCTTCACACATCACACATCGACTGTAGCTGTGGCCACACAGGACCAGTACTCACACTGTACAACACACACACCCCCCTTCACACACTGACTTGAGTTTTTACTCCGATTCCTTCATACATGCCTGTGATGTTCTCTTTGCACCAGTGACATTCTCAGCATTGGCAACAAAGAGTTTGGTTGATTAAAATACAAGTCTAGTTTACTCTGGGGATAAACCGGGTCTTAACTCTAGAAACTGGGCAAAACCACACGTCACACACGTTAAAGGGCAGATGTCAGTGAAGGGGGATTCGGGCTCGAACAGCAGATGGTGAACGGGTCAATAGTATGGTTGTCTCGGCAGCGCTACGAGCTACTGAAGAACAGAGGGACAGGCTTTTCGGTAGCGGGGCTGTTTAAAGGGCCATGACCCGCACACACATGCCCCTGCAGCCGGTCACTCCAGAGGAGGAAGGCAACATGACAGACGCTGCGGTCTGGTCAGCTGTACTGCAATTCAAATATTCCTTCTCGGAAACAGATCAACGTCCCTCCTCTCTCCGCTGCGAATATTTCGGTTCTGCTGAAAGACGCCAGCTCGCCCGTCCTTTGTTTCCGGAGCCTGCGGGCCGAGGGGCCGAGGGGCCGAGGGGCCGTCCCCCCCCACCTCCTCCCAGCCGGCCCGGACCGAACCGAGCGCTCCTTTGTTCCCGGGGAGACTCGTCCCCGGCAGCCTAAACCCGTCTCGGACCGTCCCTCCGCCCGTCAGTGACGCGCGGTAAAAAAAAACAAAACAAAACAAAAACACAACACAACGGGCGGCCCTGCGCTCGGCGGGGTGACCGCCCTCCGAACCGGGACCGCCGGCGGTACCCCCAGAAACAAAGGCACAGCACAACCCCGGGGCTCGGGAGGCGAGAGTCGCCAACTAACCCCCCCACGTCGCCACTCCCGGCTGCTCTCCGTCTGAGAGGCATGCCTGCGGGTCTGGGGTGCTACAGCCCCGCCATGTCCGCTACTCGTCGGGCGAGAGACGGGCCCGGCCCGGCCCGCAGGGCGCTAGGCTCTCGCACACAAACAAACTGCACGATCCCCCCTCGCCTCGCACTTCCTGCTCCCAACATCGCCCTCCGAGAGGCAACAAATAAAAAACGAGTCCGGGGCGGACATTTCCATTCGAGGCAGCGGAGACCTCGGCTGGCGATCATTGGCCGCAGCCCGGCACCAACCTGCAATGCGGCCTGGTTGGCTCTCCGCTCCAGACGGCCGTGTGGTTGGACAGAAAATGGCTGCGGAAGAGCCAGTCCCCGCGCGGAGCGCCGCGCTCGGCCGCGCCGGCGCCACGGGAAGTGCTGCGCCCAGGGCCCGCCCACTCGCCGCCCGGATTGGCGGGCTGCGCTCGCCTCATTGGCTGGGCGTTGCTGTGGCAACTGTCCTGCAGCTCGGCGGCTCTCTTCCCTTCCGCTTTACGGGGGAGTTGGGGCGGAAGCGGCAGGCTGGGGGCATTTTGGCCATCTTGACTCCATGCGAAATGGTTGCAGGCGAGGGGAGGTTTTTCAGGCCCTCTAGCCCGTTTAGCACTTAGTGGCATATGGATCTCACCCAGCCGATTCTAGGAGGAGGTCATTGTATCGGACTCTAATTCTCGGAGGACGGGCATCAGTAGCTCTTTTTGCTCGGTGTACCACGACGAGAGGAGTATGGTGGAGGTTGTTTTTAAAACTGCCGGATAGTTAGATGAACAGCGATTAAAAGAGATTGGTTTTTATCTTGCATCTTCATTGCAAACGCAGGTGCAGTGTCTTTGCGGGCTCGAACACGCCGTGTGTGTGTGTGTGTTGCGTACGGGTGAACTATTTTCTTAGACAGGCAGTTACTCAAAACACTCATTTCATTTCAGGCACACTGACCTATCGAACGCCGCTGACTTATTATCACAAATATTACAACCAAACAGGCTTTTTTTTAAAACTACTCAACTAGGTCACCGAGGGCTGATTTGAAACTGAAACGGAAAGACCCCAGGTGGCTCCAGGAGCCCAGGCTGACACCCCCGGGGAAGAGCTCAGACAGAGCAGGGCTGGCCGGCCGTGGTTCTGCGTGGTCAGTCTGAGTGTGTCCGATGGTGTCTGCAGCCCCTGAGCTGGCGTTGGCATTCAAAGAGACAGTCCTGCAGGCCCAGGACTGCCTTCTACAGCACAGCAGCACAGACCCCTCTTGTGCTGCTGTCTCTGTGACAGTGTTTCTGCTGCTCATCACAGCTGTGAGGGCATGTGGGCATGGACTAGACTGTTACATTACTATCCTTCTAGTTATCCATAATTAGGGATCCAGGGTTCATGAGCAAACAGCTGCATGGTTGCAGGACTGAAATGCTCCCAGATTCCTGCACACAGACCCTGCAGGACTCCTCCAAGGATCTTACAGGGAAGATACTACAGGGAAACTGCTACATTCCGCAGCGAATCTGAAGGATATATAGGAATCTCTAAAAAAATCACAAAGAAACAGGATTTCTTTTATTTTTACATTCATTGTATGTGGTTGTGTACTATGTGTACTATCGTGATGTAATACCTTTAGACAGATGTGACTGTAATTGTATTACATCGGTGCTGCGTGTTTGTAGATCCTCAGTGTGTCTCACAATGTACAAAAGATCGTGATACTGTTGTATATATGTGGTTCAGCACTTCAGTGGTGAGTGAAGTGGTCACTTCATGTGTGTTGAGCACTTTAAGGGATGCTATGGAACGAGAAGCTCTATATGCAAGAAATAATAGTTACAAGTGTTTGACTGAATGTACTGTTCAGGGCCTCTATTAAAGCACATGTGATCACAGGTCCCTGAGGGATCTCTCTCCTCTGCTTCACACTGTCTTGATAGTTTGAAAAAAGATCAATCCAAAAACTTTCTCTAGAAGGTGCTCCTATACAACTGGTAAGAAATCAGTCATGAGCCATGTCTTTAATTCTGCTGCTGACATGCCTATAGGACTTTCCCAGGCTAAGCGTGGGAACTTGAGGTCTCCCATAAATCCAGCCTCTTCTGCACATAAATCTTTAATTTAATTATCGAGTGTACTGTATATAGATTTATCAACACCTGCATGTGGTGGTACAGTATGTAGCACACTCCTAGCACTATACGAGCCATATACGCCTTCTAACAACAATTCTGACTCGTACTTGTCGAGTCAGGGACTCTCGAATCCTGTAGCTTTCGCCCTTGAGCCTGAAAGATTTTTGCCTCATAGTGCTACATCCCTCCCTTTCTTCTCTCCCTTGCCTCTCTGGAACAGTGTGTTTAAAGAATGCAGATGAGGGAGCTTTTATCTTATGTAACTCGTTTCTCATACTCCTGGTATTTCAGTATAAATTGTAAGTTATCAGTTAGCTCAGACAGCATGTTCTCCGGACTGTGGGAGGAAACCATGGTAGTTGGAGAAAACCTACCAAGATACGAGGAGAACGTGCAGACTTCACACAGACAGTGTGGCTGTGCAGAACCTGAGAGCTGGGAAGAAGCAGCACTATCTACCACTTCAGACTGATACTCAGAATCCCCCTCAGGGCGTGCACCCCACCTAGATGCAAGATTACTGTGGCCAGCAGCCATATCAGCAGTGTGAGCCTGGCCAGAACCTGGATGGGAGACCTCCTGGGAAAAACTAAGGTTTCTGCTGGAAGAGGTGTTAGTGGGGCCAGCAGGGGGCGCTCACCCTGCTGTCTGTGTGGGTCCTAATGCCCCAGTATAGTGACGGGGACACTATACTGTAAAATAGGCGCCGTCTTTCGGATGAGACGTAAAACTGAGGTCCTGACTCTGTGGTCATTAAAAATCCCAGGGCGTCTCTTGAAAAGAGTAGGGGTGTAACCCTGGCGTCCTGGCCAAATTTCTCCCTGGCCTTTACCAATCATGGCCTCCTAATAACCACCATCTCTGAACTGGCTTCATCACTCTGCTCTCCTCCCCACTGAGAGCTGGTGTGTGGTGAGCATTCTTGCGCACTATGGCTGCCGTCATATCATCCAGGTGGGGCTGCACACTGGTGGTGGTGGAGGGGATCCCCATTACCTGTAAAGTGCTTTGAGTGGACTGTCCAGAAAAGCGCTATATACGTGTAAGCAATTATTATTACAATACTTTTCAACTCTGAGTTTGCAATCCTTAATTTTTCCACTAGATGTCACAAGGACTGTGTCCAACACAGTGACAACCCTCGAGATGCAGGTAAAAAGCCGGGCTTCACTGCATTGCCTCATTAGTGAGAGAATCTGTTGGGCCAAGGTGATAAAGAGGTTTAACTTGTTGAATGACAGGCCTGGTGAGAATCACAAAACAAAAGAAGGGGTAATCAGCTTCAACAACAGGGCTGGGGGGCTTGTATCGGACCCCCACAGCCCTGTGTGTGAAAAGGAGTCCTGTGCTCAGTTTTAAACTTCTAAATTGTGTCCTCTAGTGAGTGTTTCAGCTGATGATCCTGGAGAACCTACCTGGGTTAACTTCATCAGAGCCTCTGAGGATTTTTAATTCACGAATCAGTCCCTTTGTAATCTGTGTCGTTCAGGACTAAACAGGTTAATTGCCCTCACCCTGTCAATGTAGCTAATTCTCACGTGTCTGGTTGCTCTTCTCCAAAGCAGCAGTATAATGTTTGTAACACAATGACCACAGTCATAAAGAAGTATTCTTGATGACTCTTCCTAACGCTTTGCACAGTTGTAACATAACATCCCTTCAAGAGCTCTGTGCTTCTACAAGAACATCACGCTTGTTCGTCACATGGATTCCACACCTGATGGGCTCAGTCTGCTCTTCTTTCCCTCTTGTACCCAGAGAAAACAAAACCTGAAAACCTACAGAACGCTGAGACCAGGTTGTTTGCCCTTTCAGGCTAGGTGAAGCCTGAAGGATCCCAGTTAGCAATGAAGGAGACACATGGGATCAACATCCTTCTCTCCGAGACTAACAGGGCCTCATCAGTTGGATGATCTTTTTAAGGTTTTAAGATTCATCAGCAAGGCAGAGTGACAAAAAAATGGTCATTGAAATATGAAGCAATAAATCTGAGTTCCACAACGCTAATGGTGGAGAGACGAGAGATGAAGACACACAGTACCTTCTATTACTGTTTCAATTAGAGCAGCGTGTTACGCCAGTTTATTAGTATCATCATCTGGCTGTTAATTTATTCTGCCTGACATTAGCGAGGCAGCGCCTGCAGAGACACGAACAGCTTCCTTCTCTGCACTTAGAGTACAGAGCTTGCAACACCCAGCACTGAACCAGAAAATACAGCACATTACATCTTTTCACTACACTCGAGGACACCCTGGGCAGAGACGCCACTCAGTGTTTCGGCTCGATGCCCACTGAAGCGAAACTGTCCGCACCAGTCCACGGCCAGGGTCCGGAGCGAGGCCCATGCAGGGAGTCGGACTCGCAAGGATCCTTCTGGACTCTTGCACCCAGGGTCCTGGAGGGAGATCCGCGCGGGGAGTCGGACCCGTCAGGATCAGTCTGGACTCTTGGAGGGAGAGCCGCACCGAGAGTCGGACCCGTCGGGAAGGTTCTGGACTCCCAGAGGGAGAGCCGCGCGGGGAGTCGGACCCGTCAGGATCGGTCTGGACCCCCAGAGGGAGAGAGGAGCAGAGAGTCGGACCCGTCGGGATCGGTCTGGACCCCCAGAGGGAGAGGGGCGCAGAGAGTCAGACCCATCGGGATCGGTCTGGACTCCCGGAGGGAGAGCCGCACCGAGGGTCGGACCCGTCGGGATCGGTCTGGACTCCCGGAGGGAGAGCCGCACCGAGGGTCAGACCCGTCGGGATCGGTCTGGACTCCCGGAGGGAGAGCCGCACCGAGGGTCGGACCCGTCGGGATCGGTCTGGACTCCCGGAGGGAGAGCCGCACCGAGGGTCGGACCCGTCGGGATCGGTCTGGACTCCCGGAGGGAGAGAGGAGCAGAGAGTCAGACCCGTCGGGATCGGTCTGGACTCCCGGAGGGAGAGCCGCACCGAGAGTCGGACCCGTCGGGATCGGTCTGGACTCCCGGAGGGAGAGCCGCACCGAGGGTCGGACCCGTCGGGATCGGTCTGGACTCCCGGAGGGAGAGAGGAGCAGAGAGTCAGACCCGTCGGGATCGGTCTGGACTCCCGGAGGGAGAGCCGCACCGAGAGTCGGACCCGTCGGGATCGGTCTGGACTCCCGGAGGGAGAGCCGCACCGAGGGTCGGACCCGTCGGGATCGGTCTGGACTCCCGGAGGGAGAGAGGAGCAGAGAGTCAGACCCGTCGGGATCGGTCTGGACTCCCGGAGGGAGAGCCGCACCGAGAGTCGGACCCGTCGGGATCGGTCTGGACTCCCGGAGGGAGAGCCGCACCGAGGGTCAGACCCGTCGGGATCGGTCTGGACTCCCGGAGGGAGAGCCGCACCGAGGGTCGGACCCGTCGGGATCGGTCTGGACTCCCGGAGGGAGAGCCGCACCGAGAGTCGGACCCGTCAGGATCGGTCTGGACCCCCAGAGGGAGAGGGGCGCAGAGAGTCAGACCTGTCGGGATCGGTCTGGACCCCCAGAGGGAGAGGGGCGCAGAGAGTCAGACCTGTCGGGATCGGTCTGGACTCCCGGAGGGAGAGCCGCGCGGGGAGTTGGACCTGTCGGGATCGGTCTGGACTCCCGGAGGGAGAGCCGCACCAAGGGTCAGACCCATGAGGACTCATTATCCATGTGTGCTCTTCTTGTTATTGTCACTGACATCCCTATTGCATTTTTCCATGTGTAGAAAATTCAAGTCTCTCATTATAAGCACTTTTTCCTGTACGCATGTTTCTAATTCATTACAGAATTCATACTGCACTCCAGCTGATGTCTGAATTTGGCGGCGGGTAGCATTCTCCTAACACAGTGCCATTTGAATGTTTTTCAAAGTCTGATCCCTATAAATATAAATGTATGCAGAGATCCTCGACTCCTCTGGGTTCAGTTCCTGTGTCTGAATGATCTTTGTGCTTATTTATTGAGCTAGCAGATGCAAAGACCCTGAGCCAAGCGATAGCTTCTGGTCCGGCTGTGTTTAGGACTCTTTGTGCTGTATGGTGCTACTCCTGCGCTTCTTCTATCTTTCCTGTGCCTTAAGAGTGCTGTGTATCCACTAGTGCTGACTCTCTGTTAGCACTGTTGGTTTCTGTCTCTTGCGTTTTGTTTCTGAGTCTCCTAGTATTTATCTATCAGTCTGGGGACACATTAATTGCCTGGTTGATGTTTTATTTCTCCCTGGGTTCACTTTAATTCACACTGTCAGTGTAACCCGGTATTCATTAGCACTCAGAGAAACCCCTGCAGTGCATACCTATCAGTGCTGTTTGCAAATCTTTTTTCATTTTTTCAAAGTTCATGAACGTATATAGTTAAACTCTCAGAAACACAGGCTTAGGTCCCCAGTGACTATGTACCGCTGTGTGCTCTGAAAAGAAACATGTATTTAGTGCCCTGGTGATGCTAAGACTTTCCACCCTTTCCTGGAAACCCAGAGGGAAGGAAATGAGCTTTGCTATTCCTGTGAATAAGCAAGCGGAATCTGTAGGACACATCGGAGAATGGTCCCTGGGGAACATTTGTATTCCTTGCTTGTGCTGTCTGGGACGAAAAGAAAAAAAAAGTAATTTCAAAAATGAACACAAGAGAGCTTACAAATAAGAGGAGCCATCTGGTCCATCTAGCCTCCTTTATTGATCACATCCAGCTGTTTCTTGAAAGAAACCAGGGTATCGGCTTCAACCACATGGCTGGGTAGCTTGTTGTCAATAACAATCAATTTCAGGACATGTCTAGTGTTCTCAAGTGCAATGGTTTCAGAGCTATTTGGGAATAAAAAGCCATAAATTCTTCTACCAAACTATGGTTTTGCAGGGATTAAGACAAGAAAGACAACAGGTGTAGACGCTTGCCTACAGAAGGGTGGTGTGGTGGCTCTGTGGCTCAGGATCTACGCCTGTGGCTGGAAGGTTGCCGGTTCAAATCCCATGGCTGGTGGAGGAATCCTACTCCATTGGGCCCCCTGAGCAAGGCCCTTAACCCCAGCTGCTCCAGGGGTGCTGTATAAATGGCTGACCCTGCACTCTGACCCCCAGCTTCTCTCCCTGTCTGTGTGTCTCATGGAGAGCAAGCTGGGGTATGTGGAAAAGACAAATTCCTAATGCAAGAAATTGTATCTGGCCAATAAAGTCATCTTATCTTATGCTTGTCCTGCACAGCTGCCTGAAACAGACTGAATCTGCTTTGTTGAGACTGCGACTTGTACTGAAACATCTGTCAGCCTAAGTAGGGCAGATTGTGCAAACCCAGAGTAGGAATCATTGAACACACCAGCAATAACGTCCACCACTCTTACGACGGTTGCCTCAGAATCTCTGCCTCAGCCAGCACTCACCGTGAACTACCCATCCAACTTCTAACTGCTTCTTCCCGCTCAGCTCGCAGCTGAGCCAGAGCCTATCCTGCCAAACACTGGGTGAAAAGCAGGGTACTCCCTGGGCAGGACGCCAGTCCTTCGCAGGGCACACACAAATAAAGACGCACACCACAGAAAATTATTTTTTATATTTAAAAGTTCTGTGATTTTTCTCTCATGTTACAGATATGCATATTATTGCTATTAGTGTCTCCCTCAGATTCTTTGACAAATTCCAGGGCTCTTCATAGTGTTGATCACAGCTCAGGGCTCTTCATAGTGTTGAGCACAGCTCAGGGCTGTTCATAGTGTTACTGACAGCTCAGGGCTCTTCATAGTGTTGATCACAGCTCAGGGCTGTTCATATTGTTACTGACAGCTCAGGGCTCTTCATAGTGTTGATCACAGCTCAGAGCTCATCATAGTGTTGATCACAGCTCAGGGCTGTTCATAGTGTTACTGACAGCTAAGGGCTCATCATAGTGTTGATCACAGCTCAGAGCTCTTCATAGTGTTGATCACAGCTCAGGGCTGTTCATAGTGTTACTGACAGCTCAGGGCTCTTCATAGTGTTGATCACAGCTCAGAGCTGTTCATAGTGTTGATCACAGCTCAGGGCTGTTCATAGTGTTGATCACAGCTCAGGGCTCTTCATAGTGTTGATCACAGCTCAGAGCTGTTCATAGTGTTGATCACAGCTCAGGGCTCATCATAGTGTTGGATCACAGCTCAGAGCTCATCATAGTGTTGATCACAGCTCAGGGCTCATCATAGTGTTGATCACAGCTCAGGGTTCATCATAGTGTTGATCACAGCTCAGAGCTCTTCATAGTGTTGATCACAGCTCAGGGCTGTTCATAGTGTTGATCACAGCTCAGAGCTGTTCATAGTGTTACTGAGTACAAGGTTCTTCACAATGTTAGTACAATTACAGACAGATCTCAGAAGCTAGGGAAGGCTGGATCACGTCAGTATTGGATGGGAGGCCTCTAAGAAGCACCAGGCTGCTGCTGTCGTTGGACCAGTGGAGGGTTCTCTTCCTTCTGAACCAGATTTCCAGTCCAGTGCGGCAGTATACTGGTCAGGGACACCGTGCTGAAGGATGTACTGCCCACTGGATGACACATAAACTGGCTACTTGGTTTGTAAACATCCTGGGAGACTGTTCTCAAGAGCAGGGGTGTCAACACCAATGTCCTGGTTGATTCCCACACTGGCCTTGCACAACGTTAATCTGCTCCTTTACTCACCTGGGGACGCAGCGTCTCTCTTCACTGCCTTGCTGTGCACTGGGGCTCCTGTGTGCTGCCCAGGAGAGGCTGCAGGGGGTCGTGTGTAAAGTACTTTTGGATCCTTTGAGGATAAAAGTGCTACATAAAAATGTTATTTATCATTATAATTAAAACAATATTTACATTGTTAGTAGATTTCTGATATCGGACAACTCTGCGCTAGATCTGAAGAGAATGATTACAAACACTGTTGGGAGTCAGAATTCCACTAGGGTATGATTATTTATAACATAGCCGTTTCAAAACTAAATTGGCTTTATAATTTGTATATCTCTCCCTGGAGCTCACATGAAGCTGAGGTGAAGATGAATTCGCAGAAGGAATGGGTATTTCACAGTGGCAGGAAGGTTGTGAAGTCTGCGTTTATGTGATTTTTCAGAAAGGACTGGAAAATGAATCTACTTCCCTTCTGTTTGAAACTCAAAATTAAATTAACAGGAGTCTGCTGTGACTTAGGAGTATATAGCAATTTATGGACAAACATCTCACATTTTGACTATAATTTCCAAATTTGAATTACCATATTTACTGTTAATTAGTAAGTTAAAAGGAGATCCCAGTTTTGGTGTTGACTTGCATTGTCCTGATGTGTTTCTGTATCCGTTTAATGCTTATATGAGAGACTCTACTGTGAGAGTTCTGTATTGGATCTTTAGAAATCCTGCAGCAGAATTATGCTTTTCTGACCATTAGATGGCGCTCTTTTAAAGGAAGAGTAGGCCTGATGTTGAACTGAAAAGAAAACAACAAAATTACTTAACACAACATTTCTCTGCCCAGTGCTCTTTAAGGCCATTAGCAGCCTAAAACAGGAAAATAAGAACAATTACAAACAAAAAGAAACCATTTGGCCCATCTGGCTCATTTGGAAGTTAGTGGCTAATTAATCCAAGGATTTTATGCAAATGTTTCTCGAAAGGAGTCAGGCTTCAGCGCCGTGGCTGGGTGGCTTGTCCCACACTCCCACCCCTCTTTGCATAAAGAATTGCCTCCTGTTCTCACTTTTCAATGCATTTCCTTGAGTTTCCTTGTGTCCTCTGGTTTGTGTTTTACTGTTCATTCTGAAGAACATTTTCGCTCAAAGTCTTCTCTGCTCAAGACCAAAAGAGTTCAGGTCCTTCAGCCTGTCAGTTTAGGACACTCCCTTCGGACTAAAGAGACTCAGTTCCTTCGGTCTTTCAGTGTGGGACACTGCCTTCAGACTAAAGAGACTCAGTTCCTTCGGTCTTTCAGTGTGGGACATTCCCTTATACGCTAGGTTATATCTGGTTACAATTCTCAGGACTGATTCCAAAACAGCAAAATCTTTCTTACAATGTGGAGACAAAACTAACAAAAAACTCTAAATGAGGTCTTGCTAGCAAGCTGTACAATTTTAAAGTATCATCCCTTTAAATTCTACACCTTTAACTATGTATCCTAACATTTTTTTTGTGTTGAAAATGTAAATGATGAGTCATCATAACTACCTTTTTCATAAGTAGCCCCTTCAAGCTCAGTGTTTCCCATTCTGTATTGACTGTAGTTTATGTTTTTGCTACCCGCATGCGGAACCCTGCACTTGTCTGCATTAATCCTCGTTAATCTGCCAGCCATCGGCCCTGTCCTGACTTTCACCCAAACCTGTGTATCTGACAAGGCTGGGGTCTCCAGGTCTTTCCCCTGAGGGCCAAACACCAGCCTCTTAGGCTCTGAACAAGAACTTTCCTTTGAATTTTAAGTCAGGATGCTAAATAAAAAGAACCACAGAAAACCACCAAGACTAAAGACCAAAGATGGAGCTCCCTACCTTGAATTTCCCTGAATATTTCTCTCCGGGGGTGAGTGGGATATTTGTTCTGCAGTGCTGCAGTTCTGGAAACCCAGCTGGCCTGAGTCTCAGAGGACCGGCCCTCCAGAGCGTGGTTAATACTCTCAGCTCTCGGTCCACCAGAGCTCCCAGGCTGTGAACAAGGACCCCGTTTTCAAGGCTCGTGGTCTCTCCTGCGAGGCAGTAGTTTGTATTTTAGGAACAGAGCACAACAATACGTCTTTTATCAGACTAGTTACCTGTACACACGTTTCACCATACAGCACACACTATTGATTATGTAAAAAAAAATGAGTTTCATACGGGCTGCTCATAAAATATTGATATATATGCAGAAACTCACAAGGAGTGATTTTCACAAGGAGTGATTTTCTCCTCTATGCCAATGACTGTGTCCTTGCGGAGGTGTGTAGAGGTTTGTGTTCCATTAAAATACTAGGCTTTAATGCAATCGCCTGGCAGGTGGATTGTTTTAAAAATGACCGTGATATTTTCGCTTTTTTCACTAAATATGGGGACGATCTCTGGAGGGAGTGAAAATGGAGAGTTCAGCTTTAAATGAAAATCTTCTCCAGGTGCTGGGTTTCCTGGGACGCTGGGGTGGGGGGGGATCGATAACGCTGATCATTCCGTGTTTGGGCAGCAAGTAGGATCAGCGATTTGCTGATCACTAGGCGAGACAGGTGTGACTTGTCCTTGTCCTTGAGGCCTCTGAATCAATGCACAGTGTCCCCCGCCACTCCTGATGCATCCTCACTGCTGCAGCTGTGAAGGCGCTCACCCCGCACACCGTCCAGGCGTCGGAGCAGCCTGACCGCACAGGCGGCGCGGGTGTCCGACACTGCGGCCGAGCTCGCCTGGGGGGGGCGCGGTCGGGTCCCGGGTGCGGACACGGTTTCGCTGTCTACAGGTTTCTGCAGAGCCGGTTTTCTGTCGACACTCAGTGGACATTCAGCGTTTTGTTCTTTGTCCTTCGTAAGCCGGAGCGCGGTTGCGCTGTTTTCACAGCTCCTTGTACAGACCGCTAGTAGTCTGGACGACGCGAGCGACTCCCAGCCGAGGTCCCGGGGGTGTGGGGGTGTGGGGGTGCGTGCATGTCACCCCGTGTAGGAACCAGGGGCCGAGGCCAGCGGACAGACACCGTGCACCGGGATTGCCCACAGCTGACCGCGAAGCAGCCGCGGTTCCCTGCCACAGTACAGCACTGACACAACCCGGGGGAGCGGGCCTCTCTCACTAGACAGGAGTGGGGGGAGGGGAAAAAGAAACCCCACGGCCCCGGGAAGCGGCGTGGACCTGCCCCGAGTGGGCTCCGCCGCCGAGGCTGGCACGCCGGCCGGAGCCGCCCATTCTGCGGCTGCCGGGGGGAGGGAGGAGGGTGGCCGGGAGGCGGAGCCTGCGCCGCCCCGCCGCCGGGCTGGCGGAGAGCAGTAGTACGGTCCGCGCTGCGCTGGGCTCTGGCGGAGCCGGTGCGCCTGTCAGTGTCACCATCAGCACCCGCAGCCGCTCGCAGCCATGAGACAGGCTCTGCTCGAGCTCACGAGGATGAGCAGGATCTGCCGGATGGTGCTCGCCACTTGCCTGGGGTCTCTCATCCTCGTCATCTTCTACTTCCAAAGTATGTTCCACCCAGGTAAGGGGGGCTCGCCGCTTCCATCGCCGACCCGTCTCGCCTTCGCGCGGGGGCTGCGGGAGCTCAGGCTGGCGAAGGATGCGGGATTGTGGGGGGCAGCGTGGCGCAGACGAGCGGGGTCTTGCCTTCCCGCAGAGAGATGCGCGCTTTCCAGGCGAGTGTCGGCGTACTGCACGCCCTGTGCTTGTGCGGGGAGGTGGGCTTCTGTAGTTTCGCAGGGCGTTTTTGTTGTGCTGGTGCCGGGGGCATCTGTGGGAGGCAGATAGGAGCCCCTCAGCGGGCGCTGGACACCCCTTCACGGCTCCCGGCTGGTCAGCGGGGTCAGCGGGGTGGGTCCCCGGCCAGCAGCGCCGTCTCACCGGGGGCAGGGCGTCCGTGTCTCCGCCGCTCACAGCCGCGCCGCGCCGCGGTCGTACCCGGGAGAAGTGCTGGGGATCCGGGCAGGACCCCCCGTTTTCCAGGGTGCCCACTGGCTCCCGGGAGAACAAAAGCCCCCCCCCCCTCCCCCCGTGAGTCTGAGTCACTTTGTGGTGTCACGCAGGCGGGTGTGCGATCGGTGCACCAGGGGTATCTCCACCGTCTCCCTGTCGGGTCCCCCTGTGTCGCGGTGCGACACCCCGGTTTTTACTGTGTTCAGGTGAACCCGAGCGCCGTTACGGGTCCGCGCTAGAAGTTGTGTAGCGTGGCATTCACTACCTGAGCGCTTAGACAGATCAGCGTGTGATGATAATAATAATAATAATAATAATAATAATAATAATAATAATAGTTCTCTTACACGGAAAACTGCTTGCTTGTGGGTTAGAATGATGTAAACTAGGATCACGAGTTTCCAGTTGATTTAATTTTTTTTTTTAGTTCTGTAAAATCGCTAGTACACCCAGTACAGTCTAACATCTCACACGG
Source organism: Atractosteus spatula (assembly GCF_055471065.1). Taxonomy (NCBI): domain Eukaryota; kingdom Metazoa; phylum Chordata; class Actinopteri; order Semionotiformes; family Lepisosteidae; genus Atractosteus; species Atractosteus spatula. The sequence goes on from NC_142713.1 coordinate 58,824,483, forward strand.
TGAAACCCCCTTTGTCATGAAATTTGCCGAGGTTAAAAATGAATACAGTCCGTCTCCTGTCCCTGTGGGCATTATTGCAAGTGGACGGTCGTACAGCTTTCTTACTCGCCGGGCTCGCTGTAATTCCCCGATCAGTGCCGGCGGTGGGTTAAAGAGCAGCACCTGTGTGGATGGCGAACTGGCCGAAAAAACAAATATTATTTGAAGCAGGAGGCGGTTTTACGCCAGTCGAGCACCGGACTGTGAGTAATAAATACAGAAGATGCTGGAGGTGTTCGACGGCTACGTAATCCGGCAGGTAAAACAGAAATTAAAGGGAGACCAGATTGGTCTTAATCCGGATTGTTGACTCGGAGAAGTGCAGAAGTCTTTCTTGAACTTTGTTCATGTCGAGGCGGAGGTGCGATGCCGAAACGCGTCTCAAGCAAGACCCCGTGACGTTGTTCTTGTTGAAAACAGAGGAAATAGCGGGCCGTCGAGTCTGGTTTTTTTGTGCCTGGACGAAACTGTCCTTTCGCACTGTCCTTTGGCACTCGAGGGCTAAACTAGCCCCAGGACCCGGGCAGGCGTTTTTTTATAGCATATAGGAGCGTGCTAGCTGTGTAAAAATAAAAACGTTATTGTAGCAGTTGTCTTATTTGTGTCAAGGGCACGAGGGGCTTTTAATAGTGCGCACACCAAGCACAACGACCGCGAAGGAGCGAATTAACTACTGCTCCTGACTGGAATAGCGGGGTACTTCATTATAATGTGAATGTGATCTAACCGTCGATTTGTGCCTCCCGCTGTCTTGTGACGAGTGAAAGAGGAACAAGGCAGCAACACGTCCACACAAAGGGAATTCACAAGCGCCGTGTTGGAGCTCCAGCACTCCGGCTGAACGCGCGTAAGAACATAAAGGTTATATTCATCCCGTCCAGTTCGCTTGGTCGTTAGTGGTTAATCGATCCCAGGACATCATCCAGCTGTGTCTTGAAAGAAGCTCGAGTATCGCCTTCAACAGCATGGCTGGCCGGCTTGTTACATGCTCCCACCATTTTTGTGTAAAAACATTTCCCCCCCCCCCCTCCTCGCCCCCCTGGGGTCCGTGATTCACTGCTCATCCTGGAGAAAGGCGTTTGTTTCACTTTGTTATTGCTTTGAAGAATCCTGAATGAGTCAGTTCCTTTTCTGTTCAAGACTAACATGGTTCAGTTCAACTCGCCAGTGTAGGAGATTTCTTTCAGCCCAGGATCCTCCTGTATCTGGTTGATCAACCAGCATCTTCTCTGGTCTGATTCCAGAGTGGCATGGCCACCAAAACTAACCACAGTATTCCGAGAGCGATTTTACTAGAGCTTGATGTTTAAATGATGTTAGACGACAGCTACAATTTTAACATACCGTCCCTTGATTTAATTTCTTTGCCCTTTTTACTGTTCATTCGAACATACTGTTTGCGTGTCATTCGTTATGCCACAGTGTCAGGAAGATGTAAATAAATATTCTCATAAGCAGCCTCTTCAAACTCAGCATTTTTAGGTTTTGTCAGTATAATTCATGTTTTTTCAGTACTACTCTGCATGTCATCTGCCGGGAGTTGCTCCGTCGTGAGTTCTAGGTAAAGCTTTTTGAAACTCAGTTGCATCTTCTCAAGTATTTGTGGACCCCTTCTGTTTTGGAGTAGTCTGTGAGCCTGGCTAGGCTTCTACCAGTACCAGAATTGAGATCGTTGAAATAAGATGGGAAAGCAGTGGTCTAATCTGGAAACAGCACAGAAGAGGGATTGGAGTTCCCTCAAGAAAAAAAGTGAGGTATCTGATCTGCAGGAAAACCTGCCTTCATCTCAAAGCATCATGGCGTTATGGCGTCCTTGTGCCTTAGAAACTACAATAAAGCAATCCAGAGCCACATTCCAAGCGCCAGTCTGAAGTGCTAGGTAGCCTCTGGCCTTCTCCAGATCCGCTGGGATCGGACAGACAGGGGGAATGCACGTCAGCCTGCGCAGTATATGGTCGGTGTAGCTGCAACGCTGTGTTTACTGTGACTGTGACATGGTCCCGCCTGGCGTGTAGCTCAGTGAGATGCAGCTTCCTGTTTACAAAGTCAGGCCTCCGCAGACACTGTTTGTCCAAGAACACCCTTAATCCCAACGTCACAGGGTGTCACAGGGCCCCAAGTGCCAAGAGCTAGGCTCTCCCTTGGAGGGTGTGCTTCAAGCCTGTCTTTTAACACACCCCAAATCTAGCACGGGACTCCGAGTCTTTGAGAAGTGTTTTTTTTATGACTTCAGCTGATCGCAGTTGTTTTGAGCACAGAGGGGTAATAGCGGTGGATACGGTTTAGCTTTGCGCTCAGAGCGTTTGCAAGCCGCGCAGGCCACTTCCTGCTGGAGGTTCTGCTGTTGTGTCTCTGGGCTCTGTTTCAGTAACGAAATGCATCCCAGGTACAATAAGGGCAAGTTACACTTGTGGTGGTTATGTCTTTGTTAGATAGATAAGACTTTATTGATCCCGAAGGGAAATTGATGTTATGGCTGTGTACTGTATTGGTACGTTCGGTGGTAGGTCTGTGATTCTGGCTGCAATTGTAATTATGCTGTATGGTTTAATTTGCAGAGATAATCAATTCTAGTTCAGGTGCAACTAGCCCAACAATTATGAATTTGATCCACTGCGTATGGGGCACTTAGTGACCACAAGAGAAGCACAACCCTTAAACATCTGCAGATCCATGGGCTGTTACACTGACCTTTCACTGTTCACCACATCGCTCAGTTTTCAGCCACTGAGGGTGAGTCCAGGCCTTGAGACAAAGCAAAACTCCCCCAGGAAAGAGATCTTAGAATCCTGCAAAAGACTCTTTAACCTCTTTACAGACAGGATTAGAATACCTGGTGAATTACCAGGAAGCCACAGATCATCTGGATACATGTGTTCCTGTGCTTGCATCTGCTGTTATTGCTTATTTAGTCAATCAAGTGCAGACATTAATTTCTGCTGTTTTTTTGGTTTAGTATAACTGTAATTACATTGGAATTGCTTCCCCATAATGATAAGTGGGATTGTATTGAAACATAATATAATTTTATTCCATAATGATGGGAAGTCCTCGGTATCGATGCTCCCTTGTCTGGACTCCTTGACTCGTGTTTGTGGAATTTGAGGTCAATAAAACATGACTATGAATGAATAATTAAGTTATCCCCGGAACATCTCTATGCCCTCAGTTTTTCGTAAAACTCACAGATTCGAAGCTTGAACCGAGCTGGATTTTTACGTTCAAGTGTGAGTGCGGCAGTAGGGGTTCCCTTGGAAACACAGCAGCAAAGAGAAAGGAAGCAGAGTCTGGGGAAACAGTGAGCTGGATGGGAGTGGAGTTGTGTGTGGAACTCCAGATTGCAGAAGCCAGAAGAGAGGGGTGTAGCCTACACACTGGAGATGATGACTTGATTGCTGTAATTACTGCAGTTCCTTGTGCCTCCGTGGTAGGGCGAGTGTGCCTGTGTGGTTTATAACCCAGAGCATAAGCAGGAGCTCAGGGCAAAAGAAGAGAATTTGTACAAATACAAGCCACTCACCTGTGTCTTGAGCAAACACAAAGCCTGTTCTTCACCACGGGATTTAACCCAGGATGTCCTGCCTCTCTATTATTTGTCTTGGTTTCTTTTTGTCAAGTTGTGCATTGTGCGCTCCATGACATCAGTGATTGTGAGAAGATAAAGTCAGAGAGATCAGTGTCGCAGCTGTAAAGTGGATATATCGCCTCGGCAATAAGATTTTCTGAGGACATCAAAGATAGTTTTTTTGAATATTAACCCCTTTATCTCATTCGAATTTATAAAAATAAACAGCAGTAACAAAAATATTAAAAGGGAACATTTATTTTGTTGATCAGTGCTGCGGGCGGGGGTTTGGAACGGCTCGTTGTTGTTTTTTTGGTTCGTGTTGGTTGTGTCCACCAGGGGCCAGGGCCAGGCGGGGTCGGTGCTGAGCAGAGACAGTGGTCTCCCATGATCCTCGAACCGCTTGGCGCAGCCTTGTCGGTCCAGTCAGCCTGGAAACGGAGATCTCCTTCGTTCTGACACGTGGCTTTATCCCAGCGTCACACCCCCTCCCCCAGGTCCTCCCTTCTGCCGAGCTGGTGGACTGCAGGGTACCGTAGAAACCTGGATCCCGACTGAAGGGTCAAGTTCCCCCATGGAAAAACAAACAAAACTTCGAGCCCAGATAATCTCCGACTGGAGGCTGCAAACACGACAAGAGGGTTTTTCTCAGGCGGTTCAGCTAGAATAGCTCTGGCAAAAGCCCCGGGTGCTCTTGCAAGTCATTAACTTGTCAGCAAAGCCACCAGGCCTGCCGACCGCCATTGACTGGCTGAGACAAACACCCGTCTGTGTGTGTGTGGAGGCGTTAATTGGCTCCGGCTGCAAAATCTTTCATCTGCTGCTTTGGCGGAAGGAAACTGGTCTTTAATCGAGGAGCAGGGTGAATATCCTGGCAATCTGGGACGTGGGCTTTGACTTGCGCTGCAAGTGCCCTTCACTACGCTGCTTTTACAAAAGGCCGTATTGAGGTGAGCTGCTATGAAGGGTTGAAGCCAGGAGGTAAGCTCTCCGCGGTGAATCTCCAGACCAAGCTCCCCCTGGAGCTGGGCAAGGGTGCCGGATACAGGAGTGCCGGCCCGGAGCGCTGGGCTGGGTGGGCTGAGTGCTGGTGGAACCTCCTGTGCTGAATAGCTGATGTCGCCATGGCGCCCTGCAGATTGAGTCCCTTCTCCCTGCCGTCTAAGGTCTGGAATGTTACAATGCCGGCGGCTTCCCAGGTGGTTCACAGCAGCTTCTATTAATATCTTCCATGGCTTATACACACTGATGGGAACGTGTGTAACTTGAAAGTTTTACTTGCATCTTTCCCTTGAGTGTTTTTTTGGTTGCAGACCAATAACACGTGGCCCTTTCTTGAAAGTAGCCAGGGTACGGGCTTCAAAATTACGCCTGAGCAGCTTGTTCCACACTCCTACCGCCCTTTGGGTAAAGACGTACCTCCTGTTCTGGGTTTTAAATACAATTCCACTAAGTTTGCAATTCAGCTGCATTCTCTGGTTCACTGTGCATTCAGAACTTTTTTTGGTAAAAAAAAGTACCTTAAAGGGTTTTGAATACTTATGTCAGGTCCCCTCTTAATTTTCTCTGTCCAGGAGTAAAAAAAGTTCAGTTTCTTCAGCCTGTCAGTTTCTTCAGTCAGTCAGTGTCTCTGTGTTCCATAGCTCAGTTTCCTTCTCATAGTTTTCCTCTGGTTTGGATCTCTGCTTCAATTCAACCATTCTCCTATGTTCTGGCTTGTGTACTGACCTGGCCTGTTCAGTTGAGGGCACAGACCAAAAAAATCTGTTGTTGCACAAAAGCCTGCCTTCTCCCTAGCAGCACCATAGCATAAACGTTCTTCATGTCTGAAGGCATAAATAAACAGCCATAAAGAAAATGGAAGGGTACTACAGTTTCCAGATTTCTTCTTGCCTGTTTTAGAATGGAAAACAAAGAAAGTTCAAATCTCAGTTAAATTAGTAGATGGAAAATAATATCCAAAGCTGTGCCAGATTTCCAAGGAACACTGTCATAATCCAGGCAGCTCAGTCACAGGTACTGGTATGAGCCTGTAACATCTGTAACATCTCATGTCTTTCCAGATTGTTGAGATTAAATAAATGCACATCTGTTTCAAATCAGGAGCAACTTCAATTTGCATTTACCCTTGTTGGCGAATTTCCTATATGCAATTAACAAAGACTTTATTGAGCGAAAGATCTGGCTTTGAGCAGGATGTAATAGCATTGTATCTATCAATAGTTATTGATTTGGTCCATGCAATGTTGTACTTGGCCCCTAGTAATTACTGTGAATGCTAATTGGATTTGTGGGTTATTCACAACACCTGGTGTTACTACAGAAACTCAGTGAATTTATGTGAAGTCAAAAACTGTAAGTTGCCCTTTGCCTGTAAGGTGTTAGAGATGTTGTTGACACTGTAATGGGGATTGTAAAGGATTGTAAAGTGTGTCAGTAATTGATTTCTTGCAAAAGCTAGCAGAGAGGATATGTAGGACAATCTCATTTCATGATGTGGCATCGTTCTGTTATAACGCCATCAAACTGTGGTTCAGGTACGTCCTCTGCAGATCTGCGAACGGGTAACCACTCAGTTCCACCTCCCAATATTTGTTAGAGGGTTTCCTACTTGATTTCACTTGTCAGTTTGAGACTTGCATTAGAACTGTCATCTTGGCAAAAATTAAGTGGGTATCTGATTAAATCAAGTACACATTAGTGAGACAGGGAGAGAATGAAAGAGATAAGGGCCTTGATGCTTAGTGCCCCACTCTGAGAAGTAAATAGCTTCTCAGAGTGTGTACAGTGGGGTGGAGAAAAGCTGTCCTCTCCTACAAGTTTACTGCAGAACAGACAAATCTTCCCAGGTTTGCAAACGTCTTTAGCTCTTTTCAGAGAAGCGTCTTTCTGCCTGGAAGAGCCTAGACTGCAGGCTCTGAGCTCTGACTAGGTGTTAAGGCGCTATATACAATTGTTTGGACTTCAGCGTGTCTGGTTACCGACAGCATGTCTGCCTATTGACAGCATGTCTGCATGCCGAGAGTGAGGACAGAGTGTCTGTGTACCGACAGCGTGCCTGCTCACCGACAGTGAGGGCTGAGTACTGACAGGTGTGTGCTGGCCTCAATATTCTGTTGCAGTTCACTCGCAGGGAGGGACGCTGTGTCTCTGTCTCCCCTTGTCCCTGTGTCCTTTCAGTAAGGCCATTGCTGGAGGGACAGAAGGCTCCCGAGTTTGGGGTCTGCAGTGAGGACAGCTCACTTGTTAACACAGTCAATGTGATCAGGATGCTCTAAAGTGTTGTTTTATGGGTTAGTTTATGGGACATGTATTTTTGGTTAATTTCTGTACCATCTTCTCAAGATGCAAAAGATGTTAGTGATGAGGAGACGTCAGTCCTCTCTTTTTTTAAGTCCTGTGCTCTGTGCAGACTGGGCAGGTGAGGGGGGAATCAGTCAGGACCAGTGTTGCAGCTGGAACAGCTTCCACACTCTATGGCTCAGGGTTCCAGGTGTAGGACAGTCCGATTTAATGTGAACTACATTACTATCACGTGTGAATTTGAATTCCTGTTTTTGTCTTTGTGCTCCAGTATTTAAGGGAAAAATGTGCAGGCTGCCCCGTTAGCCAATGCTGGGTGTTACACAGACCAGGGGATCCTAACCCCTGTTTCCCAAACGCTCGAGTATTTACCGGCCGCGGTTCTGCCGGGGGCGGTGTTTTTCAGGAACGTTACTCCAGCAGGTGGAGAGGAAATCCTGTAGTTCGGATTTCAGTCATTCAGGTCTCTGTGAGAAAAGATAAGCTTCTTTCTTTCTGAATTAAAGTTGTAAATTCTTCATGAAAGTCGTACTCTGGTCAATGTTTGAAAAGGGAGCAAAGATTATTTTGAGACTCTCTCTCTCGGAGATTACTTAAAAGATGTGTGACGAAAGCTGGCAGTTCTGTGAGAGTCTTATGGAAAAACCTTCAGAATTAACCGGCATTCAGTCGGGAAGAGTTGTCGAAAAAAAGACCCTGTGTCCAAAGGGATGAATCTGTTGGGCTGCACTCTATCCACATCAGGATCTTCTGTTGAATACAAGAGCGCATTTGGACATGAAGTCTGAAATACAGGACAATGAGCATGAGCCAAGCACGTTCATTTCAAGAGCAATGCAATGGAAACGTTATTGTACTGGGAGTTGAAGAAGTTCAAGTAGGGAGCCGCTTCGGCAGGCGTAGGCTGCAAATGAACAAGTTAAGGTTTATTCCCTGCTGAAAAGAGAAGAAAATAATTATTACTTATATTCTAGTGTCTAGTGTTTTAGTTTCCTTGCGGACCTGGTCTCCTGCCACAGGCCGGTCAGCCTGCTCTTTGTTACCCCTCTGGATGTGAGGCCTGTCCATTGGAGCATTAGGAGTACGAGCTGTCTCAGGGGCAGGTCAGGGAGCTCGTTAGCTCTCTGGAGGTCGAGGAGTGTGACCTGTTGCTCTTCGCCACCCTTCTGGATCTGCGACAGACCGAGGTCTATCAACCGTCACTCTTCGTCACCCTCCTTTACTTCCTGGTCCTGGACAGGAAGTAGACATGATGACAGTGACAGTGGAACAGGATGGCTAAAGAGTAAACCGCTGTTGAACGCAGTGAATCCTAGTCAAATCTTGACGAGGCGAAGTTGTATAAAAGTAGTTTACTGCGGTAAGTATTGTAAACTGCAGTAGAGTAGAGCAGCAGTGGCTCCTATCAGAGCTGTCAGGTCTTGCACCAGATCCTACGGAAGATGAGCTACTCCCTCTGCTTGACGACAGGCACAGTTCCTCTGCTGGGTATTAGTGCAACATTTAGAAAGGGAGGGTGTCACACTGGATTGGTGTTGTAGGATTGCCCATTCCTCCGACTGCGTCGCCTCCCGCCAGCTCTGGAGCTGCGCGACCGAGTCATGACCAGAGAGAGGAGTCAGGGAAGGGTGAGGAAAAGAGAGTGAGAGAAGAGAAAGGCTGAAACAAGAGCGAGACTGAGGAACAGAGAGAGAGAGAGACAAAGACTGAGGGATGAAAGGGAGGCACAGAGGACGAATGGCATCTTTCACTCGTTGGACTCTCAATCACCGAAGCTGTTTCTTCACACCAGAGTGGAGCGGCCCAGCTCTGAGGCCAGGGAGGCTCAGAGTGTACACAGAGGACTGGGGCAGAATTTCTCAGGGCTGTGCGAGCCTCCCAGTTCGAGGGAGACTCGGACAACGAGAGGAGAGGGGAGGCACGATCAAGATAAAGATAAAGAACTGCTCTGTGCCCATCAGTCCTGTGAGCCCACTGCCAAAGTACCTCTGCACAGAGAAGTTACATTACAAAATACCGAGCAGCCTGCCCAAGGAGCAAGGGCTACAAATACCATCACGGCAACCTTTCTAAACCTTCACACTTTTTTCGCGCCCCTTCTCTGAACATTGCGGGGGATCCAGGTTTAACTGCCGGACACCTAGGTCACGAGTGCTGTCCTGTTGGTTGCTGTTGCAGGTGTCTGAATCCCTGACAGTGAGGCCTGGGCTGCAGGTCCGCACCCTGAGCAGCTGTAGCCCCCTCACGCTGCAGGTGCAGACGGATTCGATCGAAGGATTTCCTGTCCCGCTGCAGGTTCCTGTGATGTTGTCTTAGTGTGTCTTCTGTTCTCTTTGAAGTGGGTTTTCTTGTGCTTGCTTGAGGCACACTGCGGTCATGAGGCAGAACCCCCGGAGTGGGTGAGGATTGAAAATGTAGACCCATGTTTTTCCCCGAAGAGGTCCTTTTGCTCCTGCACGGTTTGGATTCAGCATCAATATTAGATCAAGGAGCTGACTCCTGTGTTCTCCTGGCTGTGTCTGATGAAGGTGTGAGCACTTTGAGCTAAGCGATCCGTCCAAGTGTTTCTGCGGTGTTGAGGCACGGGATGACCAGGCAATTATGTAAAGAGCTGAGGATCTGGACCCTGCACTCGGTTTCTGAACTGGAGAGCAGCTGTGAGTCAGGGGCCTATCTGCCTCCCTGTCCTGACCCCTCCTCTGCCCAGGTCAGGGGGCGTCTCTGCGGTTACCAGAGTAGAGAGGGCGCAGACCTTGCTAGCAGGAGCTCAGTGGAAACCACTCTTCACAATCAGTGTGCTGTGACATTCCAGTGATATACAGGGGGCAGACAAATAAGTGTGGGCTTGTGGGTCATGTCTCTGTCAATGGAAAAGTGGTGTTAAAGTGATTTTGTGTAAGGAAAGAGTTCAGACTGCTGTCATTATGTTGAAGCATTTATAGGTTTCAAGACATGACTACTGCTGTGGGCTCTGGTGCCTGAGAGTCAGGAGCAGTTTGGGTGAGACGGGCTCGTTAGTCCGTTGGTTTGGAGTAAATCGGACAGAGCCGAGGGTGGGTGGAGCAAGGGGTTCCCATCAGCCAGAAAAATCTGCTGCAAAAGAATGCGAAAACGGCCATTAGCTTGTCCTCGGCTGCACAGACGCGAGTGAATTCTGCAGCTTATTCACGCGTGTTCTCTGTATCAAAGCGCGAAGATGCACCGTACGTCGGTGTTGTGCTCTGAAGGTCAGAACACGACGGGCTGTATACCCTGGAGGCAGGATGGCAAGGAAGCGACGGCAATCCGGCTGCTGGGAAGAGGTTCCATCGCAGAGGTCCTTCTGAGGACGTGTGACCTGACCGGGGCTCACCTGCGCCGTCCGAGCCCGGTGAGCTGGCGTCGTGTGGGGCGCGTCGCGTGTCCAGAGGGGGGCAGCGCCAATGCCGGTCCCTGTGGTGTGATGTCAGAGCTGCCCTCGGCGGGCAGCGGGACAGGACGTGGGAACAGGTGGGACCTGCAGCCGTTTTCAGTGCTGTATGTCCAGCCTGCCTGCATCTGCCCCTGCCTGAGGTAACAACCCCCCTGAAGACTGCGATAGAACAGGGAGCAGGATCTGCCTCTGTAAGCAGAATCCTTTTAGCATATTCCAGAGCAATACTAGCCATTTCCTGCACTTTCAGCATCGTAGCGTGCTCAGCTCAGCAGTTTAGAAATTACAACTTCATTTCACACCGAGATCTCAGAATTTATTACACAGCTTGGCCACTCATGACCTGTAGCAGTTCGTATTTGTTTTGAGACGCAATTACATCACATCAATAATGGACAGTGGAGAGCAGTTCCCGAGCTGTGAGCGGAGTCATTAAGGAAGGTGTTTTGTTTCCTGTTTCTGAAACAGCTGGAAACGCATGGCCTGATCGACTGGAGGTGGCTGCATGCATTTACAGTGGATATAAAAAGTCGACACAGCCTTATTGAATTTGCAGGTTTTTGTGATGTAAAGCCAGAAACCAAGATAAAAAAAAAGGTCTTTTTCCTAATAATTATCTATTTGTTTTTCCCTTGAATTGTGTTGGTTGCAAGGTCACCTTAAAGATGAAGAAATGTCTGACATGATTTATCTTGATTTCTGGCTTTACATCCCGAAAACCTGCAATTTCAATAAGGGTGTGTCGACTTTTTATATCCACTGTACTCGGCAGATACAGTGCCTGAAGTGTGTACTTCGCAGGCAGGGTTGGACTTTCTCTCAGATACTTCACCCAGGGCAACATTTGTTTTGGTGAAACAAACGTTTTGGCTCCTGCGCATCGATAAAGTGTGCTCTCCAGCAACAGGACCTCTACAGCGCCGTGACGGGCCGTGAACTCTCTCTGGAGCTGTGGATTCTCCAGGGCAGCACCGCTAGAATCCTTCCTGCTGGTTAAGGGCTTCGGCTTTGTCAGCCCCGGAGTTTCTCATTTGGGTTTTAAGTCGCTATTGCCGGCAGCACATCTTATGTACTTCAGCCCAGACTGCGTCTTTCCTTGTTACAATATTAGCAGACGTTTGTGGAAAACAGGAGTCAAGCCTCACTGAAGGTGTGATGACGGTGGTCTGACGCTGATGCGATGGAAAGGTGCTCATCTGCTGCTCGGGGGGGAACTGGGCTGGGGTGAGGGTCGTGCACGCCTGGGGTCCGCGTGCCCTGAGACTCTGTGCTCTGCACACAGCTCCGCCATCCTCCAAATCTCCTGTGCGTCTCACAGCACCGCCTGTTAGAGCCGAGCTAGTAAATGAGACAAAACTGAGAGGAGCCTACAGGAAGTCATTATGAATTATCTCTATGTAATTAAATACAATTGCTACGTTTCTGTAAAAGTTTAATTGTACTTTGCTGTAAGCTGAGTTGTGTTAATGCTTTTGTGCAGCACTGTTGCCCACAGCTTCCAGTCTCCAGAAGTACTGGGTCCTGAAACTTCAAATTCCCAGCTTTTTGCCGAACATCGTTGTTCAGAGCCATGTTTGCAAATTGAATTAACTGCATCCTTAAGGCTCTGGTTCTCTGGAACTTGTCTCTATTATGAGGCTTTTTAAAAACACATTCTGATAAGTATGTTTATTGTAATAAACGGTTGTTTAAAATCAGTGGTGGTTTAAGGAAAGCTGTTGCCATGAGAAAGGGCTGTGTGTTTTCAGTTTACAAGCTCAGGAAAGGCTGGATTATCACTAATTTATGTGGCTGTCACTCCAAAGTGACTTATGTTTATATATGAGTGCATTTTATTGGAGCAGGAAAACCTAACCTTGAGATTTGAACCCACAACCTTCTAGTCACAAGCCCTAATCACTGCTCCACACTGAATTGATGCTCCTGTTTAGGTAGTTCTGTTAAAATTCACTTACTGTGGTTAATGGTTCATGGGGCGTCTCTCTGTTTCCATTGCAGACTTTTATGTACCCCCAGAGAATGGATAGTGCACACTGGTATACTGCTTGAGAGTCCGGGGGTGAGGGGTTTATTCTGGAAAGCTCTGTTCATCCGAGGAAAGTGGGTGTCTCAGTGCGTCTACACTGAGCAGTGCCTTTCCCTGTGCTGTGAGGGTATACAGTGATACAAGCTGGGGTGGCAAATGAGTAAAATCATATATTGACACAGGTGCCATGCTGTCAGCCTGTGCTAACATGTTTACCTGTGTCTTATAACTCCATGCGTTGTGATGTTCAGACATTAGTTTTTGTAGCTTAATTTTAAGAACACAGAGTAGTTTTTCTGGCTGTAACAGGAGCCCCACGCTGCCCGTGTTGGCTCAGAAAGCTCTCTGCTGTAGTTTTGAAAGAGTTTTCCCGAGTCTAGGTGATCCGTTTCTGGGAGCTGGCAGCACAGCCCTGGAAGGTTTTCAATACTGGGCTGGGCTCAGCCGGGGAGACCCCACTCTCCTCCAGTACAGATCTCACAGCTGCACATATCTGTGAGTCTTTCGATTCAATAAGGAGGCAGTTCTTTGCACAAAGTGTTGTAGGAGTGTGGAACAAGCTGTGCAGCCATGTTATCGAAGCCGATTCCTTGGCTTCTGAGAAGAAACGGCTGGATAAGATCCCTGGGATCAATTAACTACTAAAAATCAAACAAGATAGATGGGCTGAGATTCATCCCCTCACTGAAAGGCACAGGGTCACGCTGAAGTCTGATGGTTCCTTAGACTAGAAGATGAAATCGTTCTTTCTGCCTAACAGCTGATGATGAAATGCGTTGACTTCCATGAATTTCTAGGTGTGACTAGACCACTTCTTGGCAGTAAGTCCAGGTCATAAAGAAAACAGTAAGCCAGACCAAATAATAGTGCAAAAAGTGTCTGTTTACTTGAAGCGCTCTTGTGCAAAAAAATATTTACAAAAGAGAAAAACAAGCATCCAGCAAGTAATAACAGTAAAGTGCAGTTTCTCCAGGGAATTTACTGCTGGCAGTTTCAATAGTCAGGCCTACAATCGCTCAGGTTATGTAACAGCAGCACACAGATGAGGACACACCACAAAGACTGAGACAGGACTGGGTGCTCCACTGTAGGCGTCAGGATACATACCCTCAGCTCCACCCCAGCCCTCCTGATGGACAGGTGAGCCTCCATTTGAACTGGAGCTGAGGCCGGATCTATAGCCTGATCTGATCCGTAACAGAGTGGAACAGATAGACAAGAAAACAGTGTGTCCACAACGGGCAAGAAAATAACACAAATTTCAACTCATGCATAGGCATAGTGCTTATTTACAATAACAAAGCATGAGTACAAAGGCTTCCCAGAATGAAAAGATGAATCAGGTATGTAAATAATACGGATGAAAGCCTGCGAGAGGCCATCAGAACTCAGGTGTCAAGCGTGGGCAACGGCTCGCTGTCACACCGGGCGCATATATTTAGGTTTGAATGTGGTCAGCATTAACCATTAAAATCTATTTCTTTTATTTCGAGATGTAGGAGGAATTGGAGTCGGGTAATGAAAGTTTGACCTGTCAGTTCTTCTGCCCATTGTGGAATTCCTCGTCAGTTTAAGTCAATGTCACTCTAGAGCTTGTGTTGCAGCTAATGTTTCAAAAAGATCCATCACAAGCCACTCCGACTCCCCCAGGCGCCTGGGTGACGTGACCTTGCTCAGAGGCGGTGGGACAGGAGAGGGTAAACCTCTGAGGGTCGCTTCAGCACAGCTGCCTGAGCCAGGCTCGGTCCAGTCACACTGAGCCAGAGTGAAAGGCTGCCTTGGTGCTGGGCTCGGCACCAGAGCACGGGCTCTGAGGGCTGACGTCCGGGCGTTTGGAAACTCCAGAGGTCCAGAAGAAGGGTTTACCATTTCTGGAAAGCAGCCGTGAAGAAAAGAGCAGTTAAGAGATTAATAATGGAATGTGTAGATTCGGAATGTGTAGAGCACGAATGGCAACAAAGGACTGGACCGTGTGGATTAATAAATGAATTAAGGAAAATCTAAGGGCAAAGAAAGTCTTTGTTGAAATAATAAGAAAAGGCACAGAATCCATTTAAAGAAAAGTACAGTGAGCTGCGAATGCAGGCCAGAGAAAATATCAGAAAGGCCAAGAGAGAGAATATTGTAATGGAGACAGTGGAGTATTTTTCCTCATTACTGCAACAAGAAAAGAACAGCAAAGGGTGAAGAGTCTCAGAGGTAATAATAGGAAACCTTTAGACAGGGAAATGGCTGATGTGTTGAATTTACTGTAGGTTTCTCTGAAGTGCTCACCATGGAAAAAATCAGCTATCCTTCCCAGGCTGAGAAAAGACAAAGTCTGGTGCTGAATAATATGATCATAGAAGAGGCAGACTGGTTACATGCTGGTGTCCGCTGGAATACTGCTGATTGTGCTTAAGGAAAGAGGTGCTGTTCATAGGAAGTTAACAAACGTCATCCAGCAGTCACTCGAGACGGGGATTGTACCCAGGGGCTGGAGAGGTGCTAATGTAGTGCCCACCCACAGCAAGAGTGAGAACATAAAACCACATTTTTATACAACCATAAGTCTAATGTCTATTACATGTAATGTTATGGAAACAATGATTAGATCTGAACTAGCGGATCCTCTGTGCAGGAACGTTATTCCTGTCCAGTCAGCATGGATTCAGAAAAGGTAGGCTCACTTGTTGTTACAGTTCTTTGAACATGAGGCAGTGGTAACAGAGCTGTTGATGATACACATCCTCATTTAGGATGTTATGTACAATTTTCCCCACCACATGACGAAAATAATATTGCTGCTCTAGAACCCATCAGGAAAAGAGACAGCACTCATATTCCGGGGCTTAAGGGAAAGATTAATTATCGATCCTCACATTAATTAGCAAATAGCAATCAAACTCGCCATGTGGGCTGGATGACCTCCTCTCCTCTGCAGCCGTACTCGTGTTCTCGTGGTTGTAAGTGGTCCCAGCGAGGTGTGTCGACTCCTCTGGCACTGAGCGAGATCACAGCAGGAAAGGGCAGGCGGGGGTCACAGCGAGATCGCCAGGAGACAGCGGCTTCAAGGCCGGGCGCGTGGTGGTGCTGGAACTGCCAAAGCTCTTCTTGAGCAAGCTGTCTGCTTCCCTTTTGAAGTGCTGCTTGTGTGGAATGCTGATGGGTAGCTGTCAGATGTAACACCGCCTGCCCACGATGCTGAGGGGCCTTTTCATTTCTCAGCAAAACCCTTCAGCAACAGCTGTGCTCCAGGGCAGGTTGTGTGCCTCTCCGAACCCATCCCCCTGGGAGAAACCCTGCGGAGCTGCAGCCGCTTGGAATAGAATTCCACTGATGTCATAGCTCTGCGCTGGGCGTCCAGTGGGGATGTATCATTTCCTGGACCTGAAAAGGGCAGCGTTGTCAGAGGGCATGAGCGTGTCTGCCCAGTTCTGCCCCCTGCCCTCTCTGCGAGTTTCCCTTTCTCTCAAGCACACCACCAGAACACAAAACTAATCGCTTCTACATCGATGTCCCTGTGGAAAACCGATTTATGATGGAACTATTTATAAACCTGGCAGGCCCGGAGCGCGCTGTGACTCACTGTTTCTCTTGTGTTCGATTCACCGATAGAGGGGTTGGTGACCGTCCCGGAGCGCCAGTTTGACGGAACTGTAAAACGAGGCATTTCCTCTGCAGCACGTCAGAGAGCCGAGCCGGGAGCTGCAGGAGACCGGCCCCGGTCTGTCTGTCTGTCTGTCTGTCTGCGGCCGGGGGGGTAGGTTTGAGGAAGGTGGGACAGTTGGAAGCTGTTTCATTCATTTTTTCGTTCGTTCTGCAGAAGAACGCACGGTTTGCAAGGGGAACTCCACGTCCCCGCACGCAGCCTGCCAGTTCTCCTATGGGAAGGGTCAAAGCCAGGAGGGGTATTCCAGGAATATGAAGATACCAGGCTGCCAAAGAGCATCATGTTGTAACTATTCCGATCCAACTGCAAGCGTTGAGCCAGAGTGGCAGAAAGCTTGCTCACTGGCAGGCCTGGGGATCTCAGTGAGTTGCACTACAGCTTGGAGGCATGTTTTTTTCTGGAGCACAAAGTAAAACAGGAAGGAAGAAGCTGAAGTGACTTTTAATTCATTCTGCTGGATGAACTGCCTTTCAGACGTGGAGGTACAGTATGGGTTGCAGAGTCTTAGGGTTTAAAATGAAGGGGATAGAATCTGTAGCAATTCTCCTCACTCTGGTGAGCGAACTCCTATGAGATCTCGTTCACATGAAACATCAAGGAAAAGGCTGCAAACGAAAGCCTGCACAAGACCCTCTCCAGAAAGAAAGTCCCATAATTGCAGTCCTGTGTTTCTGGAGAGGGCGGTAGTTTGCTTGTTCTGTTTTGAGCCAGCCGGCTGCACACGTCTGGTTGCAGAAGAGTTTGAAACAAGAGGCTCAGAGGCGCGCTGTGCGGTGGGGTTTCCTGATCACTGGTGTGCTGATGCTTCTGATCTGCGGGTTTGACTAAATCCTTTCTGTCTGAGGAGCTGAGCAGCCAGGCTTGACGTGTCTCAGGTCTGCTCTCGCAGTCAGCTGTTGTTTCAGCTAACTAGGGAATTATCTCCAAGAGCTAAATGAAAGGAGAAAATTATCAGTGGCAGCCTCTGAAAGCTTTTTATTGCTGTTTTAGTTGTTTTGTGCCCAGGGGAGGGGAGCTGGATGTCTTTCGCATAACATTAAGGGCTTCTCAGGTGAACTAACTGGTGATCAAGTGACTTTCCCTGCAGAAATCTGGGTAAATGATAGCATTGATTGTGTGCAGCTCTTCCCCTCTCCTGCTGAAGATGACACGTGTTTTGATCGGGCCGAATGCTGATGGGCACATTGAGCAGGACGGCTTGTCCTTTGTGGTCTTACAGCAACGTCCTTATTAGGTGTTTCGTCTCCTCGGTGTGGAGCCTGCACAGTGCTGCTTCAGTCCGCCCCTCAGGGTTTGCTAGAAATGTCTGTGCTCTGTTGCTTCAGGACAGCCTCTGCCAGCTTTCTGAGTGCTGTGGCTAATTACTAAGACATTAGTGCCAGGCTCTGCCACTCCCCGTGGGTCCCAGCCAGCCGCACAGCTGCTGCCTCGCAGACCTGGCTCTGTCTGGGGAGGGGCTGGCACTGGCCCATTGAAATGATAATCTGGGGAAATACTTTGAAGGATAAAGAGCCGTTTCATCTGTTTTTAAAACGTTTTCGTATGTGAGAGTTTAGAAGAGACGAGTACAGGTTTAGACTTAAATGGCTGAAGTGGGCCAAAAACAGAAAGTGTTTAGTAGAAAGGAAATATTGTACATTGACCTGCACAGTTTATTTTCAGTTTTATAAGTCAATGTATCATGTTCTAGTTCTTGTTGAGCTGCTGGACGACAAATTTGGCAAATTTATTTTTTCAGTAGTTGTTTTCCAATTATCGTGTTACATTAGAACCGCATTTGGAAGAGCCGATTGTGCGTTGTTCACAACTACAATTCCCATGACCACTCACAGGGGGTGTGAGGAAGAACAGGCAGACCCCTCCCACCTGCCCACCTCTGATCCAATCATCTTTCAACATGTCAAAGACAGATCCGCCCCGTCCTGGAGGGTCAGCCCTGATTGGCCAATTAGCACCACAGGCCTGCAGATGCCCTGCAGGAGGCTGGGAATCAATCCCCCACAGGCCTCATGTCTGTCTGTGTGGAGTTTGCCAGCTCTACCTGATTCTTTCTACCTCCCTGCCCTGTTTCTTCAAGGCCCTGCAATGGGCTAGGAAAGGCCAGCCGAGCGGAAGAGAATGATGTGCACTCGACCCCAGCAAGAGCTCTGTGCTTTCAGCGGGGGCACGGGCGTGCTGTCGCCCTACCCAGTGATCTGGCTTACTGATAATGTGGCACGTCCGACAGTATAGTTTTAAACATTTACTCCTGTGGTGGATTCCTCATATAAAACACCGTGCAGGTAGTAGAAATACAAATGTCCAGGCTGAAAAAGCAGGAGGTCTCTCAGTGAGACACTGACTCTCAGGTGGAGATAGCCTGGAATAGGACACCGCAGAGGTGCAATTAGAATCAAGTTCTTGTGATCGAAAAGGTTCTTTTTCAGGTGCAAAAGCACTTGCATCTCTTGTAGCTCTTAATAGGTGACAGATGCGAAGGTCTCTGCTGCATTATTGATTGACCTGTTGGTACCGCCATCTCTGTACGGCTTGGCACCCTGGTCTGTTTTGCCTCTTACACTGACCTGATGCCCATACCTGGGTTTCCTTCTGCTGAAGGGTGGAGCCTGGTGCTTTGTCAATACGCTCCCTGTTACAGGTGTCCTGTGTTAGTTCTGTGTGCTCATGTGTGGCCCTAACGCCCCTTTACCCCATGAAGGTTTCTGTAGACCCAGCGTTGTGCTTGGTTTGGCACTCCCAGTTCCCTCAGTGCCCTCACGGGGTTACTCAAAGTCTGAGAGAGCTCCCTTCTGCCCTGTATCAGAGCTGGTGTTCCCTGGGTGCCTGCGGGGCCTCATCATGGTCTCCCATGGTGTCCCCAGGGGCGCCGCTCAGGGGCTGGGAACAGGACCATCGTGGCAGGAGTCGTCTGTGTCGCTGGCGAAGCGTTATTTTACAGTACAGGGTGAAGACTAGATCAGGCTTTTCAAGGCACATTGGAGAGCAGCCAGGATGTTGAGTCCTGTGTGGGATCGATCAGAGGTGCTGTCCTTTTCCCTGGCCCCCACTCCTGGGGTCGGTGCTCCTCCTGTGCCAGGGGGCAGCGCAGGGAAAAGGCCCTGATGATGGTCCTGTACCCGAGTGACAGTGTCCTCATCCAGCAGAGTTTGGAATCTGACCCAAGGGTGCGAAGTCCCGGTGGAAGAGCCCCGATGTCACAGTAGGCCGTCGTCCTGGCCGAGTCCCACTATTTCGAAATGATTTCAACGTCTCGAGCCCTGGGACTGTCCTGCCAGCTTCGCAGAACCGCAGCAGAGGACACGATCGCCTGTTTGGTCTGTTGGTTGCAGGCAGGCTGCGCTGTCCTTCAGATGAGACGTTAAGCTGAGACCCCGACTACCTGGTCATTAAAGATCCAGACCGGGTGTGAAGCCTGCCAATCTGGGTCCTTTTCACTTCGATGGATGAGGCAGTGAAACCTGATCTGTTGTGCAGATACAAATGAAAGCAATTCAAATGATTAAATAATATGGATGAGATTTGCTTTAAACGTTTATGAGAAAAGGAGAGGGGCTTGTTTAATGCCTTAAGTGGTGGAAAGGAAATGCCGCAGAAACACTTCCCGCATTCCAGGTTAACCTGTTTCTTCTCCTTGGAATCCATTGTAATACCTACAGTATGGATTTGAATTCTTTGTCTTCCAGGCTGATTCTCTGTAATTGAAATATCAGTGTGTTGCACATCATTATTTGCAATGTGTTTAATAACAAATAAGTGATTCCCATTGTTTTCTTCACTTGTGATGCCAGGGAGGAGTGGTTAAACACAGGAAAGGTCAATGATAAGAGAAGACCATTCAGCCCAACTTACTGGTTTAGCACACATCAGTCTGCACTAGGGGAAACCTGTGACTGGGTTGGCAGATGCAGGTGACTCTGTAACAGGAGCTAATTGAAATAGGGGCTGAACAGTATTGGCCCAAGTACAGACCCCTGATGAACGCCATTCACCCTGATAGGATTGCATCATGTTCTCTGTTTGGTAAAATTCTTCCCATTCTCCTGCCCTTTATAAACGTTATTTAGAAAGCAAAGGCATGAGAGTATGAAAAGCCTTCTTTTTCTGATCTAAAAATATGACTCCAAGCGCTCAGCGTCTGTCAGGCTGAGATGTTATTCTCCGTGAGAGCCGGCAGCTGGCAGCCTCAGTGGAGGGCTTTCATTGCAAACTCAACTGCTGGGTTTAAGACATGTTCCTGCTGCCAAGTTCTTCTACTGGCTCCTCTGCAGCCTCTCTCTTTCGAGCTCTCGGCGCAGCAGAAGGTGTGCAGGGAGGACTATGGGTACTGAACTACAGTCCCCCGGCTTCGACATCGGGATTATTACTGCTGCTTATATCCACACACTTACTGGTATCCCATCGGCAGTTGACACACTGCCCAGAGGCGTTAATAGATTCATGATTTCTTAGTTCCAGAGGGAGGATTCAGAGTTCAAGATTGATGTAAGTCGCCCGGTTTTATGTATCACCCTCCTATTGGTGAAAATCACAGGTCTATGAAATCGGAAATAAAAATGACAAGTTTGACGCTCCCCATGCAGGTTTTTTTAACAGATGTCTTTCCCTAAAGCCCCACAGAGTTAGCCCTTCCCAGAGACAACACTCCAGATCGGTTTTATGCTGCCGAGTGTTTCCAGTGCCTGTCCTTCAGCTGCAGTGGCAGAGTGGGCCTGCGAGCCCCACAGAGAGCCTCTCCCACCGGGCCACCGCGCAGGCAGGAGAAAAGAGGGTCATGAGTCTAGTGTAGAGTGTGGAAAAAATATTTATAGACAGGATGAGTAGTCATCCTTTTATTGAAGCACACAGTACATATGAAAGGCTTGGAAAGTTGTTAATCATAACCCGGTTCTACAGTTTTCTAACTGCGAACATTAACAGAAAAAACTCAGTACCTCCTAGTTCCAATATATAGTGAAAATACATTTTGGACTGAGAACTGGATGTAGCACTTTGATTTAATAATAATTAATTAATAACAATTAAATTAAATTGATTATTGGGGTATTTCAGCCCATTATTTCAATAGTAAGCAGTCAGTGTGAGTACAGACAGATAATGGTAGATCGGTAGATTACTCTTTCCTCCAGGCCAGTCCTGACTACTGGGTCAATAGATCCCGTGGCATTATTGGAAAAAACAAGGTTATTAATGGGTGTCAAGGCTAAATTCCACAGTCTTGCCTCCCTTAAACTCCCCGTTAATTCAATCAGGGAAGCAGTTTCTCTCTCCCACTGATCTCCTGTGCAGTGAAGCTTCTGGTGCAGAAAGGCTGCTTTGTGATTCTTTAAAATGAAAAGTGCTTTATAAATGAAAGCACACAAATGTTATTTCTTATCTGCACATCACTGGATCACTGGATCAGCCCAGGACACTGGCTCACTGGATCAGCCCTGGACACGAATTCACTGGATCAGCCTGGGACACTGGCTCACTGGATCAGCCTGGAACACTGGCTCACTGGATCAGCCCTGGACACGAATTCACTGGATCAGCCTGAGACACTGGTTCACTGGATCAGCCCTGGACACGAATTCACTGGATCAGCCTGGGACACTGGCTCACTGGATCAGCCCTGGACACTAATTCACTGGATCAGCCTGGGACACTGGCTCACTGGATCAGCCTGGGAAACTGGCTCACTGGATCAGCTCTGGACACTAATTCACTGGATCAGCCTGGGACACTGGCTCACTGGATCAGCCTGGGACACTGGCTCACTGGATCAGCCCTGGACACTAATTCACTGGATCAGCCTGGGACACTGGCTCACTGGATCAGCCTGGGACACTAATTCACTGGATCAGCCCTGAACACGAATTCACTGGGTCAGCCTGGGACACTGGCTCACTGGATCAGCCTGGGACACTGGCTCACTGGATCAGCCCGGGACAAAGGGCCACTGGATCAGCCTGGGACACTAATTCACTGGATCAGCCTGGGACACCGGCTCACGGATCAGCCCTGGACACGAATTCACTGGATCAGCCTGGGACAGTGGCTCACTGGATCAGCCCTGGACACGAATTCACTGGATCAGCCTGGGACACTGGCTCACTGGATCAGCCCTGGACACTAATTCCCTGGATCAGCCTGGGACACTGGCCCACTGGATCAGATACCAAGACAGTAAACACAAGCAGATCTACTGAACATGCCGTCTGGAAAGTGCATGAGCCACCGCCTGGAAGTTTTACATATTATTATCAGCAGCCCCTCAATACCTTTGCTATTGGTGCAAATCTGTGTTCATGTGAATACATACCACACCATTCCTCAGGTTATCAACACCATCACTCATGCAATAACACAACTAGGACAGCTGAGTATTGTGCCCTAAAACATCCAAAACGCCTCATACAGAAGGAGGATAGTGCTTTTCCCCCAATTTCGTAATGAGATTGGAGATAGAGATGCGGATAGCAAATGTAATACAGAGCTGCATTTATTTTTCCCTCAGGATCCTGCCTTAATTGGCTTTATAACTGCAAGATCTGAGAGTTTATTTTATAAATTGTGCTCCTGCGACTTGAACACAAGATTTCACTAACTGCTTCTGGGATGCAGTGAGCTGACTTCTGGGTCACCAGAATGTATCTATCCTGTGACTTGAAACCAGCGGAAAGATAATATAACATAATATGTCACAATGATTTGACTGGCTGAATTGAGCCCTTCTTAGCAACTGCAAGTATTGCTCTCCTAGGATCCTGCTCCACATTACTCTGCTGGCCCTCTCGGCTGGTTTTGAGCCACATATTCAACATGGAGATCTTGAACCTTGATCTTTTTCCTAAAACAGCCAGTTCGAATGTGAAAATTATTGGTGCAAAGGAAATATCATCTTCCCAGCACAAACTAGCAAGGTTAAACCTGGCCCCTGGTAGCCAAGTTCCTCTGTGCAGCCAGAATGAAAAGAAGCATCTAGTGGTAAAACCACTGAAAAGAGGAATATTGTTTCTGAGAAACATCCTCTTTACAGAACTTAACAGGACTCAGTCAGTTATGCAGT
The DNA here is from genome assembly GCF_055471065.1 of Atractosteus spatula. NCBI lineage: Eukaryota > Metazoa > Chordata > Actinopteri > Semionotiformes > Lepisosteidae > Atractosteus > Atractosteus spatula. The sequence goes on from NC_142713.1 coordinate 58,847,528, forward strand.
AAAGAAAACTAGTGGAAAATATGCAGGATGATGTAAACCCAGATTTCAGCTGGAAGCCTGCCTCCTTCTTCTGGGTGTGAATGCTGTGTGTGATGAATTTCCCACCTGCAATGGTTAAAGCGCAAGGGAATCATTAGGACGCCTCCCCGTGTCAGCCTCTCTGTACGAGAGGAAGAGGAGAGGAGGCCATTCATCTCATTCACCTCGTGGGGACCAGCTGATCTGAGGGTCATTCTTCTGTTTTGAACATGGGTGTTTTCTTCTTGAACCAAGAAGGAAATCTGGATTTTATTACAATTGATCTGTCTTCGTTTTTAATGTTTGCACACAGTACGCTTATTATAAGACGTTATTGCACACACAGCTCATCTGATAAAAAGTGATTTTCCTTTGTGTTTAAACAGCTTTGTGTATAAACCGCTTTTCTTGTCAGCTGCTTCAGATTTTGCTTCCTTTTTTTGATTATTTTTGGCAGTCAGCTTTTCTGTCAAACAGGTGGCTGGTGATTTTAATCACGAGTCAGAATCTGAGCCACTGTTAACATGGCTCCGTGGAAGACAGCCTGCGGAGCTTGTCAACGAGCTCAACTTCAGTGTGTCCCCGGCGGTGTCGTGTGTTCCTGTGACATTTTGAGGTGGGGGTCCGTGAAAGTAGCACCTTTCACAGTCAGCCTGTCTGGGTGCCCTACAGGTCGTTCCCGCAGGCTCTCTTGCTCCTAGCTCACAAGAAGATAAACACCAGCCAATCTTCTGCTGCAAGCAGAAAAAAAAAAACGCAAAATTCTGCAGTGCGAGGAAGCAATAAGAAAGCCAAGCCATGTCAGGAACTTAATAAAAGTGTGAAGTTAAATAAAGGCATGTTACATTAAAACTCTACAAGCAAGGTCACATTTTGAATATTGTATGTATATATAAGGCACCACTTAACAAAATATATACTGCAGCTTTGGAATCAGACTAGAGAAGAGCAACCGGATACATTCTAAGGGAAAGTTCGACACTGAACCTTTCTGCTCTTGAACAGAGAAGGTAATTCAAACTCTCGAGGGCAGCGTCAGAATCAACCCAGAGGACCTCTTGAGAATGAACAGCGAAACGTGAACCAGAGGTCACGAGTGGCAATTCTGAGAAAGTGACGTTTTTAACCGAGAACCGTAGGCACGTCTTCACGCAAGGAACGAGCGGCCGAATGAACTAGGCGGGAGGAATCGGCCTCTCGTTTGTCACCGTCCTGTTCTTGCGCTCGCGTCCCGTCCCGTCTCGCCCGGTACCCCTTGAACACATTTGTCAGTTTCTGAACAACCCTGAGAGGGATGACAGGCAGGTGCCATGATGTTCGGCCTACACGGCGAGTCCCGAGACGACTGTGCCCGCTGTGGAGAGATATTATAAGGAAGCCAGCGGGAGACAGGAGCGTCACGAGACCGTCCAGCCTGGCCCGAGAGGGAGTTCCTCCCCAGCTTCCGAGCCTGTGCCTGCCCTGCTCCTGCAGGGTGTGGTACGCTGCAGAATTAGTGGTTGTCGCAAAACCGCCCCTCAGTGAAAGTTTACAGTGCCGTTTATCCGCCCAGCTCTCTCTCATCGAGCTTGAGCTCTGCAGCCCACATGTGTGCTCCCTTGCTAATTATAGAACACCCTGGTCCCCCAGAACTGCTGCCGTCAGGTTCGGAGGGAAGTAGGAGATAGAGTTTAATACCAGCAACACTCTTTGCTTGGCCACAATGGAAAAACCTCTTTATTGTGCAGGCCTGTTAAAAAGCCACAAACTGTGCGTATTTGAAATACTCTGTATTGGACCTGAAGGCTTTACAGACAGTGTCAGCTGTGTTACAGAAGTCTGGGTTTGCAGCATTGACAGCGATCACATTTACAATATTGTGTTTCTTCCGAGCTGTGTTTTTTTTCCATCTCTCCTCGACTTTGCTAATGTTAACGTGTCAATATTATATCTTCTAGTTTAACTGCACCAGCTCCTGGAGTATCAGTATATTCTCTGAAAACAACCCCAGCCCCCCTCTAATAGTTCTATCAATAGCTTTGTTTCTCACCATTATATTTGAATTAGGTATGACTCTTGCCTATGACTTATTATAACTCAGTCTTTTGTAAAATAAAACTTGGTCTGTTCATTCTGTTGTGTCAAACTCACAGGAAACCAGCAGGTCCAAACCACACAACAGAAAAGAATGTGCCTGACATTTTTGGATAGTCAGTTAATTCACGTAATTCAACAACTGTATGTTCTAGTTTCCAGGAGGCTGTGGACTAGAACACCCAGTATTTCGTTTACTGACGTCTATCTCTAATCTCTAGTTAGACACAGAACCCTCCGAAAATCTGCAATAATGAACTGTAGTGAAGCTCTGTTTAGTGTAGCTCCGAGATCTTTAATCGTAATGTATAAAAAGATCTTCAAAAGCATTAAAATAAGCACTGTGCTGTGGATGATCATTTTAACACTATCTGATTTTCATTTTGGCAGACAGGATCAAAGCGTCGCTTCTGTCAAAGAGAGCAGAGAAAACAGCATTTGTGTGGTTTCAGACAATGAAAAAAAAACCTAGAATTAGCCAATAAAGATAATGAATAACAAGTCTTTGAGGCACTGAAACATGAATTACAGGTCCCTGGAGTAGGACTGTAGTCCAGGAGATGGAGTTTATGGCCACAGCAGTCAGACAGAGCCTTGCTGCTGCCGGCCAGAGAGAGTGGGACTGATTTCTGAGCTCTCTGTGAATTCTTGCAAACTCTGATACATACAGACATTGTGTTATCTTGTTCTGTTTGTTTTAAGTCCTTATTTTCATCGTCTCCTGTTGTGTTTGAAACTGTCAAAATGGCTACAGTGGCTGGAGGCCAGTCCGGGCTGTTTGGTAGTTAGTAGCTAATTCATCTCATCCTGCTGTGTCTTGAAAGAAACCAGGGTGTCAGCTTCTGCGACCTGAATGGGCAGCTCCTTCCCTACTCACTACTCACCCAAGTGCCTCCTTTTTTTTGGTTTCAAACACACGATTCACACAAAGTTTCCACTTGCGTCCCCCCGGTTCATGTTTAACTGAATGTGTTTTATTAATTAATAAAATGAATGAGATCGATCAATTAAAGGGATTTCAGTTTGTAATGTTTCTAGAGGGCAATTAGACAATAAGCCAGACGAAAACTGTCAGAACCGTGTTCGGTGTCATCAACGCCCCAGAAGCTCGTTCAGTTCAATTAAACCTGGTTTGTCATACTTACACAGGTGCATAGTGTAATGAAAAGTGTTTCTCATTAGTCTGTCAGGTGCAGAATATATACAGAACAGCAAACAAGACAATAGACAGTAATACAATAACAATAACAGTGTAAACATCGAGTATGGTACCAGTGCGACAGTACCCATATCTGTGAAAAACTGTGCAAAAGTACACAACAGAGCAAACAGTGCAAAATAATACAGCTTTATCAAATAGTAACACTCAATCAAGTACAGTCTTATGTTCAAGTTCCTGCTTATATTCATGGAGAAGTTTTGTGATCTCATGAAAGATCTCATGATGTTTCAGGAGACGTTCATGAGATGTTTGTACTCTTGGGACTCCTGAGGAAGAGAGATCCTCCAGAAAGAGCCGGAGAAGCAGTGATTAGTCTAGTGACGGGTGGTGTTGGGTTATATGTACTGCGGCCTTATAACACAGAAAAAACAGCACGAAATCACAAGGACATCTCGGCTCAGATCCGTAGTCTTTCAGTTTTCCTGTTCTTCCTAACCTGAGCCGGTCGGAGAACAGCCGTCCTGTCCTGCAGCAGCTATGAGGTTTGTCAGGAATGTGAAGAGCCACTGTGAACTGCTGTGTATGAGGGACACGTCTCCCAACAGCTCCCAGCGTAGGAGCTGCTCTGTGAAAAGCCCGGTTTCTCTCTTTTTCTCCCTGAAGCGCAGGGTGACCACAGCAGGGCAGCTGAAGATCAGGTGCTGTGGCGCTTTGCTCTGGATCTCATTCCTCCAAAGTGCTGCCACGGGTTTTTAGCTTTCTTGACGGATCCCCAACAAAGAATTTGCAGCAGCAGCAGCAGTCTTTTGCATATTTTATTGGCGTCTGTAGTAACTGGACAGGGGAGTCGAGTTTATTAAGCAGTGTGTTTTTTTGTGAGTTCTGAAAGACTTTGTCTGAGAAACTTTGCATTTCTCTTCTGGTGTGGTCTTTAGAAGGAAGAGAGAAAGCTTGGTACAAGAGGCTCGTGCAGGGCTTATCTCAAGGGAAACACTGTTTGTTTTAGCATGAAAAAGCATGTGATAAAATTTCTCTACAGAATAGTCCCAGAGACCTGCGTGAGGTGACTCACAGGCTTCTCCCAGGAGCTCAAAGCAACCGCACTGAATTGATCAGTCATTGATCTAGGGCAAATGTTCAGTGTGTGTGAGGAGTATTTATAGGTTTTGCAAATGTCAGTTAAGAAATTCAAATGTCAGGTAAGAAATTCTGAGGGATATCCCTGTTGCCGGTGGCCTTTCTCAGTGCCGTGTCGCCTGCTGCCTGTGAGACGCTGCTCTCGCTCGTCCTCGCGGTGTGCTCAATCCACTCGGCTGTCTCACAGCAGGAAGCTCGCTGTGTCCGGCTGCGGCGTGCAGAGGAGGAAGTCACAGTGAGCTGCTGGCTCAGAGGTGCGGGGGCAGGGGCGTGTCTCGGACCCTGCCTGCTGCCCGGGTGCGAGGGGGTTTTGTGGGAACGCCGTGCCAATTCGCCCTGCGCAAAGGGCAGGCTGGGCAGGCTGGGCCGCGCCTCTCAGAGCTGTGCCACGAACCCGGGGACGCCTCCTGCTGCGGGGGGGGGGTGGGGTGCTGAACCGCCCCAGAGGTTTACGTGAAACCCAAACTGCAGCGGTGGCAAACGCGAGCAGGCGTTTCTCCCGAGCTCAGGGAGCCTAGACGCACGAGGCGGTGTGCTGGCCGGCCGAGCGGGACAAGTCGGGGAGGAAGAGGACTTTCTCAGAGTCGGGCATTTGATCAGAAGAGGAAGACAGGAATCCGGCTCGCGGGGTAGGGGGGCGGTCAAACCAAAGATGAGTGACACGAGAGAAAACTCACGATACAGACAGAAGCCCAGTCCCCACTGAGAACTGACAGGGAGCCGGCAGTCCAGTTTAGGTACTGATGGCGCTGAACTGAATGAAGGGAGAACTGTTACGCTGGGGGAAGGACCTCATCCTGCTTCTGAACACTAGCTCTCTGCTCTTGAGACATGAGTGTTTAACTGAGTTTTCATATTTGAAAGTCTTTAAACAGCATGTGCAGCAACGTTTTTCTAGGGTCAGCCACATAGACAGAATAAAACCTGCTACATTCACAACATAATTTTCTGCTTGTCTGATCTCTGTAGCTCCTTTTCAAAGAATCGAAGACGTGTTTTGACTGGAAGGTCGTGCCGTGGTATTTCTTGCAGGCAGATTGTGCTCCTGAGGGCAGTGAAGGGTGAGGGGGGCTGGCAGAGGCTGGGGCTCAGCTCGTCCGCACGCTGCAGTCAGGCTGAGGGTTCCGATCCCTGAGGAAGACCAAGGGGCTTCCTGCCGAGACCCAAGGAAATGAATGGCTACCGTACAGCGGCTGTGATTAAACACTAAATAAAGTCTCTCCACATCACAGAACCCCAAACCTAGGCCAGAGGGGGTCTCTTGCCGCAGGTCTGAAGTTGGTTGAGACAGGTAACCGGCACGTTTGTGTGTTCTGTGTGATTCGTTGTTAAAAAGGGGGAGAACAGGACAGCCAGGCCAGGAGCCTTGAGGAGAAGGAAATCTGACCCACGAGAGAGACAGCAGCAGGGCAGGACACACAAGAACTCTTTTCTGATTAGTTTTGTCATGAGACAGTGGATGTGCAGTCAGGCTCACGGGACCACCGGGGCTGGCTGTGGCAACGCTGTTTAACACTCCTGATCTCTGGTTGCCTTGCTCTCAGACTGTGCTGCCATATTTTTCCTGTAGCAGTGAAATGTGTGGGTGTGGGTTGCTTACAGCTCTGATTCTAGTAACGTGCTAGTCAGTGGCCGGGGTCACGTGGTGCCCTGTGATCTGATTTGTGAAACCTCTGGGGGTGAGCGGTCTCTGTGCTCTTCTGACACTGGGGGTCCTGGGTGGGCCGTCCTGCACTGCCCTGTGGAGAGACGGGTCATGGGTGTTATCTAGCCTGCCAGGGTTAGTGTTCTTATTTCATTTAATTACTTTTACAGGAAACGGCGAGCAGGGTGCTTGCTGAGGTTGAGGTTAAGTTGATTGGATAGGAGAAGTAATGGGCATTGGATTTTGTGAGGTGGATTGGCTGCACTGTCTGAATAAAGAGATGGTCAAACTAAAACAGGGCACAGTTGTGCACTTCTACCGACTACGAGAGAGTTGCATTTCTTAGAAAGGAAGACCAAACTGACCTCTGAAGTTTCACTAAAATGCTCCTCTCGGTCCACAACTGCACTTACTTTGCTTTAATTGCAGACATCTGCTGCAAGTATATCCCATACGGAGCTGGTAAAAATTCACAGCAGTGTTCGGAACTGGTCTGAAGTTTCAGATGATCATTCATTATGCTTTTGACCAGATTAAACAGAAACCAACCCACCAATCGCAAATTACAAGCCCAGCTTCCCGCTGGCCTCAGTCTCCTCTGTCTTCCCGGAGGAAACCAGCCTCCCGGCTCGGCGTCCCGCTGGTGTGGCCGGTGGTGGCTTGAAGTCTCACTCTGGAAATGTCTCGTGCACAGAGATGTAACAGGAACACTTCTCCTACGTGATGCTGAGTAATGTGGTGAAAAGTTTTTTGTTTACCAGGAGGAAGTCGAGTTTCCCCTTTCGGAATGGGATGGAAAGGCTGAGCTGTTGTGGCTGTGACTCTCCTGTCTTCCTCTGTCCCTCTCGGCTCCAGATCTCCTGCTGCACTCTCACACATGCACAGCCATAAAAATCGGTGCAGGAAATTGCTGCCCCTCACTTTTGCTTAATGTAGTCCAATCCTTCCATTCTCTCTCCTTCCTCTCCCTGGCTATTTCAGCCTTTTTGTGCGGAATACAGTCTTACACCCCTCAAGCCTCCTTGGCGAAGACCTCCCACAGCCTGGATGAATGCACCCTCAAACTGGCTTCTTTGTCGTGGAGCTATACGAGCATTCCCCTTGAGCTCATTTCCATTAAAATACCGCTCTGAGGGCACGGCTCCATCTCAGTCGTGACATTAGCATGGGAACAGTGAGTCACAGCCGACCGGCGCTGAGCTGAAGGCAGAGCCTGTGTGGTGGCCCAGAGGATGTTTTGAAGGTTAATGTTTTGGAATTGATTTTTTTTTTCTCCAGACTTTTCGGCCAGTTCTTACAGATTTGTGTTCACTGCAAAGACTGATTTTTATCCAAAAAAATGTTTGTCAGAGATAGAATTACAATATTAGGACAGTATATCTGTGTTGTTCCGGTTTATCCACAATCAATTCTACTTTAGAAGGGCCTTTACTTAACTGGTTCTCTTATTTACCCCTCTGCTCCTACTGTATTCAGTACCCCCATCTACTGTCTCCTCTCACTGTGTATTCTCCTGTTTTTTTATTGTTGTTGTCATTTTGTAAAGCGCTTTAAAAGCCACCTTTAAAGGTGCTATATAAAATAAAGTTTTTTATCATCGTAAGAAGATCTCATGGTAAGTTGTTGTTGAAAGCTTGCGCAGGCAGAGATGACTGAGCCCATGAAAACCGAGGGTAGTTTGTGATTGAAAGCGCAGTGTGACGTGAGATAGTTTCCATGACCGACGAGAGCTAGGTTCTCAAGACGGCTTTGATTCGTCTTAAAATAACTTCCACTGAGATACTTTTCATTTCCAACTTAAAATCCAGTTTAAAATCAGACTGGATTACATCCCCTGGCATCACGGAGAGGATGTCGGGTTGTGTTTACATCGTAAAAACCCTTCCACACCCTTTGTTAAGCACAACTGACAGATCAGGAATCTGATCAGCCTTACTCTTTCCTAGTTTCTATTTATAAATTTATAGGAATTCCTCACGCTTTGTGTTTTCCTGTGCTCCTGAGCGCTCTGCCACGTGGAAGCGCTGCTGTGTCTTGCTGTGACACATTTGCACCAGTGAGCACGGCTGAGGTCACTGGAAACGGAGTGAACGCGTTTCGATCCGCTCCTGACGTGAGTCTCTGTGATCCTCTCGATGTCACGTAGCAGTTCTTTCCGGGCCCTATGCGGACGACGCGATCCGGAATAGTGAAGATACACTGGGGAGAAAGTCATGCAGGAAAGGGTCAGGATACAGGGGGGCGTGTCCGAGGTGAGCTGGTGTCCTGGGGAAGTGAGTCCGGGCGAACAGACAAAGCCAAAGTCCAAAAGGGGAATCCAAACGGGAGAGCAGAGTCCAAAGCCAGGAGATCCATCCAGGGTAAAAAACCATGAGCCGGGTCGGGACCGGCAGGGCAGGGGATCAGGAACAGAAAGTTAAAACCACAACGGAGCCAGACACAGCAGGACCCCGGGCTCCCACGATGCGGAAATCAATGAGGAACCAGGAGTGAGGTCCGCGTCTGGCTCTTAAAGGGGAGCGGGAATAGGGAACAGGTGGAAGGGCTGGAGCGCCCTTAAGAGGAGGGGTTAGCGATCGTGACACTAGAACCCAATCCTCTCAGCTTTCTGCCGTGTCGCTTACCTTCCCTTTTCCACAGCAATGGGCGCCTTAAAGCGGCCATTTCTGTTTCGGTTGAGAAAGAAGATGACATTGCTATAGTATCCATACAGAGTAGTGTATAACTTATTTATAGTAAGAGCTCTGCTTGAGTCTGCTGGAGTGTCAGAACAGGCAAAGGAAAGCCTTTCCTGAAAGGAGCCAGTGTTCCACACTCCCGCAACCGTTTGTGTAAAGACATGCCTCCTGTTCTTGGTTTCAAATATATTTCCACAGAGTTCCCACTTGTGTCCTCTGGTCCACGTTTGACTGAGTGAGCTTGTTGAGTTGCTGGCAGTGTTGAAACCAGGATGTCCAGTCGGTTGGGCCTGTTGGTTCCGGACACTGCAGGGACAGCAGGTGTGGAGGATGGATATCAGTCTAGTGAAAGCATGAGGGATAGAAGGTCTGTAGCCTGTGAACCTCTCTTGTATTGGTGCATTGCTCGCACAATGGGAATATCATCCTTGGAACTCACGCCCAGCAGTACTTGATAAGATCATCTTTGTGAGTATAAATTCTCCTATTCTTTAAACACTGTTACTATGGGAAAAATAAATCCTGGGGCTGCTTTCTCTGACCTTGAACCTGTCTCCAGGTTAACGTTACCATGGTGGAGCCCAGTGTCTCACAGACGCTGTGGGCCAGTTTAACTGTTGTGGACAACTTCAGCTTTTTTATTTTCACAAGTGAGTGTGAGCACTGCTTTTACAGCTTGCAGAGTCTTGCAGAAACTTGAAAGGCGCGGTGCTCTCCCTCCCCCGGTGAGCGCTCGTACAGCGGTGCGGTTAATGAGGACAGGCACATGGGTGACAATGGCACGTTTCTTCAGAGCTGCTGTCGGGTCCGGGGTGTGGAAGACACAGCCCCATGAAGCTGAATGAGTCGCACGCTTTCCCGGACTGCTTGATAAATATTCAAAGAGACATTAAATATAATATTTGTTTAATGAAGCAAAATGCAGTGCACATATGTAATTGGCACATTCCAGTTTGCCAGCAGCGAAAACATTTTTTCCGAAAAAGCTTTCTTTGTGGCCAGGCATGACTATATTATCACATAAGACCGGTCTTTCTGTTTAAACAAGCCTTTTATTTACAAGAAGTCAAAAAATATTGCCATCAAAATGAAGTGATCAAGCAGTATATTAAACTAGGCAGGTAATGAAACTCAGTTTGTAATTTTTTAAAAAACTTTTGATCTTGTCCTCAGTTACAGCAAATTGCAGTACAGTGCAGCAGATGTGTCCCCATGACACTGCTGGACCTGTAGGGTTCAGAGCACAGTGCAGCAGTGAATTGTGTCCCCATGGCACAGCTGGACTGGTGGGGTTCAGAGCACAGTGCAGCAGTGAATTGTGTTCCCATGGCACAGCTGGACTGGTGGGGTTCAGAGCACAGTGCAGCAGTGAATTGTGTCCCCATGGCACAGCTGGACTGGTGGGGTTCAGAGCACAGTGCAGCAGTGAATTGTGTCCCCATGGCACAGCTGGACTGGTGGGGTTCAGAGCACAGTGCAGCAGTGAATTGTGTCCCCATGGCACAGCAGGACCAGTGGGGTTCAGAGCACTGTGCAGCAGTGAACTGTGTCCCCATGGCACTGCTGGACCAGTGGATAAAGCATGTACATAAAGCAGAATGCAGAATGAAATAATTCACCTTTCAAGGTTACAAAAAGAACTGTGTTGAAAATTAAAGGATAACCTGTTACCTGGACCTAAATCTGCTCACTGCTCCATCCCTCACCCGTGCTTTCATTTTATTCCATCCTGGGGTTGCAGGCAGGTTTGTGTCTGTGCTCAGACCACTCTCTTTCTCCCACCAGCTCTTCTCAGTGGGCACCTTTCCCAGCACATCCATGTCAGGGAACACTTTGAAAGGCTAAAGCTTTTACTTATGGAAGGGCTTCTCTGATGCATTTCTTTTCTGTCACTCCTGAGGTGTGGGGTGGGTGTAGCACATGTCAGAATGTACCAAAAAGCCCAGCAGGCCGCAGAACAAATTATCAGACGTCAGGCTGCAGGACTGTGGTTTGCTGTATATCCTGTGGTGGACAATATGGTCCTTCGGTCCACAGACTAAATAATGAGAAAGGAAATGGTCAAGACTCTGCAAAATCTCAGGCATCTTGGTGTTAAAGTCCATGTCCACCCAGTATTTCTTTCCTTGTGTTGAGTCAGACTGAGGAGCTGTCACAGCTTGCTGGAGACAGCGGCACTGCCCATCAGATCGCCGTGTGTGCTGGGCGCTGGAGACAGGCGCTCTGTGAGAGCAGGTTGTGTTGGGAGGCTTTGGGGCTGGGATCACCATACAGCAGGCTGAGCTGGGAGCTCTCTTCTCCCTGAATGGCTATTTCCTCCTTGTTTATTTATTCATCCATCAAAGCCGGGAGCACTGTGTCTTTTCCACAGGGGTCGTGACCTCTTCTGACAATCTAGTGCATTCACACTCTTTCTGCCTCCTCTCTGTTGGCACGACTCTAACATTTCAAGCAGCTTCTTCAATGGTCTTACTTCTTTGAAGGGCTTTTCCTTGGAGAAGCAGTATCCCAAGTTTTTACTAAATGAAGTATTAAAATATTTTTTTCTGCTCAGAAAAAATTCAGGCATTTCTAGTCTACTGATAGGACAGTGTTGTTTAGAACAGCATCAGAATGCTTATGCATTTTTTAAAAAAACTTTGATGTATACTGTAAACTTGATTGTTTTTGTTGTTTTTCCACCTTTAAATTCCCTTTCCTCTAATCCGGTCCTGAGAAAAAGTTAGTGAATCCTACATTAATTATTGGAATGACAATTTCTTACTGTGATATTCTATCCTGCTTAATTGCAACAACTCTTTTGTTAAATGACTAAAAGAAAAGGTTTATTTTAAGCAGGTCTGTGGTTTTTGAGAATGCAGTGGTCTGTAAAGTACTGTAGAAAAAGGAGAATAGTTCAGAATCAGTGTGTGAGGCGATGAGGGAACCCCTAGTTTACGTTGTGAAGTTAGTAAACAAGACTGGGTGTGCAGCCCCTGTCGTATGAAACGATCAGAATCGTGGTGGACACCCATCATAGTCCCACGACAATCTCTAAAATCATATTTATCTGCCAATGTAAAGGCACTTATTTTTCTGCTTCAAGCATTCCTTCAAACAGTTCATCAGTCTGCACAGTTGCGCCTCCAAGACGGTTTCAGGTTAAGTGTTCGGTTTCCTCCCCATGAAGGTGCTGGCGGGGGCAGGGGGGGCTCAGTTCTCAGCGGATCGAGAGAAAGCAGACTCGGGCTCAGAAAGGGCATGCGGAACTGCTTTTCCCCGTGGGGTCACTGTGGGAATACAGCCCGATTCACAGGAGGGCTCCTGTCCCGACAGCTGGGGATGGCCAGGCTGGGCTCAGCTGCCCCCAGAATGAATTAAACACACTGCAATAAGGGATATTTCATGTGTTCCTCTGCAAATGGACTTGGAGTCGGGGTGGTCTTTTTTTCTGGCTTTGACCCTAGCGGACCTGCGTCCCGTTCAGAGAGAGGGGACTGTGCCCAGCGACGGCACTGCCGAGCGAGGTTCACACACAGTCTCTGTGGGAAACAAGGGAGGCCGCGACCGCGAACGGGTTCGAGTAGATAACTCTGCGTCACATTGCACATGCTCCTGATATTGTTTACAGCTGTTTACATTCATTCTGTGTCGTGCGTGATCGGCTCGGTATATAAAAAGATATTTCATGTTTTCCCCAGTGGAGCATCTAGTTCAAACCTAAGGACATTCTGTTTAGTTGTTTCCTAGCAACCGGGAAAGATACTCATTGATATCCACGAGCTGGGCTAGAGAGCCGAGGGCCGTGCTGTGTCAAGTCTTTATTTTTACAAAGCATCCCACTTGAGCAGTTCATTCAAAAAGCCACTCCAATTATGCAGTTCAGAATTCCTTTCCTTTTTAGTGAGGGCTGTCTGAGAGAAACAGCCTGAGCCGGGACGTCAGGTCTCTGTGTTCGAGGGGGCGGCTGCTGTCCTCGATGGCCAGGAGGCCTTGTGGCCTGGGCTCCTCCTGGGCACTTCGCAGCCTTATCCTTCCAGGCGACGGGGGGCTAGAAGAAGGGAGGGTGTGTCCTGAAGCTGAGCTCCCCAGCGACCGGGGCTGGAGTGCCGTTGGTCTGTGCTGTTATACTGCTGCAGGACTCGACGACAACCTCTCTCAACTACATCCATTCGCCATTTCCGTCCGACCGCTGTCCCAAACCAGAGGGCTGCGCGTGATCACCTGATTTCGGCGTTGCTGGCGTTTCTGCACGGTTTTAGCCTTGGGGTTCCAGGCTCCGGCCCGTTCCTGTGAGATCAGAGTGTGGGATGAATGGCAGAAGCATCAAACCCGGAAACCATGGCAACAGGGGTCACAGGTCAAAGGGAAGAGCGCCAAATCATTTCCATATAAAACAGATGGCGATGAACAAAAACCAGAGACGTGCACCCGACCCAGGAGGAGGACTTTAAAAAGCCACTGTGCTTGCGAAGTTCTGAAGGCCCTACTGTACTGCGGACTGTTATTTCAAGCTGTGGAAGTAGAAATGCGTTTCATTCAGCCCGTGATCCTGCTGTGCGTGATGGGGGCTGGAGCGTGTGGCTCGCTTACCCCATGAAGCCTTGAGCAGAGAAGGGCCTGGTACCGGTGCTACTGGACCCGCGGCTCGAGTGAGCCCACTCCTGGAAAGTGTGCCCTGTGTCACAGCTGGTGCCCCTGGCCTGCTCCTCTGTCTCCACCGCCTTTCGTTACTGATGATCGTCTTGTTTTTTTTCATTTGGGCAGTTGGGCTTTTCCTGCTGGCGGAATTTGGCAACAGAGGAGGTAAAAACCACAGAGTTTGACCTTGCCTGTGCTGGCTGAATATATCGCCATACAGCACAGCTAGCTCTGTGCATGCCTAAGCTAGATAAAGATGCAGGAAGGGCTCTTATTACAGATATCTGCACACCAACGGAAGCTCCTCTGTAGGGCTTCTCTTGTAAAGCTGAAAGCTGTCTAACGGTTTCATCTGTACAGCGATGCTCACCTTCAGCTGCATGGCTGGATCTCTGGGGACTGTGTTTTAAAGGGGTATCATGCAAAATTACAGACCTGGTTCCCATCTCAGCTGCTGTCGAGAGGGCGGCAGGCTAGGAAGGCATTCCTGCCCCCGGGCACACCTGCGGCGGGTGAAGTGGAGGGCAGATGAGTGCTGGATGAGATTACAGCCCTCGCTATCGCTGACAGGGAATCAATAATACATGAGCTGCTTGTTGCTGTGCCTGTCAGCTGCTGTCTCTTGGTGAAGTGCTCCAGCGCTTCTGCAGCCAGAAGTGTTGTGTGTAGTCTGATGTACGCTGATGTCTTGATTAAACTATTAATCAGAGCCAATAGGGGGATGTGTGCATTTTAAAAAGGGGAAAGGTTCTGATGTCAAATAGGAATTCTTCCTGTAGTCATCCAAACCGTGTAAAAGTGTTCCAAGAAAGAAAATATGTCCAAATGTGTATGTTTTTTTTACAAAGCTGAGACTATCTTAGAAGCCCTGTGCTCAGTTCTGTACATAACACTTTACAGCTCTGAAACGGGTGGTGCTGGGAGAAATGTGGCACAAAAATAGGTTTAAAGCTGTTGTCACAGATGCTGTAAATGGGTGTCTAGTCCCAAAGTCACAATACTCTGGGTTAATAGTTTACAACAGAAGTGCAACATTCTGGCGTAGTAGATTTGAACAAATGCTTTTAACAGAAATATCATACCTAATCTCAGGAAATGTGATGAAACATATAGATCAAAGAACCATGATAAGTTTTCAGGATGCGGTATTATTTCACTTGCTGCTCATGCACTGTTTCTTCAAGGTCTATGCCTTGTCCACAAGAGAAAAACAGGGGCAGGTTTGACTTGTATGTCTTTTGAAAAAGTGGTGGCGATGAGCCCTCTTTGGAAAGGCCTCATGGGCGCGGTGAATAACTGGACAGCTGATTCTCTGCTGTTGCTTGAGTTCGCTCTCAGCAGCACCAGTGGAGGGGTCTGTGCACACAGCCTGCGCCTGCTTGTCTCCAGCAGGAGGAGTCCTGCCACTCGGCTCAGCCCCTCCTGCTGTACTTCACTGAAGGACACCGGCTCTTGGCTGGGAGACACCAGCTCCTTCTGCCCCTGATTTCGGGAAGACGTATTTGAGGCCCGAGCCCAAACTGCCGGCACTAATCTTACAGAATGTTTGCCCGGATCTTTCCAAAGTACTTGTCTTTCCCTGGGTTTTCCTGACCCTTCTCTCCAGACGGACACAAGAACAGCATGGACCAACTGCACCTGTGGTCTAAAATTTCACTCTTGCCAATTGCATTAACAATTCAGATTGACCGTCACTGAGCCCTAAGATGAATGCTGGGGCTCTGTAATTAAACACTCACAAAACCTCTAAATTTCACTAAGCCTTATGTCATTTTCTTTCTATGAAGACACTTTCGAATCAGTATGCGATAAATCTTCTGTACTTTAAACATCATTAGAAACTATGCATACAAACAAATAAGGATTTATTTAAAATTTATACAGAATCTAATGCACATGTGTAACTCACCCTGAGCATCTGATGTTTTTCTGAACCGACGTGACCCCAGTGCTCCGTTATGAAAAGCAAGACTACCGCTCAAGTAATCAACAGACAGATCTGCTCGTTATTTAAAATGTAAATAACCTCAGCAACAGTATGCTCGCAACCTAGTGTTGGATAAAGCAATGAATGAATGAATGGCTGACTTTAGGCATGTACCTAGTGTGCTGTTGATGTAATGCCGTCTTTCTTGTCTAGAGCTCTTAATAAGTGAGACTTTCACGTCCAGGAGATTCTATTTCATTATGTATCTCATTGGCTTTGTGGAAAGTGCTCCTGAGCCGGGCATTGCCCCCTGTTTCTTGTGTGCTGTTGTGGCTCGGTCTGATCGGGACCGGTCCGTCAGAGGAGTGTCTGCGCCAGATTCCCTCTGCCACTGGCTCCCCACAGCACCTCTGTGCTTCGATAGAGAAACCCTACTCAGGTCCTCACAGAGCTGGCTTTGTTAGCCATGTTGTCTGTGGTTCAGACTGTGGAATCCAGCGTTCTCCTCCGCCCCAAGAGGGAAGAAAATGCTGCCTTTCAGGTCAGTCCGTTAAATCCCTTCCTGTCGAAGTTTACAGAGTGTATTCGCAGGACTTCATGCTCTTCCTGTTATTTTTTCTCCCTTCAGTTTTCATGTGATTTTGATCGGTCAGCTGGGCTCTTTGCGGTTTCATCTTGTGTTCGTCTCTGCTGCTCAACAGAGACTCGAGCTTCTGGGCTGCTCCCCATTGCTCTGCTTTGACGAAGACACAATATCATAATGAAATCATGCAATTTTATTTCTTGGCTCTTTTCAAGAAATGCAAGGTGCGGTACAAACAATGTAGACCTTTCAGTGTCTTAAACTATATGTACATGAGTAGGACCATAAAAGTCCACTGTATATTTCGTGGGAAGCCAGTGCAGATACAGAGGACAGGAGTTATGTGCTGATACAGAGCATTATCAGTAGATAGAGCACTGAAATCTGGACTTACTGAAGCTGGACTACCTTAGAAGATAAGATACTGCAGTGTGTAAGATATTATAGTACTTTAATCTTGTGAAAACAAAGGCACCTAGTACTATTTCAGGATCAGACAGACAGGACAAGGGTCTTGACTTGAGCACTTACATGCAGATGAAAGAACGATACTGCAGTAAGGTATTATAGAACGATACCTTGGTGACATTCCAGACATGAGCTTCAGATGACAGCACGGGGTCAAAAGCAACACCAGGGCTTCTGACACCCACCAGGGCATTAGATTTCAGCACCGGCAACAGCACTGAAGTCACCAACATTCAGAACCAAACCTTGGAAGGATATTTCAGAGCAGAAGAAAAGCAGAGGGTCTTCAGAAGCAGGGCAGGAAAGAGGTTCTGCATGAATGCAGTGCAGAGACATTGGGAGGAAAGTCCCAGCAGGCAGGTGCTGTGTGGTTCTAGAGAGGAGGATCAGAGGTGAAGGAGAGGCAAAGAGAAGAGTCTAGCAGGAGGCGCTGGTCTTGGGTGACACAAGATCTGGCTCTTTTATCCTGTTTGCACCCTGCTGTAAAAACAGTCCTTGGTGCGTATCCTGCGGCCTCCACATCACCTCCTGCCTCCATGTGCTTACTGTTGGACTTGTGGAGTCTGGTGCTCTTGCTTCCAATTACAATTACAATTAGCCTGCAATGAAGCATGGGTCTAATTCCTGGTCCGTCAGTGTCTTTATTTTTGTTTTAGTGTTTTATCCCGTGGAATAAAATGAATAGGCAGGATCATAGGATCGATGCCTTGAGGTACACATTTTGCACTCTGCGGTGAAGCTTCCATTTATAGGCTTCAGAAGTACAATACAAAGGTATTCCCTACCTTTTTGAAGAATTAGTTTGAGATCAGAAATAGATGTTGGATAGGTTTCTGTTTCATTAACCACAGTGTGTATATATATAATTAACCATGAACAGTGGCCACGCCCTGTCACCTCCGAACCCTGCAACTCCCACACAGTCTGAAATTGACTGCTGTACTAATTAAACCTTGGATGAAGGGAACACAAATCGATTTCAACTACAATAAACCCAGCCATGGGTTCTTCTCCCAGGGATATGGACTGTGAAGAAGCAGATACCTGATCCCCTGCTGTGTCGCTCAGAGATAGGAGGTTTATCACATCAAAGGGATTTTTATGGGAGCTGATGAGTGCAGATTATTCCATAATGACGGGCAGCGCTGCCAATCCATATTCTGTAGCTGAGTTCCAGGCTTCGCTACAGGGTTTACAGCTACATACAGTTGCCGTGTTTCTAGGTTGTTATTCCGAAGTCTCTTAGTCTTTCAGTGCTGTTGCTAGAAGAAGTAAATATGGGACACTGTTATCTACTGTTGTACTGCACAGGTGCCAAAGAAGGTTTAAACCAGCAACCATATCACCCTGTAACTCACGAGCTTTGGATGAGACGTAAAACTGTGGTCCTGACTCTCTGTGATCAACAGAAATCCCAGGGTGTTTCTCGAAAAGAGTAGGGGTGTTACCCCGGCGTCTTGGCCAAATTTCCCATTGGCCCTTACCCACCATGGCCTCCTAATAACCCCCATCTCTGAACTGGCTTCATCCCTCTGTTCTCCTCCCCACTGAGATCTGGTGTGTGGGGAGTGTACTGGTGCATCATCCAGGTGGGGCTACACACTGGTGGTGGTAGTAGGATTCCCCATTACTGTAAAGCACTTTTAGTGGAGTGTCCAGAAAAGCACAATATACGTATTATTCTCTGAAGTCACTATGCTGTCTGTGGTGCTGTTTGTCCATCACCTCTCTTGAGAGATGGCGCACACGTTCTGGAGATGCACCTTCGCAGCCGCTTCCTCCCATCATGCCCGGCGGTGTGGAATCATGTGCTGTGAGCAGCAGTAAGGGCAGCACTTTGTCTGCTCTGGTATTTGACTTCCTGGTGTGCAGGATGAGCTCGTCCATGTGTCCCGGGGTGCAAAGGCACCTGGGAGCTTTTGTGCTGAGAGGAGTGTGATCGTGGGCCTTGGGCCTGGCAATAGCACCAGTGCCTCTTGTCTAAGGCACTGTGAAGCAGCGTTTCGCCGGCAGGCTTGCCTGCTGGCACACAGAAACCCACCACGCCCTCTTCCATGAAGCCCACCGCCAGGACGAGGGGTACTGGGCAGCGGAGGGGCCCTGCGCTGGCCCTCACCTTGAGGCTGAGAGCGCAGGTCTCTTATTGAATGGCACAGAGAGCTGGGAGCTGGAGGAGAGCTTAGTAATTAAGCTTTTTTTCCCCCCTTCAGTCTTCCCATTTTGATTTCTTATTTCATTAGGCTTGTAAATAATTGCTTTTGGTCAGAAGATACTGCCCAGCGATTTGTTTCTTAATTGTTATTTCTGTGTGCCGCTTAGCTTCAATGAATCCACACAGACGCAGCATCGATCTTCACGAGCAGCCAAACAGCCAAGTCGAGACAAGAGAGGGCGCAGGAGGACACGAGAGGTGTTGTGCACGACACGAGAGAGGCCTCTTGGCCCAGCTGGCTGGCTCGGTTGTTAGAAGAGATGTGAGCTGACTGACATCAGGTTCTGTCCGTCCTGCATCACAGAATCACAGGAGAGGAGCAGAGCTCTTCGGCTTGCAGGACATGCTGCAGTGGAACAGCAAATGAAGTGTTTTCAGTGCAGAATTTGCAAGGACACAGAATCCAAAGATCCTCCAGAGAAGATTTGTATCAGTGAAGATTATTCCAAACAAGACAGGTGGTAGCCTAAGATAAATCCTGTTGTCACCTGTAAAGGCGTTGTTGCTGGGTGAGAAAGTCTGTCCTGAGGCATGATGGTTAATGAAAACAATTTCTTAAACTACTTGTTAAACTGCAGAAGCGCCTGTCAGACTGATATTTATAATCAAGCGCTGAGCTTTTGAATTCGTTTTTGCCAGGAAGGTCAATGTGTGAAGAATGTATAAGACTGTAAGATCGTAAAAAGCTTTACAAACAAGAGGAGACCATTTGGCCCTCTAGCTGGTTTCATTTTAATAGCTAATTGATCCAAGGAACTCATCTGGCCTTTTCTTCAAGGAAGCTTGATTATACACCCACAGGTTGTGGGTTCGAGCTCCGGCCGCTGACACTGCTGTTGTCCCCTGAGCGAGGTGCTCTCCCGCAGTTGCTCCAGCCCACCCAGATTCGAACGCGGGGACCTGCAGTGCTGTGACGGACTGGTGTTGCTCTTAAGTCCGCTTAACGATCCCAGGATGAGCTCTGCCCCAGTGAGCCGCTCTAGTCTGGACTCTAAGTGAAAGTCTGAATCAGAGCCCCGGAGACTGACGAGAATTCAGGAGTATTGGTCCACGTGGGGCTGATTGATTCGCACGTAGGACCATTACAAGTGCAGTAATATTTAAACAGGATTTAACATTCTGTCTCCACTGTACCCACTAGGTAAAACTAGGGGACTCCACTCATCTGAAGGCACAGTTTTGTACAGATCCCAGTGAGCCATCGGTCGAAACTGTCTGGCCAGACTCCCTACCCCACATCCTGCTGTCACCCGGTCGGGGTACCCCAGCAGAGGGATCAGCCTGCAGGAACAGGCTCTTTGCCCTCTCTGGGGGTGTGGCCTTCCTTTGGGGTGTCAGTTTCCTGCAAGCAGGGGGATGAGCTTTCAGATTTTGAGAAACTGTGCCATGTACTGTAGGCATCAGACACAGCAGGATAATGAAGATGTTCAAACTCTGCTCACTCCTGCAATATTTCAGGCTCATTATATGGTAACTACAGACAGACCCACCTATATATCAGTATTTACGGTCTATTAATATGATCTGGGGCAAGACAAACGGGCTGTTCTTCTGAAAACCTGCTCCTTTAAAGGAGTCATTTTTCAGGAGATTCACTCGGCATCCGATACCTTTTGTGTTTTGCCACCGAAGGCCAGAAATAAATCACGCTGTTGGTACTTGTTAATTCAGCAGTTTCTTGGTGATTTTGGTAACAAGGTCAGAGTGCCAGCCGTTGATCCAATAGGAGTTCAATAGCCTCAGGTGAAATGTTTACATTGTGATCCACTCGTTGTTTTGTCCTTTACTCGCATTCAGATGCAAAGTGGGACGAGCAGTCTGCCCTGGGCTGTGTTCATTGAGAACAAGTGCAGGAGCAGCACTCTGCGCTCAGAGCCCGAGCCCAGTGAGGACGTTCTGACGTGCGGATCACACCAGCAGTTCAGTTTCCATTGGTCTGCAGATCAGATCAGCTGTGCTCTGTACTCCGTCTACAATAACGCCTCCGCCTGCCTTACTTGAGCTGCTGGTTCCCACCCATCCCAGTCAGGAGCTGTGTTGTTGGCCATGGTTGTCCTTGTTCCTCCCACATCGGCAACATGACCTGCTCTAGTTCTAGGATCGCTTTGGTGAGGGTCTCTGCTGAAGCTGCTGTCTTTGATACTCTACTGTTAAACAGCAAGGCTGGGATACAAGGGGAGATTTTTTTCTGTCCTGTCTGGAACTTGGTGCCTGACACATCGTGTCTTGCTGGTCAGTGAGACTGGTGTCCCTGGACATGGGATCAGGGTGTTGGCCCATTCATCCTCAGACGCTGGTCTAAATGCAGTTCCTGCTTTAACATTTTTTGAATGCTTGGTCTTCAATACAAAAGGATCTCAGGCTCTACTGGTAGCTGATTTACCGTTACCCTAAATTCATACTAGGTCTCTACCTGAGTTCCTAGTGTTAGTAAGTCTCCTTTCCCTCCCTGTGCAAGAGGTGTAGTTGTCGGTGATTTCAGCGCACACAGGCACCCTTCCGACAGCTTCCCAACACGTTGCCTTGGCCGTGACCCAGTCGTGCAGTGTGGACAGGTCCAGCCTGCCTGCACGCCAGCTGGGCTTTCTGCTCGCACGGCTGTCTTCCTCTGCCCCCTCCTACCAATCATGAGCGACGATGACTGTGACTGTCCTGAAACCTGAGTCTGAATTCCGGTAGCCTGGTCAAGGAGATCACAAAACTGATAATACTACAGGTTTTCTTTGATCCAAACCAACTTATATTTGTACCCATTTCTACAGCCAGGTATTTTACAGGAGCAATTCAGGTGAAGGACCTTGCTCAGGAGTATGACTGCAATGTCTCAGTTGGGATTTGAACCCACAGCTCTCCAGACAGCTGTCCAGAACCCCTAATCACAGCTCCACGCTGGGTTCTTGCTGCGATTGCTGCTTCTGTTGTAAAAAGTGAATTGTCTAGACGTGATTGTCAGTGGTGTTTAAAACGGGGTTGTGCTGCAATAAAAAAATCTGGGTCATTTTACATAGGAACATAAGAATTGTTACAGAGCAGAGAAGGCTGTTTAATAAACTGTCCACCCGGGTAGTTGGTAGCTAATTGATCCAGTTAGTTCCATTGATCCTTGTACTTGACTTTTAGGACTTAAAATACTTGTCTCAAGCCCCCTCTCGGTCTTCTATAAATGTTCAGTTCCTCCAGCCTGTCAGTGTCAGACATTCTCTTAATCACCACAATGTATCTGGTTGCTCTCTTCAGTACTGATTACGGAGCAGCAATATCTTTTTATAAAGGTTAGAGCTTGTGACCCCTGCTGCAAGTCTCCAGGTTTCAAGGCCTTTTTTTTCATCCTAGGAGTGCAGCTCGGTGATCTTCTGCTCTGTCTCTGTCCACTGTGGAAAAGCTCATTCATTCAGACTTTGCTACTGCAATGTCCTGGATTTGCTGGTTTATTAAAGAACACCTTATAAAACTGTACTTTCAAAACCCAGCAGCTAGGGCCTATCTAGGTCTCATTCTGGAGAATTTATAACCCCTGTCTTGAAATCCCTGCACTGCCTGCGTGTGACTATTTTTTCCAATGCTACTACTATTGAGATGAGAACAATATACAGCTGTCTCTTCCATTTTTCAGGCTTCAGCCTCCGGTACTCCTTAGGAGCAGACTTGATTAATTCAACCTGTAGTTATTGCCTTTCAGATCCTGCATGGTTTCCAGGTTTTGAAAGGAACAGGGGAATTTCAGACTCATTAGGCAGAGAAAGGAGGTTTACTGTAGCTCAGGCTGTGAAAATTACCACGCCTCCCTAAGAAGGTGCACATTTTTATTGCTCAGTTTGAGAAGAACTGGCTGATTGCAGTCTTTTACGTGTGCCTGTGGGAAAAAGGTCATAAACTCAGCAAATGCGTTTAACAACAGAGGCTCATTAAAACACCTTTTCCATAGATGGGGCCGCCAGTGTTGTGGCCGAGGAGTCTGGGAGCTGTTTCTCCGGGCAGACAGCTGCCCCCTGAAGTGAGATGCTGTGGGCAGAGGAGCTGAGAGCCATCTTTCTTGCTAACCAGAAAAAGATCTTTATTGCATTGAATCTTTCGATTTTTTTCTCCAAGACCCTTTTCTTAATCCAGGCTGCTAGTTTCCAGAAAACTAACACAGTGTTTATTGAACACCAGACATTTCTTTTAAAGTTGAAGACTTGGCTCTTGAGTTATGACTCCAGCAGGCAGCAGGACTGGCAGTGACAGGACCCACAGTGACAGGACCCACAGTGTCAAGACCCACAATGACAGGACCCACAGTGTCGAGACCCACAGTGACAAGACCCACAGTGTCAATACCCACAGTGTCAGGACCCACAGTGTCAGGGACCCACAGTGTCAAGACCCACAATGACAGGACCCACAGTGTCGAGACCCACAGTGACAAGACCCACAGTGTCAATACGCACAGTGTCAGGACTCACAGTGTCATGACACACAGTGACAGGACCCACAGTGTGGAGACCCACAGTGATAGGATCCACAGTGTCAATACCCACAGTGTCAGGACCCACAGTGTCAGGACTCACAGTGTCAATACCCACAGTGTCGAGACCCACAGTGTCGAGACCCACAGTGACAGGACCCACAGTGTGGAGACCCACAGTGACAGGAAAGACCACCCATAGGAGCCCCTGCGACTGCGTTCCTCAGCCTCCTGCCTGCCTTTAGAGGTCTTCAGTCAGTATAAATCTGAACCTCAGCTCCTCACAATTAACTGAATTCTGCTGGTTTCCCTCTTGTGTCTTTTTGCAGTCATGCGCAGGAACCCCTTCGCCCCAGACGTGTGCTGTAGGAAAGGCTCGCGGAACGCCCTGCAGGAGCTCTACAACCCCACACAGGTAGAGCTGCAGTCTGGCAGGCTGGGCTTGACTGCCCCGTCGCTCCCGGTGCTGTGTTTCAGCCAGACTCTTTCAGAGCCCAGTATTGTTACTCCAGTCCGAGTCTCCGCTAACCTCTCCTGCACTAGGCTCTATGGTCATTCGAGTGAAGGTCTGTAGGTTAGGCTGTTTTGGGGGTTATTGAGTTCGTCTTTAGACCTGAAGGGTGGTATTAGTGTTGAAGACTTGTGCAAATTCGAAAGTTGCCACTGCCTGAAATGTAGTATTGTGTTTTAATTCATGTGGGACATACTGTATTATTGATATCTGCTGTGCATAAAATGTTACTAAAGAGACGATCCAGAATAAAAAATAAAGTAGGATTACACTGTTTTTCATCTGTTAGTCGGCAGATGAAAACTCAAATTCCACCCATGAATCATGCCGGCGTTATCACACAGTTAAAAGTTAATGTCAGAGCGAGAAATACCAGTAATCACACTCATAGCTGCTTTGTTGTTCACAGATTTACAAAAATGCATCAAACAGTTTAGTGGGCGCTCTTGTCACTGTGATGACAATTCTGTACTTTTTAAATGTGTTGCTTGTCCCTGACTGAAGGGGGAGCTCTCCTGTCCCCTCCCTGCTTCCTCCAGGAGCACCCCTGTGCTGGTGTTTGTGGTTATGTGGCTGGTCTATGTTCAGCCTAACTGTTGCAAGTAAAGGCATGGATAAAAATGCCCTAGAATCGCTGATTATTGACACCCTGAATCTGAAACCACCAATCTGTTATTAAGACTGACGAATGTGGTTTGTTAAACTGTGCTGATTTGCCATCAGTGCCTCTTGTGATGTTTGCTGAAGCCTTAGCTCATGCTTGGATGTGGCAATTGTGATGTTCTGGTCCATACGCCAGATATGGGTTCGATATGGGGTCCAGACGCTTGTGTCTGCAGCCCTGTCTCTGCTGTGCTTCTCCTGTGGCCACTGGGGGCTCATCTGTGGCCCAGACTGCATGCCCGAGTTTTCTGTTCTGTTGAGGTTCATGCACGATGCTGTGATTTGCTTGGTATTTCTCTGCTCAGCAAGTGTTTGATGATCCCTGCTAAAATGAGGCCTGGAGATTCTGAACATCCTCAGGACAGCACAGCAGACACTGCTGCTATTATAAAGATGCACCAGACAGAACAGTCATTTCCTCAGATGTCTATTTTTATTTCTCTTTTTGGATGGCAAGGGAAATTAGGGGCACAGACAGTGGTCAAAAGGGGGGAGGGGTGTGACTCTGAAAAGTGGGACAGAGGATTTCCTTTCTGCTGGTTGTCAGATGAAGAGATTTGCCTTTGTGGGGCCAGTGTCCCAGAATAGCAGCACGCCTCGCACTGTGCTTTCGCAAACACAAAACCCACAAACGCAGATGACATGTGCAGGAAAAAGCCATGAAAAATGAAACAGGCAGCAGGGGGCTGAACTCATAAGTAGCACAAAATATTGTGAGGACAGGTGTGCGAAAGTCTGGTTTGTGGTTTGTCAGCAAGACTGTGTCTGCAGGGGTCTTTGGCCAGCAGATCTTAAAGGACTTCTTAACACCTGCAAAAGGAGAGAGTTGCCATTATTCAAGTACAGGTACAAGGTCTGACTTCTCTTTTAAGAATTCATCTTAGACCACCTCTTCCTTCACAGCTGTCAGAGGATCTGAACCGCAGAACCACTCTGTAGAGTAGCTTCTGATAAAGACAGCATCAGAAAATATTTAGTAATTTATCCCCCAGATTGGTAACATTAGGAGGAAATGTAATCGTATGAATTGCCTTAAAACTGTCTAAGGCTCAGTCCTCAAGAAACAATTAATCAAGAAGGCGATTTCTTAACTAGTGCTCTTTTTAACAATTGCAAGGACTGATGCGTCAGAGCATGAATATGCCGAAAGAATTCAGTAAATTAGGGAGAGTAAAAACGCTGACAGTTCTGCGCTGATGGCTACAGCTCGTTTACTGTAACAGCAGCTCACCTGTCTGTGTTTAAAACAGTCTTGTCTGTGCTCACCCACCAGGGCTCCTTCATTGTGTTTTACATGAGAACTATGGTTATTCTGTATGAAATGCGAACTCTTTCAGGGCCAAGCATGTGTTTGTTGTAACACCACTTACATGAGTGGTCTGGGAGCTGTACAGGAAATGGGGATTAATTAGAGCTGGGCTTGTAAGGCTCACCGGGGCCCCTGGGAGTCCCAGGCACAGCGAGCTCTGGCCCAGCAGCACCAGGGCTTGTCACAGTAATGTCCGAAAATGAGACACAGCTGTTTCATTCCTTCTGTTCTTACTGTGCTGGGCTCTCGGCGTAACTCTTTCCCTCTGGGGTTGCACTGAGGTAGCCGTGGGAATCTAATTGTTTATTTATTTATTTTAGCAAATGCAGCCCTTGTCAAGATAAATGCGCAGTGATTGATTAGCTCTCCGAGACGAGCTGCCTGTGTGGTGCTGCCACCTAAACTGTGTGTGATTGATGGCGGTGGGGTGTCGTTATAATTGCTTGTTTCCACATCGTTTGTTCTTTCTCAGCTGTGCCTGAGTTCAAATGATGATGGCATTTTCATAAAGCTAATTTTGAAGAATAAAGTGGAATGTATTTGAACTTTACAATACGTATTGTAATAGTCCCTTAAGAATGATCTACATTTGCTGATAAACACATCATGTATATAATGATTAGAATGATTATTAGTATAAATATCCACTATTTGCATTCATCCTAAAGTGCTTTACCTATAACAGGGGGTCCATTATACCCCCCCCCCTCGCTGAAGTGCTCCCCCCTGGGAGCCACACAGTGGCCATTCTGCATACAGATTGGGGGAAAAGGGAAAAGCTACCACTGGGTGAATTATAGAGGAATTTTAGTGAGACCAGATTGGAGTTCAGAGTGGAGTTCAGACAGAATTCCATGGGCACAGTCCTAATGTCATGAACAATGAGCTGAGGTCTTGTTTTTTTAAACAATGGCCAAAACTTTGTTGTTACACCAGCCCAGTCTTGGAATGGTCCACTGTGAGTTTTTTATGTGTTGGATCATGGTCTTTATGCCCCGAACCCTGTGTCTGCACACGGGGGAGAATGGGGCAATGCAGTGTTTTACCATGCCTCCTTGCCGCAGGCTCCACTGCAAGTGAAGGAGAGGTGTGCCCTTCGCTCATGGCTCAGGGGCCACAGGGGTCGAGGTGTCGCTAATCCCACCCCACCTGGGTGGCTCTAGTACAGCAGTACTGCTGCTTCGGGAATCCCCGTCACAGCTGACCAGTGACGTAACCCGTTAGACCAGCAAGGTTACACACGACACGAACCAGAGGCACAAATGGAAACTACGTGGAGGAGCACTTAAAACCGAGAACAGGAGGCGCTTCTTGATCCAAAGGATTGTGGGAGTGTGGAACAAGTTACCCATCCAAATTATGGAAGCCGCTACCCTGGTTTCTTTCAAGAAACAGCTGGATGAGATCCTGGGATCAATTAGCTACTAACAACCAAACAGGCATGATTGGGCTGAATCGTTCCTCTCGTCTGTGACCTTTCTCGTGTCCTTGTGATCCCACGATCCTGTGGCTCAAGTGAGCTCTTCACCAGAAGCTTCATCCGCAGCACTGTGTCCCCGGTCACCACAGCGTCTAGAGACCAGCGTCTTCTGGTCTAGAGGGAAGAGCACCCCCTGCTGGTCGGGCAGCCCCTCTTACAGCGCCACGAGTGGTAGAAAGCCCTGAAGCAGAACTGGTAACTGCAATGCGAGTCCCTTCCTGTGATTCAGTCTTAAATATTTTTCCTTGCACGACAAGATTATTTTAGAAAGTTCAGTCCAGCTGAAAAAAAATGCTTATACTAGTATTTACGTTTACATCCATTTCTGAATAGCTTTCGATGTGCGTAGACTCCCAGTTTTGACTCCCCGAAGAGAATGGTCTTGGCTCTGCAGGAGGAGGCAACAGCAGAGAGACAAGCCCTGCTCTCTGAAAGCCAGGGCGCTGGACTCCCAGCTGGAGGGCTGAGAGCTCAGAGCAGGATGCTCTCATCATTAGTCACTACTGCACGTTCTCCACATTCTCCGAAAGCAAGTTTCACGTTGGGAATCTCGGAAGCTGGTGATCTCTGAGGCCCGGCCCCGGCCGCTCTGCTGGGAGTCCCGTTCCTGCCTGCTGCCCCAGCGGCTCGCCCTGCAAGCTCGCTGCGACACCGGCAGGAAAGTACAGTAGCTTTCACCCGCTGCAGAACTGCTGCACTGAGCTTCTCTGTGGGACAGATGTGGATCTTGGCGGCGCTCCAGCAAATTCGCACACGAGTCCCCATAGATTGCGGGGCGAGCCGCGCTCCCTCACTCACCTTACCCTGCCGGGCTGCTCCACAATCCATCCCTTCTTTCTGCTGTGCCTGTTTCTGGCCCGCTGTGTGACCCTGCTGCCTTCGGGAGGAGTGGAGGTGTGGGCAGGGGCCTCGGGGCGGGACAGCGTGGGCAGACTGTGGGCAGTAGAGCTGGACTCTGCTGTCCTCTCTAACCCCCCCACTCCCTGAGGCACAGGGCAGAGCAACATCTGTGTGCACTGGGACAGGTAACACCTGCTGACCGGCACTAAGGCGATCGTGCAGTGTAGATTCCCAGCTGGCGGCTGCTCTTGTGTAGGGTAGTGTTCCCCTAGGAACACCCACACTTCCAGCAGAGATCCCGTGATGTGAGGGTGAACGGCAGGCACTGAAAGTTGCGCACCTTGCCGAGGGGGTATTTATGAAGTGTACTGAAAGATGTAAATGTAACGAAAGCGTTCTTTCGGGACCCTGTGCAGACGACACAATCCAGGGATGAGTGAGGAAAACACAGGGAAAAAAGCATCGAGGAGTCAGGAATGAAAACAGGGGGCATGTCCTTGGTGCGCAGGTGTACTGGGGGGTGAGTCCGGGGCAAACAGTCCAAAAGGGAGTCCAAAGGGAAATCCAAGACGAGACAAATGTCCAGAGCCGGGCGGTCCATCCGAGACGAAGACAAACGGGATTAAAAACCGGAGTGGGATCCGGTGGAGGGTTGGGGGGAACAAGGGGGGAACGGGACCAGATGCCACAGGTCCCGGACTCGCCTGGTACAGGAACCAATGCAGAGCCTGGAACAGAGTGAGCGTCTGGCTTAAGTAGGGAGGCAGGAACAGGGGGCAGGTGCACACAATCAACACGGAAGTGAAAGAGCCGGAGCGCCCTTAAGGGGGAGGGACTACGATCGTGACAATAAATGCGATGACTTACTGGCCACGTGGGAAGAGAGCGCAGGAACACAGTCTTAAGAAGCAGAGAGCAAAGGACTGTCATACAGCACCTGAGGATAGAGAGTTAGACTGCGAATTACAGCTTTTCTCTGTCAGCGGTTTAAACTGAGGCTGTTTGTGATTAACAGGTGTTTAGCGAGCTGCGGGGGAGGAGATTCTGCCTACAGATGAGCATTTTGTTTCTGACTCCACGAGATCAGTATTTTGCTTCCCAGACATTTGTGGACACTAACATTGCGCCCCTGTCTGTAATTGTAGATTGCAGAATTTTTACGAAACAGACCAGGGCGTTTTATGGTGACGCACTGGACAACTGCATCAGAAATAATCTCCAATCTCCAAGTTTTCCGATGCATCGCCCATTTGGTGGCTTTTAGGCAGACTGTGATACAAGCTGGCGTGAAATGTGGTTGAAACAAGAATTACACTTGTACGTGCTGGACCTGGGGTTAGCTGATGGATGGAACCCTGAAACTAATGAAAAGCTGACCTTTCCCAAGCCAAGCTGCGATAAATGTGATTAATAGGCTAATTTGGACACATTGCTTAAGCTGATGTCTCCAATCTCTCCTATAATTGGAAATAAAATGAACTTTTACTTCTTTCCATGTAAATCTTTCCGAAGGGAATCTCCCAGAGGCTCACGCTGTGATTTGTTTTGCTTGAATAAACACCTTGCAGCTGATTAGCTCTGAGCACCTCATTCCGATTCCAGAGCCCTTCTCTGCTGGCCAGGTGCAGGCAGAGCAGAGCAGAGACGAGGAGCTCTGGGCTTCGGAGGAGCAGTGACAGCTTGTGTCTGAACAGAATAACTAAGTTCTGCATCATCCAGCTCCTTTCAGCTGTTTCGAAACACAGGTGTGCTTTACAGGTTTCTTTTATTCTACGTTTTACACACCATGTCATCTTCTGTAAAACTGCCCTGGGTTCTCAGGTCTGGATCGGCATGTGGGCACTGCTCAGTATTGGTCAGGGGTCATGCAACAGGGCTCGTGCATCTAGCCGGTCACAGGCGGGCTGCTTCCCCTTGAGAACTAGCAGTGTAAGACTCCGCTGCAGCAGAGGTCTGGTTCTTGTGGTGCAGAGGAATTATCTGCTGGCTGGAGAGCAACGCTGTGCGGCTCTGGACCTGCTAGCACCTGTGACTGAATCCCGGCAGGCCAGAGCAGAGCAACACTCCTCTCTGTGACCCGGACCGGGTCTGTGTGTGTGTGTGATCAGAGCCCACTAGCGACCGGATCGAGTCTCAGCAGGAACAGAGCAGAGCACTTCTCAGACTGTGTGTGTGTGTGTGTGTGTGATCACAGCCCACGAGCGACCGGTTCAAGTCTCAGCAGGAACAGAGCAGAGCTCTTCTCAAAAAAAACAATCTGAAGTTAATGAAGAAGCCTGGGCCTGTCTGCTATGGGCAGGGGTGTCTGTTGAGCGGAGAGGTGGCTCTGTGGCTCAGGATCTGTGCCTGTTACTGGAAGGTTGCTGGTTCAAATCCCACGGCTGGCAGAGGAATCCTACGCCGTTGGGCCCCTGAGCAAGGCCCTTCACCCCAGCTGCTCCAGGGGTGCTGTACAATGGCTGACCCTGTGCTCTGACCCCCAGCTTCTCCCCCTGTCTGTGTCTCATGGAGAGCAAGCTGGGGTCTGCGAAAAGACAAATTCCTAATGTAAGAAATTATATAGGGCCGATAAAGCAACATTATCATTATTATTATTATTATTACATTTGTTACTCCCGAAGGAAGCGTCAGGTTGGAGCTACTTGGCTCCGGGGGGGGGGGGTAGTATGCCTGCAGCCCAGGCATGTCGGTGTCACACTCTGGTCGCTGTGTTCAGGGGAGGACCCTCGCCAGGACCAGCGGGCTGACGCTGGGGGGGCTGGACGTTGCAGGGCTGCCGGTGAATCAGCTGTTATCCGGCAGAGCCTCTCCTTCTGAAAAGCCCACTCCTGACTCTGTTTCCATGGCGACAGCGGTACCCTGGCGCCGCTCTCCTGTCTGTGGGCGTTCGGTCTGAACACGTCTCGGTGGCGGTTGAACTAGAGATAGCCTGAACCCCATTCGCCTCTTTAAAACTGCAGCCTGATTTACTCAGACGCCAAGCTGTTCAGCAGTGAATTGCCCTGTGGATGTTGTCACCTGGCTGGTCGTTTCCACCTTCTGCGAAAGCAGCTCTCGATGAGGCCGCCGGAGGTGAACCAGAGGCTGAAAGCAAAACGTGGGGGATAATTCTTCATGCTTATTGGGCCTTTCAGATCCTCTAACTGGAAAAGCTGCTAACCTGAATTAAACATTGATCCTTTCCTTTATTTGCAGTCCAATAAAAAGCGATTCCAGAAGCACTGAGCAGAAAGCAGGTGTCTCGTCACAGCCCATGTTCAGGATTTTGACCAGTGAGTCCTTGTTGTTCACCAGTGGTGTCTAAGGGGCTGTAAAACCCCACAATACACTGATGAGAGTGTCTAACCAGGTCACCCAGAGAGTCTCATGGGGATGGTGCTCTGATCTGAGTGCACCTGGTCGCTGTACCTTCCCGTGGTGAGAAAACCCCTCAGTTCCTCAGTATTGATGCCTTGCTTGTGCATCACCTGGTCAGCCTGTAACGGCCGCTGTTGTCCGACAAAAGAGAGGTTTTGGTGTTTTTGTCCAGCCTGCCTGCTAGAAAGTGGCCGGGGCCCTGATCTGCCGGGCTGCACACCTTTCCTCTAGGCCTCCCTGTTGTCGTGTGCCGGTGGGATTTCGGAAAACACAAGCGCTCTGAAATGCCTGCTTGCACTCTGGCTCCGTACCTAGGGCTGTGGCTCTGCAGCGAGCTGGTGGAGCCCCATGGGCAGAGTGCCTCCTGACGGGGGCGTTACTGCCATGAGCAGAGTTAGGTAAGCGACACAGCATGAGCACAGCGGGGTACTGAGTGTGGCCAGTTACTGGCCCTGGTTCGAGTCTTCCCAGCGCGCGGATAGAAGCAGGACCCTCAGTGCTGTTCTGCTCCAGCTGGTTCCAAATCATTGATCACAGGGGCTCAGATCAAGCGGTGTTTGACAAGCGTGGAGTTTCTTTGCCCTGTAGTTCTGGGGGACAGTGCAATTTCCTTCCAGTGCAGAAAGTATCGATCTGTGTACAGTAGCTCCTGTCTTTCCTTGAGAACTTCTGCTTCCCTTGTTACCCCTTCAGCAAAGACTGCACTCCTGTTCCATGGTCATGGTCTATTTCCTTAACCCCTTCGCCCCGACCTCTGAAATCAAGAAGGAGAGCTGGACCTGTTTCTTCAGCCACCGAGCCCTGACTCAACAACAGGCCACCTGTGACTTTAAGGAGTGGCTGGTAGAAGGGGAATGCTCTGTTGAAAGAGCGATAAATCCTCAGCTTGACCGCAGACATGTGAAATAATGAAATTATTTCATGGCCGTAACACATTTTCAAGTGCTTTCTGATGTTTCGTTGTAGTTAAGCTTCAGAACGAGGCGTCTCTGGCCTGGTGGCAGCGGGTGCTCATTGTAACCAATCCCCAGTGAAGAGGTATGTGGATCCTGTGCAGACGCAGGAGTAGGTAGGTGGCGAGGCAGGCGAACACTCCGGTACGTCAGGCGAGTCCGTGGTCAAGAGGAGACAGGTGGTTCAAAATCCAGGAGGTACAAATAGTGGCAAGCAATCCGAGACGAGAGGCGAGGTCCAAAGTCGAAAGGCGAAAGGGAAGTCCAGAATCCAGAAGAATGCAAGGTGCAGAATAAACGCCAGGCAGAGCTCTCTAAGAGTAGACTCAATACCGAGCAGCGGGAAGCGGGTTAGGATGGCTTAAATACTGCAGCGGCGCTTGTAATCATCGCCCCAGCCCCGCTGCTGGCACTGGTCAGCTCTCCTGGGGGCTGGTCTGGGCAGGCTGGCGGTCGTGACACAAACGAGAAGATGGGCTTGAGTCCCAGGAAGGCGCTGGGGTCCCAGGGGTGCCAGTGCCGGTCTGGGTCCCACGCCGGCAGTACCATGTGCCCGAAGGGAACGAGCGCCTCTGCACCTGAATCACCGGGGCTGGCAGGAACATCCCAGTCTCCCTCATGCTATTCTGCTGCTCCTCCCCCCGGTGCCTGTGAGTGAGCCAGGGCAGATTTCTCCTCACAGCACGCTGCGAGAGCCCCCGAAGCGCCCAGCTCTTCTTTCCCCGAAAGATAACAGTTTCAGACCATAGGCGCTCAAAGCCCGGACCTCGTACATTCTTTAAACCTTACAATCACTGTGAGGGGAGGTTGACAGAGGACGTGTGCAGGGGCGGATTCATGAACAGGCTAGCATAGGCTGTAGCCTAGGGGCCCCATATTAATCAGGGGCCCCTGATTGGCCAGAGTAGTTTTTTAAACGGACCTGTGGGCCTGATCAGGGGCCCCTGATTGGCCGGGATATTTTTTAAAACGGACCTGTGGGCCCCCATTGGTCCATAAAACGGTCGAATAAGTCGTGAACCAATGATTGGTCAGATGCAACGGATTCGCAGTTCAGATTTATTTTGGCGGATTGATGGGGTGATCTCTGTAGCCAGCCTCAAAATGTGCGATACAAAATATCATTGTGGGGCGCAAAAACGAAAAGCAGGACGGTTAAAAGAGCAGTGTGAGCAGGATCTACTTAAAATGATCCCCAGACGGACTGGTTATTTCAGGTTTGCTGAGCCGGACCCCGATCCTGGGTTTACGGCTAACGGTGCAGCCAGTGATACAGCAACCGCGGTTGAAAAGTGAGCTGCGGCTACAGTAGCTCTGGCCTGGGCGCGGTCTACAGCCACGCCGCTCATGAGGACGAGCCAGCTCCCGCAACGGAGACACAGGAACACGAGTGGGAGGCAGAGCCGTCCGAAACGCCACCACCATCTCCACAAGACCAACAAGAGGCGCAGACAGAGATGTCTGTTGCACCTGCTGCCGTGGAGCCAACAGAGGCCGCAGCAGCAGCAGCAGCAGCAGCTCCCGCTTCCTCTAGCTCGGACCCAGCATGCTGGGGGTAAAATAGATGAACGGATGCAGCCATACTGGGCTAAACTGGTCCCGAAATCGTGTCAAAACCAAGGCGCGGATGTTGCAGCATCGGAAAGACCACATAAAACACCCAAAGAGGTATTTCTTTAAAACCCTCTTCAAATGGAAAAAACTCGGAAATGGCGAGTTTGTGTGTCAAGAGAATGGCTGCTGTATTCCCCCTTCGAAAGGTACAGTGTTTTGACTTGCATGTAAATTGTTTGGGGACGGCGATGATCGGCCCGGACTGACCGCAGGCTATAGCGACTGGGGAAAACACCGCCGCACGCCTGGCTGAACGCGGGGTGTCGGAGAGCCGTGGGAAGGCTGTGGTTGCATGCGGTATGCGCTGCGCCGATAGTGGTCTGATCGATTCAGAACTAAAAAGACAGTTTGTATTGGACTGAAGTCTTGAAAAGGGTGGTTGAAGTGTTCAGCAGAGCGAGGGCTGCCTTTTAGGGGACGCGGCGACACGTTCGGGCGCCCCGACAACGGGAACTTCATGGGTGTCCTCGAACTTATCAGCGACTTTGATCCCTTCTGGAAAGCCCATATAGAAAAATATCTAATCGTCGATGCCGTGTATTGACTGATTTGAGCCTGTTGGCTGCAGTGGACTTGCACGAGTCGGGGAGTGTCCCGCTGTTCTTGAAATAATGCGCTCAGACGAGGTGCTCACTGGTCTCTGCTGTGCTGATCTTGCTGTTGTGTGTCGTCTGTTTCAAAGTAAGCGTGCGCATGATTTCTGTTGTCAGCTCGCAGACTGGCTGTGAATCTGCTGTATTGGTTGCCTTGCTGTACTTGCATTACAGCCTTTTTGTAGTGTGTGTGTGTGTTTAAGCTCCCTGTGTCCGTGTGTGTTCCCTGCGAGTGCCGCCGTACATTCCGTTTGAACCGGCGGTAGCAGCTCTTACTCCGAACCAGTCACTGGATGACAGTATTTTCTCTTGCTTTTTTTTCTGGTAACGGGATGGGCGGGCCTACACAACGTGTAGCCTAGGGGCCTGTGATCTCCTTAATCCGCCACTGGACGTGTGCTAGAATCAGGACTGACGGCACTCTGAAATACCTTGCAGTCTGGAAGGGCTCCTCGGCGCATAAAAGGCGTGATCCCACCGGGAGGAAGGAAAAGCACACGGTTACACCACCACCACCACCACCCATAACGTGAGAGGCCAGGTGCTCCCTGGAGGTGTTGGACTCCAGGCTTGTGTTAGCTGCGGAGAAGGAAGGCGAAAGTATTGGGGAGCGCAGCCGGGGCTTGAGGTCGTCGACCCCTGTTCCGCAGAGACCCGTGAAAGCCCCGCCAGTGCGCTCATTCGGACCCGGAGCGCGCTGGGAGCACGTGCTCGGCTCCGGGTCCGAATGCTGCTGATGAACGACACCGCAGATGTGGGCTCTTTGAGACCTGACCCGCTGGGGACGACATTAAACTAGCTTGAGTCCGAGCGTCTGTGGGAGACGGTTCAGCACTTCGGTTCCAAAGCCTCCACGCTCCAGCCGTGACGCGGGTTTTGTCCTTGGTGGGCTCGGATTAAAAATCATACCCGCTCAGCACGCCACCTGCTGGTCACCCAGGCACCGCTGTCCCCAGCCGGGACAGCCTCTCGCATTCTCACGGTAACACAATTCACCGAAGGTGCAGTAAATTAGGAAGCGCAGAAATGTAAAAGTCGTGCCTTAAACGTTTGAAGAAAGTGGTGGCAGGGCTGTCATTTTCTGTCAGTTCTTCTTCTGCACCATTATAATTTTCCCCTTTCTTTGCGCCTCTGTGTTTCACGGTCACATGTCACTCAGTGACTGTAACAGGAGCTGCTGCCCCCGAAGAAAACTGTATTATTATCCTGGATGTCAGGAAGCTCAGATGCACATTTCCTCTTTTACAGAGAGTTAGGGGTCATGATCCTTTAAAGAAGTGAGCAATCAGATTTTGAAATTGCAGAGAGTGGGTGATGGGGGTGGCAGATAGGCATGAGTAATGCTTTGAAGAGGATTCTGGAGTTTTGTTTCTCATGTAAAAAGCAATAGCCTTGCCATTTTTTTCTGCCTCTGGGAGTTTGTATTTCGTATCTCATATAGGGCTTGCAGAATGAAGCATAAATTCTGATTCCTAGGCACATTGTTGCATTTTAAAGACGACTTGTCCTGACGCTGAAAGGTTTTAAACTGGTGTCCTGCGCAATGCTCTTGTTTGAAGCAGGGCTCGAGAGGCAATGAAGCAGACAGAAAAGTGAGAGATATTCCATGCTGTAACCTCTGAGAACTTAACTGAGAACTTAAAGGCACTGATTACATATATCACACAACTGGGGCAGACAGCGGCTTCGGGACTCCCACAGGAAACTGTTTGACTGCCTCACTCTGTTTTACTCTGTTATTTCTGGATGCACGCTTTGAGAGAAACTGAAAAGAAGCTTTGACTTGTATCGGCACA
The DNA here is from genome assembly GCF_055471065.1 of Atractosteus spatula. Taxonomy (NCBI): domain Eukaryota; kingdom Metazoa; phylum Chordata; class Actinopteri; order Semionotiformes; family Lepisosteidae; genus Atractosteus; species Atractosteus spatula. Next base: position 58,883,611 of record NC_142713.1, read on the forward strand.
AGCTGTATGTCTGACGGAGAGGAAAGTCCCCATCTCTAGGGGTTATGGGCACCAGAAAGAATTGGTGAAAACTCGGTTTTTCTAGACAGGAGTATCCCAGGTCTGTACCTTTTCAAGCAGGAGGACGGTCAGTCGGGTTGTTAAATAAAAGGGCTTGATGCCAGGACGTTCCAGGCTTGTGTCCTGGCTCTGTGCCCCTTGTCAAGTTCTGTACAGCCCTTTAGATTAGAGTGCCTGCTATATGATTATTGCTGTGGCTATCGGTACTTTTACCTAGGAGACACTGGAGAGTCTGTCTTAAATGATCCTGTGAAACAGAAGCTGTTGCCATAAAGTTTTCTGTCAGATCATGTGTTGTCCTGTATTCCGATTTAGGAGGAAAATCCTCAGTATCTGGAGGGTTATCAGTGGGTTCTCAATGTGAGCAGTATTTTTATCTGTTGGCTTTCTATAAGCAGTCTAAAACAAGGGCTCTTCCTGGATCTTTACCGCTGTGTACAAAAAAAAACTAAAATTGTCATTATGACTCATGGTGAAATGTAGATTGTACTCACAAAAATTTAGAGAGCTGATGAAGTCTCTAAACATTGGAGTGCCCTTTCTAAATCAACAAACTGTCCGCAAGGTATCTGTCCCAGGGCTGTGTGGCAAAGGAAGTTTTTTAGAAACAATAAAGGTTGGTATTTCTAAGTGAGGACAGTGCTTCCACTTAAATGCCTTTCAATAATAAACTATTAGTAGTAGTAGTAGCAATAGTACTACAAAGATATAAAACCTTCTGTAAACGGAGAGTGTAAATGTCAAATTTGAACTAAAACATATCCAAGGTTTTGCTTGGCCTGTTTGTATGTTGGAAAATGATAGAGGACTCGTGTTTCTTTTCACATTGCATGAATGTAAAGACACTCAGACTCATTGGGCCTGAGCTCATCCCAGTTTCTGTAGCAGTAAGCAGATTAGAAAACCTGTGACTCTCACCCTGGACAGCACAGCGGTCCACCACAAAGTTCAACCCCCAGCACTGCTTCTCCCCTCCGCTGAGTGGACTGGAGCACCTCACTCAGGGCACAACAGCGGTGTCTGCAGCAGGGATTCGAACCCATAACCTGTCCCTTATGAGTCCAATGACTTGCCCACTACACTCCACTGTTCCCCATCTAAAAAATGAGCTGTAAAAAAATCTTCCAGAGTTGTGTTTTCCTGAAATGCGGGCGAACAGAGCTGTGTGTCAGAAGGGGGGATGGCGCAATCAGGCCAGAACATCAGATGCTCCATGGCTGTTGCTCATAGGTCGTTATGAGATACAGTTTCAGCTTTATGCACTGGGCTTCAATGGCTGTCTGTGTGCCTCTGAACCCCATGAAGAACCTGCCAAACCTCCGCTCCAGTGTTCCGTGTGCAGAGTAAACAGGGCAGGAGCGTGTTTTCCAGGCTGGAGTGGCTGAAGTGTGTCCTTGTCTCCCTGCAGGGTATGCAGAGCCAGTGTCTCCCTGCAGGGTACGCAGAGCCAGTGTCTCCCTCTGTGTCTCCCTGCAGGCTGTGCAGAGGCTGTCTCCCTCTGTGTCTCTGTGTCTCCCTGCAAACTGGGCACAGGCTGTGTCTCCCTGCAGGCTGTGCAGAGGCTGTCTCCCTCTGTGTCTCCCTGCAAACTGGGCACAGGCTGTGTCTCCCTGCAGGCTATAGTCCAGAGCTTCCTTCAGCAGGCTGGGCCTTTTGTGGAATGAGCACTTAGGGATCTAATATACTAGGATATTGGAAAGGTTACAAATATTAACAGCTAATTGATATCCAGCCGTTTCTTGAATGAAGCCAGGGTATCAGTTTCAACAACATGGTTGAGTAGCTTGTTCTAGGCTACCAAACCCGTTGTGTAAAAAAGTGCCTCCTGTTCTCAGTTTTTCACACACTTTTCTGTAGTTCCCCGTGAACCAGGCAGGAAGAAGTCTGCGATTTGTGTTCAAGTTTCACAGTGACGCATTGGTCGGCCTGACAAGTGTTCCAAAGTTTTGTATTATAAACTCTGTGTGCTGCTGTGAGGAGGGCTGTCACTCGGCTTTCGACAGCCACAGTGGGACAGAGGAGCTGTATGAATGAGGTAGGTGTAGGATTCACAATTAGAGGTGGCCCGCAAACGCCAATCTCCCAGTACCTTTAAGCCAAGCCTGGGTAATGGAAGAAACTGACTCCATTGACTGACCTGTACTTCCACGACATCACCCTACTGATCTCATTTCCCTTCATATGGTGGCTTCTTTCAATAACTGAGACATGTGACTGCCTCCACTTCAAACATGGGAACTTTTATACACCCCGAGGAGCATCTGTAAAGTGCTGCAGCTGTTATTGCTTTTCGTAATCTCAGGGTGAAGGAGACTCTTCCAGGGTCCCAGTAAGCAGGGGAATAACGCACTCTGTGCACTTGAGGGGCCTCGTCGAGCTGTTTTCCAGATGAGTCGATTAGCATCACATCCTCTCGATTTGCGTCACGCTTCACAGAAGGAGGCCACTTTCTTCACATATTGTTTGGCAAAATAAAGCTGCTGTCGGGGGTGAGCTACACCAAGAAAAAGGAGCCAGTTTTCTCCTTGGCAGTATCGCGGATGCCGGACAGCTCATCCCATTCCAGTTTCAGAGGTGAAGGCAGTAAATTGCAAGCTGTACGTTACAAAAGAGTTGTGCATGTGTGCACACAGACACAGGTCGAGAGTTATAACCCGTAGATTCCCACACTCCCTCTCCAGACAGCCAGGTGCACCACAGCAGCAGTGAGGAGGAAGGGTCTGGGCTCTGGGGTCCAGTCCTAGATGGAGTACTACTGTTGTACCCCTGATTGAACGCCCGGCTGTGTACATGTCAGCTGCGTCGTCAGCCAGTCGGGAAAGACAAGAGGTAGGAGGAGGCGTATTTGCAGCTGGAGCACGAGGGCCGTGTGTTGTGCGTCACCATGCGATGGCATCACTAGGATTCTGCCCCTTGTATCAGAAGTATCAAAGCCCGTCCCTTTGTATCGCCCCCCCATTACATACATTATTCCCCAGCTGTATAAGCAGCCCCGCCCCCCAGGGGGTGCCATAAGCATGCATTGCAGAACAGAGACGTAAGTAAGAAAAGAAAGAGGAGCCTGGAAGCTTGACGTTCAGGTTGCAGTTGCAAGTCCTGTAAGGAGTGAACACCATTCCCGTTGAAACATCTGTAAAAATGAAAATTCTTCCGTTATTCCAATGTGGAAAAGAAGGAGAATTGTCTGAAAGGGGTTTTGGAGTGTGAAGAATAAGTGGATGGGCATTCCCTGCCTTCTACCTTCTTTTGTGAGTCTTTCTGTTCAGTGGAGATTCTTAAATAATTATTGCAATTTTAGGGCTAAAGCACAACCAGTTAAAATTACAATATTTAAGATGCACCCCAGTGTAAATCGGATCTTGAAGATTATGTGGAGAGCCCAGGTGTTCCTCAAGAGGATGCCCAGATATGTGATGGTCAGGGTTAAACCACAGAGGCAATGGACACAGAACAAACGTGTAGAAATAAAATCAAAACTGCAGAAGTAAAAACTCTTAGATCCAAATGAATTGCCACTTCCCAATGATTCCTGCGAGTGGGGGCTCAGTAGCTCAATGAGTAGGTGGGGGTTAGAGGCCAGTTTTTTTTTTTCCAGTCAGACACTGGACTCCAGCTCCCGCCTTTCCCTAGACACATCCTGGGAGCACAGCAGCGAGCCTGCTGTCTGACGGGGGGAGAAGAATATTCTCACGTCAAACCAGAGTCACATTCCTTTGAGAGCTAGATGAGCCCATTTGATTGGAGATTAGATAGATCAGAGATTAGAACAGAGGGTCTATCCTCTGATTCTCCAGAGGGCACTGAAGATGCACAGTGCGTCCTGTGGGTGGTACAGATCGAGGAGGAGGGAGCTGTGCCCCATTAGGTCTCACATTCCTAGTATTTCTCTAGAGCACAACACAACAAACGCAGCAGGTGGTCTCTCCATTTCACAATGTAGCGTCGCATTTACAAAATAGGGTCACTGGCATTCTCGCTGTGTAGCTCTCCCAGGCCGCGGATCGTCGTGGTGAGGACATCAAATTCCTTAAATCGCATTTTTAAAATGTCACCAAAATAGAAACATTCACATGGTCACAGATCTTAACACAACGTTTACAAACAAAACAGGGCCATCTATCCTGCTTGGAAGTTAGAAACGAATAGATCCAAGCTGCTAATGCTGCTACAACAACATGGCTGGAAAACCTCGTGCCACACTCCGACAACGTGTTGGAGACGTCGCAGTACACCCCAGTGAGGAGTCCTCTCCAGCAGCACACTCGTAACTTATAAAGGCTCATAAAAAATACATTCTCACAAATATTTAGCCAAGTAGCCACAGGAGACAATATTTTCCTTCCTGTTATTCTGTCATGTTCATGTTGGAGTGTGTTCCTCCACTGTGTCTTCCCTTTTAATTTTTGCAATTTAATATCCCAGTTAATTAGGACTGTTTGCTGGACGGAAGCCACAGCTGGGTCTGCAGTGCTGGCGTGGTGCAAGTGCAGTAATACAATACAATCATTTCTTAGCTCATTAAACATATTTTTCCTATTTCCCAGTCTCTTGAAAAAAATATTGTTTATTGTAACAGGGGTTTGTGATTAAACTAGTTTCACAGTTTGTAGCTTTAAATTGTAGTTTGGGATTTTCTTTTAATTTGCGAAACTTGAATATTCTAACTTAATTTTTTTTCACATTCGGATTTCACTGGTCATCGTGTGTATAATATATACTGGTCAAGATTTTGAGCTGCATTCATGCAATTACAAGCATTTCAAAAAGCTATCATTATGTCCAGTCAGAGAGGGCAAAGACTTCATGGCACTGTGTTCACTGACCCATGCGGTGCTCTCTGTCTGCCCAGAATAAGTCTTTTTTGACAGATTCCTCATAGAAGCCCTGAAATGTTCCAAACTCCTTTTAGTGTGGGGTGTTGAGTATATACTTAAGGCCTGGTGGGATTGTTTGTCTTGGAGGAAGTTAACCTTACAGAAGCCAAAATGATTTTACCATGGTAAAACCCAGGGAAACAGAAGCCAAAGTCAGAGGAGTGAAGAGTCAGTGGTGACAGCCTGACGTTCCTCCCAGAGATGCAGAGTTGAAGCGCGTTTTGCAGCTGAATATTATCAAGAGAGAGAGAAACCCACCTGCCACGAACCTCATACATAAGGATAATGCCATGGCTCTGGGGACTGTCTTGAACTAATTCACTACAGGTATTGATTGTGCTGCAATCAAATGGCAAATTTGTCAAATGTGTTCCACATGAACACGATAAGCTGCTCCGTGCTCATCTTTGCTCTGAGCTGTTGCAGTATAAGTAGTTAATTGCATCACAATCATATCGTTCTAACGGTCGTGTCTTCGTCACTCTGAGCAGCAGGGATTGTAGAGAGCAGCTGCCTTCTTCTCATGACTAAATGCCAAAGGGAAGTTCTTCTGATTTCTGTTTTAAGCTGATGCTGGGAGAAAGAGCACTTTGATCCCTGGAGTGTCCTAACGCTGCCCCGTTCTTGGCGGTTCAGCTGGTTTCAGAGGAGAAAGGTCTCCATGCTATTCTCTAGCTGCAGTGGGGCGTCCAACCCCAGGAAAGCCAGGTTTCATTGTACCCGTCTTACATTAGCGGCTGCTTCTCGGCGTCCGGCACGCGTGGTTCTGGCTCTGCCCGTTTTCCAGGCGTCTGGCCCCTGGGTGTTTGTCACTGGAGCAGCGGGGACAGAGGTGCACTGGAGTCTGGGAAGTGGTCTTTATTGTGTTCCCACTCCCTCCCTCACCGGCCACAGCTGCAGTTAATGCTTACCGGCTCAGCCGGGCCTCCTGCTGTAGGGCTCTCCCTCCTGTGGTGCTGATTGAGAGAGCAGCTCAGGCTTAATAGTAACATCTGTGGGGCTTGTGTCTGAGTCTTCTGAACTGGCCTGGAGCAGGATCTGCTCATCGAGCTGTTGATGAGGATCTGACGGAGGGTCTGGTTTGCTGTGTAGCTGTAATGGGGTCCAGCAGGGCTGTCCAGTCCTGGTCCTGCAGAATCAGTGTGTCTGCAGCAGGGCTGTCCAGTCCTGGTCCTGCAGAATCAGTGTGTCTGCAGCAGGGCTGTCCGGTCCTGGTCCTGGAGGGTCAGTGTGTCTCCAGCAGGGCTGTCCAGTCCTGGTCCTGCAGAATCAGTGTGTCTGCAGCAGGGCTGTCCAGTCCTGGTCCTGGAGGGCAGGTGTATCTGCATGTTTTCTAGGTTTCTTTAAAGACCCAATTCCTGAGAGGCTGGGAGATGTTACATGGATATAGATTACCCTGCAGACTCTCTGTCCCTCCAAGGCCAGGATTGGAGGTACAATGTTACCTCACAAGGCCTGCATACTGTGGTCACTGTTTCTGGTGCTTCAGCTTTCCCAGAATTCATGGGAAAGCAAATGGACGTGTTTAGAATGATGACAGCTGACTTTACACGACTGCACTGCACTCACTGTGAATCACTGGCCTGCTTCCACATCAGGACTGTGTAGCCTGGGGGGATACTGATTACACTCCATTCTTTAGCATCCTTGCAACCGTTTGAGAAAAATCTATAGTACATAAAATCCAGGATGACAGAATGACAAGTAGTGCTTAGGCTGGGGTCCGTTTCCTCGTAAGAGACGGTGTTCTGTCCTCAGGGCAGGAAGCTGCTGGACTCCAGCCCTACTGCTGCAGTTCTCCTGGGACAGCCGGCCCTCTGCTCCTCAACTTTCCTGGCTCAGACTTTGCTAAAAGTATCGGACTGATTTTGGTTTCATCGCCCATGTGAGGACTCCAGCCTCCTCCCTGGGCCTGCGCTGTGCAGGCCTGAAGCACTGAACCCCCAGCTACGTGTGGCCTCACTGTGAACAAGCCTGCACCCTGTGTGGTTTGGAAAAAAAACGTGGGGCTCCGTCTGCTCTCCATGTCCCAGACTGTGATCTGGAAAGTTCAGCAGCATCCTCCATGAAGACAGCCTGCGGTGACTGAAAACCCTGCAAACTCCTCAGCTGCACTGCGGCGCCTTGCTTCCTCCTCCTCTGTGCTACAGTGCTGGTGGGACACTGAGCATGCAGCGCTCTCCTGCTTCTAGTGACCTGTGGCCTGCACAATCTGTATTTCCCCAGCACCTACTCATTTCCCCGAGAGAAAGGATCTGCAAGGCCGTAATTCTTGACATTTTCTTTTATAAAAGTGCATTCTTTATACCCAAACTATTAAGTATATTACAATTCATTGATTTCTATCACACTTTATCCCAGAGGATCCCATAGACCTTCACATGAGAAGTCGCTCCCCCAGTTGAATTAAAGTGGACGTTCAGGGGGTCCGCATTGTACAAACCATGTGCATTTTAGCCAGGTCAACAGGATTCACACGCCTTCTCTTACAGACTGCCAAGGGATCTTTACTCACCACATAATCAGGGCCTCAATCTCATCTGTAGGACTACATCTCCTACTGCACTGTGTCCCTGATCTCCTTACTGAGGCATTAGTGCCTAGATTCTCAACCATGGGGTCACGACCCCATGTGGGGTCGCCTGATATGCAGATAGGGTCATGGGAGATTTCTATGAACTGTTACTATGGATCCCAACAGAGTTCTAGGCAGGGATATCTGAAGTACAGCACGTTAAAAAAAGTTAAAGTTTGTTTTGAAACATACCATCATTTCAGTATGTTCAATTTGGAGCTGCCCTCACGCTCATGAAAATATCAATGTGCGGCCTATAGTCTGAAAGTGACCATGACAACTTCCAAATGCAAGCCGTCAAACAGCATCACCCACTATTCCGCGCAGTAGTGCCCAAGCAGATGGGAGCTGGCGTGACGTGTTTTCGTTAAAAATAAGTCAGCAAAATGAAGAAATTTCTCTGTCCGGTCGCTACCGACATCTGCCAGTGAAACCGCAGTTGAACCCGAGATCCCGAAGTGTAAACGAGCACGGAAATACGCCGAATCCTTTCTTCGGTACGGATTTACGAGTATCCGGGAAAACAACGAGGAAAAAGCCCAAATGCCCGCTGGGCGGTAAATGTACCCTCCACAGAGAGTATGAAACCAAACAAACTCAACTCAAGACACTTTGAGACCATAGACGTAGCCAGCGTTTGCAGTTTAGAACAGCCATAACAGATAACGAGAGGGCTTTGAGAGCGTCTTGTGTATTAGCTCCCACGTTGCTAACTATCCCCCAAGACTTATATGAGCTGCAGCGCGACGCACAAGCCCAGCCCTCTCATTAGACGAGCTGAGTGACAATGAACGGGCGCCCAAGACAGTCCAGTTTCTCTCACTGATTTAATCAGGCAGAGGATTGCTGGCAGAAGATGTTCTATACATATCGAGCTCAATTACCTGATTAATGTATACCTGCATGATGCTATAGCAAAACTGTTTTGTGATGTTCTCTCTATTACACATTTATGGATATGGTTTAAAAGCACTGTGTTTGGTTGGCTTGGTAAATATATGTCATGCTTTGTGAGCTCTACCTTACCTGTGTTTTGTGTGTGGGGTGGCTACTTATGTGGAATTGTTATTCATGACACAATTAGAATCAAAGGAAAGGGACAAACATGCTTTTATACATATAATAACAAGTCTGTTATGGTATAATATACAGTAGAACTGTTCTCTGTAGTAGCCTTTTGTTGACAAAGTACTCTGCCTCGGCCTGCGAGCCCCACATGATTTTCCCGTTTGTCCTGCTTGTTAGTTTAATTGAATAGCCCTGCTCTAATTAATGGGGTCGCGAGAATTTTGGGACCTAAAAACGGGGTCACTTGCCAAAAAAGGTTGAGAACCACTGCATTAGTGTGTAAATTTTGGAAGGGCGCCAGCTGCTGGTCCACCAACAGCCCTTAAGTATGTCACGTACAAAGGCAGTTTGCCTTAAAGCAGTAAAAAAAAAAACGGCACTTGTTTTTTTTACTTAGAGTTTGTGACTTTGGATATTGAAAACAGCAAAGTGATTCTGACTCCATTAATATTTGCATAATATGCCAACTGGAGGTGAATAAAGGTTCAATAGTATTGTTTGCTTGTGAGATCTAGAGGTACCCTGAGACATTAGGAAAGTTGATGTGATTTAGTCCCTGTTTTGAACATCACGAGCCGTGAGACGCACAGCGGTTTACCCTCTCTGTGAGGTTAAGCAGGTGATATTCATGATGTGCCCAACCTGACAGGTCACATAGGTCGAGAGCTCTGGTGTCGGGACTCCAGTGAGCTCTAGCAGCTCTCAGCCTGCTGTGAACACGCTGAACATGCTGATCACCCTCAGCACACTGAACACGCTGAGCACTTTTGAAATGCTGAGCATACTGAACATACTGAACACGCTGATCACACTGAGCACGCTCAACACACTGAACACACTGATCACCCTCAGGACACTAAACACACTCAGCACACTGAACGCATTGAATACACTGAATATACTTAACACGCTGATCAGACTGATCACCCTCAGGACACTGAACACACTCAGCACACTGATCATGCTGAGCACTTTTGGACACACTGAAAATAATAATAATAAATGTAATAATAATTGCTTACACTTATATAGTGCTTTTCTGGACGCTCCACTCAAAGCTCTTTACAGGTAATGGGGACTCCCCTCCACCACCACCAGTGTGCAGCCCCACCTGGATGATGCACCAGTACACTCCCCACACAGCAGCTCTCAGTGGGGAGGAGAGCAGAGTGATGAAGCCAGTTCAGAGAGGGGGATTATTAGGAGGCATAGGAGGCATGGGGCCAACCGTGGGTTGCCAGTTGTGAGTTGCAGGGTGATATGGCTGCTGGCAAAATGCTGAACACACTCAGGACACTGAACACACTGTGCGCGCTGAACGTGCTGAACACACTGAGTACACAGAGCACACTGAGCACACTAAACACACTGATCACACTGATCGCGCCGAGCACACTGAACGCAGGCTAGTCCTTTCCCCCTCATCTTAGCATCCCATTCCGGAGCGGAGAGTCCTGAGGATTTACTGGCGAAGGAAGGGAGGAAGCTGCTCGGTCTGATTTAATTTTCTTTCTTGGTCATCGTTGTTATACACAGCACTGCCTTGCTCAGATAATAACCACACTTTAATTACACTTTCAATTAATTTCATTATGCACACAGATACATTACCTAATTACCTAATGCTTACTGTAATACGACAAAATGCAGTTACCTCCTCTGACAGTTAATCCGATTAGAGTTGATTTCCGTCTATTTGCAGTTATAGACTATTGTGCCTCAATGTGTGTCAGTGATTCCTACAGCCTTTACCGTTTCAGTGGAATGTGTGATCGCCATATTAACCTACAGGTTTGAAGTGCCGTTTGAACGACTGTGAACAGTGTTCAGTCAGTTAGTTAATAATAAAGAGCAGTTCAGACAGGTTGCATTTCATTCAATATTGTTTTTGTTTTGCTCCAGTAGTGGGCGGCCCAGTGGTCAGCATTGCTGCTTCGCCGCGCTGTAGCCCTGGGTTCAAGTCCTGGGCTGCTGTCTGTGGGGAGTTTGTATGTTCTCCTCAGGTTTCCATGGATCTCCTCCGGGTGCTCTGTTTTCCAAAGACAGACTGGTCCGTAGGTCAGTGGACTTCTGTGGAAACTTTGGCCCTGGTGTGTGTGCCTGTGTATCTGCCCTGCGATGGACTGGCGTCCCATCCATGGTGTATCCCGCCTTGTGCCCGCTGCTTGCCGGGATAGGCTCCAGTTCCCCCGCAATCCTGCAGTTGAGAAATCGGTTAGAAAGTGGAGGGATGGGTTAAATGGTATAAGGCAGGTAGTTCCGTTCTTACTGCAAACAGTGGCTCATCAGGCCAGAGCTCATCCTGGCTTCTAGGCATCACGAGTCCCCGCTGGTTGGGACAGAAGATTTGTCTAGCAAACACTGGTCCTCACTGACACAACAGCACCGTCTTCGGCAGGGGCTCGAACCCACAGCCAATTATGAGATCAAAGACTTACCCGCTATGTGACACTGTCCTACTGTAAAAAGCAGTCCTCCGGCTATTTACTTGCATTTATATATTAAACCAAGGAGGTATATTTGGTTATTTGCATGCTCCTCTTGTGCATGGATTTCTTAATTGAGTGCCCTGGAGGTCACACTGTGAGCATGATGTAGTGGCTCAACCTTGTGGATTGCAGATCATTCCTGAGCCACAGACCTGCTCTGCATACTGTACGTTCATGAGACAATGTGTTGAAGTGCTCCAGTCAGACAGTTCAATAATAAAACCATTCCCCTGATGCAAATGACGCTGAAAAAAATGAATTTCTCATTCTTTCTTTTCTTCCTGAATGCGCACATTGAAGCCAGAGTGAAGGTAGCTGTTAGAAAAAGACATTTACATGTGTCCTCACAAGCTTGTAACACATTTAGAAACTACTACTGCAAGCAAGTTAATGAAATACTACAGTATGGCAATACAGTATTATTATAATAGTATGATTAATACAACAATCTGACAGGGAAGACGAATGAGAGAAAAATCTTTCTGTTCTCAGTAACATAATCACTGACATCGGATTCCTTTTCACTTCTAATTAAACTGGCTTGAGAAACAGAAATGAAGCTATTTTGTAAGCTTTCTAGTAAGTTACATACAGTATCTGTTTAAGATCAAGTAACCAGTGTTGGACCACAAACCCGAATGCCCAGAATACGGCGCCCGTGATGAGTGGATGGTTTACACAGGGGTACCAGGTTGTGAACGGAGGTAGTTTGATGTTTAATGCTTAAGCCATGGTTGGATATGTACAATAGGTTTTGATGCTGCTGTTTTGGTACGCAGGATCATAGTTTTTAGGAAAATCTCAACCCTGCGGTGCCAGAGGTCTGCCAGATTTGGAGGTAAATGCCTAAGCTGTTTTAGAAAGACGGGTAGGTAGCCACCCTGCTGAACACGGGTGTGTCATTTTGTGTCATGTTCATCAAAACGAATGCAGCTACTTGTAAGCTTTCAATTCAGTCACTGCAGCAGTTCTCAAAGCACTCTGAACTTTGAGAGCAAAATGATGGTCAAACTGCATCTTGATTCAAACCGTCGAATGGTCGTGGTCCCACCAAGTCTGGAGACACTTGGCCGCACAGCTTTTGAACAGCAGCCATTTGCCTCGCAGGCTGGGTTTCACCGAGCAGCAGATGTGTCTGCTGGTGTGTCTGTAGAAACTACTGCAAGATCTAGTGTCAGGTGCCGTCTGAAGCAACTCTGGCTGTTGATTAAATCAATCAGCGCAGCTTTCACCAGGGAGCAGATCGAAAGGGTTTTGTCCTCTTCTCTGCCCTTCTGTCTGTCTCTATCCGCCAGAGTTTGGAGTCGATTGGCTGCCTGGTCTCTGACCAGAGAAGAAACCAGCCCTTACGATTGCAAGTAGTGGATTGTAAGTGACAAATCGTGCTAGAAAAGTGGACAAGCTGTGACGGACCACGGACACTGCTCACTGTTGGGAGATCGAAGGCATAAGGAGCCGTTAGATCACAGGAAACAGCAGATCAGCCAGAAGGGCTCAAGGCCTCCTTTTCAACTGTGATGCCCCCCTGTAAGATAAACGCCATGGAGCAATAATAATGTAGCAAGCGACAGATACAGAACAGGGCACCAGCCGACTCGTTTTTTTTTAAATCACAGTTTTAAAAAAAATCTTGCTATGTTGAATTAGCTTGACAAACTGGAACAAATCTGCGTAAACTGCTGGCTTATCACTGCAGTGACAAAAACTGTTTTTAAACTTTGTTATTACCATTTTCCTGTCTTCATGTAATTACGTCTTATCTCTTTCTAAATCCTTTCATAAGAACATAAGAGATTGTACCGATGAGAGCGACTGATGGAAGACCTGTGTCAATGGCTTCTGAATAATAACTCTCATTTCTTTGAGAACAATTGGTATGATGTCATCGGACCCTGAGGATTCATTAATCTTGTGTGGTTCTAGTACCCGAAACACTTCTCTCTCTTGCATGCTGATACTATCCCTTCCAGACCTTTGTCTTCCTGCCGGAGACTTGCTGTTGGCTTCCTCCTTAGTGAACACCTGAGCAAAATACAGTACTCATTTGCTACAGACTAAAGCATTCAAGGCTAAGCAAGTTCAATTCTTTTTTACTGTAGACCAGGGAACGCACAGTACCTGGTTGCCTGTCCCTGAAAGCTGCAATGTCGTAACACTCTTTACCTAACTCAAACCTCAGCCCTAGCCCTTCCTCTGGCTCCAGCCCTAGCCCTTCCTCTGGCTCCAGCCCTAGCCCTTCCTCTGGCTCCAGCCCTAGCCCTTCCTCTGGCTCCAGCCCTAGCCCTCTACCCATTCATTCTCACCAGGTTGGGTTCGTTTCCCCAGCCCACCTCTCTCCCCACTGCTGCTCCAGTGCAGAGGTGTGCGTTTTGCTCTTTCTTTTTGCCGTTCGAGGTAGAGTTGGCCTTTGCGTGTTCGGCTGCAGGAGTCACGCAGACACGCCCCTCTGACTAGATCTGTGGTGCGATCCACGTCGAAGTGCTTGCAGAGAAATGGCTTCTTGTTTGGCAGACAGATGCAGGCCTAGGAAGATGAATTCCCCATGTAGCTCAGTCCGCAGGGTCTCAGACATTCTTCACCCCTGGTCTGTCTGCTCCCAGTCAAGAGGAGGTGACCTTCTGACCCCATCCGCGGAGGCTGTGAGATTCCTCGGGTCTGGTTTAAACGAATGGATTGGATTGATCTTTTCCTGCTTTCCCATGCCAAATTCTTCCGACTTCCACTGCTAAAATGTGAAATGTTACAAAGCTGTCTTTTTGAAGACCCTGTGCTTTGGTCCGGACGGGTAGAGAAAGGCAGGAGCATCCCTCCTGACCTGAGCCTTAAACTGCACACCCTGTGTTTCCTGACAGACTGCTGACTTCCGGGACGGCACCCGCCCGGCTGAGAGTGACAGTGAGTTCTGATGGCACATCCTGTCCCCTCAGCCACTGCAGAGCGTTTCTGTCCAGATGTGGTTTTGGGATTTATATATAGTGTATGTGGTGCACTTGTTTGCTTCTAAAGAGTTTACAGGGGAAAAAAGAACATGACAGCGGGCCAAGCAATTATTTTTCACAATTGCATGCTGTGAGTCTGGTTTTGGATCAAGCATATACACCATTTGAAGAACCATAAATGACGGTTTTTCGGCGTCAGTCGTTGTACGAGGAGCTAAGTATACCAAGTGTTAATTATGTCCAACCAAACCAGGGTTAGGCCGTAAACAAGTAGGTTCAAGCAAACAGGGCTAATTATCTACTCTGGGATTTTAATTGATGTAGCAAACAAATGAATATTGAACAAAAGAGTACTGTTAAAAATAAATAAAGAGCCTGTTTTAATGCGCTGGGTCCACTATTTTCTTTCAACAGACGGCTGTGGCAGCTGTCTCAGTAATGAAGAGGGATCATCAGTGCAAGACACTTTACTTTTGTCTTCCAGCAAAATGTGTGGTAGTAGCACAGAGAACTGTAATTGCTATTAAATTCTTTCTCACTGGGGGAAAAATGACAGGGCAACAAAAATTAAACCCAATTCATCCGCATCCAGTTTTCTTAGAAGTGTGAAAAGCTCAGATATTCAAATATCAGATTCAAAGGGCAGCATACCCCCAACAAGAGAACAAGTGCAGAAGATTGTATCACAGTACTTTCAGCTTAGTTTCTTAAATAAAGCACAGACAAGATGAGTAATGGCCTGCCGGCCATGCTGAAATGAAAATACTCTGTATCTGTATACTCTGCCTGGCTGTTCAGACTGTTTGTTCATTGTTTAGGAATTGTCAGCTTCACAAACACCTGTATAACGGCTCACTGCCCTAGGAAATAAACATGCTGTGTGAAGCCTCTTTGACCTGTCTCTCTGTGACTCTCAGACTGGACTAGCGTGACCTGTCTCTCTGTGACTCTCAGACTGGACTGGCGTGACCTTTCTCTCTGTGACTCTCAGACTGGACTGGCGTGACCTGTCTCTCTGTGACTCTCAGACTGGACTGGCGTGACCTGTCTCTCTGTGACTCTCAGACTGGACTGGCGTGACCTGTCTCTCTGTGACTCTCAGACTGGACTAGCGTGACCTGTCTCTCTGTGACTCTCAGACTGGACTGGCGTGACCTGTGTCTCTGTGACACTCAGACTGGACTGGCGTGACCTGTCTCTCTGTGACTCTCAGACTGGACTGGCGTGACCTGTCTCTCTGTGATTCTCAGACTGGACTGGCGTGACCTGTCTCTCTGTGATTCTCAGACTGGACTGGCGTGACCTGTCTCTCTGTGACTCTCAGACTGGACTGGCGTGACCTGTCTCTCTGTGACTCTCAGACTGGACTGGCGTGACCTGTCTCTCTGTGATTCTCAGACTGGACTGGCGTGACCTGTCTCTCTGTGACTCTCAGACTGGACTGGCGTGACCTGTCTCTCTGTGACTCTCAGACTGGACATCTAAACTCCAATGGGAAGTGGGTAAAAAATCTAGCCTTTTGCATAAAAGCATATTAAGTGATATGCAGTGATCACTTAGAATGTCAAGAATACCGCAATAGGTCTGTGTATTTTATACACACAAACACACATACACGTAAACTGTACAAGTTAATGCGATTTGATATCTGGTACCTGCTGAACCTGAGTTATTCAACAGTAAACACACTGTGCAAATTCTCTTTGAGTTAAATGGGAGAAAGTGTCTTATTTTTTTCCTGTTTTAATTGGAATTGTAGCACTTGCAGCAGCAGACTCACATAATGTGAAACAGCCGGTTCTGCGCAGTAAACTGGGTGTTAATGCTTGGTTTCTGTTATTTAATTGATATCTTTTGTTTTGAATTAAGTGCTTGACTTGTAAATTTAACAATCTATTCAATTTAACATTTTACTTTATTACATACTTCCTTATAATTGCAGATCATTGCTGATAAGTCTGACTGTTGCATGTTTTTTTATAGATGTTTGTAAATGGTGAGCCCAGATGACCAAATAATACTAACCACAAAGGAAAAGTGTATAGTACAGATGGAACTAAACTTTTTTAACTTTTTTAGAGTAACTAGCGATTTGCCTTTTAAGCCAGTATCCTTGGAGGCTGATGGAACCCCCCACTATTGACTCTGTATAACCTGAACACTCTTGTTAGTGATGTGCTCCCCTCTCACCAATCAATGAATCCACCTACTCCTGTTAAGCACGTAGTGTAAGAGCAGTTACAAGTGACTGGAGCCATTAGGCCCTTCCAGCCTGTTGGCTAGTGTACTAGTTAATTGATCCCAGGATCTCATCCAGCCGTTCCTTGAAAGACACCCAGGGTATCAACTTAAAAAAACATAACTGGGCCGCTTGTTCCACCCCCCCACCACCCTTTGTGTAAAGAAGTGCCTCCTGTTTTGAAAGCACTTCCACACAGTTTTCCCTTGTGTCCTCTGGTTTGTGTTTCACTGTTCTTTCAGAAAAAAAATCCACTGGATTGACTTTATCAACAGATTTGAAGATTTTGAATACTTGTACCAGCTCCTCTTGCAGTCTTCTCTGTTTACGAGTAAAAAGGTTCTCAGTTCCTTCAGACTGCCAGTGTAGGACATTCCTTTAATTAGTGGGATGTGTCTGATGGCTCTTCTCTGGACTGATTCCAGAGCAGCAACATCTCTTCTATAAAGTGGTGACCAAAATTGTACACACTATTCTAAATGAGGCCTTAGTGTGTTACACGGTTTTAACATAACTTCCCTTGAGTTCGATTCCGCACTTTTAATTATAAATCCTAGCATTTTGCTTGCTTTTATACTTGCCTCACCACATTGTCTAGAAGATGTAAACGATGTGTCCCAAGTCTTTTTCAAAAATAGCCTGTTCTGGCTTAGCATTTCCCATTTTGTATTTATACTTGAAGTTTTTTTTACTATTTTTAGAAACTATATAGTTTGCTAAGTGCCAGCACAGTGGTGCCGTAGTTGGCAGTGCTGTCTTGCAGCACTGGGGCCCTGGGTTCATTTCCGGACCTGGGGTGCTGTCTGCGTGGAGCTTGTATGCTCATTCCCTGTTCACACAGGTTTCCTCTGGGTG
The DNA here is from genome assembly GCF_055471065.1 of Atractosteus spatula. Classification (NCBI taxonomy): domain Eukaryota; kingdom Metazoa; phylum Chordata; class Actinopteri; order Semionotiformes; family Lepisosteidae; genus Atractosteus; species Atractosteus spatula. The sequence goes on from NC_142713.1 coordinate 58,900,710, forward strand.
CACCAGTTTCCTCCCGCAGTCCAGAGACATGCCGGTAGGTTTGTTGAGTTCTTGGAAAACAGGCCTTGGTGTGAGTGCCTGTGCCTGTGCCTGTGCCTGTGCCTGTGCCTGTGCCTGTGTGCGCCCTGCAGTGGGCTGGTATCCCATTCCGAGTGTACCCTACCTTGTGCCGGTTTCCTGTCGGGATAGGCTCCAGCTCTCCCGTGATCCTGTGTTGGATAAAGTGTTTAGAAGATGGATGGATATAGGTTACTATGTAATGTTTCCCCCATAGTTACTGAATGGGCCTCAGGAATGCCTCTGAGATCAGAGTCTGCTGCCATGGTCCTGTGGCTCAGCTCAGCATGTCCTGGCCTGACTGGCAGTGATTAGTGGGGTTTAATGCCTGTGGTCAGGGCAGGAGTGAAGATGAGTCTGCAAAGCTATTGTCAGATAAGGAGTTCTAGAAACGTGCGTTGCAGATCTTTCTACTTGGAGTTAAATTGTCAACATGTTTTCAGCTCCAGGTGTTTCGTCAGAGATGGTGCCAATGTAGAGCAGGTATAGAGTGTCTCACTTTACAAGCGTTCTGTGTGTGTTTCCTGAGTGTGCTCTTTGCCACAGAGGGAGCTCTGCATGGACAACACAGCCTGTTCTGGCTCATCTTCACAGCCCGGGACTCTGACACGAACTTCGGCTGGATCAGATCCGCTCCAGGTGCCCATGTTCGTTCCAGCAGCCCCAGCAACAACTCGGTCGTGCTGTAGTGGGAGTGTTTGTCTGAAGGGTTTGCAAGCTGATGTGAAGCTGCTGAGATTCGCTGACAGAGCTCGTTTTGTTTGAGCAGGTTTCTGCCCTGGTCCCGGGGGGTGGGGGGGGGGAGTCCTGGTGTCTGGTTTTCATTCTAATTGAGTTCTCAGTTAAAACACAAGGAATCGTAAAAAAAATGCAGAGAGGAGGGGACAGCTGTCCAGCCAGGTCAATCTCAAAGCCTCTCAAAATGTCAACCCCCCAAAACCGGGCACCACTGCAGATACTGGTCAGCTCTCTGTGTAAAGAAGTATCTTTATGTCTTCTTGTGTCCCTGTGTCCTTGTATCATTGCTGATATAGAACATGTCCCTTAGATTCCCTTGGCCAATTGTTTTCATAACCTTCTCTTTTCCAGGAGGAAAAGATCTAAGCTGGTCAGAGCAGATGTTATCCTGGTCGCTCTGCTTCGTCCGGCCTCTAGACCCAAAATATCCCTCTTGTGATATTTGTACTGTGCATTTGTCCTGGTTTCTCATGGGCTGGCTTTGCCCAGTGCCTTACCTTCCCTGTGTGTGCTTGGCCAGGCCTTTACCATGACTTTACTGTGCTTTACTGTGCTTTCACATCAGCGTCCCGTCCTGTAATAGCATACTTGACATTGGGTGTAAAAATCCAACCTCTCTGAAATGAAGCTTGCAATTTACAGTAGCTAGAGGAGTGCACAAGTTTATTGTTTGCATATAAAAATGCTATTTGCTAAATTTCCGATTATTTTTTAAAGCAGTTTTGTTGTGACCTTTTCATGTTGTGCATGGTATTTCCTGTGCTCTGTGCTTGTTTAATGAGGGCTTTGAATCTATTGCGTTAGGGGTGAACCTACAGGGGAGGGGGCCTTGTACACTCAAGGCCTGTAGCTAAGCAGAGGTGTGTACAACAGAAGCACTCAGGGACTGGCAGAGACCCCCAGGAAACTGGGGGTACAGTCACTGCATTCTGTCAGTAATAGGGGCCTCCTGTCTATTACTGCAGAGCAGAAATCAGTTCCACGTTTTCATGGTTTTAAAAAATCTGAGCACTTGACAATTATCTGAATAGCTATCCTTAAAAGTGCTGGAAATGTAGTAAGTATTTGTTAGTGTCACGAGTCGTACCTTCTCTCGTAAGCGCCCTGGCATTCCCACGCATACTAGATTCCACACACGCTCATCCAGGAGCTAATTATCCTACCACGTCTCTCCCTCTCCAGTATTTAAACACTCTTCACCGGCTTACCTACGTAGGCTCGCTGTTGAGAAGTCTTCCACAGCACGCTACTATTCTCGGCCCGACCTGCTTCTGCTCTCGGCTTTGCTCTTGCCTAATGACTTGGATTTGGAGTCTTGGATTAACTTTTGCTCGAACTCCCTTCCTCAGGGCTTCGCACAGGGGTCCAACAGCTCACCCCTTTCACAAACCCTGACAGCTGGTTGCCGTATTACTTTAAACTGCAAAGTGGATTAACCTTTCTCTTATCTTGCAGTAGATCTTGTGATCCGTTCTTCAGTTTTTAGACTGCTGTAAATGGTCAAAGCCAGAAAGTTACAGAGGGGTGGTCGGGAGATATAACTGCAGTGACAGCACTGTCTCTCTAACGGTAATGCAGTCCTTATGTGCAGATACTGTTTACTGAAGGCAGCAGTGTGGAGCAATGGTCAGGCTTCTGCACTTGTAGCTGGAAGTTTTGTGGGTTCAGATACTAGGTGAGACAGTGCTGTTGTACCCCTGAACAAGGTGCTTCACCTGAATTAAAATACCCAGCTATGTAAATGTAATTTGCTTTTATTAAAAGTGTCAGACAAATAAATTAGTTCAAGTAGGGAGCCTTGTCAGCATGCTTAGGCTGCAAAGGAACAGGTAAAGGTTTATTCTTTGCTGAAAAGAGAAGAAAAGAAGCACAACGTTTCCGATGTCAAACCACATCCAAAGAAGGCTCCATATCCAAAATGTTGTGTTTCTTTTCTTCACTTTTCAGCATGGAATAAACCCTTACTTGTTCCTTCAAATAAATCAGTACTAATCATAGTTTAGAAAATAAGGTTGCCTAGGTACCAGTATCTCCATGGACACCGAACAGGGGGCCCTGCTTCAGTCTAGCTGGACACCATTGGAAGATCTTCATGAAACAAGAGCCCCGTGTTGCTGGACAATAGAAAATCTCCCAGGGGTTTCTGACACTGCGATGGGGCTGCAACTTAAATATCGTGGCCAGCCAAGTGCACTTCTTCCAAATCAACAGCGAAGCACCAGTGGTGGGAAGTGGAGAGCAGGAGGCACTGCTTTACCCAGAGGGCTCTGGGGAACTGCGATGAGCTCCCCAGCCCTGCCCCGGTCCCCGAGGAGGAAACAGCCGGATGAGACCAGCAGATCAGTTAGTGACTGAGGGGCTTGAGTGGGGTGTGTGGCCTCCTCTCACGTGGAACTGTTCGTTGTCTCCTCAAATGGCGTGAGAGCCGGCGGGAGGCCAAGCCCGTCTTCAGAAGGGGCCGTCGGTGAGGGCCTGGAAGGCCCTTTGCAAATAAAAGCCAGCTGGGAGCCCTGGGGTTTCCAGGCCGGGGAGAGGGGCTACGAGCAGGGGGGAGCAGGACATCGAGGGTCAGCAGGCACACTGGAGGAAGTGTTACCAGCACGAACCCTGCGTCGACACGACAAGAACATTTCAGGCCTTGTTCTCCCTGTGGGCAGGGTGCCAGTTACACAGCAGATGAATTAAATGGGCACTTTGCCCACCATGTGCCCATGGAGAAAATCAGGGTCTTTGTTTGATTACCGCACACCGTCTATGAATAGAGCGTCTATTCTACAGAGTATCGGGGAAATCGGTTTGAAACCCCAGGGAAGCCCCCCCGATGTAAAAAATTTTAAACCTTTTTTTGCTGGAACGTTTGCAGTGTTGTAAAAATGTGGTCTTCCCACATTGCACACTGCAAACCTGAAGCGAATATCACCGCAGGACTTACGTGAGTTCCCCTTTGGGCACAGAGAATGCCTCACCAGTGGAACATCAGGCTGTATCCATTGCCGCCATGTCTGAACAAGGAGCCAAACACAGAGCCTTCTTCACCCAGACGTTTGTCCACGTGTAGAGCAGCCATGAGATCAGGCTGGTAGGCGGCTATGCTGCATTCAGTCCGTGCTGTCGATACGAGGGTCGTTCCTCTTGGCACATTTCCCAAGGATTACCTGGTATAATTTATATTAATGTGAAGTTATTGCTTTTTCACTTCATTTTTTAAGTTTAAGTTAAGACAGTCGGGCACTGTGGCAGACCAGGGGACCTGCAGCTGCTGGCTCTCAGACAGGCCCTGTGCAAGCAGACTGTGAGAACTGCAGCCTTGCACAAGCAGACTGTGAGAACTGCAGCTGTTGGCTTTCAGACAGGCCCTGCACAAGCAGACTGTGAGAACTGCAGCCTTCACAAGCAGACTGTGAGAACTGCAGCTGTTGGCTTTCAGACAGGCCCTGCACAAGCAGACTGAGTACTGCAGCCCTGCACAAGCAGATTGTGAGAACTGCAGCCCTGCACAAGCAGACTGTGAGAACTGCAGCTGTTGGCGCTCAGACAGGCCCTGCACAAGCAGACTGAGTACTGCAGCCCTGCACAAGCAGACTGTGAGAACTGCAGCCCTGCACAAGCAGACTGTGAGAACTGCAGCTGTTGGCTCTCAGACAGGCCCTGCACAAGCAGACTGAGTACTGCAGCCCTGCACAAGCAGACTGTGAGAACTGCAGCCCTGCACAAGCAGACTGTGAGAAGTGCTTTAAATGTCAGAAACAGGATTCCTGTTGAATTATTTGCACATGTTACACCAGTTCCATTAGACTTTATATAATTTCAGATCTGAAATGGTGTGTTCAGTACTGCAGCTGGCTTGTTCAGAGACAAAAAAAATCTAAATGTATTTGCTGGCTACAAGGCTTGTCAATTGTTTTTTAAAAAAATATAGCCATCTGAATACCACTGAACAACAAAGCTTTACTTTCATCTTTATTGCTAAATGCTTCTTTGCTGTTAGAAAATGTGAGTCTTTGTGCCTGTACTGCATATAGATGTGGATGAAAAGCTTTTGATTAAAGCTCGCCGTGTCCCTGCTCAGCTCCTGTACCCCTCTTTCTGTCCTGCGGTACTGGAAGCCCAGATTCTTGAAGAAACCACTGGCTCCTTCACTGTCAGGAAGGAATGGGTTTTGAGGCGTTGTTGTGTAACTCTGAGGAAACACAATGTTCACCAGTCCTCCCACTCTCAGCCACTCCACCCTTCCAAGTAATATATATATATCTCCTGTGTGGGTTTGTTTTTGTGATTGTCTGCCTGTGAGAGTGGCCGAGAGGGAGGGCAGACAGAGGAAGAAAGGCATCTTATGAGTCCTGCCACATTACAAAGATTCCCTCGAATAGAGAAAAATTCCCCAGGCAGCAACTGTCAGGACTCCTGCTGGAGCATCTGTGTAGGACTGCTCTGTATTCACTGTTGTGTCTCATCTGTATTATCTTGGTGTCCTGGTTGCTCACTTTCTTGAGGTAGGGCTCTGTGTGTTTCATCTAAGCCTGCTATAGCCTCTTCTTTTTACTTATAAATCTAAAAATGTTTCTCTTTCAATTACAGGAATGGGTAACCAGTGAATGCTCATTACGCTATAAAACCGCGCACAGACAGAAACTGCCATAGGACACTTATTTAATAAAAATCCCTTCATGCCATCTTGAACTTATCAATATATTATCAATATATATGTGGAGTGTCAGGGGCTCTGTGCTGGACAGGCAAGAGGTGTGGAGTGTCAGGGGCTCTGTGCTGGACAGGCAAGAGGTGTGGAGTGTCAGGGGCTCTGTGCTGGACAGGCAAGAGGTGTGGAGTGTCAGGGGCTCTGTGCTGGACAGGCAAGAGGTGTGGAGTGTCAGGGGCTCTGTGCTGGACAGGCAAGAGGTGTGGAGTGTCGGGGGCTCTGTGCTGGACAGGGAAGAGGTGTGGAGTGTCGGGGGCTCTGCGCTGGACAGGGAAGAGGTGTGGAGTGTCGGGGGCTCTGTGCTGGACAGGGAAGAGGTGTGGAGTGTCAGGGGGCTCTGTGCTGGACAGGCAAGAGGTGTGGAGTGTCAGGGGTCTCTGTGCTGGAGAGGGAGAGGGAGAGGTGTGGGGTATCGGGGGGCTCTGTGCTGGAGAGGGAGGGGTGTGGGGTGTTGGGTACTCTGTGCTGGAGAGGGAAGAGGTGAGGGGTGTCAGGGGCTCTGTGCTGGAGAGGGAGAGGTGTGGGGTGTCGGGGGGCTCTGTGCTGGAGAGGGAAGAGGTGAGGGGTGTCAGGGGCTCTGTGCTGGAGAGGGAGAGGTGTGGGGTGTCGGGGGGCTCTGTGCTGGAGAGTTAGAAGTGTGGGGTGTCAGAGTGTAGCAGCAGGGGATGGTGTCAGGCTGGGCTGTTGCTGCAGGAGGCTAGGGAGGGGACACCTCAGCCTCATATCTGCAGGGGTCTGTCCTTGAGCCCCCTGATGCTGGTTCTGCGGCAGAACACTTTCTATTCAGCTCCTGACCCAGTCTGGGTGACATGGTGTGGCAGGTTAGGGGCTCTGTGGGCACGGCAGAGGAGAAGGGGGATCACATCACCCCAAGGAGGGGTCACAGTGAAGGAGATGCTGGCTTCTTCCTTTTTGCTGCCAGTTCGTTTTCATTTCATTTTAAACTCCAGCCAGAATGGTGCTACAGCAGGCTGTGTGTCTCAATGTTTATCCTCCTCTGTGGCACCCCACACTCTGACACACTCAGAGGCAAGAGCTTGACACGGGCAGGCAGCCCATGTAACACTGAGGAACAGCCACAGGCAAGAGCTGTGCTGTTTCCTTCACCCTTTCAGAGGTCTAGGTATGCCTAAGTGCCTTCTACCCACAAGCAAACGTCCTGAGACAGTCTTCACCAGGAACAAGACAAACAGCTGCTCTTGTGATGTCTTTAAACAAGCTGTCCAGCCTGCTCTTAACTAAACCCGACAATTTGCAGCTCAGTTTTTTAAACAAGCCAGGCTTTGTTGAGTCACTGGTGCTCGTTTGTGAGAGGTAATCTAGGTAAACAGAATACAAGAACATAGGAATAGTCCCAGATGAGAGGAGACCATTCAGAACACCCATCCTGTTTGGTCGTTAATAACTAATTGATCCCCAACGGCATGGCTGGGCAGCTTGTTCCACACTCCCACAGCCCTTTGTGTAAACAAGCGCCTCCTGTTTTGGTTTTTAACTGCACTTCCACACAGTTTCCACTACATTAGGCATCTCAAACGACAATTAATGTAGATGTAAAATACTTAATTACACATATAGTTACTCACAGTTATGATGCTGTTATGCATAATTACACTGTACTTGATCCATGACTTCTTTTAGTTTTTTTTTTACCAATATATGGTGTTGCCTTTACAACACGTGAGTAAATCTGTAAAAAATATTAATGAACGTCTAAGATGCCTGTATCTCAACCTGTTTATTATTTGAAACGTTTTAAAGAGGAATGGAGGAAAAGCATTAACCCACAACACCATCACAATGTATGTTCTGTATAACTAGAGTTACAAAATTGGAATTCCGGTTGTCAAATTGGCTAATTGCAATTGCATAATTACAAAAAAGCAGTGGCTCTATTGAAATTGAATAATTGCATAACCATTACAGTGGTTTCGCTATATATACTGGTACACACCTGCACACTAATTGCCGTAAGAGTCTGTAAAATAGCCTGTAAGTGCGTGTTGTTAATGTGTAATTGCTGAGTGATTAGAGAGACAATGCAGAGCGATTGGTAGTGCGCTGGGGCTGCTGGTGCTTGTGGGCAGGGCTGCACTGCAGTGACTCTCCTCCAATGTAGAAGCACTTCAGGATCCTTGAGAATGAAGTGCTGCAACAGTGCAGCAGTTTTTGATGTACAGTACAGTATCTATATAAATACTGCCAGAAAGTGGGCACAGGGGTTTGGAGTGTGTTGATGCCACTAGGGCCTCAGCAAACTGGGAACCAGCAGCTTTCGGCTTTCGTTACCTTTTCTATGCGTTTCCTTCACTGTCCGTGTGGATCTTCGTGTTTTTGGAGTTAACCAGGCCCGTAGTTTTGCTTTCCTCCTCGGCCGCTGTCTCCAGACGCTGTCCTGGTCTGAGGGCTCGTGGCTCGTGACAGGTTGAGTCAGGCAGGGCTCTGAAAGAGGCAGTTGTTGTGTCACGCCTTTATGAGAATTCCTCTTGGCTGGTTAAATTAAGGGACAAGAGTGGGAGGTTTAGACTGGGGGAAAGAATAAGAGGACTTTTAAGTAATGGGTTTTAAAACCTACAAACTTTAAAGTCCTGTTACTCATTATGCCAGTCTGGTGTTCTGTGGTGAGCACAGTAACTAGGAACAGATGGAAAAGTACAATCAGCATGGAAATCATGTCGTGGGATTTGGTCTGAGCATTTAAAAAATACTTTATATTAGTTTTTTTATTGCTTTGAAGTGAAGTCAGGTGAGGTGGAGCTGTGGGCTGCGCAGTGCTTCGTGCTGCTGGGGTCCGATGAGACCTGCAGGGAACTCTTCGACTGCCTCGTCAGCAAGTGTTCCAGATCAGAACCGCTTGGAACCTGCTGCAGGGCTGAGGTTTACACAAATTGAAGCCCTTAAGAATACTGTGATGATTAATGGTTTTCTGTTGAAATTGCTTTAAATCTGTTGCTTCATGCACCAAAAGTCAGATACTGTAATACTCGAGCATCAGTAAAAGCCCAAAAGTGGATTTCTGTCGAGTTACACTGTGGTGCGCCCGCTGATCAGAAGTGTTGTGTGTTTCGCATGCTGGATTTCAGAAGGTGGTCAGGGGCTTTGAGACATATCTCAAGAGCACTGCATGGCTTTTCAGACTTTAACCCATTTCAGTGTCAGAGCAGAGTGTGTAAGAGCAAATTCAAGGGTCATCTAGATGGATGACTTGACCATAGTAATCTGGAATGAAAATGTTGGCAACCACTTTCAAACAATGTCTAAACTGCAGAAAGCTTTTTCTATACAGGTGCATGAATGTATTTATTGACAAAAACCAGACCACAGTGTATAGTGTCTTAAAGGGATGAGAGTGTTTAATCACACAGCCCCAACATTCAACTTACGTCTCCGAGACGATCAACCTGAATTGTTAATGCAATTGGCAAGAGTGAAATTTTAGACCACAGGTGCAGTTGGTCCATGCTGTCCTTGTGTCCGCCTGGAGAGAAGGGTCAGGAAAACCCAGGGAAAGACAAGTACTTTGGAAAGATCTGGGCAAACATTCTGTAAGACTAGTGCCGGCAGTTTGGGCTCGGGCCTCAAATACGTCTTCCCGAAATCGGGGGCAGAAGGAGCTGGTGTCTCCCAGCCAAGAGCCGGTGTCCTTCAGTGAAGTACAGCAGGAGGGGCTGAGCCAAGTGGCAGGACTCCTCCTGCTGGAGACAAGCAGGCGCAGGCTGTGTGCACAGACCCCTCCACTGGTGCTGCTGAGAGCGAACTCAAGCAACAGCAGAGAATCAGCTGTCCAGTTATTCACCGCGCCCATGAGGCCTTTCCAAAGAGGGCTCATCGCCACCACTTTTTCAAAAGACATAGAGTACAAGTCAAATTATGGAACAGTTGCAGACTATTGAAAAACGTGCTGATTATGCCCAAGACAGAGGAGAATGTAATTCTAAATATCTTCAGGTCCTGCCTGTTTAGTCATTAAGGATCCCTGGAACTGTTCGTAATAGCAGGAGTGTTAATCCTGCTATTCTAGTAAAGGTTCCCCTGAATTCAGTTCTGTGTTTTGGAGAGATGTGAGGTGGAGGAGTAAAAAAAATAAATATTACGGTTCATCAAACTTCTCTTGGTCCCTTTATCTGTATTTGTCTACACATTTTCTGTTATTTTCCTTGCCTGGGATATTTTAATGGGATTAATCCCATTAAAACGAGAATTGTTTCTCTGGCTTAGCAGTGTAGCATATTTGTTTTCAGCTGCTGCACTTCTTGACATTTGAAAACACTTTTCATCAAGTGAGATTTGAGCAGGTAGATGCTGGTTCTTACTGCTGACTGATGCTCTAAATTGAATCGCCCAGTTCCTCGGAGGGCTGGCTGACATTTTGAAATCTTTATGCCTTTAGGTTAAATGCATACTTAATTCCCCTTTTGCTTCAAAGCCCACAAAGGCACTGAAAGAAAATTACCATTTTCTAACCAGGAAAAAAGCCATTGGTGTTATAGTTTGAACGTATGAAAAGCATTGGTCGCAGCAATGAAAAATAACTTTTGGCTTCTTGGTACAATGTTGAATTTGAACTGTAGATGCAGATTGTTAGATTGCAGGAGCTCTGTGACATTGTTTACATCTCAGGACCTGTTAATGCTGTTGCTGTTGCTGCTGCTGCTGCTGCTGCTGCTGCTGGCGGCCGCAGGGGAGGAAGGTACAGGTATCTGCTCCTGATCTCGGCGGGTGGTGTTGGTGGAGCAGCAGGTGGCGCTCTTCACTCTGGGCCAGGGTTTACCACACAGCGCCTCAGCTGTGTCCTGTCCTCGCCCCTGTCCTTGGGCATGCTGTCCTTGCACCTTGTGCGTTCAGAGACCGCAGAACTGTAGCGCGTTCTGCGAGATCAGCACTCGCCTTGGTTAAGAACTGAATCTTCGTAAAGGAATGCAGGGCGCTATTACAAAAAAAAAAGAAAAAAATCGAAAAAATGTATATACAGTACAGAGGCTTGGAAAAATGTGAAGACCCCAAAGTGGGGATACCCAGCTTTCTGTTGTGTTTGTGAACGAAAATATCCAGATCATTCAGAGCTCTCTTCTGAGACAAGGCGTAGATTTAACCATGATATCGAATCCGATGCCCTGGCATCTTTCAGCAGACAGCTGGCTGAGATCCTTTGATCATTTCACTACAAAATACCAGATGGCTCGGTGCGCCAAATGGCCTCCTCCCTCTCGTAACTCTTCTTATATTCTAGTTCCTCTGCTCTCGACACTCAGTTCTGAACCCTGAGCCTTGTCCTGCCGTTGCAGAGCTGCTGCCTCTGACAGAAGCTGTCCTGCCTGAATCGGGACAGGCCAGGCTTCTCTCTCTGCTGCCCCTGTCATTGCTTCTGCTGTACGATCCCACCAGGGGTTTAGTAAAACACCAGCAGGAAGAGGGGGTACTGGCCTGCGCTTGTCTGCGCTTTTTTATTGTGCTTTAAAAGGTCATGTCAGGTGATGATCTTTAGCCCTTTCAGCCCAAAGCATGTAAAAGAATAATGTTTCTTTTGAGAAATGTTGAGTGAATGATGGTTTCTGCAGTGAAAGCAAAGAACGTACAGTTTTAATGTTAATCTTTTAAATCTATTAAAGCACGTTAAGCCTCAGCTCCGTGTTGTAGTACCTCCTCTGCAGCCCCTGTGGATTTGCTGAGCCTGTTTTACAGGAGTCGTGATATTTAATCTTGTTTCTGAAAGGGGCATTGTAACGCCTGGGAGACTGGGGACAGACTCGGAGCTGAGCCCCACTCGCTCAGGGCAGGCCGCAGTCTCTGCAAGGGAAAGTGATATTCCTTCTGTGCAAAGAAGGAAAATAATCACTGAGTAAAGCAAAACATGCCCACTGGGCAATGGGGCGGAGCTGGGAAGGAGCTGGGGCTGAGCTGGGGCTGAGCTGGGGCTGAGCTGGGGCTGAGGTGCAGATCAAGTGCTTTCTGTGGAGTTGATGGAGTTGGACTGAGTTTCTGTCTTGTGGAATGAGCCTGTCACACTTAGTTTCAGCTATTTCAAATACCTTGACATATTTTAGCAAGCTACTGTGTAATTGATGGAAATTAATCTTACCTATTCTGTCATCTTCATGTAACAGGGGTGTTAACCCCAGTGTCCTGGCCAGATTTCCCCCAGCCTCCTTATAATCCCCATCTCTGAACTGGCTTCATCATTCTGTTCTCCTCCCCACTGAGAGCTGGTGCGTGGGGAGTGTACTGGTACATTTTGTGTGGAGTGTCTAAAAAATAATAATTATAGTTTGATTATTTTGTTTTGTTTGGGGTCTGTCTGATTAGATGAGCTTTAGCCTGCAAATCAGATGCACTTGTGTTGTGTCAGTGTTTCTGAAAGCACTGTTACTTCCAGGAAATTTAGACTTGTTCGCTGAAGTCTTTATCATCAAATGGAAATCTGAGGAAATGAAAGAGCGGAGCTCCGCACACAGAAAGAGCGCACAGCAGATCCAGGCCTGGCTGTGCGGTGCTCCCTGCAGGCAGCTGATAACAGCTCCTTGACGTTATCGGAGCAGCGGCCTTTATGAGCCCAGAACAGCTGACTGGTAAAACTCTTTTCTTCGTACTGCGCAAAGAAATAAAGGTTCCTTGTGCAGAATCACAATGCTTGCATTTTGCTCAGAGCAGTTCCTAAGACTGACAACACTTTTCCTTTCGCCAAACCTAGAAAGGTTAGTTTAAGGCACGTTTGAAACGGCGCAGGTCAGATGAAGAGAGGCCGCAGACCGGTGTCCTGGCTGACTGGGAGCGATGTGAGCCCTGGACGTGTGGCACGCTCCAGCTGACCTCCACATCCCTGCCTGCGTCAAGCGTGGTGCCTCCCGCCAGGCTCAGCCGCCTCTTCCCTCTCTCTGTCTCCCACAGCTGGAGTTCTCCGGCACCGCGGTTCTGCACCAGATGCGGCGGGACCAAGTGGCGGAGACCTGCCGGGCCTACAGCGCCGCCAGCCGTAAGCGGCGCGTCCTGACGCCCAGCGACCTCAAGCACATGGTGGTGGACGAGGACCATGAGATGATCTACTGCTACGTGCCCAAGGTGGCCTGCACCAACTGGAAGCGGGTGATGATGGTGCTGACGGGGCGCGGCAAATACAGCGACCCCATGGACATCCCTTCCAACGAGGCCCACGTGCCGTCCAACCTGAAAACGCTGAACCAGTACAGCATCCCGGAGATCAACCACCGCCTGAAGAGCTACCTCAAGTTCCTCTTCGTGCGGGAGCCCTTCGAGAGGCTGGTGTCTGCCTACCGCAACAAGTTCACCCTCAAGTACAACACCTCCTTCCACAAGCGCTTCGGCACCAAGATCATCCGGCGGCACCGCAAGAACGCGACGCAGGAGGCCCTGCACAACGGCAGCGACGTCAAGTTCCAGGAGTTTGTGGGCTACCTGGTGGATCCCACCACGCAGAAGGAGGGGCCCCTGAACGAGCACTGGCAGACGGTCTACTCCCTCTGCCACCCATGCCACATCCACTACGACCTGGTGGGCAAGTACGAGACCCTGGAAGAGGACTCCAACTACATCCTCCGGCTGGCCGGGGTGAGCGACTACCTTCGGTTCCCGACCTACGCCAAGTCCACCCGGACTACCGACGAAATGACAGCCGAGTTCTTCCAGAACATCAGCTCCCGCCACCAGGCACAGCTCTACGAACTCTATAAGCTCGACTTCCTCATGTTCAACTACTCCACACCGAGCTACCTGAAGATGGACTGAGAACCGGCGGTACTTGAGCGTCGCAAGCTGTCATCGACGCAGGGGTTCAATCACAGAGTCCTGAGACCTGCGGGAGCGTCTGGGCCCTGGTTTGGTATCATTAGTTCCAGGGTGGCTAAAGCATTTCCCTAAAAGTTTTACTCATGAGTGGTCGGGGGGAGAAGTTTTACTTTATATCTGCTTGTTCAAGGATGGTCACAGTGGGGGTGGTCACCTTCTCTCTGAAATTCAGGACGCTAGGACGGGTCCTTTCTGAACCCCAATCCCGAAAAAACAGGACTACTGCTGGTTTACAGGAATTTGACTAGTGTTTCTCTCCAGAGAGAAAACTACAGCTCAGCTGTACTATAGGTTTTCTCCGTGACTTCCAAACCTTCTGGAGACTCGGGCGGCCACTGCAGTGTGCGTAGCCCCGGATGTCCCATGATAAAGTGTGTTAGGTGTCAATTAATAATCATTTCATGGTCCACCTGTTTGTATGTTCCTGCTCCAAATGTCTTCTGCTTAGTTCACTATCGACCCATTAGAGAGCATGACGCAGGGTTAATGGTGAGTAACAGCACACTGCTATAAAGTGAATCGTTTCGCCTCCAAAAATCCATAGATTCAGCAGACCACCGAAAACAAAAGCACCTTATTCCTAAAATTATGGTATTTTATTGTTGTTATTTATTTGCTCAGCACAAGCATTTACCCAGGGCATCTTACAAAAAAAAATACAAATGTAAAATTGTGTAAATACGACAGAAAAGCAAAAGGAAATAGGATTGATGAAGCCAGCGCAAAGCTGGAAGAGGAATGCCAGCGCTGGTCAAACTAAACGAAAGGACAACTAAGACATATCAGGGCAGGTTGTTTTCGACCTGAGGTGATTGGAAACAGGGGCACGAGAGAGCAGCTCGGGGCGAGGGTGCGAGCGCTCTCCCCTACCGAGGGTCCGGTCCGGTCCGGTCCGCTGGACAGGGGATGGACCGAGGGGCCGGTTCATCTGAAAAGGGCTGAGCACCTAGAATTCGAACCCCTGCCTTCATGACGAGGCAATGTCTTTCTCTTTGTAACTTAATGATTTTTGTTTGTTTGTTTGTTTTGGTTTTTTTTTTTGAGAAGTTGCTGCGAGCAGCAAAACAAAAGATTATTTAAATGACTTTGTGGAAAAAGAGAGCTCTCCAGGCAGTCGGAAACAGAATTTTTTTAAATAAAAGTCTCTGTCAGTAATATTATTATTGTTGTTTGTATCTGGTTTGCGCTGTTTCTCTTGTTTTCTTTTCTACACTTTCCATAATGGATGATCTGTAAATAGGATATAATTGCTGACACCTGTCTGTGGGAGACTGGGGTCACGTCTCTGAGAGATGTCTTACCCCTGGGTGAGCTGGGCACGAGTAGGTCTGTGTGTCTGTTGCCCTGTGGCATCAGCTCCCTGTGTCTCTATCGACAGCTCGTCTACCCCTATCTCTTACGCGGTGCTTCACTCTGGAAGCCACGAGGGCCTCTTGTCTGTGCAGGTTAAAATCCCCATGATTACAAGACCGCTCTTGTTTTACAAATCTGTATCTCATTTACTTGTAGCCCAAGATAAATATACAAAATGGCTTCTGGTCAAATTTGCAGTACTGTGAATGCATTCTGCAGTCTGCTGTACTTCAGGTGATATCATATAATATACTGCAGCAGGCCTGATATTCAAAGGGAATTAAGACATTTTTGGTTCTATTCAGGCTGGAGTTTCTTGTAGAGGAACCTCAATCAGCTCCTTCTGTGTGAAACTCAAGAGCTGTGAAATTTCCATTTGTCTTGCGCATCAGGTGCTAGTTAGCACTACTACTACAGCAGCTCACACAAAGGAAGTTATCAACTTCTTTCATTCATACAGTCCTGCCACGATAAAACTTGCCTTGCAATCGGCCAATAAATGAGCTAAAAGTACTTTAGTACTTGCAGGTGATAAAACTGTTCTGACATTTCATCTCGGAGAAAATAGAATCCGGATGACTTCACAGCCAGAGGAGGACGCAGGTAGTGGAAAAAGTAATGGGAAAACCAATGAGAAGTGTCGTGTCACCACATCTATAGACAACACCAGTGTGGTGCTCATCAAACCGCTGGGCAACATGTGTGCTCTGTGGATGGGGGCGTGTCATCCTGAAAGACACCCTTCCCAGCAGGAAGGAAGTGCTGCACCATGGGGTGAAGATGGACCATTAAGTTGTGATTAGCATTGACCATTGACCTTGCCATCTAAGGGAATGAGTGAACCCAGTTAACTCATTAGACAAATGGGCCCCACAGCATTACAGAACCACCAGAACCCCTCACTGTAGGAACCCAGCGCTCAAGGCTGAAGGGATCTTCAGGCCTGTGCCACATGTGCACTTGTCTGTCTGTCGAGAACATGGTGAAGGATGACTCATCTGGCCACATCACACTCCTCCACTGCTCGGTACTCCATAGCCCGTGCTCTCTGCAGCACTGGACTCACACGTGCATCTCCAGGTGTGCCGAGCGGTTGGAACACTGCCGCCTGATGATGGCATCCTGCTCTGTGGGCTCTCAGCGGACAGTTCTGGATTAAACTGGCTGCTTGCGTCCCGGGTGAAATTGGCAGTCAACTGATCTGCAGTTGCTGCCAGCTTTGTCTTGCATTGTGAATTAATGCATAGATACCATGAAACTGGAGTGAGCACTTCCTGTGACAGTGATGTCATTCTTTTAGAGATCACCTTGTCACCTTGGACACCTTTGCTATTGAACCATCAGCAGTTCCCAATAATCACCCTTCCTTCAAAGTCACTGAGTCCACTTGCAGCCATGATACCCATAATAATTGGCACATGGGCCTGTGCAGCATTTTAGTACATGAGCCTAAGCATGCTGGGACATTAGCTTAGTTAACGCGGGACTCACATCTGTGTGGAAACCCTTGCTTTGTCAATAAACCGGGTGTCCCTAATTTACTCCGGTATTTCCATTTTTTCATCCTCTGTCTCTATGTGCTGGTTCAGGCTGAGCCAGACGATCACAAATAGTAGGCTTAATGCACAAATGGAAGAAATGTCAGAACAGACCATGCATACACCTGTGATATAGAGACTCTGTCTTTGCCCCCCTCTAATGAATCTGTCTGCTGAAATTGTCCTAAAAACGTAAAGTCTGCAAATGACAGGAGGCCATGCGACCCATCTAGCTCATTGGGTTTTTCCCGCACTTGTCCTGCTGATAATTCTGACACCACAGTCCAGAGAACAACTATGTCATCAGAGCACCAGGTATAATGACCAGCATTGCAGGAAGGTGGGAACTGATTTTAAAAAAGAAACTTCCGCAATTGGTGTACCTGGCTGCCGGAGTTGTTGCAGTACTTAGACTTCAAGTTACTGGTTCACTTCTCTCAGTCTAGAAACAGTATCTGTCTAGGATTCCTTTACTGAAATTAAAAATGGAAAAAAGCAGTTTATGCTTTGGTTTGTGTCATTGTTTCCTGGACCATGAAAAGGCTCTTAAAACACATATAGAAGCCCACAAGGCACAAACAAGATTAGTGGAGTACAGCCCACATTCCCCATTAAAAACAGACACTTTTAAAATATTTTTTTTGTTTCCTTTCCTTTTTTATTACACATCTCTCCTTTAAACTGAAACTGGTTTCCATGAATGTGTCCAAGCCTCTGTTTCTGTCAGCAGGGAACTGGCAGAAAGTGGTACCAGCAGTGGCACGAATGGATAGGAATTATTCTCAGAAGAACAGTGCTACAGGATCAAAGAGGAGCTGACAAGTGAAACATTTGTTTCTATATAAAAGATCAGTGAAATCACTGGTGAGAAGTCAAAGTCCCTTTGTCAGACCGACTGTACCTAGCTCAACTCCCAACTTGTCTAATACTGTGACCTTAGATTGAAGGGTCTCGGGCTCCGAGCTGGGTGTCTGAACGAATCACAGAGAACAGAATAACTGTTGTCTGTCGGGACGTTAGGATAGCACATACCCTGCTGTTTCACCACATCTGATTGTGAATTATTCCTTCAGATATTCTTCACTAGGTGTTCATGAAGGACCAAGAGACTCTGATGATGAGCTCTCTCTCTCTCTCAAAGTGCTTTATTGTGGTTCCTGCTGCATCAGGACACAGTGACGTTTGTCTGATCTAGTGCCAAACAAAATTCTAACAATCTATTTCATGAAGTCAGCAAAACAAGGCCAAACAACGCAGCACAGAGTAATTTAAAATTCAAGTACAGGAAACTTGTACATTTCTGTAAGTTTCAGAACGTCTCATCCATCCGACTCCCCACAAAAAAAGTATTTAGATAGATTAAAACCGCCAATCCAGGTGTAAACGGGTGACCCAGGAGAAAGAGCTGAAGTCCCGAGACGCTCCAGTTTAATTTCATCACTTCTGTGCTTAGCAGTTTCATCTTTCCTTTGCCCTGTTCCTTCACTGATGGTGGTTTTGTAGAAGAATGACTCTCGGTTACAGCTACGAGTTTGGGGGTGAAAGTAGCCCCACTCTCGTCTTGACTGTCATTGATAAGAACTGGTGTTTACACAGGGGGAAAAGACAGGCATCTTAACTATCAATATATTCGGCAATTTCAGAATCTGTGGCTTTCCCTGTAACAAATGCTTCATTTTGTTTTTGTTTTGTCCAGTGTTTATAAAAAAACATGTCTGTGTCATAAGAGCCCTTTCTCAGTCTACAGTTTTAGTTTTTATGAAAGATGCTCTTCTTCTTGTGTTCCAGTCTCATCTGCTTGTGTCAAAACCTGTACAGTGCTAGAAAATGACTTCTTTTATACCATCTTCATTACCTGTCTCTCAAGCTCTGTAATTCGATGCCAGTCTTGCTCCTCAAATTGTTTTAGACTGGTTGGTCTACAGCAAAATAAAGTGTTTTTATTCTAAGTCAAAATGGGAACATTTGCAAGTTAAACACTTTGCTCCTGCAATGGGCCATTCAGCATTGTGCAACGCTGAAATACTTCCCCCATGTTCCCTGACAAAGTGCTCCCAACTCTTCTGCAAGAATTTCAGCTGAGGGCAGACAAATGATATCTCCCCTCAGATCCAAATATGTTACATCTGCATGCCTCAGAAGAATGAGGATGGTAAAAGAAGTCCTTTAAAATGTACTTACTGAGTGTATTTTTTGAAAAAAGATAATCACCTGCAGAATAATCTAGCACTACTGTGTGGAAGTGACTAAGATTAATACTCCTGCCAGGAGGTTCAAGACAGACCTCGTGCATGAAATTGCCCTTGAATCGGAAAGAAAATAGAGGTAATATTAAGCAAGAGAGATCAATGTTTTTTTCCTAATTGCCTCTGCTTAAACAGCACGTCCTGCTGTTCCAGAATGCCTTAGCCTAAATTTCCACGCATACTAAACACCTGGGACTAGTTAAAGTTTTACAACAGCTTAGGTGTCCCTGTTAATTAACCAGCACCCCTCTCCGAGCAGCTAGGCCAGGCAGCGGTGTTTGTGTTCTTTCTCCATCAGTGACTTCATAACAGTAGTATGTCAATTGTGCAAATACTGGAAATGGATGTTTTCAGACTCAAGGAGATCTTCTTTAGTGTATTTTTGTCATTCTTCAGGTATAAACTGTGTCAAGTAAGGTAGTGAAGCGTTCATTGCCTGTTAGCAGTTTTAATATTGATTTAGGGGGCAACTTCAAACACCTGGTCTGGTCCAGGCTGGACCTGGATTGAAAACAGTGTGCAGGACCCGGGCAGGAGTCCCAGCACGACAGGCTGAGCTGCGGGGGATACACCAGAGGGTCTAGATCTCCTGTCTCAAATAGAAACAAAATAACATATACACTGTATGTAAAGTTTTAATCACATAGCTTCTTTCACACAGCTGTATCCATATTTTATCATTCAAAAATTCAGTGTGTAACCTTGGCTTGTAACCTGACCATCTCTCAGAAAGCATCAGTATTACATTTAAACCAGCCGTACTGCTATGCTTTTAAGATCAAGAACGTCAGACCGCCGTGAATAAACCTCATTGTTTCATCACAAACGGAGCTGCACTATAAATGATGTAAATTCCTGCTGGGTCAATGTGACTGTAGTGTTGGGGTTTCCAGCAATCCTCCAGAGCACAGCTGTCACTCACCATGCTGGGGGCCCTCCAGTCCACGTCCTCGGGACTTTGAGAAAGCTCATCGCGGTCCAGTTCTCCATCAATTAGAAGCTCCTGGCTGGAGCAAAGTTCTGCCATGGAGCGGGCGGAACGGCCGCAGGTCTGGTGAGGCGGTTGTGCCCTGGGGTGTTGCTGGGAAGAATGAAGTCTGACGACATTTCTGAACGTTGTTCTGGAGCCCCACGCTGTCTACTGTATAGCGAATGATTCCACGTGTAAAGAAACTCTCAGATTCTTACTGTTGTTTTAATTTATTTATTTATTCAGAAGAGGTTTATTCGAGATGGAGATTGTTTTTTTTCTAATGAATTGTTTCAGGCAAGGCTACATAATTCGGAGTCCTTTATATAAATCGGCTCTGCGGTCTCCTGTGGCTGATCTGCTGTTTGGAAGACAGGCCGCAGGAGTACGCAGGCAAAGTCATCTTCAGGTGTTTTCTCAAATAAAACTGCAATTCGAACTTTGGCTGCCTCTGTGCCGTTTCCTTCTTATTGTATTCGTCTTTTTTAGATGCCAGTTGATGGCAGGGATTTATTTGTCTTATGTGTTAAATGGCTATTTTATTTTTTTATTTCTGAAATGACTATTTCACTTGGGTATTTACGAAGGACAAAACTGTCGACAGCCCTAGGCTCAGCAAAGACACATTTCTGTATGAAATAGCATTGGCACAGAAATACACCTGCTTCAGCTACTCTTACAGGTCTGTAGGTGTCTATCGGCCTTCTGGGTCTGTTCAAGAACCTGAAGAGCTGGGAGAAGCTGGTTAGTTGGTTCCATCAAGTCAGTAATGAGCTGATTTAAGTCATTAAGAGCTGAACTGGAATGAAAACCTGTTGCTACTGAAACCCAGTGGGACCAGTACTTCCTTGTACCCAGGCCCTGACGGTACCCTACCACTTATCCTTAAGGAAACAAGCCAAGTGATGATATTTACAGAGGCCAGGAACATAACACATTCAACAGTCGCTCACGACAGGGCAAAGCCGAGTCCAGAGAATTGCTAATGTAGCACCCCATCAGAGGGGTGACAAAGTAATTATAGGTAAATCAATAAATCTGACTTGATGTAAGGCAACGGAAATCACAACGAGGACTTAACACAAGGCAATAGCGTCAATGTAGAAAAGTAAATTTGCTGACGACCATTGCTCATTCTGAGCAAGCGATAGCAGTTAGAGGTACATACAGCCCATAGGATATGTTATATTAAGGCTTTTCATAAAATGCTATATGAAAGGTTAATTCTAAAATTGTAGGTGTCAGATAATGCAATACATGTGTTTAACTGAGACCTGGAACGAAAACAGTAGAGATCGGGGTGGAGGTCCGGCAGGGGTGATGTCATTAGCGGAGTACCTCAGGGATCTGCACTCGCACCCCTGCGCTTCCCGATTTAGGTCAATGACCTTCATGCTAGTAAGGTGAGTCAACTAGCCATGTTTCAGCTCAGTTTGTTGCCACATGCACAGGTACAATGAAATGCTTATTTCCATGTATGCTCCCATACAAAGGCATTAAAGGAATTAAAGGCAAATGATATCAAAATAAGAGGCTTAGAACACACCACAGAACCTTCAATTCAAACAGATTTAAATAAAATTCATGATGGGCAAATGGTCTTATCTGGTCACATTTAATGTAGACAAGTGTTTATGTGGACATGTCATTTGAAACAATGCAAGGAAGCAATTATTAGCCAAACACTGGTAGCATGTTAGCTAGCAATTGTAGCAACTAAAAATAAAGAATTTAAATCAATAATTGTTAAAATTGTACAATTTACAAGTAAGACTTCATTAATGAATATTGTGTAAAATTTCAGTTTGGTCACCACGTTATAAAACTATATATTTTTTTATATTATTGGAATCAGTCCAGAGAAGGAGGAACAAAAGACAGGCTGAAATAATTTAAACTGTTTATTCTTGCTATCAGGGAGGACTAGATTCAAGTATTCAAAATCCGTAAAGGCACTGACAAAGTCAACAGGGAAACCGGAGTCAGAGGACACAAGCAGAAGCCCTGTGAAAGTGTATTTAAAACCAAGTGAACCTTTGGACAGAGAGCTGTAGGAGTCTGGAACAAGCCACCCAGCCTTGTTGTTAAGGATTAATGACCAAACCAGCCAGATGGGCCACATGGCCTCCTCTTGTTTGTTAACTTTCTTACATTTGCATGTTTTCATTATGACTGCAAAGGTACCACAAAGGTCAAATCCAGAAGGTTCATGGAAATAATATGTAACCATGAAGGAATGCTTATTCCCAAAGATACCCATCTCTTCGCAGGGAAACGGGAAAACAGTCTCAACTCTGACATCCCAGTCTTTATTACTTAACCACACACGGTGCTCAGCCCTCCGTAAACAGCTCTGGGAACAGCAGTAGATGCTTCCTGTATCAGCAGAGCAGAGGCTGGACGACTCGCCTGTTAAATTATTCCCCAGGATCTCCGGAAGACGAATCCCTGAAGAGGCACAAATCTCCTGTGAGCACAAAACGGGTGATTTTGTCTTATTCAGTGACTTTGCCAGCGTTCCAATTTCATAGTCATGCGCTAGATCATTTCTTTTAGTGCTGTTGATTTTTCGACTTAAAATAAAACCTAGTGCTGCATGAGCACTGAAGCACAAGAAGAAAAAAGACTGGGAGAATCAGATTGGGTCTGATAGTGCTACTCGTAGCAATCTGCCCCAGTTAAGATGAGAAGGCCCGGACACGCGAGCGCCTCTCCTGTTTCAGCCTGGTAATATTTCTACAGTCAGGGTTCAGGCTGTCAGCAGTGAAAGTCCCAGGTCGCTCTTAACCATTAAAGGCATTGCTCCTACTTGAACACATTGGTTGTTATTGCGTACAGCCTCATATGAATGCTTCAGTAGAGGATCCGTTTCTTTATTTTAACCAGAGCAAAGGTATAGATTTCACTGTTGCCACCAGCTCTGAAACTGCAGCAGAGCCAATGCCAATCCATCGCTCAGAGGGAGCTGGAGTTTCTTCCAGAGCACTTCGATCCTGCCGAGTCAGGGACTGGCGGGGCGCGGAGCACTGTGGCGAGAACTGTACACTGACAGGGGGAAACTAAAGTACGGCCCGAACGAAGAGGAATACGTCTCCTGGACTGGAGAGGGAACAGGTGTGTCAGTGCAAGGAGGGAGCACAGGGTGACCAGTTTCTAAAAGGATTCCTCCGATAAGTTATAGCAATCCAGTAATCTCATTAGTGCACTTATTCCTCACTGCCTGCGCCTCAGAGGAGGAGGGATATGTTTCTCCGGAGAAGCCGAGAGCCTGTTTGGAAGCTGTTAAGGCTGTCGGAGGTCGCTGGATGTCTCTTTACTGAATGCTTGACTGCCAATCCAATCACTCCTCCAGCGACAGCGTGATTTTGGACTGAAATATGCAAAGAGTGAAGTTTTGTGAAGGAGAAGCCTTCCCTCAGCTCTTACAGGTCAGGCAAATATCCCTGACATCACCAAGGCCTGGCCTTCCATTGTGTGTTCTCCTTCAGCTGGATTCCAGGAGGCAGATTTCTCCTGTACCTCGAGCGCTGACCGGGACAGAGAGAAGCTGCAGTCTCGGCCACAGGGCCCGCCCTCCTACGGCTTGTCACGAGCACACTTTCTGCAGAAACACCAGACTTCTCCGTCAGTTAGAGTCTCAGCAGCGATACCAATCCTCCCCAGTCCCCTCGGAGCCTCTACAGCGCTCACTGACCAGCACCAGTTTTCCACAGCACACACTGCTGGAGCCCGGCAACCTGACCACAGCAACCTGGCACGCGGCAACCTACAGCTAAAACCTTAGCACTTCAAAATAACTGCTTTCCATTTTCAGCACTGAAGTCTGGGACTGGATCACAGACTGGCTTCTCATTATTTCCAATCTACAGGCTCCGTCCTCCTGGCGAGTTAAGAATCGCTGCTGCTAACTTTACTGGACACAGGAGCCGTTCCGATCAGCCAGCCTGTGCAGAGGTGTCTGCTTGGACACTCAGATGTATACGGAAAATAAACGATGACCAAGGGGGTCTTTCTCATTGGCTCTGTAGGACTGCAGACAGACCAGCCAAGTGTGCAGAGAAACCCGGCTGGAGATTTAAAGCACGTTAGAGACGGAAATCTCACCAATTACTTTGTGCGGTTCTAACACCAGGATTGCTAAAGCAGAATGTTTTCATAGGACACCAAAGGCTCAAAATTCCTGCACAGAGACAGTTCTTGGTATTTATCATCAACTTGGGCTACGAACAAGAAAAAGAAGTCACTTCAGCAAAGTCAAGAACACCTTTAACAAGCAAGATGTAGGGGAAATCTTTATATACTGTAGTGAGGCCGACAGCCGTGCTCTCCAGCTGCCTGATTTTTCCATTTCAGGGTCCAGAATGGTTCAGCTTTGTGACCGACCTTGGTCCAACGCCGGTCTCACGGCTCTCAAACACACTACAGACGTGCAGCGCTGGACCCCCTCACCCACACGCTTACAGCCCCCCTGGAGTGGTCCCCACCCTAAACGCATTTCCTGTCAATAACCTTTTCTACCAGCAGGGCAGCAGATTGGCCAAGGGTACCAGGGTGGGACCAAGTCATGCCAACATCTTAGTCAGGTGGGGGGGGGACGAACGCTCCTCCTGCCCCTGTACTGACTTCTCCCCTGGACTCTACAAGCGACACATCGATGACGGTGCCATCGCTGCCGCCTGCTCTAGCAGTCAGCGACAGCAATCCCTACACCACGTCAGCCTCCATCGGAGTCCCCGGCAGCCAGCGCATCTCCCACCACTCTTCCTTCTCTGGACACGCCTCTCCCTCGGCCACCCGGGGTCGGGCCACACCGCGGACTGACCGCCACCTCCTTCCCACAGTTCGTGAGGCTCCTCTTGCTACAACGAGACTGTGGATACCCCTCACAAGGCATTGTTCCAGCTGTGCAGCCGTCTCTTGCAGGAGGTGTCCTGTTCCAAGAGTCCCCCATTTCTCCCATCTCTCCCAGCCGTGACTTCACTGACCTTTCCATCTCCATTTCCATCTCCGTCCTTTTAACGGGCTCCCAGGACTCTTATTCCAGCACGGCTTCAGAAGCCAAGAGTGTCTTTCAACCTGTTCTCAATGATCGACTCATTTCTTCCTGCAGCCTCTCCATTCATTGACAGATTTCAGCTGTTCGCACGTCTTCCCCAGATCTCCCTCAGCTGGCACACCCACTCTCACCTCCTCTCTCCTTTTGCCTCCTGGGCTTTATTTCCCTGCTGCGTTCCTCCTCTCCCCTCACACCCGAAGAAGCTCACCAGCCGAAAGTATTACTAGAGTCTCCACATTAGCAGCAGTACTGACATCTACAGAATCCGCCAGCACCGGGGAAGAGGTGTTTTCAGTCAAGCTGATTTTTAACCCCTGATTAAATTAACCTGCGCTCAGAGCTTCTGTCAGGAAATCAGCCTCCTTGTTCCATGATAAACCTGCGTGTGAGACACTCGCCTCGTTCCCTTCAATCTCAATCAAATTGAATTGACAGAAACAGCAGCTGTAGATAGATAACCTTTTCTGGAATGTCTGTATACAAAGAAAAGCTTTCTCTGCACGCTTGGAAAGGGTTGGCGTTGTTTGAGGATAGATCCTTACATTCATTTGCCATGGGCTGTTGGCAAAGAAGAGCGTCTTTACTATTCTCACGGCAAATCAACAGATCCATGGAAGAATAAAGAGCTTATGATACTAATGAGCTGTGTTGGGTTAGGGAAATTCCAAAACTCTTTTCCTCTTGCTCCAGAAGAATGATGGTTTAAAACAGAACTCAGGCTGAATTCACTTTCCTATTCATAGGAATTTCACTCACAATGCTAATATGGAGGCGTCTCTGTCCAAGACACAGCCGCATTTTTTAGACGATATCATATATTTCTACTTCATTCTTACTGTAATTCTCTTTTGCAATTCTAAGGCATTTCTTGTAAATCTTTTCATTGATATTCACTGCATCACGTCTGCGTTTCCACCTGCTGTGGCAGATTGCAAGTCTAATTAAAGCGCTTGTTAATCCATGGGCACAATTTCCTCTCAAAGCTTCAGTAATGGCAGATGTGAGGCCGGGGCCTGCAGCAGAACTGAGCCCCGCCTGCTCTCTCACACTCTGCGCACTGGGATCAGGGACATACGGCCAGATTACTGCTCGTTGTTCCTTCTTAATAGGCTTGTTATTCAATTCATCAGGTGATGCATGTTTTGTTAGCATGCTCCATCTGTGTTGGAACAAGTAACAGGTTTATTCCGTGCTGAAAAGAGAAGAAAGAGAACAGAATGTTTCGGCTGTGGAGTCTTCTTCTTCACACCCGAAGAGGGCTCTACAGCTGAAACGTTGCGTTTCCTTTCTTCTCTTTTCAGCATGAAATAAACCTGTTACTTGTTCCTTTGCAGCCTGCGCATGCTGTCGCAGCTCCCCACCTGAGCTACATCAATCTGTGTTGCCCAGCAGAAGGATTAGTGAACGTCTTCAAAGCAGTGCTGGAGGAATCACATCACTTTCACATCTGATGACAGGCAGGTTTAACAGTAAGGCCCTGTCGAACAGCAGGAATGATTTCACCCCAAAAAGCTCGGTCCTGTCTGTTCCTGAACACAGTCAAATGGATCTGAGGCTCATGCTTTATTCAGAATCTCTACGTCCATTTAACTATGTCTTTCCTGCCCAAAAAGAAGGATTTTCAGAGAACCCCAATACACCAATTCCTTAGACGAGATAACAGGGCTGAATGAGAAAAGGAGCATGGCTGATTTTTATCATTTTAAATAAAAAAGAAAAACTAATGAACAGAGAGAATGTCCGCAGAGGATAAGGGGAAAGCTTGTGCCTTGTGCTCCTTATGCAGTCAGGGATCAAAGGTCAAGTGGCTGACCTGTAATCATGTGACAGCATCTTCTGCTGTCTTCTGCAGGCGTGTTTAGACATTTTCCCAGAACACTGTAAAAGGTCTCCTCTCATCCATCAACACAAATCTCTGCTTGAGACACACACAGGAATTTCCTTCTGTTTGTCCACATGCTTAAGCAAGAGAGTGTTAAAAAATGACTGTCCAAGAGGCTCAGTCCTGGCTCTGTTTGCTCTTTCTGGCCGTAGTGGACACTACAGGACATGTAAACAGTCACCATCTGGCCTACCTCACAGTGCGCTTAGGCACAGGAAAAAACATGCAGGATCTCTGCCAACTGCTTTTATTAAGGTGACGCCAGTATCCTGACAGGATCTTGGTTTGGGGCGCGAGTTTAACCAGTTACTGGACTTAACGTCTGTATAACAATTCATATTTTAAAACATTCAATTGAGGGGGACATTTGCAGTATTGTTTTAAAACTAGTTTTGTTTTTATCAGTTCATTATTAAGGTTTTTTTTTTACTGTGAAGGGGAATACAGCACTTGAAATTTGTGGAAATGGTTAATGATAGGAGCCTAGCCCAGACTGTACAGGAACCTACTAGAAAAGATGCTCTTATTGACCTAATCTTTTCAAACAAGGCTACAATTAAGGCAATAGATGTGATACAGCCACGGGGAAACGGTGACCACAAAATGGTAACTGTTGATGTATACTTTAAATCTCTGAAGCCTGAGTCTTAAATTAGGGTTTATTATTTTAGAAAAGCAAACATGAGGCAGAGCTGACGATCGGCAAACTGGGAACAGATGGATTCAGAGTCAAGAGAAGAAGGATTTTGGAGGTCATACTTTAAGAATGAATTTGTTTGCCATTTCTTAAACAAGTCCAAGGTGAGCGAGACATGGGCTAAATATTATTTACATTTCCTTTAAATAATATAATTAAAAGGAAAAAATTAAGAAAATCCAAATGAAAATGGTACTGCACACACACTGCACAATGAGCCCATTCGAAAACAGAGAAAGATCTTACCAGGCTTCGTGACTGAAAAAGAACAGCTGCCAAGGGGGAGAAATAAAAAAATAGGAGAAATATCACTACAGCGGCAGAAAATAACATGAAGCATTTTTTCGGCACTACAAAGGCAAAGGCTAGAGGACAGTTTAAGAGACAACAGGGGATTAAGAAGGACGAAGCAGTGGAAAGATCGCACTCAGAATACTGAGTTCAGTCTTAGTCATCATGCCACAGAAATAATATTACAGCCTTAGGAACAGTTCAAAGAGCCAAGACCATGATGCGTCTCGCTGTCAGATTGTCATATGCAAACAGATTAAGAGATCTAAATCTATTCAGTGTACAACAAAGGAGATTAAGAGGGATATAGACAGGACTAATCCTTAGACAAGTAATTCACACTCAGTAGTGAAACACCTAGGGGTCATAACTGGAATCAAAAAGAAAATTCATTTAGGATGGAGATTCGGAAACACTTCTTTATGACACGACAAAGAGTGACACGACAACACCTCTTTACAAACACGACAAAGAGTGACACGACAACACACCTCTTTACAAACACGACAGAGTGACACGACAACACACCTCTTTACAAACACAACAGAGTGACACGACACAACACTTCTTTACAAACACGACAAAGAGTGACACGACAACACTTCTTTGCGACACGACAAAGAGTTACACGATACAACACTTCTTTACAAACGACAAAGTGTGACACAACACAACACCTCTTTATGACATGACAGAGTGACACGACACAACACCTTTACAAACACGACACAACACTTTTTTACAAACAGGACAAAGAGTGACACGACAACACTTCTTTACAAACACGACAGACACAACACAACACTTCTTTACAAACACGACAAAGAGTGACACGACAACACCTCTACAAACATGACAAAGAGTGACACAACAACACACCTCTTTACGACACGACAAAGAGTGACACGACAACACCTCTTTACAAACACGACAAAGAGTGACACGACACAACACTTCTTTACAAACACGACAAAGAGTGGTGGACGTCTGGAATCTGGGTTAGTCACAGTTGCGACCAATGAAGTAAGATGGGCCCATGAGGCTGCGTGCAAGAGACAGCCTTCATACGCGCTCAACCTGTGACATTTCTATTCCTCCGCTGATGCGTGTCGTTGTGCACTGAAAGCCAGTGGTTTCCACTTGTGTCCTCTGGGCTGTGGCGCAGCCTGTTGGTTGACTTTGTCAGTGCTTAGGAGGAATTCGTAATCCCTCGTTGCCCTTTGTTCACTACTAAATAGGTTCAGTTTCTTCAGTCTGCCAGTGGTCAGCGTAGCACGTTCCTCTCAGCGCCTGGTTGCTCCTCTCTGGCCTGAGTCCAGAGCGGCAGTGTATTTTCTATAACATGGTGACAAACACTGCACACCATGACGGAAGCCATCCCATTGGCCTGCAGTGCTTGTTGAAGGCCTGTAAAAAAAACAAACCAAAAACTTGGCACTTACCTTTTCTGTTCAGAGTATCGCAGGCCAGAAAAAAAACAGAATGGAAGAAGACAAAGAAAGCAGAATTTGTAAATAGTGCGGTGTAAATATGTGTTAATGTTTATTAACTGTAGCTACTCCTTTGTCTCCCTCACCTGGTATAAGTATCAGAACCACACCCAGAATCAGGGCAGAACGGTTTCTAGGAAATCACTGGATGGCCGCTGGCCTGTTTGCACAGCGCCCTCTTGTGGCCTGGAGGGTTTTGGAAGTGGAAACACTTCATTGTTGCGTGTGAATAATGTGACGTATGGTGTAAAATGTCTGTAAAGAGCAGGGGTGCCTTTAGGGCAGTAGTGGGAGGTTGCAGGGGTGGAGCCGGAGGCCGAGCTCTGCTGAGGGAGGGTGTCTGTAGGACTCGAGGAGGAAGGTGTGCCGACTGCTGTTCAATATTTTGGGGGGAAAGTTATTGCTTGCTCCAACTGTGCCATCCCTTGCCTGCTGTCTTGTAAACAAATAAGGACCCTTTTTAAGTATCCTTTTTGGTTGTGGACTGGTTGAAGTTGGCTTCTACCATGATCTGAGCCCAGGAGACTGTGAATGAATTAGAGAGGCCCTGAGACAGACACACTATTCTAAATGACGCCTAGCTGGTGCTTTTTACAATCGACACAACATCCCTCGATCTCAATTCTGTGCTTTTAACTTGATATCCTAACATTGTTGAAGCCAAAATGTGTTTCTTTTCTTCTTTTTTTCAGCAGGGAATAAAGCTTTACCTGCTCCTTTGCAGCCTGCACATGCTGACACAGCTCCTTACTTGAACTTCATGAAATATTTCAGATGGTTTAGTGTGCAGCCCTGGTTTCAAATCTGGACCTGGGTCACTATCCGGGTTACTAGCCGTTAAGACGATGGATAGTTATGTACAGTATCTGTGCCTTAAGATGTCAAGTGAAAGTTTATAATAATAACCTAGCCTGAAAATAGCATTTTACTCCTTAAAAATCCCAAAGCACTTCTCAAACACAGTGCACAAAAGTGTTCAGACCTTTCCTAAGGTGTCCCATTGTGTGAAATTACAAGATTATTAAAATTTCATAAAATGGGGCACAATTAAAATATTTTTTCCCAAACTTAATATTTTATTCAAAGCCTGAATGCTCCAATCGTAGCCTTCTAAGGGTAAGAAAAGCTACAGTTAATGTCAGCAGAAACTAAAGAGAGAATCTGACCTGTTGATGGTGCAAGCATTCTGACTGCGCACCTACAGTAGGCTGGCGAAACCTTTGGCAGAAGATTGCAGCCACACGTCTTTTTGCATCTCTACCAGCTCTGCAGGCGCATTAGGTGCAACCTTTGTTCTTGGTAGAGTTGCCCAGGTTCTCTCCAGCTGCTTGGGGATCGCTCATGGATGGCGGGTCTTCAAGTCTTTCTACACTCAAAGACATTCTCTCATTTTGAATCCGCTCCAGCGCAGATCTGTCCACGAGTTCTGGGTCGTTGTCCTGCTGAAAGGTGAATTGTTGCCCCAGATCTGAAGGTTTTCCTCTAACATCTGTCAGTACTTCACAATCTGTGCCATGTCACAGACTAATGCCATCCAATTGTGTGGCTTGTGAGGTATTTTTGCGCACCTAAATTTACGTATGCAATGTGAAAACTGTGCAAGGGTCTGAATACTTCTGCAAGGCAGTGTAGGAGGGGACTCACAGGGGCCACTCTGCACCAGCAGCCCCACCTGGGAGACACATAGCAGCCATTTTGCATACAGATTGTGGGAAAAGAGAAAAACTGCCACACTGTGTGAATTATAGAGGAATTTTAGTGAGACCAGAGTGTAGTTCAGACAGAATTCCATGGGCACAGTCCTAATGTCATGAACAATGAGCTGAGGTCTTGTTTTTTTAAACAATGGCCAAAACTTTGTTGTTACACCAGCCCAGTCTTGGAATGGTCCACTGTGAGTTTTTTATGTGTTGGATCATGTCTTTATGCCCCGAACCCTGTGTCTGCACACGGGGGAGAATGAGGCAATGCAGTGTTTTACCACACCTCCTTGCCACAGGCAAGGGGGAATTTAAGGCCAAAATGTAAAAAGCCAGAGTGGACATTGTTCCAGGACACCAGGATTAACATCCCAACTCTGGGAAAAAGGGCCATGAGATCCTTAACAGCCAAATAGTTCAACTGAGCGCTTGACATCTCATCCATAGGATGGACATGCTTCCAGAGCTGTAGAACTAAAAAGCGACAGTGAATCAAAAGTGAACACTGATTATTCAACAACACTAGTTCAATAGTTGCTGTTGTTGCCACATGAACATATAATGTTTAAAACATTTTTCAAATATAAAATAACTTTACTGTGTACAACTAATCTGAGGAAATGTCTCAGTTATTTCTGATTGGATTAAGGTATTTTATTAGGAAAGAGCCCAACTGAATAGCTACATTGGCGAGCAAAAATGTTTTCTTTGGTTCAGCTGCTTAACAGTTTGCTGTTGGAAGCAGGACAGACTGATCTCGTATCGCTCATAAAATCAATCAGAGCCTTCTGAGAGACGTGCACAAGAGCTGGAGACACTGCAGGAAAAGTGACACGGCATTCAGTTATTACATCCTTAAATACTTTAATCTCAAAAAAGTGCTTTGAAAAAGTCAAAGGTCTTAATCAAAAGAAAATTAAACTACCAATTCTGAAGATAAAGTAAAACATACTGAGTGGCTCAGAGAGCCATCTCTCCTCTGTCTGACATTCATTACTGAAAAGAAGCAAAAACATCCCTTAATTAACATCCCATTAATTACATATTTTTTGTCATTACGAATATTTTTTTTTATATTTACTGCAAAGTGAGAGGTAACATTTTCAACATCTTCATTTACACACAGCAGTGTCTAACTCTAGAGTGAATAAAGCACTCTTACAAAACCATGTGGCACTGTGCTGCTATACGCGTTTCGTTCTGGAAGGGCCAGGTTTGATAACGAGCGACAGAACCCATCTGCAAAAAAATGATATTACTGTAGGATACCACATCTTGAAACATTCAAAGTAAACTTGGCTGCAAAAGGTTCGACAATGTGTTAGATCGATGTGTATTCATTAACACACATATAATTACAGAGTAAGTACTGATAAAACATTTTACACAGCAGTTTCCTTTTATACAACATGGCTTCCTTTATATAACTTGTCTGTACTTCCCTGCTTATGTGCTGTGCTTGATATTCAGTTAGTATGCCACTTGCCGCACTGACCATTCCAGTACAAACAGACAGGAGAGAGTAATCTGATTAAACAAAAGGAAGCACAACTGTGTATCAAGACCTCTGCCTGGATGAGAAGCTCAACGCTGTTCTTGAAAACTTCCAAGGATCACCAGGATTAAACACCCTTTACAGCCAGAATCCATACTTCCCAGCTCTCATCCCAGAGGGACGCAGCCCAGCAGGCGATACAGACATCTTTCAAATGTCAAAAGATAAAGATGAAGAAAAAACGCTCTCTGAAAGCTTTGAAGCCCAGACTGACTTTCAGACTAGGAGTTCAAACAGGGGATACAAATTCTAACAGGAGAACGAAATGTCAATTGAATACCCTCAGAAGCTAATTTTCCATGCAAATGCGAGAAAGACTCCAGATGATCTATTCTTCAAATTGCACTCGGCTGTAACACTAACAACACAAGCAAAGGTATACTGGCCGAGTGCCAGATATACAGGGCCCTTAAATATCTGGAGAGTCAGTCCTTACAAATGAGATCTGCTTGATCAGGCAGTAAAAAGCTGAGTCTGCAGGTAACTGTATTAGAATACCAGACAAAATAAATGAAGCATACCGGCATCAGATATGAACTGTGAGGCCTGTTATTCATCATCTTGTTGTTATTAAAGCTTTGATTAAAACACACAGGGCTGGAGAGAACACTGCCTTATGCTTTCTTTCAAGGGACAGAACTGCAGGAACACATTTTGGAGACTGTGAACAGGGTATTCGTAATGTTTAATTCTTAGTGAATTAATACCTTATTTCTTGCGTCCACATGGGTTTCGCATCAGACCTGTTGGTTAGCTCTCAATGAGGAATCAAGAGCAGAGCCCACACTAAATAAACCCACTCCGAATGCTGGTCAGCTAGTCACCATCTGGCTGCAATGCACAGACACTTTCTTCATGTCAGTGAAACCAGATGGTTTTGTGGGCTGAATAAGTGGAGACAATTGGTAATTTACTGACCGCTACATGCTGTAACTCCTTGACTACGTCACTCTCTTTAGACAAATCAGAAGGGGCCCAAGTGGAACTGAAAATGACAGGTTTGTGAGCCTGGGGAAGAATTACATTGCGGGACTTTGTCTCACTTGCACCCACTGCTTGCCAGGTTAGGCTCCAGCATCCTGGCCACCCCGAACTGGGTAAACTGGTTTGAAAATGGATGGAGTTCATTTCTAGATTTCGATTTTGGAAATAAAAATAAATTAACCATGCCACTGGAATGGTGATCCTAAGAAATGCTGAGCCAGTACTATCACTGCAGGGAGGAATCCCTGATCGTGGCACCTCACTCTCAGGACACTCTACAGCTTCACTGAGACCATGACTCAGAGCTGGCATCAGAGGAGCCATCATACTGGGAGTGTGGGTCATTGGACAAGACTCACAGCCAAATTCTTTGCCGCATTCAGAGAACCACTGAACATCTGCACAGAGATGGTGCTTTTTTATGGTTTTGATATGAAACGGTGTCCGCTAGCAACAGTGCAGAGGGAAGGTCTGAGTTGCTCCAGGACCCACGCTGTACAATTCTGGAGAGACACCTCTTACAGGGCTTTTCTTCTGCTGGAATGCTGGCAAGGGTCCTAGTCAAGAGCAAGCAGTATTTCAAGGGTGAAAAGGTGTCAGTTACTTCATCAGAACCTGCACACAGCTGTTTCCAATTACGAGCAGCTCATACAAGCTACTGCAGGACAGAATCAAGAAGCCAGAATTCTCATGAGACATTTTAATACCGCTAACAGGACCTGATCAGGGCTCTTGGAAAATACCAAGAAAACAGTTCAAGGTGCTGCTTCAGTTTGGACTGGGTACAAACACTTCACTTAAGAAAATGAAAACCCACCATTTTAGAGCGAGAGAGCACAGGAAGCCAACTAGTAACAATGAAACACTCACCACCAGCTTTTACATACTTAAGGAACACATAGCTGAGGAAGGAGAGACCTACAGTGTGCAGTAAGTTCTGCTCCTCTGGACCTCAGGCGACATCGCACCATGACAGCAGAAAAACCCACTGAGACGGTTCTGAACCCTCTTCCAGTGGTACTGAGAGGGATGGGCCGGACTCCAGGGCAGCACCAGCGACCAGTTGTGGCCGCAGGGCCTGGTGGGTGTCCTCAGTGCTCAGGGCTGTGAGCGGGGAAGGGAGACACAGGAGAGGATGCCCACCAGTGGGACGAGGTCACTAACTTGCAGCTCTGTGGGCTGGACAGGAGGCACGGACTGGGCCACAGACAGCAGGCATCTCCCATCAATGAGCCTGGCAGACTCCGGATTAAGACCGAAGCTCTTACCAGCACAAAAAATCATGGGGTCACATCGCATCCCTGCTGAAGACATGACCGATAGGACCCACGAGGAGCTAGCTGTGCAGCAGGCCCTTCTCTTTCTGGCCGTGCCATTGCCACATGCCCGGGAGTCCTGCTGCACTCCTGCGCTAAGCAAGTCCCAACCCCCTGCGGCCCGGACCCATTACTGCCCCCTGTTGGCACTGGACTGCTGGCAGAGCTCCAGCCGAACTCGCTTTCTGTGGGATTTTTTTTCCCACAGCACAAAAAAGGCCATGATAGGAAATGAGAGTTTGCATAAATTCATTACTGCCATCCAAAATCATTTGGCAACTTTTACAGTTCTTTCTTTCCTCTGGTGCAAGACCAGTTCCATCTGTTTCCAATGCGTGACAAAAACTCCAGGGAGAAAAACACTCCTGGTCCACACCCAACACCTTGTACATTAGTAGCTTTAAATGTTCAGAGACTCCGAAGCCTGTAAGCCCTGTCGTATGCTCAGCCAGAGGGCCTGTAGATGAAGAGATCAGACTGTCCGGCCCTCACCGAAGATTTGAATGCAAGACACGGAGAGGAGAAGACTGGGAAATGGAACCTGTGACTCTTTGGACAAGACTGTTCCACATTTGAAAGGCTTGTAGTTGCTTGCGAATGGAGACGCTCTTTCAGTGTCGGACACTCGGTCCGCAGCACAGAGCTCCAAGGCAGAACGGACCCAATTCCGAGACACGCTCAGTAGTTCGCTGCAAGGCTCTCTCGTTTGAACAGGGCTGTAGTTTGGGAGAGAACATGCTCCTTCGCCTGTGGACCTCGCGTTACTTGACGCTGGAGTGCAGGTGTTGTCCCGCTTGCTGTCGGAGGCAGCGTCTCCTCTGGCGTCCCGGGGCCCAGCCCGCGGCTCAGTCGCCCACGTCGCTGTCCTGATCGCCGATCAGCCAGAGGAAGTGGAAGCTGAGCGCGAGCAGGGCCGTGCCCAGCAGGTCCCCCAGGGCGGTGAGGTAGGGGATGGAGAAGCTGTCGGGGTCCTTCCCGTTCCTCCACATGCAGTGGACCATCCAGTCTGCGAAGCACAGCAGGGTGAAAACCTGCAGCAGAGCACACAGCCGCCCGTTAGCACTGATACAACACCTGCAGGGTTACACTGGGGCCGGACTGGGGCCGGACTGGGGCCGGACTGGGGCCGGACTGGGGGCCGGACTGGGGCCGGAGGGAAGCAGGACCGGGGCTAGACCAGGGCCAGAGGGACACAGGACTGGAGCTGGAGTCTTTAAAAACCTGACAAAATGTTTGGATGCCACTCTTAACTAGACACCTCTCAGACTATTTCAGTGAACATGGAATAATCTCATGCCAACAAGAACAAAATGTAGACTATTCTTCAGCTGAATACAAGTCATCTGTGATTCAGGAAATGAAAAGGTGGAGAAACATGCAGGTTTTTTTCCATATCCCTGAGCAATCTGTAATAATTTGTAAGACCTTGGTCCTTCTGCTATGATTTTTTGTACGAACATATAGTGCCCAATTCCCTAAAACCTCACAAAAGCAGAACACGGTCAGCTGTTAAAAGAGGGATAAATCGGTAAGAAGATCAGTTTAAGAAAGAAAGGTTAAGTTAGACAGCAGATACATATCTAAAAATACTTGCACTCTATTTACCATCATTAAGATTATAATGGGTGGGATATCCAAACGATTTTTATAAGACATCTACAGTATGATCAGATTCCCATTAATGTTTCCCTTTAAAGACTAACAGAACAATCTGTCATGCTCGCTGCCACAGGACATGAAGAAGCCCATGTTAACTGAAGGATATTGTGACTGCTTGTTAAATGAATGGGCGAGGTTAAATACAGCAGGTCTGCAGTCCTAACTGAGATCCCTCAGCAGAGGGATGGTTCTCTGATCCTCTGCACACCCACAGGACATCTGTGTGCACATGGACACAGTCACCAATAAAGCTTACAGCCTGCACAAAAACGTCCAATTAAAAATGCAAAAATTAAGGGCGACAGTTGTACTGGGGGTATTATTAACAAGGATTATAATGTAACAGTAGACGAAAACACAACTAAATGTAATGCTTCTGTAATGTTTCGATGGTCTGAATTATGCTGAAATAATTAGAAATTGGGACAGTAAACTCTGGAAGTACTGTTATGGCTAGTAGGAATCAATCAGTACCAACAATGGCAAAATACAGTATATACATATGGAGTCCAAGAACACGGTACAAAAATGAAATGAGCAAAATATTTCAACACAAAAGTGCAATATGCGAATGAGCTGTTGTGACACGAATGGTTGATTGCTTACAAGGATTACAAGAGATATTAATCATAACAGGGTTCAAGTACAATGAGTGTAACACTCTACTGTAGCCAACCTCTTAATTTAATTCCCTCTCATATAATTACCTCATTACTCATACGCTCAACAGACAAGTGATTATTCTAGAACCTTCTTGGATTAAACGTCATTAATCGTATTTGGAATAATAACTTAATTCTCGAGAGGTAGAATACAAAACTTCCCACACCCGGCCAGGGCAGTCCGGATGTGAATTTTTAAGAGTCCCGTAGGGAGAGGGGTAGCTTCATTCGAGCCTTGTCCGCTGGGCGGGACAGGAGCGGGACAGGAGCTGGACAGGAGCGGGACAGGAGCGGGACAGGAGCGGGACAGGAGCGGTCCGTTTAGTTCAGGGTCGGGTGCGTCTAATATGGCTGCTGGCCTATGTTTTGTAGCTGCTGTGCTAAATATTCCCCAATTTCGACAAAAGTCCGACTGTATTATTTTGTTGACCAGGCGAAACCACAACTGGGAAGAACATCACAAGGCTTCTCCTGCTGCTGAGGAGACCTTGTGCGGAGCTCTGGTTTCTCTAGGTCTCTCAGCCAAGGCAGCTACTTTCATGTGACTCTGTTCAGTTTGGTTCAGAAGCCTGCTGCAGAACCCCCCCCCCAAGAAAAGCTCTTTAGCTTTAACATCTACAGTAACACACATACTGTACTTTTGACATCCAAACCACCGTCAAAGGATTCCTGGTGTAGTTTTCCTGATAAGGCTGTTTCCATGGTTGAGAAAGTGCAGGTGCCCACATATTTCCAGTGACGAATCTTGGAAACGAGCTGTGACATTTCAAACACTCGCAGGGCTCCACAAGAACAGACCTCCTACGAGGAAATATTGAGCCATTCGCCAGCCGAGAGAAATTGTTAGAAGACTGCTCAGCACTAGGTCAAGCAATCCAACGTCTGAACTGATTTAAAGCTTTGAAGGATGGGAGAAAGGCACACACAAGGCCAAACCCGCATGCTTCTAGACCGGTTTTCAGCTCCAGAGTTGAGCAGGCGAATGGACATTTCCGCTGCTGAGCACATGAACCAGAGCCTGCACGACAGTGAGGAAGCAGCCCCAGTAGAACTACAGGACCGAAGGAGGCCAGGAGCTCTGGCTCAGGAGCTGCTACTGGCTGAAGCACCATTCAGATGTAATGATACACGACTCCATGAAGGCCACAGCAACACAGGAGCTATAAAAGACACAGGGTGTTTGCTCTATTAGGTTTCTTTGACTCCATGCTGGTAATATACGTGTCGATTCATAAGGTTCTCCGAGTCAGGAAGGAAATAAGAGCCATGTGACAGAAGGAGCTGTACTACTGGACTGCTGTGCAGACTGGCAAAGACTAACTGTATCCCACTCCCACTCTCACTCTCACAATGGGAGACTGTTCGAGACGGACATCTTTCCAGCTGCGCAAAGACATTACAAAACTGCTGTTCCCGCTAACATTATAAAAAGAATCACATTACATGCAAACAAAGCCCTGTAACATTTTCACAGTAGCAGGTCAATGTGATTTTTTTTTTGTTCAACTTAAAAAAAAAGGGATTAGTAAACATGTAAAAGTACAAACCAAAACTCTGGTAAGACTTTCAAAAATCTGGAGCCAAGGAAAGCGCACTGCGGGCACTGCCTGCTTCAGAGAGGGCTCAGCCATATTGACACACGGAGATGCTGCAGCTCCAGTGACTGCTGTGGCTTCATCTGACTCCGACCGAGCCGAGAGAGAAGGGCTGAGCTGCGCAGGACACCGCGAGTGCGCCTGGGGTACCGAGCCACGCTCTTCAAACCAAGACAGCCTTCTCTGTGGCAACCACAGGACTCGGCATTCACTGCTTCTACAGCACGACCAGCAGGCTGCCAGAGATCAAGAACAAACTCCACCAGGCCCTCCCCAGTTCTAACACAAGGAATCTGCAGGCGAAAACCACGTAGCGTACAGAAGAGAGGAGCCTTGCTCATTCGGTAATCATCCCGATACAATTCAATCTGTGACGTTACATGGTTAGGCGATCAAAGAAATTTCTCACCTTAAGGGATCCATTTCAAATCTTCAGAGACACACTGTGAAAATTAACATCGACTATCCAAGGTAAAATAACACTCTTTCGTTTATGTACAGTAGGTGCCTTTATTTATGATAGAAGGGGACTGAAGAAATCCTACATACTGTGAAGGTGCTGAAGACCAAAAAACACACATTCCGAACAAAACAACTGCTTAGCTGCTGTTATGGCTGATAGGCGTCTCTAAACAAGGTGTATGAGATACTGTGTACCTGGCACACTGCTGTGTCGTGAATGCAGAATGCTGTGAAGGCTACACAGTACATAAACTCTGATAAAGAAGGGAAAACAGGATTAACATGTAAATTGGGGTTTAAGGAAATGTATCTCTGTAAGTTTCCACAAGGTGCAAACAGACAGCAGGGCCATGAAAGACTTTACTGAGCCCCAGCTTTTCCACCTAGCTGACAAACACACCCCCTGTTTATTTTCGCTAAAAAACATGCATACATTATTCAGATACACAGGTCTCCTCAATAGGCAACTCTGTAGTCTCAGGCTGCTATTTATGATTAAGCTGCAGAGTGGATAAAAAAATGTATTTAAGTGCAGGGTGTGTTTTCTTTGGAGGCAGGAGCTGGAGAGTCTGACTTGAGCCTTTCTTGAAACCTAGACAAACAGGCCTGTATATAGAAATACTTCAGCACCTTAGCAAGGGAACTGTGTCCAATGCAGTGCCATTTTATATTAAAAGAGGGGGGGGTGGGACATTCGACACTCAGTACTCAATCCACAACTTCTCTTTTGTTTTCCAGCCCTAAGCAGCTCAACTATTTCACTTCCAGGTCACTGAGGTTTGCTCACTCTTTCACTTCCAGGTCACCGAGGCTGTGCAAGCTTAACGAAAGTAAAGTCATATAGGGCAGCACGAAGATCCGTGTGAACTCCAGTGAAAAGGGAACGCTTGTCTTTCCACCGTGTTTACCAAATCGCTCTTCCCTGGAGGACTCCTGACACCTCAGCCCATCCGCACCAGAGCACACACTTGAAAGATACCACAGTTCTTGGTCTACTTTCTTCTCTTTAATTTTACAATAGAGACTCATGATTTATGGTTTGAAACAGCACGATACTCTGTTTTATAGCCCTCATTGACTGACCT
The DNA here is from genome assembly GCF_055471065.1 of Atractosteus spatula. NCBI lineage: Eukaryota > Metazoa > Chordata > Actinopteri > Semionotiformes > Lepisosteidae > Atractosteus > Atractosteus spatula. The sequence continues at coordinate 58,940,545 of NC_142713.1, forward strand.
TTACTTCCTTTCGCCACCCACTGGGATATCTTTAGATGCGACTCCAATACTGCTTAATACTGCTATTAGGCAGCTTGACAGCGCCACCAGATGGCTGCAAACAGTATTAAAAGTCACGCAGCACACGAAAGGGTGAGGCTAGGGCTGCAGGGGCCCTAGGTCTCATTAAAGCAGCAGCACCTGAAGAGCTGAGAGACGCTGAGGAAAATCGCTCCCACTACAGTACATCAGCGATTGGCTGATACAGCTCATTAAAGAGTGGAGTTAGAAAGAAATCATGGGGACCCACCGGCCCTCCAGGACACAGACTGGACAGTCCCGGGTTAGAATGGAAACACTGACTGTCCAACCCAATACTCCCTGAAATTCACAGGCCGGCCCTTCACTGGGAAGTAGGAAGCCTTGAGAGGCTGGCCACGAGTTCAACAAATCAATGTAAACTCATGACCGCTGAAGACTTGCCAGCCACCTGAATGCCCTGCCAGAGGACAACCAATAGAGAAGCTGCAGACGACAGCTGGCCTAACGGATGAAGCTGTACGGACAGGACTTACCTGCAGCAGCGCCGCCACCAGGTAGACGGTCATGAAGATGGGCGTGAGGGTGGTGTGGCCGCTCTTCATCAGGTGGATGGTGTACAGGAAGATCAGGTGGCCGGGGAGGACCAGCAGCAGCAGCACCTGGGCGGAGCGGTGGTTGGCGCCTGTTGGGGCGAGAACACCACGTGGGAAAAGCTGCCCAGAAGAAAGACGCCACACAGCACACAGGAAACCGGCAGACACTCACGTCCGGAGGAAGGAAAAGCCGCAAAGGAATAGCGTTTGCTCCAAAGGAGCACCGTGACCCTGGGCGAGTGGGCACCCGGAGGCCCGCTAACGCCAGCCCGAGCTGCCCTCTGTCCTCCTGCGCTCCGGTTCGGCCCGCACACGGGCAGCGCCCTGCAGCGCTGAGCCGCGTCACTGCAGGCGCGCGCCCAGGCCTGCCGCGATGACAGGCTGCTCTGCCTGGTGGCTTCTGGAAATAGCCACTGGTAACCTGGCCTTTAACTGCAAAAGTGAATCTTGAATCAACACTCAAGTAGAGATCTTGAATGTTTTTTTTTAACTGATGGAAGGCTGATAAACGCTGAAATTGTCCTGTCTTATTTGGCATTCTGCCTCTGCCTATGCCAGACACAGCCCCACTGTCTTTCAGACGGACCTGAGCTCGAATAAGCAAGACTCCCTGCATTGACAAGCCCAGGATATCTGTTCATGTGCAGCTGTGGAAGAGTCCGATAAGACCGTCATTAAAGCACAAATGCCATCTTATCGGTTACAGACGCAACCGCCGAGTAATGAGTTTCATGACTTTTATTTTAACAGGGACTGAGGATTAGGAACTTGGCTGATGACTGTCAGCCAGCGGGTAAGTACCTGAGCCACAGAACGTCCTGCAGGGGCAGTAGCATCCCTTGGCCTCCTCTGGCACCTCCCCAGGGATGCTGTGGAAATGCAGGTAGGTAGATATCCGGCTGGCCTGGATTGCGACTAAATTCCCACCAATACCTGAGAAAGAGATGGAAGGACTCAGAGAGTATCCAAAGAACACCAGTGAGATGTGCAGCCAATAACACACCCCAGCTCTACAGCTGGGTAATGCACCCATTTATTATTCTTAATGACTCTTCCTTCTTTTGAAAGTGTCTTTCATGTTTGTTCATAATCCAAGATGTAGACTTTGTATTTGTATAAAACAGACTTTGTATAGACAATATTATTTATGCTACTTTAAAATGCTCTACAGGAAAGTGTTACTTGGTTTGAGGAATAGAAGATCTCAAATATTAGATATTGATTTATTAATATTAAACTATTCTGAATATCTGATTAACAGTTGTTAATTCTAACGCCATTAATGTATTTAAAAGACCTACAGTACCTGCATTTTAGTATTGAAAGAATTACTTAAGTTTTATAATTTTATAATTGATCTAAGGAACAATTCGGGCTTGAGCTTCACTGTTGGTCCTGAAGAAGTCCGCTGGATTGACTTTGTCAAGGATATTGAGTACTTGAATCCAGCCCCTGTATACTCTTCTCTGTACACCTGACCGACAGATTTAATTCCTTTGAGGTCAGGAACGTATGCATGTGTGATCCGAATGTATCTGAAACAATTCCAAAGAGGTTGTATCTTTTTTGGAACATGGTAACCAAAACTGTTCATATTAGACATTGTCTGAAGATTATCATATCTCAGACACTTTATCCCTTGATATTATAATAGTGAAAAACCATTTTACTTGAGCCTCCATTATACTTTTACCTTTCTTTGCTTCAAATGTCTCGTGCCCTATTCCCCAAACTGGACACTTTTTGACTCATTTTATGGAGTGCTTTCTTTCTTCTTCTATTTTTCCATAAGGAATTGTTAACCTATCTGGGGCGCTGCTTCCCAGCCCTTCAAACAGGCGCTATCCATCTGTACTGAATCCACACCATCCTCACCCCAGCGTATCACCACGGTTCTGCCACTTCTTAATGAAAACAAACAACCATGTGTCTAAACAGATCACCTAACACAGATTAAGGGACAACTGGTTTTATAAATCTATGACAGAAGTAAAGTTTTTAACTAAGTGGTTCTTAAACCAGCTGGAATACTAGAATTACTTCCCAGATTCATCTGGGGTTCATGACATGAACAGAAATGTGCATGTTGAGATGGAGGCAGCTGGAGGTTTAAGAAATCGCGTGCTGGGGGATTGATTTTTACTCTGAGAGAGTACACAGAGACTTCGCTGACGCTCAGTGCTGCCCCTGTCTTGAAATGCTGATGCTCTGTGCACTAATACTGGCCAGAGAATCCATCAATCATCCTCATATCAGGGGGACCAACAACCGTGGGCTCCACACTCCACCGTGCACCTCATACTCCTCTCCGTCACACCAGGGAAAAAAAAGACCGATCCCAAATCTAGAAATGTATCCTCCATTCACCCAAGTGAGCTGTTATCTCCAACTACACGGGGCTCAAATGCCATGATCGTGGAATACACCCTGCCTGGCCCCCTGAGGCCTGTGGCTCCTACTCCGTACGGGAACCCCGACCCCCGACCCCTGACCCCTGACCCCATGAGTCACAATACTGACTTCCTGAAAAGCAGCTTCAAAGACGGGAAAGTGTCAGGATCATTGCAAATACAGAGGATGACAGATCATTTTTTTAAAAAGCACAAAGGTACACATGCACATGAAAAATAATCATAAAAAGGTTAAAATTGGGAATGAGCACAAAAATGTAAGTATTAAGTAAGTGCTTCACATGTTAAAATGTAAAATTCAAAATTCAGTGATCAACAGTTGAGATATCAAGGACCTGAAATCCAACTGGAATCCACACAATTGGACATCCACTCTCTGGTCACAGCGGTGGCAAGACAGCCGAGTCTAAGAGCAATCATTCCGTACTTGTGTTTTGTTTTCAGAGCAGGTGCAGGCCAGGTAATTTCCTGAAGCTCCGTGATCTCCTTCAGGTTACTTTTGTGTGTGTGCTGTTCCACACCAATTCTCTTTTTTCTTTTGAGGACGTCGGTTTGTGTGCGTTATCTACATATCTACATGTCTGCATGTCCCAGGGAGCACAGCTACGTGAGAACACAAGAGCAAAGGTTCCAGGTGAGAAGAGGAGATTTTACCTAACTTGGCCACCTGGTTTTTCGTAGATCATCAACCCCAGAATATCTAAGCCGAGTCTTGAAAGGACCCAGACAGTCAGCTGGGTAATTTGTTCCAGACACCCACTACTCTCTGGGTAAAAGGGCTCCCCTTGTCAGGTTCACTCACTTCTGATTCGTAATTTGCACTGATCCCCCTTGCAGACCTTTGGGGTGAACCTGAAAGAGGGCTGCCTGCCTGTTTGTACCGGGATGGTTCCCCAATATCAGATTACAGCCGTGTGGCAACAGTGAACTCCCATCCCTGCAGGTGCAGGTGGGCATGCATTTGAAGGTCTTAGTAGAGACACAAAGATCTTATGAACCAGCAGTCAAGAACTTTACTTATTATCATTAAGCAGAAATCTGTTTGGAGCTGCTTTGTCCTTAAAGGCATTTTTTTTTCATCCCAGAAAATACCAGTTTTGTTTTGTTTTCCATTCTTATTTCCAGCTGCTGCATACAGTAGCCTGCCTGTCCTGCAGCAGGACTGCCCACCCCAGCTGGCACAGAGGCACTGCTGGCACAGCTGGCAGTGGGGCACTGCTGGCACAGAGGGCACAGCTGAAATAGCTTGCAATAGGGCAGAACTGGCACAGAGTGGGCACAGAGGCCACAACAGGCACTGGGGCACAGCTGGCACAGAGAACAGAGTGGGCACAGAGGCCACGACTGGCACTGGGGCACAGCTGGCACAGTGGCCACACAGGGCACAGAGGCCACGACTGGCACTGGGGCACAGCTGGCACCGTGGCCACACAGGGCACAGAGGCCACGACTGGCACTGGGGCACAGCTGGCACAGAGAACAGAGTGGGCACAGAGGCCACGACTGGCACTGGGGCACAGCTGGCACCGTGGCCACACAGGGCACAGAGGCCACGACTGGCACTGGGGCACAGCTGGCACAGAGAACAGAGTGGGCACAGAGGCCACGACTGGCACTGGGGCACAGCTGGCACAGAGAACAAAGTGGGCACAGAGGCCACGACTGGCACTGGGGCACAGCTGGCACCGTGGCCACACAGGGCACAGAGGCCACGACTGGCACTGGGGCACAGCTGGCACAGAGAACAGAGTGGGCACAGAGGCCACGACTGGCACTGGGGCACAGCTGGCACAGAGAACAGAGTGGGCACAGAGGCCACGACTGGCACTGGGGCACAGCTGGCACAGAGAACAGAGTGGGCACAGAGGCCACGACTGGCACTGGGGCACAGCTGGCACAGAAAACAGAGTGGGCACAGAGGCCACGACTGGCACTGGGGCACAGCTGGCACAGAGAACAGAGTGGGCACAGAGGCCACGACTGGCACTGGGGCACAGCTGGCACAGAAAACAGAGTGGGCACAGAGGCCACGACTGGCACTGGGGCACAGCTGGCACCGTGGCCACACAGGGCACAGAGGGCATCGGGCTCTTACCGTTCACGACGGGTGTGTAAACAACAATACCGGCCAAGTTAGGGTCAGACACAGTTTTGTCGAGAATGAGCCCTCCGATACTGGAAAAAATGAACACATTTGAAGAACATGTCAGTGACAGACTAATCAGTTCAGTTTAATATACGTAAATCTTCATCAGCCGTCTTATCCAACAACGCAATGACTGTTTTCAACAGCACAGACACATCAAAGGGCAGTGTTCCTTCTTTACACCAGGACAGCTGTGACGCGCGCAGATCCTGCCCATCAGCTCGGGGTCGAACGCGGCTGCTGGCGCACACCGCGCGTGGATAGTTAATGAAAAGGGCCACACAGGGGTGAGACTCGCACTTTCATAAAAAGCTGAAGCCCGAGCTAGAAAAGTGGGGAAAAAACATTGAACAACACAAGGAACCAGTCTTGCTGGGTGGAGTCGCTCCCATGACGCAAGTGTGATTTTCAAGGCTGCTTCCAAACCATGAGGTCAGCACTGGGAGGAAAAAGAGGCTAAAATGACCTGTTTCTGGAACGGGGAAAAACACACTCATCGAAACAAACAACCACACCTTCTGGGTCCTGCGCCAGAGCTGCCTTTCAGCTCACACTAGGACGGACTTCCACACTTCTGCCAGCCCAGGGGACACTACACGAACTGCTTTTAAACTGCATTTAAACTTCACATGCCAAAGCACAACAGAAAAGTCGGTAACCGTGCAGACCAGCTGCAGCACTATTAAAACCGAACATTGGTGTGTCACCGTGACGGCAGAGCGGCATCAAACAATACCACCGATACCTGCCTCTGCAGCAGGGCACTATGGACAGGTGGGGCGGAAAAGATGGAAACGCCAATGTAACATTACTAAACAGGGCTCCAGGTCACCGTGTGCAGCCGGTACGTTCCGTATGTACTGGGGGCACAGAGGCCACCTCCCTCTGGGATTCTGCAGGAGATAAGAGGCACCATTCTGCTGCAAGAAAGTCCCATCAACTCACTCCGGGCTGATGGAGGTGGGAAACACCATCTGGGGTGTTGTTCCGGAATAGAATGGGCTCTGATCTGGTGATCTGGTGACAGAGAAGGCCAGAACTTATAGGTAACACCAGCGCCATGCTCATCAAACCACTGGGAGTCCCGCCCTCCTGCAACATGGGGCGACTCAACCCCATTAGGCAGTGAATAGCGTCATGTTGGAGTCACCCAGTGCTGTTCACCTCTTCAGGCCACGATCCTTTACAGGGATTGCAGAACCCCAACTCCTACCCTTAGACCTGGATCACAGCCTCCCCCTTCTCCCGATCATCAACTCATTTCTTCTTAAGAGACCCCCGGTTCTTTCACAGACCTCAGATTCTCATGCTTCTCCCTCAAATCTCTCCACCGGCTGTGCCCTCTGTTCTCCTGTCCTTCACATCCTCAGCCCCCTCCTCCCTCCCTCTCCACCTGAAGAAGCTCCTCGGCCACCATGTTTTATTTATTTCGTCTACGCACAGCAGTGTACCCCTCTTCCTATTATCAGTAAACATCATTCTTCTGGGAGCTGCTCTGCCCTAAAAACCACTCTTCAGTTTTCCTGGAAAACCTGTAATTAACTAAATTGCCCAGAGTACCGTCCGCTGTAGGAGCCAAGCCCTCGGGGCTGGACAGATCTGCAGGTTGCTGCCACATGTGCACTCGTGTGTCGGTCGACTCCGTGCTGAAGGATGATTCATCGGACCACATCACACTTTCCCCACGTTTTCCGCAGCCCGTGCTCTCCGCACCACTGTGATGAGCGACTGGGACACTGCTGCTCTGCGGATTCTCCAAGGATTGTTCTGGATTAAAATGGCTGTTCACACCGCAGATGAAACTGGTAGTCAACCGCTCTGCGATGGTCGTTTTTTAGGCCTTGCTATCCGAGTTAATGCACGGCTACCATGATCCTGGAGTGGGCACTTCCACCCACTGTAACTCTCTGCTGCTGCTGTCTTTCCTTCCCTTGGAGTTCCATGCGGACGTCACCTTCGACGCCCAGCAAGGTCGCTGTGGTCTCCTCTGGTGGCCACATCTGTAGGCCCCCAGGCCCATGACCCTGAGCGTGCTGGGATATCATGTGCCTACCCTACAGTATGCTTGAGCCACAGCTGTGTGGAAGCCCTTGTTTTCAACACATCTGCTGTCCTTCATTGACCCAGGTGTTGCCATTTTTTTTCGTCCAGTACCTGTAATAAAGGTTATTTTTTAACTAGATGCCCGATAATGTTTATTGATTTCCTACAAAACGTGAATGAAAGGCAGCTGTTAGTGGTGGACAGTGTGTAGGAAAATCAGGAGTCGTGCTGCTAGATGCTGAAGTGCAGTTTTGTTTAGTTATTTTATTTACTGCATGCTGGGGTTGAAGATGGTTTTTCATTGTTTTAATTGACTTGAGCAATAGCTTATTTACAAAGTCTCTGAATTTCATCCTTAAGATTGTTTCACAAAGGTGCTTGCTTCATTGATTTTATTTGAGATTTTATACAATGCAGACACAAGGCTCAGACTTCAGACAATGAAGATGTTGAATCTAGTAAGCGAGAGACCATGGGCCACGAACACCAGTCTGCCCATCTGTGTGTGTGTCACCCAAGAGAATTTACTCAGAATTCCCAATTGCTGAGTAAGAAGAGTTTCACTACAGCTCAGCAGCAGAAGGAGGCCTCACGTCTGCGCAGAGCGACTCTGGTATCCACCAGCCTGCCCCTCCCACACAGCAGAGGCCAGGCAGGGCGACGCTGCACCTGCCCCTTGCGTTTAGCTGGGAAAGAACCGTATAATAATAATAATTGCTTACACTTACACAGTGCTTTTCTGAACACTCCACTCAAAGCACTTTACAGTAATGGGGATCCCCTCCACCACCACCAGTGTGCAGCCCCACCTGGATGATGTGACGGCAGCCGCAGTGCACCAGTACTCTCCCCACACACCAGCTCTCAGCGGGGAAGAGAACAGAGTGATGAAGCCAGTTCAGAGACGGGGATTATTAGGGGGCCATGACTGATAAAGGCCAATGGGAAATTTGGCCTGGATGCTGGGGTAACACCCCTACTCTTTTCGAGAAACGCCCTGGAATTTTTAATGACCACAGAGAGTCAGGACCTCAGTTTTACTGTACATCTCGTACGAAGGACGGCACGTTTTTACAGTGTCCCCATCACTATACTGGGGCATTAGGACCCACAAAGACCGCAGGGTGAGCGCCCCCTGCTGGCCCCACTAACACCTCTTCCAGCAGAAGCCTTAGCTTTCCCAGGAGTCTCCCATCCAGGTGCTGGCCAGGTGCCCACCTGCTGGGCTTCAGTGGGCTGCCAGTTGTGAGTTCCATGGTGATATGGCTGCTGGCCATAACCAACCTACTCCCGAGCCTCCCTTTCTCTAACTGCGGCTGACAGCAGAGAAAGAGTGCCAAACTGGAAAGTGATTTAAAGGAGGAGGAAAAGTTTCAGTCGCCTGTGAGCCCCTGTGAGCTTCTTTCAGACCACTGTCTGTGCTAAAGCAGGGGGGCTCCTAGGGGCACTGTCAGCTCTCCAGTATTTCACAGCACTCCTCCTTCCACTAACAAGGAGCAGAATCATTTATTCATGAGCAGCAGTTTTTATGTGAAAGTTACAGTGAATCTGTATGTAAATGTACTAACACTGTTAACTGCAGCAACTTTAAGAAGCTTTAAATATGAAGTAGATATCATTTATAACTGGAAAAAATGTCTTGTGTTTGCCTTTCCCCTCTATGTTGATACCAGAGATTATTACCATATCTTCCTCCTGGAAATCAACTACAGAGAGAAACCATATTATCTCCTGCCTGTCAGTATTGCTTATTAATAATACATGGTATTCATAATTACTTTTTGATAATAATGTCAATATTGCTAATTACTAACATTTACACAAATACAAATGCTAGGGTTCCCAACATAAAACAGTTTTCACTTACAAAGTAGCATCTAACCCTAACCCTAGCAAAGTAGCAAGCACATGACAGCCCAGCAATGGATCAGTGTGCTGGGGGTAGGGAGGACAAGGCAGGGTGGGTGGGGCAGGAGGGCGGGGCTCTCACCTGCTGATGATCATGGCGGTGATGACGGGCTCCCAGCCGGAGTACAGCAGCGTGCGGCTGGCCGGGTGCTTGGAGGAGATGACGATCCACATGGGCGTCAGGGCCAGGAAGAAGGCACACACCACGGAGGACACGTAGGGGTGCGTCTCTGCAGGAGGGACAGCGGCTGTGAGCTCAAACCCTCAGGCACAACCCTGTGACCTCCTGCTCAATATTTCCAAGACCCTGGCCCAAGCCCTGTTTTCCCCCACACACTAGACACAGTGCGCCCAACACTTACTGTCGATCTGTATAATATAATTCAGGATATGACCAAGCCAACCCAGAGGAAACGACTTGACAGTGTGAACAGAACAGGCACTTCTTCACCCAAAAGCATCTGGGAGTCTGGAATCAGCTACTAGTGGTGCGGATTTGAAATCCTTGTATCAGTTAGCTACTGGTAACCAAATGGTCTAGAGGTGAGCCAACCACCCTGCTCTGGTCTGCACAAACTCTTATGTTCTCGCGAAAGGATTTGAAAAGTTAACCCAGTGGAGCAGTTAGCAGTAAAACACAAACCCAAGGACACGAGTGAGAGGCGAGAGCGTCTGTACTTTCCAACAAACTTAATAGAAATACAGCTCAGGCACAATCCAGAAATACACTTTAATCCCGGCTGCTGTGAAATTATTGTAGCTAGACACATAAAGAGTCAGGGGTGTATTTCTCTTGAGTACACTGCCCTCTTGGGCACAAACACTGTCCAGTCACTCCACAGAGCTAAACCGGTCTTCACCGGCCAGTGAACATGGGAGACTTGACCCACCCTGCTTTCTCCTCACACTTACACCCTCAGCAGCTCCTCTCCTACCACATGACCTCTGCTCTCGACTGGTGTCTGGACGCGAGAATGGAGACAGTGCATCTAAAAGGTCAGGCTGATCTCCGTGTGCAAGACGTAGTGCAAGACGTAGTGCAAGACGTAGTGCAAGACGTAGTGCAAGACGTGTGCTTCTATGGGAGAGTCCACATGGGTTTAGATCTCGCTGAATCAGCTTGTGATGGAACCAGCAACAACAGAAACGGATGCATACAAACAGCACGCAAACAATTTAGTTACTATACTTACCATTTTAAAGATAATTACCCAGGAATGAAAACGACAAACACTAACCTGTGCAGTGCTGAAGGCAAGACATGCAATAGGCTCTTAAAAGCGCAGAAACCACGTAATTCCTTCCATATGAAGGCCGAATCCTTTGACAACTGTGATGCTAGCATCTCTAATTCAGCACAGTAAACAAGAGCAGCAGCATCCCCCCAGAGAGCAGGAGTGATCGTTCAGCTGCCAGGTGATTCCCTGCTGCTGCTACTGATAGCACAAGGGCTTGTCTTCTCCATGCAGGTCAGTTTAAGACAGAAATGAACACCATTGGGAAAGATCAAATTGAAGAACTCTTTGAAGGCACCATTGCTTTAAGACTGACATCATGTAAAATACTGTCTCTTGAAATAGCCGTTTGTTTGGTTTCCATTAAATAATAAACTGTGCTGAAACGTGGGCATTTCCACTGTGAAATATTTTCTATACAGAGATGTACAGCTGGTTGTCTGTACTGGGATCTGTTTTTCCTTTAATTTAAGTATTTAGCCACTGCATTGTACTGTAGTCATTGACAGAACTGCTGTAATTCTTAACGATAACAGATCCTCACTAACTTTTACAGATGCACTACAGAGAGCACACTGACAGGTTGCATCACAGTGTGGTATGGCAACTGCAGTATTGCTGACCGCAAAGCCCTACAGCAGGTGGTGAAAACTGCCCAGTCCATCACTGGGGGTTGCCCTCCCATCCATCCAGGACATTTATGACAGACCCCACACACCCAACTACAGATTGTATGACCCTCTACCATCTGGAAAACGGCACCGGAGCATTCGGGCCCAGACTACCAGACTCAGAGACAGTTTTTACCCCTGCACTATCAAACTATTAAACTCCCAGCCTCTCTCACCCACCCGTGTATGAGTATAATGACAAACTTGAACTTGAGATTCATAAATCTTGACTGACCCCAGTAGTCACACTTGGAGAATATTTAGAAAGATAATCAGATGTTGATCATCAGTAATGTACTGAATATGAATAAGTATATCAACACTGACTGCATTGCCCATCATTTAAGCATGAGGTTGATACTGTAGATCTAAGAAACACAACTTTTAGCCAAATGCATACACCGTTACTTTATCTGAGTAAAATCCACGTACAGAAAATTATATTTGAGTATCAATATATTAACTATCTGTTCTACCACACCATTTCCATAATTAGGATCCTAAAACAAAGTTCCACCTCTTATCAAGTTCCAGTTTAAACTCACAAACTAGCCTGCTTTGTGCATATTTCTTGTTTCACTGCCTGTTTTTGTGGTCGTTCCTAAAGGCTCCGTGAATTCCAGTGAATTCCAGCCCCAGGACACTAGCTTGCCTTGGAATAGGACCACCTGCTGTTGCTCTAGCACCTCTGCCTGTAAGACAAAAATGTCCTCATCCACCCAAAGGCACGATGTCCCGTAAGAATCAACGCAAGAAAGAGGCTGGCCTTGACTCTGGACACAGCTTGTCAAGAAGACGGGGAAGGAACTACTTCTACAGACCAGCAGCATTTTATTAGCACACCTGGAAGGGAAGAGAACAGTATTCAAGACCGATCTAACTGCGCAGGAATCTGTACAGATCACTGAAAGACTTTATGCCTTCCCTCAGAGGCTCCACATGAATGTGTATTTATACTCCCCAGACATTAAAAGACCAACAAAATGGATAATTGGATTTCCAAAAACAACCTTTCAATTATGCCTTATATGCTTTATAGCAGCATATAAAGCACTGTTATATCCTTCAGTCCTGTAGCCTAACAGCCACGTCACTTTTTCAGCCCTGTAGCCAACGTCGCCGCCTAGTGAGAAAACATGGAACTGCAGTCTCAATCCAGGAGACTAGCTGTAAAAGGAAATGCTAAATCCAGAAGAGATTTTATTTTCAAAACCACATGGTCTCATCAGCATCAATACTATATACCTAATAAAAAGGAGAAGAATACCTACACCCTACTGTCCAGTCATCTGCTTCTTTTTACACTTAAGAGCCCAACACACAGCAGACTGACAGCCCCTGACAAAGCAGAGACACGGGCCTCCCTGTAACACTGTAGGGACTGACTGCAACTTTCCCCACACTCATATCCTATACAGCCCTGCTGGGGCTCCACGGCCCTCAGAGCCCCCACAGCTCTCAGAGTCCCCACGGCCCTCAGAGTCCCCACGGCCCTCAGAGTCCCCACGGCCCTGCTGGGGCTCCACAGCCCTCAGAGCCCCCACAGCTCTCAGAGCCCCCACAGCCCTGCTGGGGCTCCACGGCCCTCAGAGCCCCCACAGCTCTCAGAGCCCCCACAGCCCTGCTGGGGCTCCACGGCCCTCAGAGCCCCCACAGCTCTCAGAGCCCCCACAGCCCTGCTGGGGCTCCACGGCCCTCAGAGCCCCCACAGCTCTCAGAGCCCCCACGGCCCTGCTGGGGCTCCACGGCCCTCAGAGCCCCCACAGCCCTGCTGGGGCTCCACGGCCCTCAGAGCCCCCACAGCCCTGCTGGGGCTCCACGGCCCTCAGAGCCCCCACAGCCCTGCTGGGGCTCCACGGCCCTCAGAGCCCCCACAGCCCTCAGAGCCCTGCTGGGGCTCCACAGCCCCGATAATGCAAAGCTGTACGATCCCCAGCAGAGTTGTTGATTATTAAAACCCATCGACCTCCTGACCCCGGTGGGCCAAGGGCACAGCCCAGATCCACCCGGACCCCCAGGACCAGGAAGTGGAGAAGCTCCTGGGGCGTGCAGTGGGAACCCCATCCGGCGGTGATGAACTGGACAGATTTCGCAACCCGGATTACTGATGAGCCCACCGTCTGCTACGGAGGCAGCAGTGTCCTCCCTTCCCGAAGGCTTGTCGAACTCCGGTGGCTTCGCTGCTTGGATAAGGTGCGCGGCCTTTACTGCTGACACGGAGGATGTGAAGGAGCCCCCAAATGCAAAGTGTGGAAAAACAAAGCTCAAACTGCAAACTAGCAACATCACTGCAGCTCCAGACCGCCAGGCGGCTGAGGAAGAGGAGGGTGAATTACTGTGCAGAAACGTTAGCGAGGCTAAAATCTGCATTCGATCTACAAAAACAAACAGAACCTTCAGCCGATTCTGTAATGGCTAACTGAGAACACAGAGACAGGAACGTGATGTTTTTTTACAACCCGCAGGGAGAAGTGACCATTACTGAGATCTCTGAAAAGCACCTTTGATGCCAATTAATTAAATAAAAATAATAATATTCTGAATATAACATTTGAAAGGGAAAATCTCTGGCTCCTAACTGAAGGATTAGGCAGGTCAGCGTGCACGCCTTGCCACGCTCGCTCAGTTTCATTTACACGCCGAGCGATTACCTCTGCGCTGAGCTGGCAGGGCCGAGTCCGGACTCTCCCATTTCCTCCCGCCCAGCCAGCGGCAAGCCCAGCCTCCCTCCCCGCCCACTGGGACACGGGCAGCCTCAGCTGGGATCCGTTAGCAGTCGGACGCGGATCGCCAGGATCGCCCCTTGCCTCGGCAGCGCCAGGCTGGCCAGGCGGAGAAGGCAGGACACACCCTGGGCAGGACACCCTGGACCTCCGACAGACGCTGGCAGGGATTCTGGAAACACAGGTCCCTGCTGCTCTGCTGTGCTCATGGTGCTCTTCTTCACTCCAGTGACTGGCTTCACGCCTGGGACACTCGCCCGCTGGACACGTGAGCAGAGTTCACAGACTGTCTTTGCTGGCCAGCTGAGGGACATGGGGGACTGAGGAAACCGTCACGAGGGACTGGCAAGTAAGACTGTTCCGTGTGCCTTTGTCATCACCTCCTCCCTTCCTTGTGTTGTGTTGTGTTCCTTGTAGTTTGTTTTTTTTAATTGGGGCTGCTATGCTTTTATTTTACCCCACAGGCTAGGCTAAAAGGCTACAAATAAAGTTACAGAAGTCTGGTATAATCCAGGATGAAAACGTGAGGAGGCTTTTGAAGATTCTTAATAATTCAATCTCGTGATTCAAGAATAAAACGGTTCAGTTCCTTCAGCCTGTCAGTGTAGGACACTCCTTCAAGTCCTAAAATGCACCTGGTTTCTCTTCTTTGCTCCAATTCCAGAGCAGTAACAACTGTTTGTAACTAGATGACCAAATTCCTACCCAATATTCCAAGCAAATCTTATGAGTTCTATTAGCTATTAAAGAAAAAACTAATAATTTAATTTAAATTCTATACTTTCAACTGTATGTTAAGAGTGTGGTATCTGGAGCCTCTTCTGGAAGCATGGAGACCAAGGCCATAACTCACTGGACGGGACACCAGTCCTTCGAAGGACACACACACAATAACGATACTAAAACACAGCCTGACCCCGCAGGCTCAGGGCACGGGGTAGGACACACCCTGACAGGACACCAGCCCGTCACAGGGCACGGGGTAGGACACACCCTGGACAGGACACCAGCCCGTCACAGGGTACGGGGTAGGACACACCCTGGACAGGACACCAGCCCGTCACAGGCCACGGGGCAGAACACACCCTGGACAGGACACCAGCCCGTCACAGGCCACGGGGCAGAACACACCCTGGACAGGACACCAGCCCGTCACAGGCCACAGGGCAGAACACACCCTGGACAGGACACCAGCCCGTCACAGGGCACGGGTAGGACACACCCTGGACAGGACACCAGCCCGTCACAGGGCATGGGGCAGGACACACCCTGGACAGGACACCAGGCCGTCACAGGGCACAGGGGAAGGACACACCCTGAACAGGACACCAGCCCATCACAGGCCACAGGGCAGAACACACCCTGGACAGGACACCAGCCCGTCACAGGCCACAGGGCAGAACACACCCTGGAGAGGACACCAGCCCGTCACAGGGCACGGGTAGGGGTAGGACACACCCTGGACAGGACACCAGCCCGTCACAGGGCACGGGGCAGGACACACCCTGGACAGGACACCAGCCCGTCACAGGGCACGGGTAGGGGTAGGACACACCCTGGACAGGACACCAGCCCGTCACAGGGCACGGGGCAGGACACACCCTGGACAGGACACCAGCCCGTCACAGGCCTGGACAGGACACCAGCCCGTCACAGGCCACGGGGCAGAACACACCCTGGACAGGACACCAGCCCGTCACAGGCCACGGGGCAGGACACACCCTGGACAGGACACCAGCCCGTCACAGGGCATGGGGCAGGACACACCCTGGACAGGACACCAGCCCGTCACAGGGCATGGGGCAGAACACACCCTGGACAGGACACCAGCCCGTCACAGGGCACGGGGTAGGACACACCCTGGACAGGACACAGCCCGTCACAGGGCATGGGGTAGGACAGACCCTGGACAGGACACAGCCCGTCACAGGGCACACACACAAGATTTTAGAGAAACCAATAAATGAAGTCAGTATGTTGTTGGAAGTTGCAGGAAAAAGAGAAATCCCACACAAAAACATGTAGAGAACAAATGCAAATGTGCCCAGGATGACTTGAACTCAGGACCAAACTGCTGTGCGGCAGCAGCAGTAATCACCTCGCTGCCCTGCTGTCCTGCCAAAATCTTTCCTTGGGGCCCCAGGAAATAAAGTGCAGACACAGCCTGAGAGCACCTGAATCTGTCCAGTGACTTACACCGGGACATTCGGAAAGCAGCTCTCTTCGAAGAACTGTCCGATTTCATGATGCTGCCCACACGAACATGAGATCAAAATGCTTCTGTTATGATGGTACAATTTGGAAACAATGAAGAACACAATGGCCCGTGGATTCTTCAATTACTTTCCTTCTGTGAGCTTTCAGTGAGCTTTCAAGTGTGTTGAGCTTTCATTCAGGTGTTCAGAGTCAACAGTGCCAGCAGGGCGATTTTCTGAAGTCACACTGCCACCTGGTGGCCCGACACTGCAGCGACAACTACAACACTACTGGCCAGCTTCAATAAACAGCCCCTGAGACTTTTACTACAGACCTAGTCCCTGTGTGCGGATCACCGATTTCAAGTTAATACAGTCGGGGATTATAGTTTTTTTTTAATTAATTTGTCGTGACCTCATTTGGCACAGTGTATTCTAAATTCAGAATTATATTTGAATGAGGTTGAGCCTCAAACTAAATCTTTTTAACGAGTATGCATGTGTATTTCCTGTGAATGTACCGACCATTAGAGCTGAGCTGACTGAGGCACACTGACTGTTTTAGTGAACCTGGTGCTCAGACAGCTATATAGAGCGTGCAACCTGTGCTTCACCCTTTCTAAAGCACTCGAGCCTCTGTCAGGCAGATGAAAACGCTACAGGTGCTGAGAGAGGTCAGAGGTTTTTTCCCACACCACCACAGGCTCTGCACAGCGCTGACCAAGCTGTGGCCTCTCCGCCTCTCCTCTGTCGCGGAGTCTCAGAGACAAGCCGTAAAGACCTGGCAGCCATAAGAGTGACCACTAGTGCACATCCATGCTTGTCATCACAATGATTCAGTGATTCAGAGAGAAGACCGTAACATCTGGGCTGAACACAAGAAGAGGCAGTTCAGCCTTTCTTCCTCATCTGGTGGTCAGGAAACCTCAGACTCATTTGTCTGAGGACCCAGTACAGCCATTTCTGGAAAGATCACATTGGATAAACGACACTTAGAACGGTCTTGTGCAGAAAGACACTGTTTTCTGCACTCAGTGCTTTGTGCACTCAAACTAAGTCATTCCTGTGCTCTCACATGCTTCCTTTCTTACTGAGCCTGAATTATTACATTCATTGACTTTTCGATCACAGCTATTGCAACTGATTGTAGGAAAGGTTACAAATGAGAAGGGGCCACAGGCCCATCTAGTCCTTTGGTAGTTAATTGCAAGCAATTACAGAGGTCTACGTTAACCACCATGGTCATTCAACATGTCTGAAGCCAAGATCATCTTCTGAAACCATTATCACATCAGGCTAGCACCCCCACTCCTCTGCTCACTCAAATATTTAACGCAATCTGCGGTCTTCAGCCACAGAGAGAGATGGCAGAAATCAGTGTGTCCGTCCTGGTCAGAAAGCATTGCATCCTGAAGTGTAACAAAATGTGGGCATTTTCTGTTTCTACTGGGAATGTACAGGTTGTGAACAAGAATAATAAAGAATAATAAAAAAAACAAAGTCACGCATCAGGGCGCTGCGACACCATGCGAGGCCGGTGCAGCCCGTATGTACTGGGGCACAGATTCTCCCAGCGTCTGCAGGAGATAACTGGCACCATTCTGCCATGAGAGAGCAAATCAGTTCATGCCTAGCTGATGAATGTGGAAAATCCCAGGCGTTACTCCAGACGAGTAGATAACATCAGTGCTGTGCTCATGAAAGCACTGGGAGGCCACACCTGCTGTGCTGACAGGGGCGCTGTCATCCTGGAAGACACCCCCCCTACAGGAGGTGAAAATGATCAATATGTTCAATTAGTGAGTGACACAGACCTTGTCTTGAGAGCAGAGGGCATTGAACTGGACCCACACCATGCCTGGAAAATGGGGCGCAGAGCATTCCCGAACCACCAGAACCCCTCGCTGTAGGGCCAGAGCAGTCTTCAGGTTGGTGTGTGTTTGTCTGGAACATGGTGGCCACATCACACTCCTCCACTGCTCGGTTCACGGCCTGTGCTCTCTGCCCCACTGGACTCGCAGTGAGAGCGGTTTGTGCGCTGCAGCTTGATAATGGGAGTCCAGGGAACTGCCTGCTCGTGCCCCAGGTGGTGAAGTTTGCATTCAGCTGATAGGCAGCTGCTTGCCTGTTCTACGCAGCACTATGCCGATGACTCTCATCTTTCTTTCGGAAGTCCGTGCCGACATCAAATTCAAACTATCAACTCTTCTTTTAAAGTCTCTGCTACGCATAACTATCAACACACAGACCTGTCCAGCATTTCTGCACATGACTCTAAGCAAGCTGGGATATTTTTTAATTAATGCAGGAGTCACGCCAGTGTGGGAGGCCTTGTCAATATACTTGACGTCCTTCATTTATCCAAGTGTTTCCATTTTCTTATCCACCTCCACATTATCGGTGCTTTAGGAGTACCGGCCGTTCAAATCTAAAGAGAGCACTACTGTGAAATTATGCCTTGTGACTCATCTTCTGTACCGCATGACAGTCTTATCCGGGAATCGGTTCCACAGAAAATCCATCTGGATTGGCAGTTTCAACCCGAGCCGTCGATTGTTCCACACAGAAAAAGGCCATGAAACACGGTCAGCTGGGTCAGGACTGGCAACAGGAGGGCTGTGAGAGATCCGATACCACGCGGCCTCACAGAAACCGAACGAGAGCACAGCCCACCGCCGCAGGCAGCCTTGAACACAGCCGTGAGCGCGGGACGCGCAGGTCACTCACCGAGGCAGTTGTAAAGGCCCTGGCTGATCCACGCCAAAATGGCCAGAGTGATGAGATCCCCAAAGCTGGCCGCGATCGGGGTGGCAACATTGTCGGGGTTGACCCCCGTCTTCTTGGAGCCGACAATCACGCCAACCATGATGATACCTGAGGAGAGATGGGAAACACGCGCAGTCTCATCAGGCACGGGCCTGGCCTCTTCAGCAGGACCCCCTCCCACTGGGTTCCCTGCTCTCAGAAGGACGTGGCCCTTAGGCCAGACACGGAAAAACTGGGAAAGGACTCCGCCAGCCCTGCTTCTGGGATTAAGTATGAAGTCCTTCCATTCAGAGCTTTTCACCCCAAGGTTCCCAGAGCACTTCACATACTGGAGGGGCCCGTTTCCCCACCACTGAAGTGCAGCCCTTCCTGGGGCTCTTTGTGCACCAGCGGCCCCCTGCCCAGCAGGTCAGGAGGACTGAGGAGATGCATTCCAGGAGAATCTCAGCAAGACCAGGTTGTACCTTAGACCAGGTTCAAAAAGAACTTGTAGCGTCTCGGGGTCTTTAACGACCAAGCAGTGAGAACCCACCCACACTGGGGCACTGGTTTGTAAATTCTGGTGCAGAGGGAACAGCGCCACCTACTGGTCCACAGCAGCAACCTGGTTTTCCTTGAGGTCTCTCATCCCAGTAGGGCCCAGGCCCAGCCTTGCTGAGCTCCTAAAATCTAACGAGATCAGGCTGGGAGCTGTTAGCAAACCCGTCGAAAGTCATGTCATTTGCCAAACCGCTTTATACCATATGGTGTCGCGGGAAGCCGGAGCCTACCTGGCTAGCAACGAGCGCAAGGCAGGGTACACCCTGGAGGGGGCGCCAGTCCATCGCAGGGCAAGTGCAAGCCAAGCATACATGGGGACAACTTGGAGGCCACGGTAAAGGCCGAGGGGGGAAATTTGGCCCGGACACCCGGATAACTCCCTACTCTTCTCGAGAAATGCCCAGGGATCTTTAATTACCCCTGAGAGTCAGGACCTCGGTTTAACGTCTCATGCGAAGGACGGGCTGCTGAGAGTGCTGCCGTTACAAGCGAGCCCTACCTTGCAGCAGCGAGGCGATGAAAGCGGTGGCCACGCTGCTGGAGCACAGCAGCACCGCGTGGCTCAGCTGGAACTTGCCCTCGGGGATCCAGCCCAGGACCACAGCCGCCACGGCCGCCAGGAACCCCACCACCGTCGCCTGCACCTGCAAGCACACGCCCCCACAGCGCGTCAGTCCAGACGGGCTCGTCCGT
This sequence comes from Atractosteus spatula, assembly GCF_055471065.1. Classification (NCBI taxonomy): domain Eukaryota; kingdom Metazoa; phylum Chordata; class Actinopteri; order Semionotiformes; family Lepisosteidae; genus Atractosteus; species Atractosteus spatula. Next base: position 58,960,490 of record NC_142713.1, read on the forward strand.
CCACCACCGAGCCCTGCCCTCCCGGGCCAGGGGCTGTCCGCCCGACGACGACCAGACCGGAGCGGGGCGGGGCGGGGCGGGGCGCACCTGCAGGGCTCAAGAGTCAGGGTGCTGTAGGTCTGGGGGGTACCTTTCAATTCCCTCCTGCTCGGATCTAGTAAAACGCTGCTGATCTGACTTCTAGCCTGATTAATCAGAACTTCAGGACAGCCGAAATGAGAGGCGGGACTGCCTCCACGCAGCTCGTGTGGTCCAATGACTTCCGCTCAGTTCACGTCCAACACATGCCAGCGCGCTATCAACGCCGTCATTCTGTCCTGCCAAAGGGTCCGACTGTGGCCGACACCGGACCGCCAGGTCACTCAAGACTCTCTCCAGTCCGATAACGTCAGATCACGTCATCACAGGTCCTAGCAAACCCACGGTTCTTTAACTCATGAGATCGGCGCAGCTCCAGAAAGCAAGGACGCACGCGTCTGAGGGAACAGGGGAGACGGGTTTGGCAGGGCTGACGGAGGACTCGTCGGTGCTGCGATGTTGTAACTCAGGCTGGGTGTGCCGTGCGTCACGGAGGTCTGTTAGTGGGATCTCTCTGCGACTGGTTAGGAACCCTGAGCAGTAAAGACAGCAGCGTGGAGGAGCGGTCAGGCTTGGGCCCATAGCTGGAAGGCCAAGGCTACAAATCCCAGCTGAGACACTGCTCTTGTACCTTTAATAAAAGCATTAGACTTAGACAAATTGCTAAAAAAAAAAAACAAGTGAGGTGCCCCAGAACTGTGTAGCATAAACCTATACCAAACACACAGACAAGAATAACTACCTGCTTCAGAGCAAGGTTCCCAATAATAAGATTCCACTTCTCTATAGGAGAGTCCATTTTTCCCACATTCACCTGCCAAGATAAAAAGACAGCTTTGTATTATTTCCCCATTCACACAGGAAATCTGAAAAGGCTGCTCTTAATATGCCAATACTGTCATCATCCTGTCATCTGGAGCTGCCTGGAGAGTACACAGAGGTTGCCAAGACCTCCAGTCCTCTCAGCCAAATAACTGATTACTGCTGAAGGTATAATTAATTATAATTATAGAGTCATAATAATCATAATTATAGATGAGCACAGATAGTGCCACATCCTAGACTGGGATTTAACAGTGGTCATTAATAGCCGAGAAAAGAATCCAGAAACATTTCTGATTGATTAACATGAAGTGCCCAGTTAAACAGGTGAATTCTCTCCAATTGCGAATCCTGAGTTTAGACAAAACTGGGGGAAAAAAAAAAACAAGGATAAGTGTCATAAGAACATAAGAAAGTTTCAAAAGGACTATCAACTAGTTTGGTATTCAGTGATTTGTCTTCTTCTTGGGTCCTAAGAGTCTCGTCACTACAGGTCCGGGAGTGAGGCTGGACCGTTCGGGTTCAGAGCAGACCGGGCAATTTACAACGCAGAAACAATTATTAAGGCGAGACGACACCACATGTAAGCTTCTCTTCTAGAAAAAAAAAAACATTTTAATGACACAGCTGAAACAGAAATGGGTAAGACGCACTGCAGGAATGTCCCTTAAGCACCACTTACCGCCCTCCTGCAGTGTGTTATTACAGCCCCAGGGCGAGAGGGTGGTTCTGGGACAGCTGATGTCATGCGACAAACACGAGGCGCGGGGGTCAGGGGTGAAGCCCCTGCTCATCGTACACCGGCCCCCGCGAGCACCTGGCCCTCTCCGAGCTCAGGGTCCCGGGACCTGAGCACGAGGAGCGAGCTGCGCTTACCGCAGTGGACAGCCTGGATGCCAGTGTCATCTCCAGATTCCCCTTCAGCCCCAGGAGCGCCGGAACCAGGATGAAGATTTCGGTGACGTTCTTGAAGGCCTCCCAGTGCTGTCGGAGAGACGGGGGGAGACGTCAAGGCGGTGGGGCGCAGGCCCCATAAACCCCCACCGACACGGCCGGGGAGCGCCTGTGGTCTTCAACAGGAAGGAGCAGGAAGTGCCGAATCTTTCAGGAGACCGAATTAGGAGTTATAGGAGTTTCATAACATTCAACAGGAGCCGGACTTTTTTATTTTCAGAAAACGCGCACTAAGACGAACACAATGCAAAGGTTCTGTGCACCTTAGTCACCTCACCTGTGCATTTCAAGATGACACAGGGAAAAGGCAAACAGGCTTCTAAAGGCAGAGCATACGGCTATACTAGCATCCAACTGCAGGCTCTTGGACAGGAAAATGGCTCAGCAGGCTGAGGTTCTGCCTCACACTAGCACCCAGCTGCTACATTCCCTGCACCCATGCTGAAACGGCGCAGGGCTGCACGCAAGCAGACGCTTCCTCTCAGTGGCAGAGCTGCGGCTGTGACCAGGTGATTCAGGCACGAGCCCCATATTTAACAGGTTCACTTTCCGACTCTTAACAGGGGCCGATTACAGTTCCTCGCGAAGATGAGGTTCGAGCTTAACCACCCCCCCCACCCACCCCGTCATGAAAAACAGGACCGCAGACATGCCGTCTCCCCCCTCCCGGCCCACGAGCGCGGGCAGCCCGCCGGGCGCCCACCTGCACGACGTCCAGCACCATCCCGGCCGACACCGTGCCAAACCCCGCCAGGAGGAAGGGCAGCAGGATCTGCAGGGCCATGGCTAGGGGGGACTCCTTGGGCATCCTCCTGGCCGCCTCCTGCTCCCTCAGCAGCTCCTCCTCCTCCTGCTCCTCCTCTTCCTCCTCCTCCTCTCCCGACAGCCGGCCCTCGGGCAGCATGGCGTCCGTCTCCGAGTAGCAGCGGTCCCCGTGCTCCGAGTGCGCTGATGCCCTGCGGCCGCGCTCCGGGTGCCGGCGGCTCTCGGCGTGCGGCGGGTCGGCCCGGAAGCCGTTCGGGAGCCCGTCGGGCTTGCCCACGTCGGCCAGCGCCGGCCGCTCCTCCTGCAGCTTGCCCAGGCCTGTGGGCACCATGGTGTGCAGCAGGGAGGTGATCTTCTCCGACTGGAAGGGCTTGAGGGACAGCGCCCAGCCGCCCCGGCCCCCCGCGCGCGCCGCCAGGCTGGGGCCCGGGGGGCTCAGCGCGTGGCCGGCCATCCGCGGCCCCGGGTCAGCGCCCCGCCCGCGCGGGCGCAGGGCCGCTCATCTGCTCGCGGCCCTCTCGGGGGAACTGCAACGACAGGGAAGCGAGAGGGGGCGTCTGGCGTCTGAACGCTTGCTTTGTCCGCCTCGGATACGGCTCCCTTTGTTCACAGGTCCGGGACGCCCCGGGGGCCAGGGAAGTCGGGAGGTTTAGGGGGAAGTCCCCGCGTGACCTGCTGGCGCTCCAACAACCTCGCGGGAAGACCGGACAGCCGCCACTCCCGGCGGAGAGGGCTGCAGGCTCACGGGAAGCAGGGCCCACTCACCTGCGCTCGAACTCCGGGCGCCTTCCGGCTTCGTCTTGTTCTACTGGCCCTCGGGAAGCAGGTCCCTTGCCAGAAAGGGAGCCGGTGTCCCTGCAGTCAAAGGCAGAGACACGGGTCAGGTATGCGCTCCGACCGGGGCCCCGCCTCAGCGTCCCGATTCAAATCGACACCAAAGAAACCAAAAACAACACGTTTCTCTTGACCCCCCCCCCCCCCCACACTACTTCTGCCGGTAAAAAGCTGGGAAACACAGGTTGTTTCAAATTCCCGGCACCTGAGACCGGCGTCGACACGGGAGTCTGCACTGGCTGAAACCTGCCGAACACCAGGCATCTCGGCAAACAGCCCGAAGCCGCCGGCGTCAGATTAGGGCGGAGCGGTGGCTCTGTGGCTCAGGATCTGCGCCTGTGGCTGGGAGGTTGCCGGTTCGTATCCTGCAGTCGGCAGAGGAATCCTACTCCGTTGGGCCCCTGAGCAAGGCCCTTAACCCCGACTGCTCCAGGGGTGCCGTATAAATGGCTGACCCTGCGCTCTGACCCCCAGCTTCTCTCTCCCTGTCTGTGTGTCTCATGGAGAGCAAGCTGGGGTCTGCGAAAAGACAAATTCCTCATGCAAGAAATTGTACAGGGCTGATAAAGTGATGTTATAAGAGCTGGGCCTCCCGTACAGCGTCAAGCCTGTGGAAGTCGCTGCCCACACCCACTACTGCCCCGACGGGCCTCTCCAGAGCCCTGGTGAAGAGCCGTCTTCATGTCACCACCTTTACTACGCGCTCTGGCGCTGTTCTCGGTTTTCTTGAGTCAATATCCCGGGGTCATATTTGTCTCTTTCTTTTTACTTCTGTTAAGAGGATGGCATGTCCATTAAAACGCCGCTCTGGCTTTCCCGAACAGCTCCGATCAATTAAACGCGGCCATAGGAACACCAGGAAGCAGCAGTGGGCTCAATGATCAGTGCGCAAGAACCCGGAGGCTCTAATCACACGGGAAAGCGTGAGGCTAGCTCCACATTAACACCTTCTTCACGGTGTAACAGGACAGAAACGACACCGCTTCCTAAGCGAGAATGTCACGAGTCAGAAACGCGAACAGTGCAGATGCCGTTACAGCTGAGAACGCATTGAAAGCGAAAGAGCAAATACATGTAGCGTGTCGACAAGCACTGCGAGCCATCTGGCACACCTGGCTTGTGGAGGTACTGGCGCTGCGCCTCGGGGAATCGCCTCTATGAGGAAGTACACCGATGCTGTTGCTCGTGAGCGCCGGAAACGTTCTCCCGGCCACAGCAGAGCTGCCCGGCCAGACCCCCTTCAAGAAAGGGCTACTCTAGCCAAAAAGGTGTGGGAGGGTGGCACAAGCTTCCCAGCCCGATACCCTGGCTTCTGTCAAGCCGGATGAGCCGAGATCTTGATAGCGTCTCCCTCATGTTCCTTATTTGATACTGGAGATGAGGCACCAGGTCCCCACAGAGGTGAAACTCGGAGATCGTCTCCGTTAGACGCGATAAAAATAAATAAACGCACTGGCAATGTGGGGCGGGGTTGTGAGTCAATTCCCGTTTTATATTGCTTAGCAGTTAGCAGCAGAGTATGTGCGTCGCTTATGTTGTTTTTTTATTACTGGGATGGTCCGTGTGCTGCTAATTTAATCACCAGAGTGACGGGTGGTCTGTAGAGTATTAACACCAAGTACGAAACCAACTTATTTGGAAAGCAGCAGCGGCGGCGACCAGCACCTGGGTGTGTGATCCGGCGGTCAAGCCGGGGAGCAGGGGGCCGTGAGGCCGGGCTGCGAGAAGGGTCCTGGCACAGACAGCCGAGCCCCGAGCGTTCCCAGGCGCTTCTGGCCGGAGGGACCGGTGTCACCGGGTAACTGCTGTCCCGCCAGGCAGCACTCCTCCGCACGTATCCGCGACGCCTATTTTCGCCCCACTCCAAACGGCTGAGCGGGGCGCAGTAACATCAGGGAGAGCTACTCACGGCGCTGGGGAACGGCCCGGCGAGGCGAGGTGGCTCCGGCGACGGCTGGCGTGCAAACTTGTGCAGCCAGTTCGTGTGCCGATCGCGTCCTTCTGCTCCCCCTCCTCTCGCATCCGGCTCGTAAACGCTGCCCTGTGTTGCACTCCCGAGCCCCCTCCTCCTCCTCGGACAATAAGCGCTTCCCGATCGGTAACGACCGCCTGCAAACGCAGACTGAGGAAGGGGCGGCTCCCGGTCCTGCCCCGCGGTCCCCTCCCCTCCGGCCGAGCGGCGCTCACGGGACGCCGCGCGCGCGCGCCGCCTCGCGTCGGCTCGCCGTGGGCGCGAAGACGAGACTCTGCGGCTCGCGCGCTCCTCCCCAGCCCCCCCCCCCCACCAGCGCTCGGGAGCGCCCGCAGACGGCGGAGACGCGTGCGCGGGAGCGTGCCCGGGCACGCGGCTGCGACAGGGCCGGCGCGGGCGTGCGAGGCAGTTCCTGGCGGCGCCCCGCTTCAGCGCGCGGGCCGGAGGGCTTGCCGGGGTACAGGGCGAGGAGGGGCACGGTTTTAAATTGCTCTGGGACCGAGGTCCATCAGCTGCTCCACGGAGCGCCAGATTTCTCTGCTGAGTGTTCGTGGGTAGCTCATTGTCATCAGGATAGTCAGCTTTCCAGGATTCAGAAACCAGCTCTTCCGATCTCCGGGTTATTCCCTTCCCGTCGCCATTATTTGCAAGCTGCGTTCTTGAAAGGGCGGTGACGTGCGCTCGTACTGAGCGACAAGGGACAGACACGCAAAAAAGCGCTGTCGATGCCGTCTGTGCTTATGTGGTTTTTGCCAGGATGCGTCAAGGTGTTTAGCAGTTTAACACAGGTGTAATTTTAAAAATCCTGATCTGACAGATGGAGCCCGTGTTTGTTTGTCTGTCTGTCTGTTTGTTTTTAAGCCCTGATCACAGCCCTGCTAGGGTGGATTTCCTGCGTAAAAGCGAGCGATCAAATTATTGGGACGCTCTAATGTGGCCTTAAAAGTGTTTTGCACAATTTTCGTATTTAGACATGACAATGTCAAATCAATTAAAAGTGTGTGCATTTAGTACCAAGAGTTTGTCTGATTCTTTAAACAAATAACAAAAACTTTTGGATGGAAGAGGTGTGAGTGGGGCCAGCAGGGGGCGCTCACCCTGCGGTCTGTGTGGGTCCTAATGCCCCAGTATAGTGACGGGGACACCAGACTGTAAAAAGGCGCCGTCCTTCGGATGAGACGTAAAACCGAGGTCCTGACTCTGTGTGGTCATCCTGCCCTGAGAAACCCTGAGACACACGCCCCGAATGCAGACGAAGTCACACTTGCTGGCTCAGCAGAGAGGTCCCCACAGCGGGCAGTTCTCTGGAATTCCCAGCAAGCCCAGAGGATGACTAGCAAAAACAGTGACGAACAAGAGGAGGCCATTCGACTTATCTCGCCCGTTTGGTAGATCAGAATAGTTTATGCAAATTATTTTGCAATTTTTTACAACCCCAAGGAAGGTCCTTCAGCGTGATCGGGCTTACAGAGATAAGATAGATACGCATACGGCCTCCACTGCAGGTTGTGCGAGCCGGCAAACCAGCGCAGTGACGTCACCGCCCTTCCCAGGGACCGCAGCTGTCGGACTGACGGGAGATTTCCCTTTGGCTCAAGTGACTGAGCCCCTGTTGAGTGACGGCGGAGGCCCGGGTTCGAGTCCCCAGGGGTGGGGGGGCTGACCTGAGGTGGCAGTGGCGAGGGTGTATACCCACGTGAACCCTGGAGTGCTACAATACTTTATTGATCCCGGGAGCGAAATTGCAGTGCCACAGCAGCTTAACACAGTCAACACAGCACAGTGTAACGAAATGATACAATAATACAACAATACATACAGTACAATCAGTACAGTCAGTGAGAAGTGCACTAAGAAGAGTTGCTCACAGTCTAGAATATACAAAGAACAAACCAAAACAGTACACTATACAACACAGGTTGTATTGCACACTATAAATATAAATATAATATAAATATAAATATATTGCACAAGTCCCTGGCATATATTGCACAAAAACAGTTGAAAACGGGAAAAACCAGATGTAAGCAGAGTTTACTGCTTAGTCCAAAAACAGGTCAATGTCAATGTTGCCCATGCCCAGACACAAAGTGGATGCGTTTGTGTTTTCAAACTTTCCAACGGTTTTATTACGGATATGCTACATTATTTATCACAGATGTGCTTCCCGATTGTCCCGACCCGATCTTGGGCTATCAGTGAGCGACGTACGACTCCACCAATCAGCGCTGACGCTCCTCAGCGTGGGTGGCGCTGCCTGGGTCGTCTTGGAGACGATTGGCTCCGAGGTGTGCAGGTGGGAGGAGTCTGGCCCACACTTCCGCATTCTCCCCTGCGAGCGGTCACGGGCGTTGTAGTTGCGATCCTAGACTTAAAATCGCACCTTTGGCTTTTCCAAGGCTGGTGGTGTGTGTAATAAAATAAAATCTATTTTTATTTAAAATCATAATGACTCAGAAAATGGGGTCCTCGCCGGCGCTGACTGAAGAGAATGGACTGACTGCTCGCTTACAAAAAAAAGCATCTGTGAATGACTTAATCATTATACTCGCTTATCATTAAATGCATAAAATGAAATGTTCTGAGAATAGACCCGCATTTGAAGTTTAAAACAGACATAAGGGCATATCTCCAAACTATTTCCGAATATAAGATGAAAGCTTATCTTTATTTGCCTTATGTAACTTTTTTGTAAGATGCAACTGTTATGTCCCCCTATTGATGTTCCATGTACTCTTGTGTGCATTGTATATATTAGTATATACGTATTTTTTAAATGTGTTTCCATCTGTGATTATATCAGCCTTAGCATATATCAACAGAGTATGTATGAGAAATGTTTATCACGTCCAGACACAACACAGTATTTTATAACAAACGGTTAGAGCTGTCTGGATGGGACTGTTCAGATTGGCTTTCACTGAACACACCACCATGCTATTTTCTTAACTTTAATCTTCCACAAGGTTTCGCGCTAGTTCTTTTTTTTTTTTCCTCGATCGTGATCTTCTTTTCGGTTCCGACAATAAACCCAATTACTTGTTCCTTTGTATATAGTACCGTTGGTGCAATAACAATTTTAAAAAAGGCTCATCGACGGGCGTGTGTACTCCTCCAGCCTGTGGGTGGCGCTCTGCCTTTCTCTCTGCGCTCTCACTTCCCTCTTCCGCTGGGGGGGGGAGGGGCTGAACTCGTCGACCCGGATGTTGATGGGGCTCCTCGGGTGAGGAGCGCGCGTGGCGGCGTTGGGTCCCGGCCGGCAGGATGGGGGACGGCGAGCAGTCGGACAGAAGACCCGACAGACCCATTTCTCACGAACTGCTGTCGTGTGGCAGAGGCGGAGGTTTGTGCCGGAACCGAAAAAAAAACGAAGAACTAGCGCGAAAGCTTGTGGAAGGTTAAACTTAAGAAAATAACATGGTGTTGTGTTCAGCGAAAGCCGATCTGAACAGTCCCATCCTGACAGCTCTAACCGTTTGTTATAAAATATCGTGTTGTGTCTGGACGTGATAAACAGAATTGCTTGCATTACAGCTAGGTATTCCTGACCGATCCGACTGCTTTGTGCTTTTTTCTGCCAGGTATTTTAGTTCACTACCACATATTTATTGTTCTGGTTGTTTGCAAACTATCGCTGTTCATTATGTACTGCGTTGAAATGTACTGTGCACATTGTGTGCTTGTTGTCTGCTGTACTGTGTATGTCCTGAGAGAGCGCCGTCCGTCCCGTTGCACATGGAGATATGGCGATAGACTCCTCTACTCTCTGCCCCGTTGTTTCTGTAGCTCTGCAAGACAAGCTGCTTCTAAAACCCAGATCACCCAAGAGTGGCGGCACCTTACAAACCGTGAAGGTTCCCAGGAGTAGCGGTGAGTTCATATTTATAAAACACAAGAACGTTTCTATGTTCCTGCCTGAACATTTGTTATGCACGTTTCCCTCTCCTCTCAGTTCACTGCTGCATGGCAAGTGACGGCTCTCTCCGAGAGCGCAGCCGTTTTCAGTGTCTAGGTACTGATATGGCTGAGGTGTATTGGTTGCGCTGGTGTAGTTAAAACACATGGAGAAGGTTGTGGTTTATACTGTGCAAGAGGATTGATAACCCCAATATTGCTGCTTCAGGTACTGTTTTGAAATGCTCTGAAAATTTGATCAAAACAATTTTTTCCCCCAGTGATTCTTCCCAGTGACTGTCATTGTCTCCTGAAAGTGTATATTCCTTCCACTTTCCTGTGTTTTGATCTGTGTCTGTCTGCGCTCTCTGAGTGAGGAATGCCTGTGTCTGTTCAGTTCTAGACAGGCTGCAGTGTTTTCTGCCACAGATGGCCCAGGCCAATGAGAAGCTGAGGCAGCAGATGGAGTCATCCCCAGCCAGCCTGTTCGACATTGAAAACATAGAAGAAAGCTCTGATAAAGTCATTGAGATGGTGAGGCATGCTGCTGGAGTTACACTGTGCATGAGATATAGAATTGCAGAACTCAGGGTACAGGTGCTTAGAATAATATCAGCAAGTGCCCAGATTCTCATGTCCGCACTATAAATGACACATGACAAATACAGTCAAAAGGGACCTGGGTATTTCTGTGCATTCTTGTGTGTCCTCATCAAGAATCAAAGCATGATTTGTGGTCTCTTAAATTGTCATATGCAGACAATTTAAGAGAATGAAAACTCAACAACAAACAGAGGAGACTGAGAAGAGATTTGATCCAAGCGTGTGCAATCCTGAGGTATTTAGATAGGGTTATTCCAGGGAGCTCTTTCATAATCAGAAGTGGAACAAAGCTGTGGGGTCACAACTGGAAACAAGAAGGGAATTGATTAGAACAGAATACACGCTTCTTCGCGGTGGTGGATGTGTGGAACAGGCTTCTCAGCCAGGTGGTCGAGAAACTGCGGGATGACATTTTAAATTGGACCAAATGGCCTCTTACCCTTTTGTAAACTTTTCTTATGCTCTAAAGCATCTCAAGAGTTCTGACCAGTGTGTGAATTCCCCCTAACTTGAGTGCAGCTCGGGTGAGGTGCGGCACAGTGATGCGGTGGTGTGACTGTGGAGTTACCGTCGTTTCCTTGGCTGGAGCTGGTTGGTAATGGGTTTCCTCCACTCCTGTCCCACAACATCCATGTGCCACACCTCAGCTGGGCCAAGGCAGGGCCCTGGTAAAGGAAGAGCGCAGTGACGCAGATGTAAATTAAATTCCTCATGGAGATACGTGCCAGGGATACAGGGATACAGGCTACATCCTTTTACTGTGGACAAGATGAGCTGGAGGTCTGTTATTGTTTTGTCTAGAGCATAGTGATGGAGTACAGCTGGTTCACTGGTTGTTGCTTGCCTGGGAGACAGGTCTTCTGTCTGTGGCCTGGTTGATTTTTCAAACGGCCAGCAGCACGTGTCAGAGCGCGGTTTGAAAAGCAGCACCACGGTGCAGGACGCGCTCCTAACGCAACGCCTGCTTCCTCTCCGGCAGGACGTGGCTCTGGTGGAGCTCAGCGACTCGGGCAGTGAGCCTGAGGAAGACTCGTCTGGCGAAGAGCGGTCTGACTCGGAGAGCGAGGGGGAGACCGAGATCACGGAGGACACCCTCCGCCTACCCGGGAGCCAGCGGAAAAGGAAAGCTAATATAGAAGTGCTGGACAGTGCGGACACTTAGCCTGGACGGCTCTCCTGGAGCGCCTGCGAGGAAGGTGACCGAGCACCCCGAACCTGCAGCCGCCAGGAGCCCCGCTGCCCCGTGTGTGGACTCCGCTGACTCTGCTTTCACTACCTCACAGAAGCTTCTGTGCAAAGCAGACGGCAGAGGTTTTCCGCTGGCAGCCATCACAGTAGCAATTTAAAAGCTGCCCACCTGTGAATCATGAACCAGACCTGGAGCCAGGTGTTCAGTTACACACCCTGCTGCAGGACAGCGGCAGTTTCTAGCGTATAACGGATTCAAAACATCTCTCTTGCATTGTTCTGCAGATGCCATTGCTTTCTAGATATTGTATTTGAACTATTTTTAAGATTAAATCTCAGAAGATAAGAAGGTCACAGAATCTCAGAAGGTCCACAGGACTAAATCATGTAACTGATTGTAGACACGTGCGTGAAGTATTGGTGTCACACCCCTGCAGTCGAAGCCTTGATTTGTCCTCGGCTCCTTTGTCACTGAACGCCCACGGCGCGCACCTGGAGGTCTGTAATGGGCTTGAAGCCCTGAATCTATTGGCCTGCATTTAGCTGGAGAACCAAAGCAGAGAGTTGATCCCATTATTTTCCTGCACGACCCTGATCTGGTGCACTTCCAGGTCGTTGCCCGGAGAACTGGTTTGTGCTCCCAAGTCATCAAGAAGCAGCTACGAGGAATTCTGGAAGAGGGAGTTGATGTATCACTGTACAAGGAAGGGCTTGCGCTAAGATTGGTATTTTCAATAAAGTCTTTTCCTATAGCAGTAAAATGTTCTGGTTGCCTTTGTAAGGGGCTGGAGACTTTTCCATTTTCAGGGTCAGGGGGTATCTGCTACCTATAACAAGAATCCCAGTGTAGCTGGTACGGACCTGTTAAATATCTGTGTTTCCAGAACCACTTCCGAGACTGGCTGCTCTCACTCATGCCGTCGGTGCACAGGACACTGAGAGCCTCTGTGTGGCTTGCGGTCAACACAGCTGCCTCTGTGCTCATGGAACTGCCCCCTGAGCAGACCTGCAGAGCAGCCCTGAGTGTGTGATCCAGCCTGATACCGGCTGGGCCTGGAACATACAGTGGTTTCGTGCGAGTGAACAGTTCAGACGGCTCGCAGAATGTGAAAGTTTGATTTGGAAATTGTAAAGAAAAAAAAAGGGAAGTCTTTTGATATTATCTGAAAGCTTAAAATAAATCTTCCTTGCTGGATTTTCCCAGTACTCAAACAAAAACTGTTTCAGCAGTGGATGGAAAAATGTGTAAAAGACCAGATATAAAGTTAAACCCTAACCCTGCTCTGATTAAAGACTGTGATAAATGAAGCTTTAAGCTCAAGTCACAGTCAAGTAAATCGGTGTCTTGGTGATATGATCAATAACAGAACTCTATTTCTTTTATTACCGAAAGTGTTTTTAAAAATGTTGCTCAATCCTCGATGAATCCGTCTTCCCCACTGCGAGAGAAAAACACCACACTGGGAATCCTAACAAGAAAATATTTACTGGGTTTAGGTATATTATTACATGGTGGCTCTTTGTACAAGCAGACCTTCAGAGACAGGGACCAGGGCAGGCACAGATACTTTCTGGTTTTTGCAAATTAAGATTTTTTTTAGACCTCTACGCACTCTGAATAGATGGACAATCAATATGCTCGATGGAGTATTGTAGTTGTTTCTAGAACTGAATGCAATGGTATGAACGTTTTCTAAAAACTTACATTTTTAATTACAAATACTGTATATTTTCATCACACTGTGAGTAGAGCAGTTTGTTCATCATCATTATAATAAGAAACTTTTGGGGAAAAAAAAGATATATGACCAGATTTTGGGGTATTTTCTAAAAAGTAAGCACTGTTATTTTTCAGTCATTTAGCCATCGATTAGCCGTGTGCTGCTTGTCCTGGTGAGAGTTGTGGACAGGCCAAGTCTGCTCCAGGAGCTCAGGGCAGGACTGAGCACACCTGCTCTCCCCCGGCTGGGACACCGGTCTGCTCCAGGAGCTCGGGGCGGGACTGAGTACACCTGCTCTCCCCCGGCTGGGATACTGGTCTGCTCCAGGAGCTCGGGGTGGGACTGAGCACACCTGGCTGGGATACTGGTCTGCTCCAGGAGCTCGGGGCGGGACTGAGCACACCTGCTCTCCCCCAGCTTGGACACCGGTCTGCTCCAGGAGATCGGGGCGGGACTGAGCACACCTGCTCTCTCCCGGCTGGGACACCGGTCTGCTCCAGGAGCTCGGGGCGGGACTGAGCACACCTGCTCTCCCCCGGCTGGGACACCGGTCTACTCTGGGAGCTAGGGGCGGGACTGAGCACACCTGGTGCTCCAGGAGCTCGGGGCAGGACTACACACAATTTGGAGTAGGCAGTAAGTTTCAGGATGACCAAAGGAACCTGAAGGACCTGGCATAACACCCATGCAGACCCAGAGAGACCATGCAGACTCCACACAGACATCTGAGGTATCATTGGAACCCAGAACTCTTAATTGTCAAGCCGCTGTGCCCCCTACAAACATTTTATCCATGCTAAATTCTTTAAAATGTATACATATACAGCCACCTTATAAAAAAGAAAATTCAAACTAAAATAAATGTGATGTGATGTTCTGAAATGTGAGGAAGTTTGTATGATTTTTTTTTCCCAAATTCCCTCAGTAAAAAGAAACCCTCTGTGTTTATAAAACATAGTTATATTTATTGTTAAATTCTCTGCAGTTCTGTGGGTGGTATTAAGTGATAAGTCCAAAACTTTGCAATACTCAAAAAAAAAATGAGCCTTCTGCTTTGGATTTGATTGAAAACCACGTCTGCTCATCTCTTTGCTGTAGGTTTGTCTGGTTTAAGGTGATGCTATGCAAACTGGTTGGTGTACAAAATCTCTGGAAGTGAGTCCTTAAATACCAGTCTTTTTTTAAGTTTAAAAATTAAAGATCTGTAGGCACATGGATGCAGTGAATGTTTAAGAAGCAGCAGCTGCTGGTGTTTCTTGCAGCTGGTGATGAGGAGGCCAAGGGACCGCTTCAGTACTCCACTGTCACAGCTTTCGTCCTCAGGTACTCGTGCAGAGCTTCCTCCCCTGCAGGGACATGTGCAGAGACAGCGTCAGCCTCCGTGCGGCAGCTCCTTCACACACAGAGCAGGGACAGCGAGGCGCAGAGCTGAGGCAGCTCCTTCACATACACAGAGCAGGGACAGCGAGGCTCAGAGCTGAGGCAGCTCCTTCACACACACAGAGCAGGGACAGCGAGGCTCAGAGCTGAGGCAGCTCCTTCACACACACAGAGCAGGGACAGCGAGGCTCAGAGCTGAGGCAGCTCCTTCACACACAGAGCAGGGACAGCGAGGCTCAGAGCTGAGGCAGCTCCTTCACACACAGAGCAGGGACAGCGAGGCTCAGAGCTGAGGCAGCTCCTTCACACACAGAGCAGGGACAGCGAGGCTCAGAGCTGAGGCAGCTCCTTCACACACACAGAGCAGGGACAGCGAGGCTCAGAGCTGAGGCAGCTCCTTCACACACAGAGCAGGGACAGCGAGGCTCAGAGCTGAGGCAGCTCCTTCACACACAGAGATGGGACAGCGAGGCTCAGAGCTGAGGTAGCTCCTTCACACACAGAACAGGGACAGCGAGGCTCAGAGCTGAGGCAGCTCCTTCACACACAGAACAGGGACAGCGAGGCTCAGAGCTGAGGCAGCTCCTTCACACACACAGAGCAGGGACAGCGAGGCTCAGAGCTGAGGCAGCTTCTTCATACACACAGAGCAGGGACAGCGAGGCTCAGAGCTGAGGCAGCTCCTTCACACACAGAGCAGGGACAGCGAGGCTCAGAGCTGAGACAGCTCCTTCACACACAGAGCAGGGACAGCGAGGCTCAGAGCTGAGGCAGCTCCTTCACACACACAGAGCAGGGACAGCGAGGCTCAGAGCTGAGGCAGCTCCTTCACACACAGAGCAGGGACAGCGAGGCTCAGAGCTGAGGCAGCTCCTTCACACACAGAGCAGGGACAGCGAGGCTCAGAGCTGAGGCAGCTCCTTCACACACACAGAGCAGGGACAGCGAGGCTCAGAGCTGAGACAGCTCCTTCACACACACAGAGCAGGGACAGCGAGGCTCAGAGCTGAGGCAGCTCCTTCACACACAGAGCAGGGACAGCGAGGCTCAGAGCTGAGGCAGCTCCTTCACACACAGAGCAGGGACAGCGAGGCTCAGAGCTGAGGCAGCTCCTTCACACACAGAGCAGGGACAGCGAGGCTCAGAGCTGAGGCAGCTCCTTCACACACACAGAGCAGGGACAGCGAGGCTCAGAGCTGAGGCAGCTCCTTCACACACACAGAGCAGGGACAGCGAGGCTCAGAGCTGAGGCAGCTCCTTCACACACAGAGCAGGGACAGCGAGGCTCAGAGCTGAGGCAGCTCCTTCACACACACAGAGCAGGGACAGCGAGGCTCAGAGCTGAGGCAGCTCCTTCACACACACAGAGCAGGGACAGCGAGGCTCAGAGCTGAGGCAGCTCCTTCACACACACAGAGCAGGGACAGCGAGGCTCAGAGCTGAGGTTACATGGTTACATTCAGACTATCTTAATTTAATTATATTTATTTACATTACGGAAGCAGCTCTTTTTGCACAGAAGTTGATTTCCTTGAACAGGCGCTCAGAGGGCTTGTTCAGAAAGAGCTTGCGCAGGGTGCCGTCAGGCTGTTCACTGGAGAGGGACAATATCTTACCAAGGTCCTTCCCAAACCCGGACTGCTTGAAGCCCCCGAAGGGCGCGGCCACGTCGGTCTTGTTGTAGGTGTTGATGAACACGGTGCCGGCCTCCAGCCTCTCGCTCACGTACATGGCCTTGCTAATGTCCTGGGTGAAGACGCCGGACGCCAGTCCGAACTCGGTGTTGTTCGCCCTCTGGAGCACACCGTCTACATCCCTGTGGGAGAGTGGGAGAGCGGGGTCAGACCTACACCACACTGCCTGCTGGGAGAGTAGCACCAGGGTCAGACCTACACCACACTGCCTGCTGGGAGAGTAGCACCAGGGTCAGACTTACACCACACACACCACACTGCCTGCTGGGAGAGCACTGCATGCTGGGAGAGTAGCATCACAGTCAGACTTACGCCACACTGCCTGCTGGGAGAGCACTGCATGCTGGGAGAGTAGCACCAGGGTCAGACCTACGCTACACTGCATGCTGGGAGAGGACCAACTGTATCTCACAACTCACTGACAGCTCTGCATTTGTGTTCAATCCCACACTGCACCCTCTCCTGTGTTACAGAAACTTTACATGACACGAGTAAGGAGTGAGTTTTGAAGGAAGTGTAAGGAGCCTCCACTTGTTCACTGAAAACTGTGAGTAACCCATACTGAAATCATGTCAGGGAAGCACCCAAATTATTTATTATATACACTGTGTATTTTATTTTGTGTTTGATTACTGAACAGGACGGCACAAAGTAATGAAATGCCTGAGAATTACGTTTATCATAAGTATCAACATGATATGAATGTTGTCAGAACTGTTAAATTAAGTTGCTGTACTACCCTGCTTTTTTCAGACAGCTGCGTGAGACCACAAAAGCTCCAGAGCTTTCTTCAAATATTAAGGACTCAAGTGTGCTCTCCAGCTGATTCAGGGTCCTGAAGGATTCATCTTCATCGTGAAAATCACAGCTCTAAACAGACACCTGAAGAGGCTCAAGAGTCAAGAATGTTTTTCTTTTCTTCTTGTCTTCCTAGAATTAGCCTGTCCTTGTTCCTACTTCGCAAGGATGTGCATGGACAGTGTGAGAGTAAATCCAGACCTGTCAAGCTCAGACAAAGCTTACTGAGATAAACCCACCCATCTCTAAACTTGGAGACGACCATAATGGGCCCAAAAGACTCCTCCTTGGCGATGTACATGTGATCCTCCACATCTGTGAACACTGTGGGTTCCATGAAACAGCCTAAAGAAAAAAACACTAGAATACTTACTAAAAAGTCATTCTGGAATCAGGGTGTAATGACTGTGGGTGTGTAAGGACAGGAAGCTGGGGAGAGGAGCGTGCAGGAGCAGTGTGTGTATAAGGACAGGAAGCTGGGGAGAGGAGCAGTGTGTGAGTGTGTAAGGACAGATAGCTGGGGAGAGGAGCAGTGTGAGTGTGTAAGGACAGATAGCTGGGGAGAGGAGCAGTGTGTGAGTGTGTAAGGACAGGAAGCTGAGGAGAGGAGTGTGCAGGAGCAGTGTGCAAGTGTGTAAGGACAAGAAGCTGAGGAGAGGAGTGTGCAGGAGCAGTGTGCAAGTGTGTAAGGACAGGAAGCTGAGGAGAGGAGTGTGCAAGAGCAGTGTGTGAGTGTGTAAGGACAGGAAGCTCGGGAGAGGAGCGTGCAGGAGCAGTGTGCAAGTGTGTAAGGACAGGAAGCTGAGGAGAGGAGTGTGCAAGAGCAGTGTGTGAGTGTGTAAGGACAGGAAGCTGAGGAGAGGAGTGTGCAAGAGCAGTGTGTGAGTGTGTAAGGACAGGAAGCTGAGGAGAGGAGTGTGCAAGAGCAGTGTGTGAGTGTGTAAGGACAGGAAGCTGGGGAGAGGAGCGTGCAGGAGCAGTGTGTGAGTGTGTAAGGACAGGAAGCTGAGGAGAGGAGCGTGCAAGAGCAGTGTGTGAGTGTGTAAGGACAGGAAGCTGAGGAGAGGAGCGTGCAGGAGCAGTGTGTGAGTGTGTAAGGACAGGAAGCTGAGGAGAGGAGCGTGCAGGAGAAGTGTGCAAGTGTGTAAGGACAAGAAGCTGAGGAGAGGAGTGTGCAGGAGCAGTGTGTGAGTGTGTAAGCACAGGAAGCTGGGGAGAGGAGCGTGCAGGAGCAGTGTGTGAGTGTGTAAGGACAGGAAGCTGAGGAGAGGAGCGTGCAGGAGCAGTGTGCAAGTGTGTAAGGACAAGAAGCTGAGGAGAGGAGTGCAGGAGCAGTGTGTGAGTGTGTAAGGACAGGAAGCTGAGGAGAGGAGCGTGCAGGAGCAGTGTGTGAGTGTGTAAGGACAGGAAGCTGAGGAGAGGAGCGTGCAGGAGCAGTGTGTGAGTGTGTAAGGACAGGAAGCTGAGGAGAGGAGCGTGCAGGAGCAGTGTGTGAGTGTGTAAGGACAGGAAGCTGAGGAGAGGAGCGTGCAGGAGCAGTGTGTGAGTGTGTAAGGACAGGAAGCTGAGGAGAGGAGCGTGCAGGAGCAGTGTGTGAGTGTGTAAGGACAGGAAGCTGAGGAGAGGAGCGTGCAGGAGCAGTGTGTGAGTGTGTAAGGACAGGAAGCTGAGGAGAGGAGCATGCAGGAGCAGTGTGTGAGTGTGTAAGGACAGGAAGCTGAGGAGAGGAGCGTGCAAGAGCAGTGTGTGAGTGTGTAAGGACAGGAAGCTGAGGAGAGGAGCGTGCAGGAGCAGTGTGCGAGTGTAAGGACAGGAAGCTGAGGAGAGGAGTGTGCAAGAGCAGTGTGTGAGTGTGTAAGGACAGAAAGCTGAGGAGAGGAGTGTGCAAGAGCAGTGTGTGAGTGTGTAAGGACAGGAAGCTGAGGAGAGGAGCGTGCAAGAGCAGTGTGTGAGTGTGTAAGGACAGGAAGCTGAGGAGAGGAGCGTGCAAGAGCAGTGTGTGAGTGTGTAAGGACAGGAAGCTGGGGAGAGGAGCGTGCAGGAGCAGTGTGTGAGTGTGTAAGGACAGGAAGCTGAGGAGAGGAGCGTGCAAGAGCAGTGTGTGAGTGTGTAAGGACAGGAAGCTGAGGAGAGGAGCGTGCAGGAGCAGTGTGTGAGTGTGTAAGGACAGGAAGCTGAGGAGAGGAGCGTGCAGGAGAAGTGTGCAAGTGTGTAAGGACAAGAAGCTGAGGAGAGGAGCGTGCAGGAGCAGTGTGTGAGTGTGTAAGGACAGGAAGCTGAGGAGAGGAGCGTGCAGGAGCAGTGTGTGAGTGTGTAAGGACAGGAAGCTGAGGAGAGGAGCGTGCAGGAGCAGTGTGCAAGTGTGTAAGGACAAGAAGCTGAGGAGAGGAGCGTGCAGGAGCAGTGTGTGAGTGTGTAAGGACAGGAAGCTGAGGAGAGGAGCGTGCAAGAGCAGTGTGTGAGTGTGTAAGGACAGGAAGCTGAGGAGAGGAGCGTGCAGGAGCAGTGTGTGAGTGTGTAAGGACAGGAAGCTGGGGAGAGGAGCGTGCAGGAGCAGTGTGTGAGTGTGTAAGCACAGGAAGCTGGGGAGAGGAGCGTGTTGCCTGACCTGGCCGTGGAACCTGTCGCCCTCCGTACACCAGTGTGGCTCCCTCCTTCTTCCCGATCTCGCAGTACTCCAGCAGCTTCTCCAGGTGGGCTCTGTGGTTCTGGGGCCCGTGGTCTGTGGAGCGGTCCAGGGGGTCCCCGATCTTCATCTTCCTGATCTCCTCCACCTGAGAGGTACCGCAGCAAGAGAGACAGCAGTGGTTTTCCAGCCCAGTCCACACAATGCCCTGCTACTCCTTTCCTGTTTCATATCCTACAGGAGTCCTGGCCAGGAGAAACAACTGGCTTCACATGCTACTGTGGAGCTTTTTCTAGCGTGTGGCCATGCCACCCCGTGCACGCCTGATCTCCTCTGATCTCACAGGGTAAGAGGGTTGGGCCTGCTGAGTACGTGGATGGGAACAGCTGTTGCTGTAAGCTTTTATACCAACATCCATGCAACTAGTTGTTATGGCAATAAAGTATTGAACTTGAACTTGTACAACTGTACAAGCACTTCATCTTCATACTGTGCATTCATCAGCAACATCCGAAGCCAGTGAGATCTTCACTCACCACTCTCCTGACGAACTCATCATGAACGGAATCCTCCACAAACAGGCGGCCAGCAGCTATGCAGTTCTCTCCTTTGTTGAAGAATACAGCCCCCATGCCCTAAAAAAAGAAAGCCTGTGTCTGGGTCCATAATCATCAGCTCATCGCCTGCTGCCTGTTCCACACGGCTAACACTCGAGACTGACTTCCCTCGTCACTCCAAAAGCAACCTCGTCGTCTCCCCTGAACGAGGGCGTGTGAAGAGGGAGCCCCAGCATTCCAGCTTACCATGCGCACAGCCTTGTCCAGCTCGCAGTCGCTGAAGATGATGAGGGGGGACTTGCCCCCCAGCTCCAGGGAGACTTTCTTCAGGTTGCTCACCGCACAGCTGGAAGGGGGAGCAGGTGTCGGCATTAGCGCGGCTCTGGGGGCTGCCTGGCCTGCATGCTCAAGATTTGATTTCTCGGGCAGTTGAATTTCACACACCTGCAGATGATCTGAATGCTTTCCTGACATCTACCACCTTAAGGCCTGTTAACTGGAAACTGAAAGTGCCTTACGGCCTGTTCTTGGTTTTTACAGGTGCTTACCCTTGCCCCATTTGAAAACAATCGCTTAATGATAGTTCATTTGGCAGCAGAGTACATTTGCCTGTGTATCGTTAATGTCCCAATTCATAATAAACAAACCACATGGGTAATTTGCCAATAGACCTGTCACTTGTCTTAGTGCGGGTGTGTGTTACTGACACTCCACACTCCCTTTATAGTTCACAGCTCAATGGCACCTAACTGGCTCTCAGAAACCACTAATAACAGTCCTTCATTTAACAAGGAAAGAGTGTGGAGGAAAAACTCCCCGTTAGAACAATGCCCTCGTCCAGAGGGCACTGCACTGTGCTTGCACAGAGGAAGAAGCAGTGAAAGAAAGAGACCTGCCCCTCTCTGCTCTGTGGCTCAGCAGGCCACACTGTAGAGCACTGCATCTGGGGCATTCAGCGATCATCACAATGAGCTTCAAATGGGCCAGAAGGAGAGCTAGAATTTTCAAGATTTTCTAAGCCTGATTAAAATAACATTCTCTTCATTTTGAAATTTTACTTCAATATGAATTTAGAAGTTCTGATATTTCTCATGTCAAAACGTTTCGGCCATCAGTTCCAGAGCCCATTCTTATGCTTTCAGGCAGGGTGCCTTCTGAACTACAGTTTGTGCCCAGAGCTCCTCTTTAAGTTCAAGTTCTTCGCTAAACACATACACCAATCTTGTCAAAGTCCAAACCTACAGCTTCCAATACCTACAGGTGACTGGTGAAAGCCCTGGAGAAAGCCCAGCCGGGCCAGTGAGCCCAGTGGAGACCCAGTGACTGCGATCTAGCGTCCTACCTCTTCATGATCTGCTTGCCAATGGGTGTGGAGCCGGTGAAGCCCAGCTTGCGAATGTCAGGGTGCTCAGACATGCGCTGCCCCACCAGACCTCCTGTGGGCAGAGAGAAACAGAGCCCGGGTGAGAGGAGGCTGGGGCAGCAAGGAGGCGGCCGCTCCAGAAGCTGCTGTAACCCCTCGTTACCTGAGCCGGGCACGATGTTAATCACACCCTTGGGGATGCCAGCCTTGACCGAGAGCTCCGCAAACTTCAGCGCAGTCAGCGGCGTCACCTGTGACAAGACGGACACACAGTTACCCCGCAGGAGTTGGTCTTCAGTCACTGAAACCACTTTCCTGAGACCGGCTGGTTAGCAATGAGGCGTTTTAAATTCTGCCTGTCTCAGTGGTGTTATCCAGAGAGCCTTACTCAGTTGGAAGAGTTTTGTGGATTAACAGATCCATGAGAAGGAGACTCACTAATACGAATCTTTCCATAAAAACTTCGCTGACTGTTTTAGCCTGTAGCTCTCTGTGGTACTGAGGGATCCCCTAACACACCAAGACTTCTCACAGAGGGAGACGCGTCCTCCAGGAAACCCTGCACATCGACGTCTATAAAAACATCCTTCGCCAGCAAACAACGCTTGAAGGGCAGAACGATGCTGCGGAGAGTGCTGTCACCACTGGAAACCCTGCACATCGACGTCTATAAAAACATCCTTCGCCAGCAAACAACGCTTGAAGGGCAGAACGATGCTGCGGAGAGTGCTGTCACCACTGGGCACGCGCGTGGGCGGGTACCAACACACAGTTCACCCTCCTTCACCCTCCCTGCTTCCACCAAGAAAGCATCTGCATCTCTACCAGCTCAGCGATCGGCTTATATAGGCTGGAGCAGGACACACAGCTGCTCCCTACTCCAGCGATTGCCAGCAAATGTCATTTTTTTAACTATTTCTCTGGTCTTGCTAAGGGTGAAGGTGTTCATAAATTGTATTATACTTCTGGGGAAAGTACTGCCACTAAAGGCAATACACAGTCTAATATACACAAAACAGTGATCCTGTTCATGCTGAGTGCTCAGTGCTCATACCACCATAATCCTGCTGAGCCAAGAGCTAAACGAGGAGAAGAGTCTCTCAGCCAACTGTCCTCTGTCACGTCAACACCAACCAGCTTCACTACAGCACCACTGTAACTCACACATGTGCAAACAGCACAGACTCAAGTGTTTCCTGGCACCATATCTGACCTGGGTGACAGACAGCAAACAGGCTGACTTTTGTAAAGTCAAAGTCACCACAGTCTGGCTATAGAAACAGGGCAACCTGGTTGGTCAGGGACAACAGGAAGAAGAGCACTGCGCTTCCCTGAGAGACAGGGATTGTAGGCCAATGTGTAAAAAGGGGGGGCCAGAGTGAGAGAGAAGGGGGCTGTGGGTCAGGGTTCACCTGGGCAGGCTTCAGGACCAGCGTGTTCCCAGCGGCTAAGCAAGCTGCACTCTTCCACGCCAGCATCATCAGGGGGTAGTTCCAGGGGATGACAATGGCGCAGACGCTGTCGGGAGACACACAGAGTCGCATCCGCAAGGAAAACACCACACAGAGGGCACACGGTAGCTGACCCTGAGCAGCACAAAAGGTCCCTCAAGGTCTTAGTTCAGACAACGTTCAGCTGTTTTCAGTTGATTCAGACTTATTGCTGCAGGTGAACAGGCATGCGTACGTGGTGTGAGTGGGTTTAGTCAGGCATTATGGATGGTGAGAGAGGGGGTTGCTGAAGTACAGTAAATGCACATAGCACCCCAACAAAGAATCGAAAACACTAAACACTGTACATTTCTGGCACGCAAAACGAGAACGGTACTGAATATGTGGAAATAAGTGGTGAAGATCGGTGTCCGACAAACTGCAGAAGTCCTGTTACTGTGAAACGGACACATCTGCTGACACGTGCTTCCCTTCATAAAGTGATCTTGTCTTATCTGCATGTGTTTCAGTTCCTTCGGGACTGACACGGAGCAGGAGTGAGGACCGCTGTCCTTCTCCTACTGCGCTTCCTGTGACAGCCCGCGCCTCGGAGAGCCGACCTGAGCGACGCGGAAGATGGGTAACGAATACTGGTGTCATTTCCCACTCCTCTGCAGTGAGAAGCCCCGGCCCCCCCCTTCTCACCCCAGCGGCTCCCTCTTGGTGAAGGTCAGGTTGCGGTTGGGACGGGCCTGGTTGATGGGTATGGTTGTGCCCTGCAGAAGAAGATCAATACTCTTAGGAAATTAAACTCAAAATCGAGCTCTTCTTCTGAGGATGTTTTAAAGGACTAATTTCTATTTGGTTTGGCTTTGTGCAACCACATTTACCGGCCGACCAGGTTGTTAGAAATAAAGCGATGATAGAGCTCAGTACAGTGGGTAAGGTTTTTGAAGGTACAATTGTCACCCCACCCTGCTCTGCACACAGTAGTGACCCCTGTGCCCACATGGGGAGAAAGAGAAAGTGCTGCCACAGCCCCCTGTGCCACCTACTGCCACGCTACCTGCTCTGCAGCAGGATGGCAGGTGTGGCACTGACTGGCAGAAAGGTGTGGACGTTTTATTGAGCTGCAATATACAACGATAATAAAACTACAAATCTCAAAATATTACTTTGCCTTTTCATGGGGACAAACACTAGCAAGAACTGCCTTGGCTGACACTTTTCTCTCCATCAACGCTCACAATGTAATCACGGAAACTGTGAGATTAATTCACCATAAATGTCACAAGGTCATGAGCAGCCTGGGCCTGTGACTTCCTGTGAAGTCCTTCCGGGGCCTGTGACTTCCTGTGAAGTCCTTCCTGGGCCTGTGACTTTCTGTGAAGTCTTTCCAGGACCTGTGACTTCCTGTGAAGTCCTTCCTGGGCCTGTGACTTCCTGTGAAGTCTTTCCAGGGCCTGTGACTTCCTGTGAAGTGCTTTCCAGGGCCTGTGACTTCCTGTGAAGTCCTTCCTGGGCCTGTGACTTCCTGTGAAGTCCTTTCCAGGGCCTGTGACTTCCTGTGAAGTCCTTTCTGGGCCTGTGACTTCCTGTGAAGTCCTTCCTGGGCCTGTGACTTCCTGTGAAGTCCTTTCCAGGACCTGTGACTTCCTGTGAAGTCCTTTCCAGGACCTGTGACTTCCTGTGAAGTCCTTCCTGGGCCTGTGACTTGCCGATACCTGGATCTTGTCGCACCACCCAGCAAAGTAGCGGAAGGTCTGCACAGACATGCCCACGTGCGTCTTCAGTGCCAGGGTGTACACTGCGCCCGAGTCCAAGGCCTCAATGGTGGCCAGCTCCTCCTGGTGCTCCTCCATCAGGTCAGCCAACCTGTGGAGAGTCGGGACAGAGCACAGAGGAGCCATGGTAACACCCGGCCAAGGACTCTGCAACTCTTCTGCTATTCGAGGACATAGAAGTGGTCACCCTGGATCTGCGTATGAAATAGCTGCACGTGGAGCTCAGCCTGGCGCTGGGGCACCGCGTACTCACCGGTACAGCAGCCGGCCTCGGTCGCGGGGGTTCATCTTCCCCCAGGGCCCTTGCTCAAACGCCTCCTTCGCCGCCGCCACAGCCCGGTCCACATCGGCCACGGACGAGTACGACACCTTACAGACAACCTGGAACACAGCAGCGAAGCCGGTCTGCCCACCAGAAACACAGGTGCACACAAACAACCCTCCGGCCCCTGGGAGGACTGCAGAACGACTTCAGCCAAGTGCAAGAGCCCAGCGTTCCCCAGCATCATAGCGTACTGTGCTCTTGGGCTTGCTACTCCCTCACAATTCTCGTGGCATCAGAAGTGAAACGATCCACCGGGGCATGCCAGAGCTCATGCAGCGCTTGTTCCTGAAGATGCTAAGATGTGCACACCGCTTTTAAACTCCACCTTCTCTCTTGACCACGAATGAGCAAAGCTGTGCATTTAAACCATGGGGACTCGATTCAAGAAGCTTCACTGGCATGTCCAATGAATTTCAGTATTCTCACCGAGCCATCTGTGGGGTTGACTGTGTCGTAGGTCTTTCCACTTTCAGCGTCCACAAATTTCCCATTGATAAAACACTGATGCGGCATCTTCACAGTCATGTTATTCACTTCTTTAGTTACCTAATGAACAAAACAGAACCACTTGTTTATTTAGGATCTTTTAGGTGGTGAAATAAACATTCTAAAATGCAAAATCCAATATACATTTATAGTAGAAGACTTATAACACCTTAAAACATTTAGGGGAGCTACTGCAAAACCCATACAGTGGGTACACAGCAGAGATCTTCAGGGAGGGAGGAGGTTTGAGCTGTGCTCACAGCTGCAGTACGTACTGTAGTTTAGGCTTTTAGGCTATGAAGTTTATATACCGAAGAATTCAAACCCCCACTAAAGTATGTGGACTCAAAAGCGAAGCTTCTGAGACCTCTTCAGAAATATTCTGGGCAGTGACTAACATGTCAAATACAGGATTTGTATACAACTTCATACAATGTTGTTGAAAGTTCTCGAGTGGGAGCAGCCAGTGTTTTGCTTGAGAAATGAAATGAGAAATCCTCCTCTGGTGACAAAGACTGAGCCTCGGCAGGCTGTGCCGACTCACGTAGTCAACAACCAGCTCTTCCTCCCTGTCCTCGCCCCTCCGCCTCCTGACCACCATCTGGATGAAGTCCTGGAAGCTGGTGGCCATGTACACGTCCTCGTTCTCCAGCTGCAGCCCCTCACACTTCTGCTTGATCTCCTCCACCAGCCTGCAGAGTGGAAGACACGTCAACACCCTCACTGCCTCGTCTCGGTGCCGAGAGTCACGACTGCCTCCTCACTGCGTCGTCTCGGTGACGAGAGTCACGACTGCCTCCTCACTGCCTCGTCTCGGTGCCGAGAGTCACGACTGCCTCCTCACTGCCTCGCCTCTGTGCTGAGAGTCACGACTGCCTCCTCACTGCCTCGTCTCGGTGCCGAGAGTCACGACTGCCTCCTCACTGCCTCGCCTCTGTGCCGAGAGCCACGACTGCCTCCTCACTGGCTCGCCTCTGTGCCGAGAGTCACGACTGCCTCCTCACTGGCTCGCCTCTGTGCCGAGAGTCACGACTGCCTCCTCACTGGCTCGTCTAGGTGCCGAGAGTCACGACTGCCTCCTCACTGGCTCGTCTAGGTGCCGAGAGTCACGACTGCCTCCTCACTGCCTCGTCTCGGTGCCGAGAGTCACGACTGCCTCCTCACTGCCTCGCCTCTGTGCCGAGAGCCACGACTGCCTCCTCACTGCCTCGTCTAGGTGCCGAGAGTCACGACTGCCTCCTCACTGCCTCGCCTCGGTGCCGAGAGTCACGACTGCCTCCTCACTGCCTCGCCTCTGTGCTGAGAGTCACGACTGCCTCCTCACTGCCTCCCCTCTGTGCCGAGAGTCACAACTGCCTCCTCACTGCCTCCCCTCTGTGCCGAGAGTCACAACTGCCTCCTCACTGCCTCGTCTAGGTGCTGAGAGTCACAACTGCCTCCTCACTGCCTCGCCTCTTGACTGAGAGCAAGGCCTGAGGCACTGGAGTCTTGACAGTCAATGTAGAGCCCCAGCCCAAACGCAGGAAATGAGCTGCAGCTGAAGGACTGTACCTCACTAACAATCTGTCAGGTTACTTTCCGAGGTTTTCCATCTTTACCCCACTGTTCTTTAACTGAGCTCTCCTCACACTTTCACAATCAGCACCATAGTACACTCTGAAAAGTTAAAGACTCCCCAAACCAGACTTACCTCACTACATCCATTGAGGCTGCTCCAGATTTGAAGAAATCCGTCGAGTCCTCAATCTTCGTAACGTTGCTCAAAATGCCTTTCCAAATGGCCTGAAACAAGAAGCGCGGTCAGAAACGGAAAAGCCGTCTGCTGAGCACTTCACTCTGGTGAGACTGAGCAGAAGGACCTGACACTGCTCTTCCAGTGCTCCTGACAAAGCCAAGCAGAGAACTGAAGCGAGGAAAAACCGTTCCGGACCCCAGGGGCTGCCACACTCCTCCACACAGACACAGAGCTCAAAGGCCCCGGTTTGAGAGCAGCATGGAGCACTGATGTAACGAACAGTTCTTTCCGGACCCTATGCGGATGACACAATCCAGAATTGTGAGGAGACACTGGGGAAAAAGTCATGCAGGAATATGGGAATGAAAACAGGGGGGCGTGTCCAAAGTGCGCTGGTGCACGGGGGAGGTGTGGCCGAGGCAAACAATCCAGAAGAAATCCAAAGGGAGAATCCAAAACGAAAGCAAAGGTCCATGGCCGGGTAATCCATCTGAAAACCAGGGATTAAAAACAGGTGCCGGGTCGGGACCGGCGGGGGGGATCAGGAACAGGCGCAGGAAGCTAAAAACAGAACGGAGCCAGGGGCAACCAGGACCCGGGCTCGCACGATGTGGAGATCAGATGCAGAGCCTCGAGTGAAGTGAGCGCCTGGCTTTTAAAGGTGAACTGAAACAGGGAACAGGTGCGGGGAACGAGGCAAACGAGGAAGGGCTGGAGCGCCCTTAAGAGGAGGGGTTTGTGATCGTGACAGCTTAGGGCTCACTGTGATGATAGACGCCCATGATGAAGGGCTGGCGTGTGAGGTGTCAACATTTTTATCTCTTACTTCCGTGCGCATTTTAATTTAATTTAAACTTAGAGTAGTTGATGTGTTTTTAATAAATGAGGTTTCCCAGATCAGTGTACCTTAAAACTGAGCACATTAAGTACACCTGTACTCTGTAATTACAGTCAGAATGTTTTCCCCTTTGTGGTAAATTTGCCCACAGTGAAGACGAGAAACCTTTCTTGGATTCTTCAGGGGAATCAGCACGATTATCTGGAAGGAAACAGCCTGGGGTGGGTCTGCTCGCGCAGCACGAAGCAGAGACAGCGAGGAAGGCTACCCGGATGTCCTCGGCGATCTTCTCCTCCTCCTCGGTCAGCTCCACGCTCGCCGTCTCTCCGGCCGAGAAGTACCTGGAGGCCGGGATCATCCTGCCGTCCTCAAACTGCAGGCTCTTCACCAGGAGCTGCGGCAGAAGAACGGGCCGTGAGAAGCCAGCGTCGGCCTACAGCTGCTGCTCGCTCTCCGCTCAGGAGAAGCCACTGCTGCTCTCGACAGTAGAAAAATGTATTGCTTTATGAAATTACATTTATATTTCTCATTCAATAAACAGCACTACTATGATGTCACTCTGCAAAACGCTTCAACAGTCTAATGTAACGACAAGCAGAAGAGGGGGTCCCCTCTCAGAGAGCTGCCTCTCACCGAAACCCCTCTTCGTCTTTCTCGGGGGGGAACAGTTCTCAACAATTTCAAGGCAGCTCAGATTCTGAGAGGCTGCCCGCTCGTTCTCCTTTCCCGCAGAGTCTCTCCCGGGTCGGGAAGGGATCGTGCCGCGCGGATCGGCCGAAGTACCGATTTCCCGTCGGAGCCGAAGAGGACCAGTCCGTTGCTGGTGACGAGGCCGGGCTGCGGGGCTCCCTCGATGTCCAGAGGCTCCCCGGGGGGCGCGGGACCGGCCAGGAGGGAGGAGCCATACAGGTTCACTGCCTGGACAGAGAGACAGCGCCACCTGCTGGTGAACTCAGGCCTTCGCAGGGAAGCAGAGCTGCCTGACTCGTCACGTCACAGGTTCCAACCAAACGTCTCTCCGAACAGCCTCCCCGGATACATCAGCTAGTCTGGAAATAACTGAGCAAATTCTACTCTGCAATATCTCGGAGAGTCCCTGTACAACACGCTCACGCGCAGCGCTGCATTTTCCTGTCCCTCGTTTAGCAACAGTAATGACCCAGTGACAGTTGAAGTAAAAGACCAGAAGAAGTGGGCAGAAAACTCGGGCCTCTCGGACACCTGGGCAGCAGCCCACCAGGTGTGCCCGCCGTACCTGTCCGCCAATGACCGCCCACGCTCCCGGGACTTTATCGTGGCCGCGGATCCAGTTGTGAATGGCCTGAGCTGGCTGGTTCCAGGAAACCTGTGGAAAACAGGGAGAATGTGCTCATTCCAGTGATGCAGCACCGGAGCTGTCAGAGGGTCACTACAATATAACCCCAGCCTTCCAGGACACCTGTGAAGCTGTACAGCTGTCTGCATTCTGCGACTCTTGCCAGGGCCTTAAAGTAAACTACTTTCTCCTGAGAAATATGGGCCACACCTGCAACTCTTCACACACCCCCACACATGTGAGGAATGCCGACCCCAGAGCCACAAACCGCAGCCCTGACCCAGCAAAGATTTCACTCTAGGAGTGTGCGTTTCAGTGATCTGTCACTATTGGCTTACAGAACCCCTCTCTGAGCTCCTAAGATCTACCGGTGGTCCCCTTTTGGAGAAGCCTGCTCAGTCCCAAAAAACAGTCCTTCACAGAGATTATCTTCAGTTCCTCTTCTCACATGGAATAGCTCTCCAGTCCTCTGTTCCACTGGGGGAACTGGGACAATTGAATTCCTGAAGAACTCCTGAATTCCCCATTTCTCTTCTTCCTTACAAAAGAAACCTTTTTCCTCTCATTCCCTGGAACATCTAGCACACTCCACCTGGCTCACCCTTCCCAGGAAGAATCCTGTCCCATTCCTGCTCCAGGACCCCTGACACACCCTTCCACGGCCGGTCTCCCCTACACTGGAAGATACATTTTCCCCGTCTCATGCGAGACCTACTGTACCAGTGAGCCTCACCTACAGGCCCCCAGTTTCCATCTATAAACACTACTAATTTGCCAGCAGCCCTATCACCCTGCAACTCACCACTGGCAACCCACTGAAGCTCAGCAGGTGTGAGCCTGGTCAGTACCTGGATGGGAGACCTCCTGGGAAAAACTAAGGCTGCTGCTGGAAGAGGTGTTAGTGGGGCCAGTAGGGGGCGCTCACCCTGCAGTCTGTGTGGGTCCTAATGCCCCAGTATAGTGATGGGGAGACTTTACTGTAAATAGGCGCCATTGTTTGGATGAGACGTAAAACTAAGGTCCTGACTCTCTGTGGTGATTATAAATCCCAGGGTATTTCTCAAAAAGAGTAGGGGTGTTACCTCGGCATCCTGGCCAAATTCTCCTCTGGCCTTTCCCAATCATGGCCTCCTAATAACCCCCATCTCTGAACTGGCTTCATCACTCTGCTCTCCTCCCCACTGAGAGCTGCTGTGTGGGGAGCGGACTGGTGCACTCTAACTCCTCAAACAGGAGTTAATCACCCTTAATCAGCTTAGACACAGCTCCCTGCCCTCTGCACCTGACTGCCGCTGCTCCTGAGGAGTTTCTCAATTAAGCACAGGGCCAACCAGCTGATTCCCTCCTGCTGAATCCTGGGGAATCCACCCCAGCCCACACCTCCACACACACCCCCCTCGTCTCGAGGCGAAACAAGGTCCTGTTCTCACTCCTGTTCTGCCGTTTCAGAAGAGCAGGGGATAGACTACGAGACAGAGCAGCCCGTTGGATTCCCAGTCCCAGGCTCACCTGGGCGTTGGACTTCTTCTGAATGCCTTCGTAACTGGCGCCCTCTTCAGGCTGAGGAATGCGCGGCGCTTTCCCTTCGGCAATCAGCTGCACGGCTTCCACCTGCAGCAGAGACCAGAGACGGGTGTAAAGATCCCTCTCAGAATAAAGGGACAAGCTCATTCACTGGGAATCGAGAGCAGTGTTGCTCCAGTGCAACACAGTAAAAAGACTGTGGAACTGTTTGTCATCATTAAACCAGAGCTTCCAATTATGGCACATATGTACTGCAAGTAGTTCTAGTCAAACTGTCTCAGAAAGAGCTCATGGCTGCCAGGAGCTGGTCAGTATTACCACACTGTCAGGAGATGGACAGTATTACCACACCGCCAGGAGCTGGTCAGTATTACCACACTGCCAGGAGCTGGACAGTATTACCACACTTCCAGGAGCTGGTCAGTATTACCACACCGCCAGGAGCTGGACAGTATTACCACACCGCCAGGAGCTGGACAGTATTACCACACCGCCAGGAGCTGGTCAGTATTACAACACCGCCAGGAGCTGGTCAGTATTACCACACCGCCAGGAGCTGGTCAGTATTACCACACCGTCAGGAGCTGGACAGTATTACCACACCGCCAGGAGCTGGTCAGTATTACCATGCCTTTGATCCCCTCTGGGAAGAGGAAGCGGTTGTACAGGGTGTCGACTGTGTCGTTGGGCTCCACTGGACACTCCCTCTGCAGCAGAATGGGCCCCGTGTCCAGGCCGTCGTCCGCCCAGAAGACGGAGAAGCCTGCCTTCCTATCCCCCTGGATCAGCGTCCTGGAGGGAGCAGGGAACAGCATGCTGTGGCTCAGAGCTCCTATCAGACCGCGGGCTTGTCTCCCAACACAGTCGCTTGACGAATACACAGGCCAGCAAACTCCCGAATCTCTCCTGTCCCCCCCGGCTGTCCACGCAGCTGGAACTCTAGAGCCCCCAGACACTGACAGATCTGCAGCAGCCAGCAGACTGCAGAGATGTGCACTTAGCAGGCAGTTCTCTGATCACCGCAACACAAAATCATCCACCTTAAAAACAGAGAGACGCACGTGAAGAAATGTTGTTCTTTTCAGAGTCTAGCTTTGCTATAAAGCAGTCAGGCGCTATGCTGTCTGAGAATATTTCAGGTTTCTTGTTTCAGATGTGTCTATACATCAAAAGCCACATGCAGCTGATCAGTGTCTGATTTCCCATCAGGCAATGTAGGCACAGAGCCTAGGGCCTACGAAATTTTTAGGGCCTACGAAGGAGGGAGACACTAGTGACTCACGAGAAACAAGCTGAAACGACCTGCTTGCGATCGATTCTAGGCGCTCCAAATCAATAATCATACGGTATCTAGCGGCTGTTCTAGAAACTAGAAGTATCGAAGTGACGGTCGCTCGACTCGCTCCATCAATCAGGTGGTTTAGCATTAGAATAGTTTAAAGGGCATCATGTCAATCAACGTCATTCAACTGGCGTTCACCCCTCTTTTTGCACATTTCAGAGTGAAAGTGCCCAGGGCCTACAAACACCTAAATCTGGCCCTGCCGCTGATCTGTAGAACTGTGCCCAGGGCACAGTAAAACCAGGGGTCTGCAGAAGGGCCAGGCACCTGGTGTCTAAAACACCAACAGCTCAGCTGGCCCCCCTCCTTGGGGGTTTACACCGCGCTGGTGTAATGGGTTAGGTGTGTCTTGCATGCTGGAGGTCAGGGGTTCAAACCCAGCTGTCGCCATCAGTTTGAGGGTGGAGCGGTGGCTCTGTGGCTCAGGATCTGCACCTGTTGCTGGAAGGCTGCCGGTTCGTATCCCGCGGCCGGCAGAGGAATCCTACTCCGTTGGGCCCCTGAGCAAGGCCCTTAACCCCAGCTGCTCCAGGAGCACCATATAAATGGCTGACCCAGTGCTCTGACCCCCAGCTTCTCTCCCTGTCTGTGTGTCTCACGAAGAGCAAGCTGGGGTCTGCGAAAAGACAAATTCCTAATGCAAGAAATTGTATCTGGCCAATAAAGTGATCTTGTCTTATCCTGCAGCCCTGTGCGCTCTGCCCCAGGGAAGTCCCGCCACTCACCAGTTGATAGCAGAGGCCCCCCGGTGCAGGGGCAGGATGGAGGGGTGGTAGATGATGGAGCCGTGCCTGGGGTAGTCGATCACGCTCATGGGGATGAACTGGCTGCAGAAGGGCAGGACGTTGAGCTCAGCGCCCACTGCCTTGTAGGTGTCCACCACCTCTGGGATGGGCTGGCCTTTCACCCTCCACCTGGGGAACTTGAACACCGGCGTGCCGTCTCTCTCCGCCGCCACAGCTGGAAGCACACAGCCGACAGAACAAGACTGCGTCAGCAAACCACGAGAGCCCAACATCTATTCTTTCAGAGCTTAGGATTCACCCACCCCTGCGTCAGCAGCCTGGGTCTGAGCACGCGCGTCCCGCCTCTTCAGCAGGGCGAGCAGTAGCACAGAGCACACAGCACCGAGTCCCGCCTCTTCAGCAGAGTGAGCAATAGCATAGAGCACACAGCACCGAGTCCCGCCTCTTCAGCAGGGCGAGCAGTAGCACAGAGCACACAGCACCGAGTCCCGCCTCTTCAGCAGGGCGAGCAGTAGCACAGAGCACACACAGCACCGAGTCCCGCCTCTTCAGCAGGGTGAGCAGTAGCACAGAGCACACAGCACCGAGTCCCGCCTCTTCAGCAGGGCGAGCAGTAGCACAGAGCACAAAGCACGCGCGTCCTGCCTCTTCAGCAGAGTGAGCAGTAGCATAGAGCACACAGCACCGAGTCCCGCCTCTTCAGCAGGGTGAGCAGTAGCACAGAGCACACAGCACCAAGTCCTGCCTCTTCAGCGGGGTGAGCAGTAGCATAGAGCACACAGCACCGAGTCCCGCCTCTTCAGCGGGGTGAGCAGTAGCACAGAGCACACACAGCACCAAGTCCTGCCTCTTCAGCGGGGTGAGCAGTAGCACAGAGCACACAGCACCGAGTCCTGCATCTGCATGGTAAGCAGCAGCACAGAGCTTTAAATGAGGAATGCCCGGGGCATTATTCTGTTTTTTTTTGCATAGTAAAATAATTAAAATAAAAATCCCCTCTTTTTACCAGTAATGATAATGAAGAACAAATTCTCATTTACAATGACCACCTGAAGACCCCGTTTGTACATTTACTGCAGCAATCTGAGTGCAGTGCCTTGCTCAAGTCAAAATAACGGTGCCCCACCCAGTATCTGATCCCACAGCCCCCTGGACCAGAGCCTGTAACCCCCACCACCCGCCAGGCAGCTGTCGCTCTGTCCCTGGGTGATGATAATGAACAAGGACAGAGCTGAATCCTACAGTCCCTGGAACGACTTTTAACATTCAGATATCAGCAATGAAGCAGAAAATTAACTTTTCACGGAAGGAGCGATAAAAGTGCTCATTACAGCCTCTAACAATGGCTACAGTCGCCAGGGAACAGCAGATGATTAATCGCCTCTCTAGCAGCGAAATACCAAAAATAATTGGAAAACGCAGAAGGGAAATTAACGGTCTGTCACACCCGTACTCTTCAGAAGTCGAGATGTTATTGAGTTTATTGATCTACGAGTGCCCACTCATTGGTTTTTCACGCTCCACAACCGTGAAAGGTATTTTTCACTGTGTGTTTGTTTAGAAAATCACTCTGTCACCTACAGTATCAGTCCTCACTGCACCCTGACCACTCCCACTCCACAGCTCTGCACCTGCAGGCTGCTTACCGCTCTACCGCATGAAGAACATTGTTTCCACTTCACTCTGCACGGGCACTGCACTGCCACCATCTACAGGCTCACCGTCTCCTTTTTCTTGTCACTCGGATTTTATATTTTTTTTAACTGCATTTGAACAATTTCTTTGATTCGTATTTATGTTAAATTATTGTGAGTTTTATAAGCCACCCTGGATATCCTGAGTGTCTGCTGAGCAACACAAAAGCAGACGGTGTCTTAATAAAAAGTGGTATTTGCTCAGAGCTCAGAGTTTACTGCAGGGCCGCATTGCAGCTGCTATGTCAATAGCTATTTCAGTACAGTGTGTTCACAAAATGGGCAGCATGGTGACCCACTGGTAAATATCAGACGTGGGTGCTTTCTGTGTGGAGTTTGTAGGTTCTCCACACATTCGTGTGGGTTTCCTCCTGGTGCTCCGGTTTCCCACAGTTCAGAGACATACTGGTAGCTTAACTGGCTGCTGGGAAAACTGGGCCTGGCGTGACCGTGTGCCTATGTGTGTCCCGTTCAGGGTGTATCCTGCCTTGTACCCACTGATTCCCAGGATGGGCTCCGGTTCCTCTACGACTCTGAATAGGATAAAGTGGTTAGAAAATGGATGGATGGATGCTCATAAAGTCCTCTTAGAGTTTAGAAGCTGCAGAGCCAATGTTCTTTCAAGGCTAGAGGCTGTACCTTAGAGCACGAGCTCATGAGCATGTCAGTAGAGGACAACTTGAAATGCCCCATGACACAAGGGGACACAGGGCTGAAAGTACGGCTTGTGAACCGTCGATCTGCAGATCTGTGCAAGCACGGCTCAGCAGTCACTTCCTGAATCTGGGACAGCCGTCTGTCCAATAGACTCACGGGGTAGGAAAGAACTTCCCCTGCAGAGGTCTCAGTAAAACACTCTGCTGCACTGCCTGCAGTAACCGCATCTATCTGAACTATTTACAGACAGCAATACTCAAAAGACAATGTGCAGGGTCAATTTATTTTCTTTTATTGGGCACACACAATATACAAACAAGACCAAAGCTTTCACACACAACTCAGACACAGCAGGGCGCCATTCGTGAGACTATGCTATGCTTTCATTAAGGTAAAGGCAGGCATTTTCACATATGGTTCTACGATATTCATTGGCACCTGCTGAAGGTTTCCAGTTCACAAGTCAGTAAACACATTTGTCTCTTTCTGAAATATATCCCAGGTGTTTCTTCCACCTCCAAGTCCTAATCTGTGCTTTCTGTACCTGTGAAATACTGACTGTGCACAGCAGAGCCAGGTCTGTGTCCTGCCGGGCCTAAATCACCGATAGCTCGATTCCTTCCAAGAGGGCGAAACGAGTTCAGTAACAGAAAAATGATTTGACGAAGAGTGGAAGAGGAATGGCACCCAGAGGACAGTTTCCTGTGAGCCCCGGAGCTGAGTGCTCGCAGGGGGACACTGTGAGCCGCACACACTACAGGCCCTGCAGACTGTGCTTGCGACCAGTATACAAGTGATAGAGCCAGATAAGAGACTTTACTCAGGGCGTTGTGCTGAACTAGCAGCTGCCACCTGCCAGAGCTCCCACACCCACCCAGCCTGCGCCCCCACACTCTCTCTCTCTCTCTCCCAGCCTGCGCCCCCACACTCTCTCTCTCTCTCACCCAGCCTGTGCCCCCACACTCTCTCTCTCTCTCACCCAGCCTGCGCCCCCACACTCTCTCTCTCTCACCCAGCCGCCCCCACACTCTCTCTCTCTCACCCAGCCTGCGCCCCCACACTCTCTCTCTCTCACCCAGCCTGCGCCCCCACACTCTCTCTCTCTCACCCAGCCTGCGCCCCCACACTCTCTCTCTCACCCAGCCTGCGCCCCCACACTCTCTCTCTCACCCAGCCTGCGCCCCCACACTCTCTCTCTCTCACCCAGCCTGCGCCCCCACACTCTCTCTCTCTCTCTCACCCAGCCTGCGCCCCCACACTCTCTCTCTCTCTCTCACCCAGCCTGCGCCCCCACACTCTCTCTCTCTCACCCAGCCTGCGCCCCCACACTCTCTCTCTCTCTCTCTCACCCAGCCTGCGCCCCCACACTCTCTCTCTCTCTCACCCAGCCTGCGCCCCCACACTCTCTCTCTCTCTCACCCAGCCTGCGCCCCCACACTCTCTCTCTCTCTCACCCAGCCTGCGCCCCCACACTCTCTCTCTCTCTCTCACCCAGCCTGCGCCCCCACACTCTCTCTCTCTCTCTCTCACCCAGCCTGCGCCCCCACACTCTCTCTCTCTCTCTCACCCAGCCTGCGCCCCCACACTCTCTCTCTCTCTCTCTCACCCAGCCTGCGCCCCCACACTCTCTCTCTCTCTCACCCAGCCTGCGCCCCCACACTCTCTCTCTCTCTCTCACCCAGCCTGCGCCCCCACACTCTCTCTCTCTCTCTCACCCAGCCTGCGCCCCCACACTCTCTCTCTCTCTCTCACCCAGCCTGCGCCCCCACACTCTCTCTCTCTCTCTCACCCAGCCTGCGCCCCCACACTCTCTCTCTCTCTCTCACCCAGCCTGCGCCCCCACACTCTCTCTCTCTCTCTCACCCAGCCTGCGCCCCCACACTCTCTCTCTCTCTCTCACCCAGCCTGCGCCCCCACACTCTCTCTCTCACCCAGCCTGCGCCCCCACACTCTCTCTCTCTCTCACCCAGCCTGTACCCCCACACTCTCTCTCTCTCTCACCCAGCCTGTACCCCCACACTCTCTCTCTCTCACCCAGCCTGCGCCCCCACTCTCTCTCTCTCACCCAGTGGGTCGGCCTTCCCATCCTTATCGGGAACGGTGAACACGCCCACCACCTTGTGGCCCTGTTTCCGCAGCTGGCTGTACACTTCCTGTCCGAACAGGCTCTGTCCAATCAGGGCCAGCTTCAGCTTATTCTGGAAGCACACCTGTGGAGGAAGGACAGAAAGCAAAAATAGGTGACAAAGCCCTTTTCTGCCATGTGGCGTTACTGCAGGAATACTTCACTCATTCCACACAACCAGCCCCCACTCTCTCGCGGCCATTCAGTAGAATTCAAGCAGCCCGTTCATCTCCCACACGGTGCACACAACACTCGCTTGAGGCACCCAGGGTTTAACTCTCTGCACGTGTGCATCAGTGTGACTGACTGCTCACCCCGACTCCCCCCCTGAACACCAGCCTTCGGTCTGGACAGAGCACAAGCAGAGAGATGGACCAGGTCAAGAGAGACCAAGAGAAATGCAGGAATATTCTGCACCTCCTCCTGCAAAACAAGTCAAAACATGCAGGATGTTTTCTTCTAATGGAGGAGCTGCAGACCAAACCAGGTCTTCGCTGGTGTCAGTATCCTGACCTACCCATTCAGGTCCACCTGCGGTTAACGTCCAGGTGTGACTGTTGTGCACAGAAATGGGACCACGTGTACAGAGCTCGCCCGGAGCCTAAATATGTTTATTCACGTTGCAGTATCAAAGCCTTGCTATGCAAATGATAGACAGAGGTGCTACGGGCTAAGTACTGTGCACAGAGTAAAAAACAAAAACAGCCTCAAGAAAACAAAGTATTCTTGTTTCTCAAGACTAAAGGCACAACCTGAAGAGAAATACACCAATGCTCGTAAGACAGCAGTAACTCAGTGGATGCCTCCAGGCATCTCGGACAGCTGTCGAAGCTCCACAGCTGTCTGACAGCTCAGGAAGAGAACAGTCTTCAAGGCAGGAGGCCTTTCACAGCTCCAACCCAGTTCTCACATGCCTCAGGCAAAGCAAGGCTGCAGCTCTGATAGTGTCACACAGATCGCAGTGGGTCGAAGTGGGTCGTATCGGGAGAGTTCCTTTGCCCTTTACTGCCAGGAATAGACTTGGGAATGCAGAATGAGTATGAATACAGTATCCTCCATTAACTGTGTGAAACATGAGGAATAAAAACTCTAGGGAGAAACAAACAGTCTGTGTGGGTACACACACCTGTCCATATGTCATGGGAAAGCTGCTGGATTGCTTGTGGTCTGTTTTCCGTGCACAAGCATGCACACACCCACACCAGGGCCAGTTTTCCCAGAAGCCAATTAACCTACCAAGGCACCCAGAGGAAACCCACACAAACCCAGGAAGAACATGCAAACTCCACACAGACAGCACATCTGCTTATCCAATTAATAAGCCTGGTACCAGGTACTCTGAGGCCTTGACCTGCTGAGCGTTAACCCTCTGTATTGACTCCCTGTAAGATAAAGCCTTCATTCACAGTCCCC
The DNA here is from genome assembly GCF_055471065.1 of Atractosteus spatula. Lineage (NCBI taxonomy): Eukaryota > Metazoa > Chordata > Actinopteri > Semionotiformes > Lepisosteidae > Atractosteus > Atractosteus spatula. Next base: position 58,999,153 of record NC_142713.1, read on the forward strand.
TCAGAAGGGGGAGCACCCAGAGCCCCTCTGGAAAGGGTTCGATAGCTAACTAATACAGACAATTAGCACAGTCTTCTTACACGAGTTGACTTCCACTTGATAAAGGCAGAAGTGCGGGCCTTATGCACCCAGCAGTTTTCCACAGAGCCTAAGAGGAATCGCATTGTACGAGCGGGGGAAGTCTCAAGTACAGTGCCAAGTCAGGAGACGTTTGACAGTGAACACCACGCCTGAGCGCAGGAAAACACAGCAGCGCAAAGGAGAAGGTCATTCAGCCTGTCGGCGAAGTGGAACAGAAGGGTTGATATTATAGTTAGCTCAATGTCTGAAAGGGAATAATTTAATTGGACAGTTTGCCTGGGGCGTGCGTAATTATCTGTGGCGATCAGGTGCAGCGCGATTATTCCAACTCTTCGCGTCTTGAGGCGGCGTAGCGATGGGGGAGGGTAGGAGCTGACGGGGGGACAGTTCCGGGGACAGAGCCAAGGCGTCTAACGTTGCGATCTCGATTCATAAAACCGCCTTCGACGAACAGCACCCACGTCCCCCTCGCAAGATGACACGCTGGCCGGCCCCGCCGAGCGCCCAGCTAAAAATAGCAGCGCTCGGCTGGGCAAGGCGACGGCGCGGTGCAACAGGAGCCGCGCAACGTGTTCCCTGGATGCCGGGACTGCTGATGCAATTCATAATCCAGGAGAAATGCGTCGAGTCCTGGAAGGCAGCCAGCAAGTGCACCGCGCATCAACGTGGCGGAAAAGAAAAACTACGTTTTCTGAAAACTACATACTGTACGCGACAGCACATGCCTGGCTGAAAATACCATCAACAGCACACCATCATTCAGCAAAGGGTTTCAGAATGCTGTTCAACACCAGGACAGCAAGATCTCACGACGTCAGCTGCAACGTGTATGTATGTATAGATAAATACTTTATACAGTGCAACTCATTTGATGTCAGTGCAAAGAGCTCGAATTTGCTTCTAACCTCTTGCGACAGCAAAGAACACAGCGATGCTGTGCAACACAGCAGTTCCACACACAAAAAATGACAACCAATTCAGCTACTCACGGGAGCTGTGGAGAAATTCCTAATGAACTGCCTGGCTGTCCACAGCATGATGCCGGCCGCCCAGTGGAGCTGTCGTAATTGTTACTGGAAGAAAAAGGAAGAAGCCCGCTGCAGAGACAGTGACCAGTGCGCTAGACGAACCCCGCACGCCTCTCTCATACTGTGTGTAGCTGGGGGACCCGAACTCGGCAGAGCTCCCACACGCGACTGGCGAGCGCGCCAGCCGACGTGCGCGTCCCCGCCGCCCGTATCGTGCCTGCGCGTTGGCTGGGGAGCTGCTCCTTGGGGCGTAGCGAGCACGTCTCACACACTTGAAACTGCCCGTCGTATTGATTTTTTTAATGAAGAGCATTTGATTCCACTTGACACGAAGGACTGTTGTACAGACCTCTTCAAAGTGGGGTAGGGGGTAAGGTCTGCAATGTAAATAAATCAATGTACTCTGAGAACGGTGAAAGGGGTCGTTGGGTGAGACAGGGCTGCAGCCTGAGCCCAACAACGTTCAGTATCTATTATAAATGTGGGCCTAGAACAGGGGCTGCAGCAGAGCCTGGCACTGCTGGAGCAGGACTGTCAGACCTGGCTGTCCAGAGAGGACAGGTTTAGTGGCCACAGCCTGGACACAGAAACTGGACACAGGCAGACCTGGCTGCCCAGAGAGGACAGGCTGTGCTCCCACTGCCAGCAGGGAGAAACGGAGACAGAGGTGCACTTCCTACTGCACTGTGGGGTTAGACATTCTTCTCTAAAATCACAAATCGGACCCCAGAATTCCCACACCTGTCAGAATCAGAACAGATTGGAAAGCTGCTGGGGAAGCAGGGCACTCACGGTACTCTCTAGAGCTGCAGTCCAGCAGGCCGGAGCTTTCGTTAGTTAGTTAAGTTGGCCCTATTGAATCGAATCGAGTTGAAACCAGCACGCAGCGAGCCCCCCTGGGCCACGCCCCCCGCGCGCGCAGGCGTGAGAGGAGGGGGCGGCTCCTGATTGGCTGGCGGAGTGGGAACGGCGGGGGCTTGCGCTACTGCGGCCCCGCCCCTCTACCGTGCCTCGACTGGACACGTCACAGGCTGGATAAGGGCCGCTTGCTAATCGTCTCTATGGGGCTTCGCTTATCTTCACTTATTCGTATCGCGTACCAATGCCAGGTTACTTGACCTTGCAATTATTTACGTCTCTTCAGCCTCTATTAAGTGCAAACCGGCACGCATTCAGCTTCCAACGATTTGCCTGCTCTTCCCTGCGCTACAGTGTTTTATGGGACAAGTACAGGATCGTCCCGAGATGGAAAGAAGAAAGAGACACGGTGTTTGGGCAGCTGAGACTCACGCCTGACCTTTGCAGTTTTTCTTTCTCTCCGCTCTTTTGTGTGGAGTTAACCCCTGCTTGTTCCTTTTCAGCCAGCGCACGCTGAGGCAGCTCTCCACCAAAACTTCATGCCCAAGATCTTTTATTTTTAACGCGCTATACCCTACCTTTTCTAAATGAAATAATGTGTAGGACTAATTTAATTCTTATACCTAACAGTCTCAAAGCAGTTTACTCACAAGAGAATCCTCTCTTTGCTCAACTCTGAAATGCAGCTCCACCTGGGAAGAGGCAGAAGTCTCATGGGAAGCCTGCAGATTAATTAATTCTTCGTACGTTAAAACCCTACATATTTCCAATGTTGGACAGGAATTCTTCGATACGCTGCTTTTAAAGCATTATTGGAGCAGTGGGGTCTTTGCTACGCCTTTTGTGCTTAAAATGATTCTGTAGAGTTTCAGCCATCCCTCTATTTTTTAACCACTTTACCCAGTCCGGGGTCACAGGGGAGCTGGGGCCTGACCCGGTCAGCACCAGGCGCAAGGCAGGATACACCCTGGACGGGACGCCAGTCCATCACAGGGCAGACGCACAGTTACACCGGCGATTAACCCACCAGTGTGTCTCTGGACGGTGGGGGAAAACTGGAGCCCCTGGCGTGTGTCTGTGTCTGTCTGCCCTGTGCTGGACTGGCGTCCTGTCCAGAGCGTATCCTGCCTTGCGCCCTTGGAAGGGGCTCCAGCTCCCCAGCGATCCCCGATACAGAGAGGACCACAGCTGCTGTTAGTCATGGCAGTAATAACCAGCAGCCCCGAGCTCTCAGATGAGCCTTTAGTTGACAGCCTGTCAAATAGTGCTACAATAGGATCACTGGGGCAGGATAGTTTTAGGTTTCTGGACTTTGTGGGCTTGACTGTGGGTTGGATCTCTGCGGCAGACACTGCTGGTGTACCCTGAAAGAGGTACAGTACTTTACCCCCATTTGCTCCAGTCCACCCAGCCGTATTAGTCTGCATTGCTGCGATGGACTAATGTGCTGTCCAGGGCAGGGGGGAGGGTTCTGTGTTTTTTTGTCACAAAAAACTGCTCTGGCCTGATGTGCCAGTGTAGCTCAGATATAGAAATAACCTTTTACAAGCCTGCAGGGCAAAACTGTATTTCTTTCCCAGGGAATAGATGAAGACAGTGTTTTGTCCTTTGCCTGGCTTTCTGCTGATAAACTATGGAATAAACACACAAAATCAGAAATCTTGAGATTCAGCTGATGTAATTAGAAATCCCACCTGCTCCCTGCCCTGAACTGTCCTGTCAGACGTTTACAGGTGAGATCTGGTTTTACAGCAGTGGTTTAACTCAGAACCTCCCAGGCTCTGCCAGACCTTGGCTTTGTCCTCAAAGAGCACATTCCTGGCAGCTGGCCACTCTCCTGGGTGAATTATGAAGGCAATGACCTTCAATTCTCAGTCGTTGCCAGCCTCTGCTGTCTTAATTTAACCCCCGGCCGGTGGAGTTGGTGGAGAACAGGCTGGGTGGGGCCCTGGAAGAACAGAGGAGTCCCCCCAGGAGGAAATAACCCCGACAGCTCTGGTGCTTCAGCTGGCGAAACTCTCGGCAGCACACTGCATCAACAGTCCTCTGCTGCACTCAGACTCCTGTGGACTGTGTCCATGATCGTATTAAACACAGGAATTTAATTAATAATAATCAATAATTGCTTACACTTATATAGCGCTTTTCTGGACGCTCCACTCAAAGCACTTTACAGGTAATGGGGATCCCCTCCACCACCATCAGTGTGCAGCCCCACCTGGATGATGCGACAGCAGCCATAGTGCACCAGAACGCTCCCCACACACCAGCTCTCAGTGGGGAGGAAAGCAGAGTGATGGAGCCAGTTCAGAGATGGGGATTATTAGGAGGCCATGATTGGTAAGGGACAATGGGGAATTTGGCCAGGACACCGGGGTTACACCCCTACTCTTTTCGAGAAACACCCTGGGTTGTTTAATGACCACAGAGAGTCAGGACCTCGGTTTTTACGTCTCATCCGAAGGACGGCACCTTTTTACAGTCTAGTGTCCTCGTCACTATACTGGGGCATTAGGACCCACTCAGACCGCAGGGTGAGCGCCTCCTACTGGCCCCACTAACACCTCTTCCAGCAGCAGCCTTAGTTTTTCCCTGGAGGTCTCCCATCCAGGTACTGACCAGGCTCACACCTGCTGGGCTCCAGGGGGCTGCCAGCTGTGAGTTACAGGGTGATATGGCTGCCGGCATTTAAGTTTAAGTAAAAAATGTAAGTAAACAAATGTAAGTAAAATTCAGCCCAGGCGAGGAGGGTTATTTGTTTATTGCCTTGTATGAAGCTCTTCCCAAGAAACAGGAAGACCCTTTGTAAGAGCAGGGCTGTTTTGCCGGTGTCCTGGGTGAATTACACCTACAGTAGTCTCTTACAATCTGGCTTCTCTGAAGCTCCCCTTTCCCATCCTCTTCAGAGCCAGTAGGTTGTCTTCAGGGAAATGGGGACGAATGGATCATGGGGCACCTTTTATCTCAGAAATGGGAGTAATGTTCAAACATCTTGTGCTATGATGAAGAGAATTCAGAACAAGAGTGTGTGGTTATTTATGAGTAATAAAAGAACAGAATCTAAATGAATAAAGTACTGAGTACTGATTAAAAATAAGAAAATTACTGCAGTAGGCAGAACAATATATAGGGAAGAACTATCTGGAACAAAACTTGAAAACACACTGGATATTTGAGACTGCAGCAGAGTCGTCCAGTCCCAGTCCTGGAGGGTCGGTGTGTCTGTAGCAGGGCTGTCCAGTCCTGGTCCTGGAGGGTCAGCGTGTCTGTAGCAGGGCTGTCCAGTCCCAGTCCTGGAGGGTCGGTGTGTCTGTAGCAGGGCTGTCCAGTCCCGTTCCTAGAGGGTCAGCGTGTCTGTAGCAGGAGTGTCCAGTCCCGGTCTTGAAGGGTCAGTGTGTCTGTAGCCAGGGTGTCCAGTCCTGGTCCTGGAGGGTCAGTGTGTCTGTAGCAGGAGTGTCCAGTCCTGGTCCTGGAGGGTCAGTGTGTCTGTAGCAGGGCTGTCCAGTCCTGGTCCTGGAGGGTTGGTGTGTCTGTAGCTGGGCTGTCCAGTCCCGGTCCTGGAAGGTCAGTGTGTCTGTAGTAGGGCTGTCCAGTCCCGGTCCTGGAGGGTCAGTGTGTCTGTAGCAGGGCTGTCCAGTCCCGGTCCTGGAGGGGCAGTGTGTCTGTAGCAGGGCTGTCCAGTCCCGGTCCTGGAGGGGCAGTGTGTCTGTAGCAGGAGTGTCCAGTCCCGGTCTTGGAGGGTCAGTGTGTCTGTAGCAGGAGTGTCCAGTCCCGGTCCTGGAGGGTCAGTGTGTCTGTAGCAGGGCTGTCCAGTCCCGGTCCTGGAGGGGCAGTGTGTCTGTAGCAGGAGTGTCCAGTCCCGGTCCTGGAGGGGCAGTGTGTCTGTAGCAGGAGTGTCCAGTCCCGGTCTTGGAGGGTCAGTGTGTCTGTAGCAGGAGTGTCCAGTCCCGGTCCTGGAGGGTCAGCGTGTCTGTAGCAGGGCTGTCCAGTCCCGGTCCTGGAGGGTCAGCGTGTCTGTAGCAGGAGTGTCCAGTCCCGGTCCTGGAGGGTCAGTGTGTCTGTAGCAGGAGTGTCCAGTCCCGGTCCTGGAGGGTCAGTGTGTCTGTAGCAGGAGTGTCCAGTCCCGGTCCTGGAGGGTCAGTGTGTCTGTAGCAGGGCTGTCCAGTCCCAGTCCTGGAGGGGCAGTGTGTCTGTAGCAGGAGTGTCCAGTCCCGGTCCTGGTGGGTCAGTGTATCTGTAGCAGGGCTGTCCAGTCCCGGTCCTGGTGGGTCAATGTGTCTGTAGCAGGAGTGTCCAGTCCCGGTCCTGGAGGGTCAGTGTGTCTGTAGCAGGAGTGTCCAGTCCCGGTCCTGGAGGGTCAGTGTGTCTGTAGCAGGGCTGTCCAGTCCCGGTCCTGGAGGGGCAGTGTGTCTGTAGCAGGAGTGTCCAGTCCCGGTCCTGGTGGGTCAGTGTATCTGTAGCAGGGCTGTCCAGTCCTGGTCCTGGAGGGTCAGCGTGTCTGTAGCAGGAGTGTCCAGTCCCGGTCCTGGTGGGTCAATGTGTCTGTAGCAGGAGTGTCCAGTCCTGGTCCTGGTGGGTCAATGTGTCTGTAGCAGGAGTGTCCATTCCCGGTCCTTGTGGGTCAGTGTGTCTAATTATTATTATTATGTGACCTCGTGGCCCAACGGTACCGCATTGGACTTGTGTGTTCAAATCACGTCGGGGTCAACTATTACATCAATTTCCCTTCGGGATCAATAAAGTCTTATCTATCTATCTAATTAAACTGATCTCCTGTCCCAGCCTGAGGAACACTGAGCCTTCTCTCAGTAGAAACAATACAGTGTGTCACTGAGGAGCAGTGAGTCTGTCTCTTTAATGTTTTTTTTTTTATTTCTGCAAATGTCCAATAATGTTTCTATTGCTAATGTTCCGTTAATTGCTTCTACTTTGACAACTCTGTAATTCATTCGTCGTGCCAGTAAAGAAAGTGTCCCATGACGTCCCATTTCAGACTGTAACACTGGCGGGACAGTACTGCCCACTACGGTAGTTCAGCCACTGCGTGGGCGATGCTGCCCGATGTCTATTTCTCTTAACCCAGAGCCAGCATGAATTGCGCTGCTCCTGTCCTCGTCCTAACTGCCGCAAGGCGATCAGCGTGATGGGAGCGCCCTCTGCTGGCCAGGCGCGCATGTGAGGACTGACAGCGGAGAGAAGCGCACACGATTATTCACGGATTTGACCTCCTCCTTATAATAATAATAATAATAATAATAATAATAATAAACTTTATTTTATATAGCGCCTTTAAAGGTGGCTTCTCAAAGCGCTTTACAGGATGACAATAACAATAAATAAGAAGACTACAACAATAAATAAGAAGATTTCACAAGATGGGAGACAATTATAATTACAACAATACAACAATAATAATAGAGGAGACCGTGGAAGGTGGTATTAAGAAGAGCAGAGGGGTGAAGAATGGAACCAGTTCAGTAAAGGCTTTTCTGAAGAAGAAGGTTTTGAGTCTGGATTTGAAGGAGTTTAGAGAAGGTGACTCTCTAATATCCTTGGGCAAAGAGTTCCAGAGCTTGGGGGCATAGCAGGAGAAGGCCCTGTCGCCCATACAATGTAGACGGGCTTGGGGGACAGTAAGGAGGGCAGAATTTGAAGAGCGGAGGTTGCGAGGTGGGGAGTAGGGCGATAAAAGTTCAGACAGGTATTGAGGTGCCAAGCCATGCAGAGCCTTATAGGTGAGAATACCTTAATACACTTCGCACAAGGAACGAACACACACGCACACACACTACGTCCGTGTTCCCCTGTTCTGCCTGCGCAGAAGCTCTTCAGATCCCGGGCGGTTTTGGTCGACCGGTAGAGTTTTCCCGAGCGGACTTCTTCAAAAACAGAACGGGTTCTGTTCTGGCTGAGAGGAGTCGTCGACCATCATTTCCGATCGCCTCTTTAGTCTGAGTGTGTACAGGTCTTCGACAGACGGTGACTCCCTCTGCATAGCGGACATCTATTAAAACATAAGAAAAGCTACAAATGAGAGAGGCCATTTAGCCCCTGTCTGTCTGCTCGGTTTGTCAGTAGTTAATTTATTCCAGGATCTGGTCCAGCTTGGCTTGGTAACGGTAGAGCTCCACACCCCCACAACCCTCTGGGTAAAGCAGGGCCTTCCTGTTTTTGGTTTTAGAAGGAACTTCCACGCAGTATGCTGGGGTGACTTTCTCAGGACCTTCAAGGATTTGAATACTTGAACTAGCTCTCTTTGTAGTATTCTCTGTTCTGGACTAGACTCTGTTCTGGACTTCTCTGTTCTGTTCTGGATTCAACTGGGCGGAGCAGTGGCTCTGTGGCTCAGGATCTGCGCCTGTGGCTGGAAGGTTGCCCTACTTCGTTGGGCCCCTGAGCAAGGCCCTTCACCCCAGCTGCTCCAGAGGCGCTGTATAAACGGCTGACCCTGTGCTCTGACCCTCAGCTTCTCTCCCTGTCTGTGTGTCTCATGGAGAGCAAGCTGGGGTCTGCGAAAAGACAAATTCCTAATACAAGAAATTGTATATGGCCAATAAAGTCATCTTATCCTATCTTAACTTCCTTCAGCCTGTCGGTGTAGTTCATTCCTTTATTCTCTGGAATGTGTCTGGTTGTTCTCTGGATTGATTTCAGAACAGCAATATCCTTTCAATAACGTGGTGACCGAAACTGAACACCGTATTCTAAATTATGCATTACTGGTGCATTATACTATATATTTTAACATAATATACCTTGACTCAACGCACACAGAAATGCCTCAACGCACACAGCCTTATACAGCTTTAGCAATACTGTAACTCATCGGTCATTACTAGTAAGCTCTTTTGAGTTTGAACGTAGGCGTTGTATAGACTACATTTCCCACAGTTCCTCGCTCCAGGGAAACAGGAAGTCATGGGGTGAATCACGGGATCCCCCAACCAAAAAAATTGGCACTTCATATTTGCTCGCCGTCACTGCAGCTGAGAAAACGGACTGTGGTGATGGCGGTGGAGACAGTCTCTCCGGATTGGGAGTTTGATCGTTTTGACGACGGGTCTCAGAGTAAGCGATCCCGTTTACGTGGGTTACGGCAGACGAAGTGCCGGAGAGTTTGCCGTTTTGTTGGTGCTTGTGTGAAAGCGGAACTGGTGAAGCTTGTTAGTTGTGTCTCGCACGGAAAGCTGGCAGTCAGCTGCGACCTGTGTTGTTTTCGTCTGCCGGGACGAGCCGCGGCAGCTCGAAGTAGCGTTTATTCATTGACAGCTGTGCAGCTGATATTTGTGAAGGCGCAGAAAGGCATAGCGCGACGAGTAAGGCGTTTCTGTACTTCCGAATTGGTGGGAGCAGAGCCGGCTGTCGTAATGCCAGAGTGATCAGAGCTGTCGCTGTGTTAAGAGCCTTTGGGCTTCGGCTGCCTGTCGTCCGAGGGCTTTCCGGGGAGACTCAGCTGTACGTCTGAAGGTGGGTCAGTGGTGTCGTGATTTGGGTGCTGTTTAGAGGTGCGTCTGGTTTCTGGACCTGGAGCTGTGTGTCGGCTCGGGTGGTGTGTCATGGGGACCCCCCCCCTCCTCCTGGCCCAGCGTGTAGCTCTGCTCCGCGGTGCCGATACGTCACGTCACTCCGCGGACACGGAGCAGCAGTGGTCGCCCATGCTGAGGGCGAGAGTCTGGGCTCTGAGGTCCAGGGCTGTCCTGGGCCGTGAGTCTCCACACCGGATATGCTGTGGGTTCAGAGCCCTCTCTCCTCTGAGGCGGCTGGACGCGATCGCCGGATCCAGCCTCCCAGACAGGCTCGATGGGTCGAATCTGTATCTGTGCTTATGTCCTGTGCACTTTCCCGGCCGTGTTCACCCGAGATTAGCACAGAATAAGCCGTTTCGCTTCTCCCTCGGTCTTTCGCATCAGCATTGTTATGCATGTAGTAATACTTCACCCTTTCTCGCCGTCGCAGCAGCTGAAAACGGGCTGCGGTGATGAATAATATGTTGCATAGTGAAGGAGTTGCACGCCTCATAATGCAACATATTATTCATCTAGAACGGCCTTGATTGAGCCGGGCTTACCTTTAGTACCCCTGAGGGAATTTGTCTTGCACATCAAGAGCTCGTAGCATGTAACGTGAATGACAAAAACACAATACAGCAACAATACAAACGACAATTAACCCCATCGCTCAATCAGAACTCAGTTATGCATCCTAAGATTGAAAGACAGACGATTAGCTAGTAAAGGGTCTAAAAACAATAACATGATCCCTACCTGCAAACTCTGTACATTGCTCAGCAATTGAATGCTTTTAGGTGTGAAGGAAATAAATGCTCTCTTAGTCTTTATGCGGGGGATCTGAATTTCTGGTACAGAGGGGGTAGTAGAGTATCTTCTCAAAAGATGAAAGGATGAGAGGGGTCGAGATTTGATCGCAAGATAAATAATCGCCCCATTAGGCGTGTTTTTGAGTTCAGGAATGCGCCGGTAATCTTGCCATTACTCTGTTTGACTTGATTTTGCTCTGCAAGGACACGGCATCTCCCCAGCTCTGAACACAAAAGGTTAGAATAAAACTTCCATAAGAAAAAGTGTCAGCATTGTGCTTTCAACATGGAAAAACCTTACCTCTGTATTGAAGGTCCAAGATCATTTATAATCAATAAAGATCTGGCTTTCGTTATCTCTTTAGAGAATAGAAGTTCTTTGCCATCCACTATGAAAACGAAAGGAAAGGGATCTGTAGCTTTTCGGTCAGCGGGTCAGGAGTTCTGGGGTCAGCCAGGCTCATGTTAAGGGGTCAGGGGCTCTGAGGTGATCTAGTGGACTGTGGTGGTCACTCTGTTCCTGTCCTGTGCCCTGTCTGCAGTCTCTCTTGCCTGTCCAGCCTGTCTTAAGCACAGGTCCCTGTAGCAGTGGTGGAGTGAGTGTCAGGAACAGTGAATGTGCAGGCTTTCATGTCCAAATTCATGGCCAGCAGCCATATCACTCTGCAGCTCACAACTGGCAACCCCCTGGAGCCCAGCAGGTGTGAGCCTGGTCAGTACCTGGATGGGAGACCCGCTGGGAAAAACTAAGGCTGCTGCTGGAAGAGGTGTTAGTGGGGCCAGCAGGGGGCGCTCACCCTGCGGTCTGTGTGGGTCCTAATGCCCCAGTAGAGTGACAGAGACACTATACTGTAAAAAGGTGCTGTCCTGAGACATAAATATGAAGTCCCGAATTGCTGTGGTCAGTAAAAATCCCAGGACGTTTCTTGAACAGACCCTGGTGGTGTGTGTACTTGTAATGACAAGAACTTGATTGTGTTGCGGCGGTTTCAGTGTGGTTGAAGGAAGTTCTGTCTAGCTGCTGTGAATGAACCCTTCTACGCGAGACTTGCAGTTCATTTTCCTAGGTCTAGAAAAAAAGAAGCCCAGGAGCTCGTTTCTTTTTTGACTTTGCAGTCTAGGTCAGGAGACACTGTAGTGCTGTTAGAATAATGGGTGAATTTACTGGGCATGTTGAACTGAAAGTAGAAGAGCTTTCACAGCCTTCTTATTCGATATGCAGTTCCAGTGCGGTGTTGTAGTAGTGTCACATTGCGACATCTTTTCCAGAAGGACCAGGAGGACACGCTGCCCTTGCTGATGGTCCTGTCTGTAGGAAAGGTGGCGTGGTAGCTTGTGGAAGGTAGTGTAACCATTTTGGAAGAATGAAGGGGACCGCAGTCCGTCAGCTCTTCTCTCTGTGTTTTGTGTCACACAGTGTGGAGAGGGCTTTGGCGTTGTGAGACGCACACTCAGGTAGTTTGTTGTGTTTAGGATGAAACGGCAGCTGCGCGCTCTAGTTTGTAAGGCAGGAGCACGTGCTGGGTATTCCTGCTTGGCCGTGTGTCTGGAGAGGCGGGCTGTCGGATATGTGGGACAGAGGCGCCCGCTCTCCTGCTCGACAGCAGCCTGGAGTGGAGCGTAGGAGTGTACCCCTGAAACACTGGTGGGCAAGCTGCCCAGCCCCCATGACACAGTCCCGGGATCCCCAGATAGCATCCCCAGGTCGCGCAAGAGATGAGCCGCGCAGGGCAGTGCGCAGGACGAGCAGTTCCACGGGGGCAGTCCTGTGAGGGGAACTGCCCCAGCCCTTGACGGTGTGGTCTTCCCAGCAGCTGCGGTGGCTCCGCGCTGCCGTGTGAGCAGGAGGAAGCCGGGGAAGGGGGTGCTCCGACAGCGCACTCAGATTTCCAGATGGCAGAGTTGTGTCCCGGAGACGCCCTGTAGGCAGGATTCCGATAGGAAGAAGAAGGCGGCCTATCTGAGCCCTGCAGCCTGAGGCTGTGCTGGATCGAGCTCTGCCGCAAGCCCAGCGCTGACTCCTGCTCGCTCTCGGGCGAGCTGGAAACTGGAATCTCTCACGTTTAGATCTGGGAGTCTTACTCCAGGACCGTTGCTTCTTTGCTATTGCTGGCGTTTCTGGGTGTTTGGGTGTGTTCGGGGGGGGTGGAGCATGAAGGGGGGAAGTGGGGGGGGGGTGTCTGTGGCACCTGGGCGCCCCCTCGGCCTGGCTGTGCCCCCGCTGAAGCCCTGCGCCTCTGCTTCTCAGAAATCCACGCGGAGGTGCAGCTGAAGAACTATGGCAAGTTCCTGGAGGAGTACACCTCCCAGCTCCAGGGAATCGAGGACGCCCTGGACGAGTCCATCGGAGACGTGTGGGACTTCACCCTGGATCCGATCACGCTGCAGGTACCCGTCTCGGGGCCTTCAGCCCGCTGGAGGGGAGGCAGTCTGAACCAGGGATCGAACCTGACAGGCAGACATGCTCATGGGCACATCACCAGGCAGTCCAGGGCACAGGAGGCCGGCAGCAGGAACTCTGCCACAAGCCTCGTGTGTCCCTGCTGTCTGTCCCCTTTATTAGGTCAGGAATGTGTTGATGTGGCAGGTGACTTAGACGGGCTCCCAGCAGCGCTGAAGAGGGGGAGCTGGGAGGTGTGAGACCCGCAGGCTGGGTAATTGTTGGACGCTGATGTGCATGTGCCCAGGTGCGCTCACTATCGCCCCCTGGCTGCCGGTGAATTATGCAGCACGGCGTCATGTCTAAGGCACAGTAGCTGTCTAGGGTGACATGACCGCAGATTAACAAGCTGGTTCCTCTGGGACCGAGCCAGAGCCGCGTTTTGTGAAGCCCTGTCTATGTCTTTCTGTTAACGCAGACGGCAGTGTGACGAGATGTGTTTTCTTGTCCTTTTCAGCTTCTTCCCTATGAACAGTCCTCTCTGCTGGAGCTGATCAAAACAGACAATAAGGTAAAACAAGCCAGGCGCCCTCTTCAGCTCACTTCTGTTTTGCAGATTGTGTTACTTGCCCTTCGTGGTGGCGTTTCGGTTATTCACAGCACCGGAGTCCCAGGCTCAGGTCCACCCTCTGGTGTCTGTCTGTGTGGAGTTTGCATGTTCTGCCTAGGATTTCTTCCGGGTCTCCGGTTTCCTCTCATTTTCCAGAGACATGCCAGCTAGTTTTGAGTGTCCCTTTTCCCTGTGCCTCCGTGCCCCCATGCCCTGAGCTCCTGGGATAGGTTCTCCTCACCAGGGGGGACAGTTCTACTGAAACTGGATGCGTGAATCTCTCGCTTATCTCATTGTTTTCTTTCCAGTTCAACCAGTCATATCTGCTTCCCTCTAGGTCTGCCTAGAATGAGTAGTATGGATGGGAGCATGTTCATTCAATTCTGATGTGTTGTTAGTGGCGAGGACATTATGAATGGCTGAATGGCTGGGTTCATGTAAGGTCAGGTTGCCCTGCTCTCCCTTATTGGAGCACGGTGTGGTATTAAAGTACTAATCTGGGGTGTGCAGTCCATGTGGAGAAGGAGGAGGAGGACCCCTGTCTTGGTGACAGGGGTACCTATAACACAGGTGTGTGGCCTGGAGTGGGTTACTGATTACTGGGTATCGCCTGGTGTTGCGGATTGTGCCAAGCGTAGGAGGTGAATGCCCAGGTCAGTGACCTTGTATTTTCTTGAACTTTAATGCTCTGACAAGCTCAGAGGAATATCATGACCTGCCAAGAGCTTTAGGATGATCTGTTTTTTATTCCATTTAAATTCCATTCCATCTGGGTTGTTTAATAATTTTATGTATATCTGATCAATCTTCGTTTAAAAAACTCTCACTCCTAAAATAAATGGACAGCCGCCAAGAACTACAGTAGCTCTAGTAAGTCCCTAATTAACCACAGGACTCTATTCTAAGTCACTGCTTTGCCACCACTGACTGGCGGATTTTGCGCAAAGCTTCCAGAAACTACATTAATCTGTACGCGGACTATGCTACTAGCTATATCAACAAGTGCGTAGAAGATGTTGTCCCCAGGATTACTGTTCGCACATAACCAAATCAAAAACCATGGGTAAATGGCGAAGTACGAGCTGAACTCGGAGCTAGAACGTCCGCCTTCAACTCTGGAGACAAGGACACGTACAGAAAATCCAGATCCGATCTCAGAAAAGCCACCAAAAAAGCCAAATATAACTCCGGGGTAAAACTGGAATCACACTATCATGACGCCTGGGACACTCGGAATATCTGGAATGGAATCCACACCATCACAGATTACAAACCAAAACACGGCACCACGACACACATCGCTTTTCCCCCCGATGAACTACATTCATTTTACGCACGGTTTGAAGTCCATAACACGGAACCAGTTAAGGAAATCCCAGTAAACCAGGGGGAACTCCCACTGTCTGTCTCCAGAGCTGACGTGTACAAGTCTTAAAAAAGACTGATCCACGCAAGGCTCCTGGCCCCGACGCTTTCCCTGTCGTGTCCTGAAGGCCTGCGCAGATCAACTAGCGGACATCTTCACGGACATATTTAATCTCTCCCTCACTCAATGCACGGTCCCCTCTTGCTTCAAGAAAACCACCATCATCCCGATCCAACTGCCTAAATGACTACCGCCCCGTTGCACTCACATCCATCAGCGGCTGATCAAAGCACACATCACCTCCTTACTGCCTGACACCTCGGATCCACTGCAGTTTGCATACCGACAAAACAGATCAACTGAGGACGCCATCGCCACTGCTCTACACACTACCCTCTCACACCTGGACAAGAGAGAAACGTATGTGAGAATGTTGTTTGTTGATTACAGCTCAGCATTCAACACCATGGTACCCTCAAGGCTTATCACCAAGCTCCAAGACCTCGGACTAAGCTCCTCTCTCTGCAATTGGGTCCTGGACTTTCTGATGGGCCGACCGCAGGTAGAAGGAGTAGGCACAAGTACATCCTCCACCCTGACTCTGAACATCGCTGCGAACACAGCCCTCTCCTCTACTCCCTATTCACCCACGACTACGTCGCCAGGAACAAAACAAACTCCATCATCAAGTTTGCGGACGATACAACGATCATCGGCTTGATCACGAACGGTAATGAGTCCACATACAGGGAGGAGGTAGAAACACTGACAGCATGGTGTCAGGACAACAACCTCTCTCTGAACACCAGCAAAACTACGGAGCTGATCGTGGACTACAGGAAGTCTCGAGGAACAGACCACGCACCCATTCACATCAGTGGGTCCGCAGTGGAGAGAGTCAACAGTTTCAAATTCCTAGGTGTCAACTTTACAGACAATCTAACCTGGACCCACCACACCAACCTCGTAGCCAAGACAGCACGGCAGCGCCTATTCCTCCTCCGCAGACTAAAGAAGTTCGGCATGCCGTCTCATCCTGACCAACTTCTACAGGTGCACCACTGAAAGCATCCTAACCAGCTGCATCACTGCCTGGTGTGGTAGCTGCTCCGCCTGAGAGCGCCAGGCACGCCGGAGGATGGTGAAACTGACTCAAAACACTATCGGCTGCGCGGTACCCAACATCGAGGATATCTACTCTGTTAGATGCCTCAGGGACGCCAGGTCTATCCTCAGGGACCCCATTCACCCTAACCACAACTTGCTCTCTCTACGACCATCCGGAAAACCGTACCGAAGTATACAGACCAAGACCACCAGGTTTCGTCACATCTTCTTCCCCCGGGCAGTAAGACTGCTCAACAGCCAACCACAGCAGACACCTGCAGTTACCTCCTTGAATTGACAGGGGGCACCAGCGCCCTCCCTGTCACTTGCACTCTCAGGACACATACGAAGAGCGCTAAATACCTCCTACCCTTGTGTTACTTTCGCACAATCTGTAAATTGTACTGTAAATTGCAAACTGTGTCATTTATTGTATCCTAATTTTTTTCTTTTAGTTAATCCAATCCCTATAAATTCCTTTCCTTCTACTCTTCTATCCCTCTTAACAAGCTCGCGGACAACCCCGCTGTATGCTGTACTGTTCGTGCATTGATAAATAAACCTTGATTGATTGATTGAGGTACAGTGTAATTCTGTTTGTAATTGAGTTGTATCACCTGCAGAATTGTACTTGACATGTAATAACAGTGAAAGATATCTTTAATTGTCTGGTGACCATTTCTTGTTTTTTTTAAACAAGCTCAGACATATTTGTTCTTATATTGCATGTCTGTGATTATAATGGTAATAACTGTAGCATATTTTGTAACAGTAGCTGGAGCATCAAAGTTATTTCAAATCACACAGCAGCTGTAACTATAACTAAAGCATGGGTGTGGTTCATTGGCTGACCTGTTTCCATCAAGACTGCTGTAATGGAGTAGGAATACATGCTTGTTATCATTCCCCTTATCCTCTTGACTGGGGGGAAAAAAGAGTTGCTGAGCTGCTCTTGAGGTGGAGTTTAGTAACAATGATGATTTTCTCTGCAGGTCCTTAATAAAGTAATCACTGTGTATGCTGCTCTGTGCTGTGAGATTAAGAAGCTGAAACATGAGGTGGGAGAGTTTTAATTGATTGTTTTAATTGATTGAGTAAAGCATAAATGAGTGTTGATCCTTGTGAGGGATCAGTCCTTCAGACTGTTGATTAGGATTCACCCCAGTGTTGAGCCCAGGTTTTAGATTAGTGGTGATGTTAGTGTAGAGCTCAGACTCTAGGTTATTGTTAATCTCATTGTAGAGCTCAACCTCTAGCTCAGGGGTAAATCCCTGCGTTGACCTCGCACTGTTGATTAGAGCTTTAAAATAAGAATATCTTTTTTTTAAACATCGAAGAATTCGGACGTGTTTCCTGCCAGCCCCCTTCTGTATCCGACAGTTTCTGCCCGTTTATTGTTTGCGCCTCGGGTGCAATTCCTCACGTCAGCAGCTCTCGTGACCGGACGCTCGAGTGACTGAAATCTCTCCTTGCAGGCGGAGAGCCGGTTTTACAGCGGGCTGCTGTACTACGGTGAAGGAGGTAGGCAGGCCGGCCGGTGTTTATACGGGTGTCTGTGCCAGGGGTTGCAGAAAGAGCTCAGGTTCACTGTGGCGGAGGGAATATCGCTGTATTTCACCGAGAGCCAGTTCCTCCCAACCTGTGCTCTTTCCGAAGCGCTCCTGCCTTCTCCTGCCCAGTGTAGAGCGAGTGTGGGAATCCTGGGGGTGAGAGGAAGGCCAGGGGTTCATCATGCCTGTCTTTGCAGCTTCGGAGGCCAGTGTGGTGGAGGGGGAGGCCCAGATCCAGATGGGCAGGTTCATCTCCTTTCTGCAGGTACGGGAAGCCCAGGGCAGCTGCAGCTGCAGGCCTGCGTGTGGCTCAGCTTGTCTAGAGAGGAGGCCTCTGGGTAGTGACTGCCTGCCTTCTGCTCTCCCCGCTGTGCGCAGGAGCTGTCCTGCTTCGTGGCGCGGTGCTCGGAGGTGGTGGTCAACGTGGTGCACCAGCTGGCCTCGCTCTACAGCAGCAGCAAGTAAGACGGCCGTCACCTGGCGCCCCCCCCCTGCTCTTCCAGCGGCGGCCCCCGGACCGAGCTGGTGCGGTCAACGCTAGCCTTGTGTTTCTTCTGTTTCAGGAGCGCAACCAAAATCATCGAATCGTCTGGAGTCCATTTTCAGGTACGAGACCGAATCAATCCCCTTTCCTTCGACGTACAGTACTTGCCCCTGCTCGGAGCGCTCGGTTGAGACGGGGGGCCCGGTGTCGTGGCTGCCATTGCTTGTGGAGGGCGCAGGAGGAGTCTTAGCTCCGTAAAGTTGCCCCCCTACAAACAGCACAACCAATGAAAGCCGCCTCATTCATTCGTGGTGTGTTTGTGCTGTTGAAAGTAGTGTTTGTGCTGCTTTCGTTTCCGAGATATAGCGCCTTTGTTTTTTCGGGGTCATGATGTCACTCACCTCCCCACGACGTTGTAGGGAAACCAGACCGGTCTCGTTTGTTAGTGCTACGTTTGTGCCGTTGAAAACAACATCGTAGGGGAACTGGACCGGTCCCATCAGTGTGTGCCGAGTTTGTGCCGTTGCCTGTGGAGGGCCCTGGTCTTCACCGGCCTGTCGCCCCTGTCGCCCTGTCTCTGCAGACGGTGTACGAGCACCTGGGCGAGCTGCTGGTGGTGCTGCTGACCCTGGACGAGATCGTGGAGCACCACGCCACGCTCAAGGAGCACTGGAAGATGTACAAGAGGTGGGCGGGCCGGAGGCGCGCGGGATCCCCGGAGCCCGAGACCCATCCTGCTCCGCGGCAGCTGACCTAGTCTCCCGCCCTCTTCCCCCCCCCAGGCTGCTGAAGTCTGTCCACCACAACCCCTCCAAGTTCGCCGTGCAGGAGGAGAAGCTGAAGCCCTTCGAGAAGTTGCTGCTGAGGCTGGAGGGGCAGCTGCTGGACGGCATGATTTTCCAGGTCTCCCGGCTCCGTCACGCGTGTGGGACAGGGCTGAAGTCCGGGCCGGCCGCAGGAGTGTGGGAGCGGGGGAGTGTTTTTCACGGTGCTGTCTGTCCGTCTGTCTCCCGCTCAGGCCTGCGTGGAGCAGAGGTTCGATAGCCACGGAGAGGGGGTGCCAGTCTCCAAGAACAGCGCTTTTGCTGAAGAGTTCGCCCACAACATCCGCACGATTTTCGCCAATGTGGAGTTAAAGCTGGGTAATGGCTGTTTTTATATTAATGATCAGCTTTATTTTATATAATAATGATCTTCTACACTTCTATAGCGTTTTTCTGGACAGTCCAGTGCAGGGACTCCAGGACAGGAGTAATGTGATCACTTTCTGTAGACCTGGTCAGGATTTGGTCTGCCAAATTATGGACATACTGAAGTTTGTTCAGTGTGGATTTAGATACTGCAGCTACTGCAGTAGGGCATTACAATAATCAGGTGGGTGGCTGCGTCAGCATGCGTAGGCTGCAAAGGTACAGGTAACAGGTTAATTCCTTGCTGAAAAGAGAAGAAAGGAAACACAACATTTCGGCTGTGGAGCGTGTGGGTGTGGAAGAAGGCGGCTCCACAGCCGAAATGTTGTGTTTTCAGCAGGGAATAAACCTGCTACTTGTTCCATTCCAATAATCAACTCTAGAGAAGACAAATGTATCCACCAGATTTTCTTCAACAGTCAGAGAAATACAGGGTGTAGTCGGTGGGATATTTTTGAGATGGAAGAATAATGTTTTATGATGTGTTGCGCATGTACTGTATCATGTGAAAGTGTGAGAGTTGTGCTGTGTGTAGAGAAATAAAGTCCTAGTGCTCCTTCCGGGGCCTTCATGTTGCTCTCCTGTGGAAAGAAAGAGTGCCACCAGTGCCTTTAAGACTGAGAACAGGAGGCTCTTACACAGAGGGTGGCGGGAGTATGGAACAAGCCGCCCAGCCATGTGGTTGAAGCCAACACCCTGGCTTCTTTCAAGACACAGCTGGATGAGGCCCACGGCGAGCAGCTGAACGAGCTAGTTGGGCCACACTTGTAAAGCGTCTTATGTGAATTAAGCAAATTGTTTTTTTTGATAAATGGGTATAGTTATTTTTCAGAAATATTTTTTTCTAAACCTGAAGAAGGCTCCACAGCCAAAACGTTGTTTCCTTTCTTCTCTTTTCAGCATGGAATAAACCTGTTACTTGTACCTTTGCAGCCTGGCGCATGGTGACGCAGCCATCCACCTGAACTACTGTTGTAATGTTATACCATCTGTGTCATATAGGTATTACATAGTGAATGTCAAGGAAGTGACATTTGATGTCATTAAACGGTTGTTGCCGGGTCACCAGCTCCCCCTGCTAGAGTTCAGCCTGCTCTCTCCTCGTGTCCAGGCGAGCCGTCTGAAATCGACCAGCGGGACAAGTACGCGGGAGTCTGCGGGCTGTTCGTGCTGCACTTCCACATCTTCCGCTCTGTCGATAAGAAGCTTTATAAAGCCCTGCTGGACATCTGTAAAAAGGTCAGTTCGAACTCTTATTTTTGTTGTCTGATTGGTCTTCTTGGGCACTGACATCTGATTCAGTTTTGAAGCTCTTCAGGGTCCGGCCACACTGGTGTGGTCTCCCTAGTGTGTGTTCATAACTGAAGCACTGTGGAAGGGTGAAAGTCGGGGCGGTGAGGTGGGGGACACGTGCTCGACGGGTCGTTTTTGCAGCTCAGGAAGGAATCTTGTGGGGACCCGAAGCTCCTGTCTAACTCTTCTGCCTCCCTGCAGGTGCCCGCAGTGACGCTCACTGCCAACATCATCTGGTTCTCCGACTCCTTCCTGCTGAGCAAGGTGCCGGCTGCCGCCAAGCTCCTGGACAAGAAGAGCCTGCAGAGCACCCGGGCCCAGAAGGAGAGCTTCCTGCCGCAGAAGGCCCAGACGCTGGCCAGGTGGGACCCTCCCCTCTGCCCCGCCGCCGGCTCTGGCGTTCCCCGCGCAGTGGAGCTCCAGACACCAGGACAGTCTGTGCCAGGGCAGCTTCGATGTGCCCTGGCAGCTCGGGGTGGCCCAGCGCCCTGTCAAGCCTCTCCTTGATTTTGACGGTTAAATCTGTCGAAATAAATAATGACGTGCAGGCCCCGAATACGCATACAATACTGTACATGCACTTCGAGGTCTTTGGCCCGAGCCGGGCGCAGGTCGGACGCAGTTCAGCGAGATGGGCGGCCCGGGGCTGGCGAGACCTCTGCACCCGGCACTGAAATCGCCCTGTCCTGCCCAGGGTGCCCTGGGGCTGGCGCGCAGCTCCAGCTCTTTGGTTTGCGTGTGTACTGCGTCCTCCTTGCTACAGTCTGTTGAGAGTGTGCCCTCCTGTGGGATGACAGTGTGGTTTGGCAGCAGCTCGCTGTCTGACCGGAAGGCGTTACAGGGGGTGGTCAGGTCAGCCCAGTCCGTCATTGGGGTACAGCTCCCCTCTACTGTGGACATTTTACAACTCGCTGTCTCAGGAAGGCTGGAAGTATCGCTCAGGATACCAGTCATCCTGGTTTCTCCCCCCTTGCCTCTGGTCAGTGTTATAGGAGCATAAAGGCACGACCCTCTAGATTCAGTGACGGTTTGTTCCCACAAACTGTCAGGTTACTGAACTCTACCCCTACCACTTTCTCACACTGGTGTTTGTTTTCCTCGCACTGCTTGTCTGACTTTTTTTTTTTAAGATGTGTGTTATTTAACTTGTTGTTGCTCCTGCTGCTGCTCTGTGTTTATGTTTTTAGTGATTCCTTTAATGTCTTTGTATTTACTGGAGCATACGTGCAAAATAAGCATTTCATTGCACTTGTGCACATGGCAGGTGAACTGAACTGAGTTCCCTGCTTGAGCTGTCTGTGCTCCCGCTGCAGGGACGTGCAGTCTTACTACGTGTTTGTGACCTCGTGGATGATGAAGATGGAGTCCGTGTTGTCCAAGGAGCAGAGGACTGAGAAATTTGCCGAGGACTTGAACAGCAGGTGCAACATCTTTGTCCAGGTAAGGAGGAACAGACAGTCAGGAGGCGTCCAGGTAATCAGAAAACGTTAGTTCATTGGATGATTGAGCAGGTGCAGAAACCAAGCGGAGTCCTGCAGATTCCTCCTTTTCCGATTGCTCTTTTCAGCACTGCTCTCCGGTGGCGGACAGTCCTGCTGTCTCTTGTCCTAGCGGTGAGGTCAAATCGGTGCCTGTGTTTCTGATCCAGGTGTCAAGATGTGTAAAACATTTCTTCTGGTGCAGGACAGGTGTTTCCACTAGTGAACTACTGGAACGGGGGGGTTAAAAACAAACGTAGCTGCTCCTTTTCGGGTGCTGATCCCGTTGTCGTCCTCCAGGGCATTCTTTACGCCTACAGCATCAGCACCATCATCAGGACCACGATGAACCTGTACATGTCCATGCAGAAGCCCATGACCAGGACGTCGGTGAAGGCTCTGTGCAGACTTATAGAGCTGCTCAAGGTATTTGGCAGTGAGCTCCAGTGAGCTTTTAGACCCTAGTTTGAGTTTATATTTCATGCTTGTCAATGAGGTTTTGTGCTCTATGTGACTTGAAAGTACAGGAGGGTCTCAGCATCTTCAAATTTAACATCTGCGGAATCGCTTCTTCGTGATTCTGTCTGGCTGATGGGGTCTCGGAGTGCAGAACAGCAGAGTGGGATGAAACCGAGCCTGAGGCCGTTAAGAACAACTTTCAAATTAGCAGCACAACAGACTGGGGTCCTGAGACGAGTGCAGATAGCAAGTGAGAGTCTCTCCCTGCCCCCTGGCCAAGCACCATCTGCCCAGCACCCGCACCCCAACATGCTCTTGTTTTCATACTGTACCGATGCTCCAGGTTCTGTGTCAGCAGTGTGGGGAGTGACAGGCATGAGGCGGCTGTACAGGCTCTCTGACAGTCTTATATCTGGTTTCATTACAGTGAGGAGAGCTGATCACAGGGGCAGAGAGAGAAAGTGCAGGCTGGATGCAGAGGAGGGATTCATGAAGTTGATCTAATTGCTGTAAATTTATAACTGTAGTATATTATGCAGTGGTATAGGGGTGGGGTTGATTATATTTCAGAGAATTTGGCTGTTCTTGACAGTTCTCTGCACTGAACCCTTCGAAATATTGAGATATAATTGTCTTGAACTGTATTAAAGTAAACTTCAGCATTGAGTCTAAATGTAGTTTTTGAATGTCAGCCAGTGCTCAGTAGCTCCATTCTGTTCCTTGTGCGTAGCACCCCCCCGACATACTGTCCCAGAGAGACATAACCCCAGTTATGCCGTCCCCTGTCATGGTGTCTGCCCCCATCACGCCCGCCTCCCAGTCACAGCTGCCCCCAGACGCGCTTGCTGCCCCCCAGTCACGGCTGCCCCCCAGTCACAGCTGCCCCCAGATGCGCTGTCTGTCCCCATCATGCCCGCCCCCCAGTCACAGCTGCCCCCGGACGCTCTGGCTGCCCCCCAGTCACAGCTGCCCCCGGACACTCTGGCTGCCCCCCAGTCACAGCTGCCCCCGGACACGCTGTCTGCCACCATCACGCCTGCCCCCCAGTCACAGCTGCCCCCAGATGCCCACTGCCATCACAGCTGCCCCCAGACTCGCTGGCTGCCCCCCAGTCACAGCTGCCCCCCAGTCACAGCTGCCCCCGGACGTGCTGTCTGCCCCTGGTCTGCGGAGCAGAAGAATACAGGTTGTGTGGAGCGCACACAGTCAGCGCTGCTGTTCTCTGCCCACAGGCCATAGAGCAGACATTTCACCGGCGCTCCATGGTAGTGGCCGACTCCGTGTCCCACATCACTCAGCACCTGCAGCACCAGGCGCTGATCGCCCTGGCCACGGCCAAGGTAGGACATCGCCAGCAGGGGGCGGGCAGGAGCTCGGCACGCTTCTGCTCGCACTCTGTCAGAGTGGCTGCTGAAAGGATTATTCACTCTTACTTCTTGAGTATGTGTGTCTGTTCCCCATCATGGTCTTCTCTGTTCAGGATCAGAAAGATTCCTTCAGCCTGTCACGGTGGGACGTTCTCTTAAGCCTCAAACTGAACCTTTGCTTTACAATATCGCTAACGGCGAAAGGGGTGCAAGCTGGTTTCTGATGCTGTGTGAGGTACCCCTGAGGGAAAGTGTGGAACCACAGGCTGCTTTTACCCCCTTCTGTTCTGCCGGCTTGTTTCCAGAACATAGGGTCTTTTTTAAACCTTCTCCTCTGCGCTCCACGGACTGAGTGCGACTCCCTGTGACTCCCCTTTGCAGAAGAGAGTGATCTCGGACAAGAAGTACAGCGAGCAGCGACTGGATGTGCTGTCAGCGCTGGTCCTGGCGGAAAACGTGCTCAACGGCCCCAGCACCAAGGAGAGGAGGCTGGTGGTCTCGCTGGCCCTCAGCGTGGGCACGCAGATGGTGAGTCGCTCCTGCAGGGGGGCCAGACTATGATCTAGGACACTGAAGGATAATAAAAATAAGCTTTATTTGATATAGTTCCTTTAAAGGTGGCTTCTCAAAGCGCTTTACAGAAAGACAACAACAACAAAAAAGATACACAAGATAAACATGATGAGAATACACAGAGGAGACAGTAGATGGTGGTGCTAAATACAGCAGGAGCAGAGGGGTAAAGTAAAGGCTCTTCTAAAGAAGAGGGATTTGAGTCTGGATTTGAAGGAGTTTAGAGAAGGTGACTCTCTGGTATCTGAGCTCCAGACCTTTGGGGCGCAGCAGGAGAAGGCCCGGGATCTTCTCGTTTTCCTTTTCTCTTCCTTCTAATCTTATGTGTGTGTATTTGAGTGTGATGAAATCCGATGTCAGATTTAGAGCAGGTTCACCCCAGATGGAATATTGAGCAGCGGGAGTAGAGTTTAACAGCAGGGGCTGATGGCTAGAGACCACCCAAGCGTGCTGTTGGGGGCTATGAAGCATTCCTGGATTCCACTTATCTACTTGTTGTTATAATTGTTATTATTGTTATTACTATTAATATTGTTAATGGAGAGAATACAGTACTTTATTGCCATATGTTCACGTATATTGGAATTCTTAAATTATATTATTAGATTAATTCTTAAATTAATATTATTAAATGCAAAGATCACTTGAGATCAGTTTGCTACAGCAGGGCTGACAGGGCTCCTTTGTTCAAGTTTGGTGATTAGTGGTGTTTTCTCGTTAAAGAGCAGAGCACAGGTGCCATCAGGGAAATGTGGTGCTAGTGTCTCAGGCAGCGGGCAGGAGGCTCCTGGTTGAAGGGGAAGGTGGTGGATCCCCAGAGCTGGACAGGGGTATTGAACAGGTCAGCGGTAGCGCTGTCTCCCTGGCCATGCTGTGTTTGTCAGGGCGGTGGCCAAGCAGAGGAGTGTCCCCTGCTGAGCACACAGGCACGGGTCACCCCGCTCTCCAGTGGAGCTCACACCTCTTTCTGTGCTTGTTCTCCACAGAAGACTTTCAAAGACGAGGAGCTGCTCCCCCTGCAGCTGGTGCTGAAGAAGCTCGACCTGATTAGCGAGCTTAGAGAGAGGTGGGGGGGCTCGGCTGCAGTCTCACTGAGCTGATTCCTCTGTTCTCCGTTTGTGGGTAGAGAGATGAAACCCACGAGCGTTTGAGAGCAGCCCCTGGCTGACTCGCGAATCACCCACCTGTCCTCCCCGCCTTCTTCCAGGGTGAAGGTTCAGTGCGACTGCAGCTTCCTGTACTGGCATCGCGCCGTCTTCCCCATCTACCTGGACGACGTGTATGACACCGCCGTGGACGCAGCCCGAATACATGTGAGCTTCACCTCCCCTGCAGCTTTAACCACCTCCTGCACTGCAATCTACACCTACTGCAGTCTGCACACTACGCCCCAGCCCTGCCTGCCTGCGCTCTGCTCCCGGCCCCCGTCTTTCCTTCTGCCTGCCTGTGCTCTGCTCCCGGCCCCCGTCTTTCCTTCTGCCTGCCTGTGCTCTGCTCCCGGCCCCCGTCTGTCCTTCTGCCTGCCTGTGCTCTGCTCCCGGCCCCGGTCTGCCCTTCTGCCTGCCTGTGCTCTGCTCCCGGCCCCGGTCTGCCCTTCTGCCTGCCTGTGCTCTGCTCCCGGCCCCCGTCTGCCCTTCTGCCTGCCTGTGCTCTGCTCCCGGCCCCCGTCTGCCCTTCTGCCTGCCTGCGCTCTGCTCCCGGCCCCCGTCTGCCCTTCTGCCTGGCAGTGCTCTGCTCCCGGCCCCCGTCTGCCCTTCTGCCTGCCTGCGCTCTGCTCCCGGCCCCCATCTGTCCTTCTGCCTGCCTGCGCTCTGCTCCCGGCCCTATCTGTCCTTCTGCCTGCCTGTGCTCTGCTCCCGGCCTCGTCTGTCCTTCTGCCTGCCTATTCTCCTGGGTGTGGGGGTGTGGTAAAGACTTCTGTGACTTCAATGCTGGTGAAGCCAAGTCTGATGAAGTCTCACCCTGGGGATCCAGACTGGTCTTCATTATGGACCTTCAGCGCCGTAAGTCACTGGGGTTAGTCCTCTGTGCTCAGTCAACAACCTTGGATTATGTTTTAACTGGAAACAAAGTAGGGAGTCAGTTCAGCACCTCTCAGACAGAATGAAAGCCAAGTGTAGGCGTGTTGCACTGCTCGTGACGAGCTGGAGTGAGACCTGCAGTCAGCTGTCCACGTGCGTTGTCATTCTGCAGTACATGTTCAGCGCCCTCCGGGACTGCGTCCCTGCCATGCTGCACGCGAAACACCTGGCCTGCGCCGAGCAGCTGCTGGAGAGCTACGACCGCGAGATCATGGACGTCCTCAACGAGGTGAGGGAGTCTTGAGCGGAGAGGCTGCAGGCATCGTGACTGAGAGGCGCTGAGGCACCTGGAACTGTGTCCCTTCAAGAGAGTATTATCTTTCCCTTGACAACAAAGACAAGAGAGAAAACTTACTCAGCTTTGATTCTGATATTTAACTCTTATAAACTGTATTTGTGATGTTACTAGTGCGTTTGTCAGTGAGATGAGATTTTATACTGGCAGCCCACTGAAGCTCAGCAGGTGTGAACCTCCTGGGAAAGCTAAGGTTGCTGCTGGAAGTTGTATTAGTGGGACACTATACTGTAAAAAGGCACCGTCCTTCGGATTACACATAAAACCGAGGTCCTGACTCTCTGTGGTCATTAAAAATCCCAGGGCATTTCTCAAAAAGACTAGGGATGTCACTGTGGTGTCCTGGCCAAATTTCCCCCTGGCCTTTCCCAATCCTGGCCTCCTAATAATCCCCATCTCTGAACTGGCTCCATCACTCTGCTCTCCTCCCCACTGAGAGCTAGTGTGTGGTTTTTCTTTTTAACTTTTTATGTGGAGTGTCCAAAAAAGCACTGTATGTGTTTTAAGTATAAAGAATTTTATTATTATTTTTGCATTCATTCATTCAAGTCCTATTCATCAGTGTTTTGTTCTTGCGCTGGGTAATATCCCCGCACGCTGCAGCGGTGGTACACTCAGACCCGAGTCAGGACAGCCTGGCCTGGGCTGACGGCCTCTGTGTCTGCTGCTGTGTCCTGACAGCACCTGCTGGACAAGCTGTGTAAGGAGATCGAGAAGGACCTGCGCCTGTCGGTCCACACTCACCTCAAGCTGGACGACAGGAACCCCTTCAAGGTGGGGATGCAGGACCTGGCCCACTTCTTCTCTCTCAAGCCCATCCGCTTCTTCAACCACTTCATCGACATCAAAGGTAATCCTACCACTGACCACTGACCACAGTCCTGCCTTCTTCCTGCACTGCCCCCTGACCAGTGACCTTACTCCTGTCCCCTCTCACTCCTGCCCCCTGATCAGTGACCTCACTCCTGTCCACTCACCACTGCCCCTGACCAGTGACCTCACTCCTGCCCCCTCTCACCAGTGCCCAGTGCCCACAGTCCTGCCCAGTGACCGCACTCCCTGCACTGCCCAGTGACCAGTGACCGCACTCCTGCCTGTCTAGTTTTGGGGCTCTGATTAGTCGTGGTAAGGACAGAGTGCTTATCTGAACTTCGCTTCAGCTGGGCTCATGCTGACCCAGTCGTGTGTGTGTGTGTGCTTGCAGCCCACGTGACCCACTACCTGGACAAGACATTCTACAACCTGACCACGGTGGCGCTGCACGACTGGGCCACCTACAGCGAGATGAGGAATCTGGCCACCCAGCGCTATGGCCTTGTCATGACGGAGGCTCACCTCCCCAGCCAGACCCTGGAACAGGTGGGAGGGTTGGAGCCCAGGGTTTATCCTGGATCTTGTCCTGGGATGCTGAGATCTGGCCCTGGCTCACTCTCTTTCTGTTTGCACTGTGTGACTGGCAGTTACATGGGAGGGTGTGACACTGTTGTATTAAGTGATTCCTTTTTGTGAGTTATTTGGAATAGATGGAGAAAATTAAAGTGTCAAACTGTAATGTCATGTTTAAAGCAACATCAGATGCACCAGTAGCAGGTGTGTGTGTGTTTCTTCGGGTGTGACAGCTGCGTATGATTCTGGTGTGCGTGTGAGTCAGGTGTGACGGCTGCAGGTCTTTCAGGTGTGACGGCTGTGCATGTTTCAGGTGTGCGCGTGTTTTAGGTGTGACAGCTGCGTGTGTTTCAGGTGTGTGTTTCAGGTGTGACGGCTGTGCATGTGTTTCAGGTGTGAAGGGTGCGTGTATTTCAGGTGTGCGTGTGTTTCAGGTGTGTGTTTCAGGTGTGACGGCTGTGCATGTGTTTCAGGTGTGAAGGGTGCGTGTATTTCAGGTGTGCATGTGTTTCAGGTGTGACGGCTGCGCGTGTTTCAGGTGTGCGTGTGTTTCAGGTGTGGCGGCTGCAGGAGTTTAAGATGTGCGTGTGTTTCACGTGCTTGTGTGGCGGCTGCAGGTGTTTCGGCTGTGCGTGTGTTTCACGTGCTTGTGTGGCGGCTGCAGGTGTTTCAGGTGTGCGTGTGTTTCAGGTGTGACGGCTGCGCGTGTTTCAGGTGTGCGTGTGTTTCAGGTGTGGCGGCTGCAGGAGTTTAAGGTGTGCGTGTGTTTCATGTGCTTGTGTGGCGGCTGCAGGTGTTTCAGGTGTGCGTGTGTTTCAGGTGTGACGGCTGTATGTGTTTTAGGGGCTGGACGTGTTGGAGATCATGAGGAACATCCACGTCTTCGTCTCTCGCTACCTGTACAACCTCAACAACCAGGCAAGTTCCTTCTACCAGCTCTGGGGAATTGGGTGGACATTTTCAGTCCTGAAAGATGGAAAAGCTGATTTCTCAAGTAAATGTTGCGCAGATCTTCGTTGAGAGGACGAGCAATAACAAGCACCTGAACACCATCAACATCCGGCACATTGCCAACTCTATCCGAACCCATGGCACAGGGATCATGAACACTACGGTAAGCACATCCCGAGGGGGGGCAGTGGTGCGGCAGCAGAGTCAGGCGAACCACTCTTTCACGTGCCAGCTGGGGTCCGGGGGTCTAGGGTCTGGGATCCGGGTCAGCCCTGGTATGAATAGCTAGTAACTGCGTCCTGACAAACACCAAGACGAGACGAACGCATCCTCCGTTCCTACAGGGCAGCAGTCGATTTAGAACACGGAGCGTGGCTCCCGAGAGAGTGGATGTTTCAGGATGATGGGGCTTTGCTGCACAGGGGGGAAGTGAGGCTTCCTTCAGCTCCTGGTACAGTGGCAGCTGTTTGTGTGGGCTGGCCCAAAACTCCCATGACCTCAAGCACCTGGTGTCTCAACCCCTTCCCCAGGTGAACTTCACCTACCAGTTCCTGCGAAAGAAGTTCTACATCTTCAGCCAGTTCATGTACGACGAGCACATCAAGTCCAGGCTGATCAAGGACATTCGCTTCTTCAGAGAGACCAAGGACCAGACGGATCAGAAGGTAAGGGGACGGGCGGTGGAGCAGCAGACGCTGTCCTTGTGAAAGAAGCCCCGAGAGGTGGCTGGAGCTCACCTGCGGCGCAGTCTTGTCTGTCCCTGCTCACAGAAAAGACAATACCTTTGATTTCTGTTGAGAAAGGAAACCAAATAAATTGTTTCATGTGAAACATGGTATAGCTTTTGTGCTATTCTGTAAATGAAACCAGTGTTATAGGAAAAGGTAAGGTTTTATTCCCTGCTGAAAAGAAAATAGACACAACGTTTCAGTTGTGGAGTCTTCTTCAGGTGTGAGGGAGAGGCAAATTGTCAGATGATAAAGCTGAAATAGACTTGACAGCCAAAACATGGTCTCTTTTCTTTTCTTTCAGCAGGAAATAAACCTGTTACCTGTTCCTTTGCAGCCTACGCATGCTGATGAAGCTCCCTGCTTGAACTTTTTCATCCAGTGTTATAGTTGCGTTCAATTGGATTAGAAGACATTCCTAAACATTCAGGAAGTATAAATGTGATGGATGAAGAGTGTAGTTGATACCGACTGGGTCGTGGTTCTGGTCCGGAGGAGTCCAGGCTCCAGGTCGTTGTGCTGACCCTGTGGTTCCTGTTGGCAGTACCCCTTTGAGCGAGCGGAGAAGTTTAACCGGGGGATCAGGAAGCTGGGAATCACCCCGGATGGGCAGAGTTACCTGGACCAGTTCAGACTGCTGATCAGCCAGATAGGTAAGGTGCTGATACAGGTGTGCCAGGGCGGTCTGCTGCTGGGAGAGGCGATCGGGTGCTGTGCTCTGGACACCAGGCTCTCATCTGCACCGGCACGCCACTCAGGCTGTTAGTTTGTAGTAATATTAAACAATTTTGTACGAAAGTCCTTTAAAAGTGGCGCGTGTGTTTCTCATCGCCGGGGCGCGTGCCTGCAGTGGTGTCGATCTGCGGTCCACATCAGGGCCCTGTTGTGTCACGTGGTGCTGGATTGACTGCCGGTAACAGAGCTGTCTTCTCACACAGGTAACGCCATGGGCTATGTGCGCATGATCCGCTCAGGAGGGCTGCACTGCTGCAGCAGTGCTATAAGGTACAGCGGCGTCTTCAGCCCCGTTTCATCAGCTGCTGTGCTGCAGGTCACAGGCACCTGGCCTCATTACCGCACCTGTCCACCTCACTGTCTCTCCCCTCATTACCGCACCTGTCCACCTCACTGTCCACCTCACTGTCTCTCCCCTCATTACCGCACCTGTCCACCTCACTGTCCACCTCACTGTCTCTCCCCTCATTACCGCACCTGTCCACCTCACTGTCTCTCCCCTCATTACCGCACCTGTCCACCTCACTGTCCACCTCACTGTCTCTCCCCTCATTACCGCACCTGTCCACCTCACTGTCCACCTCACTGTCTCTCCCCTCATTACCGCACCTGTCCACCTCACTGTCCACCTCACTGTCCACCTCACTGTCTCTCCCCTCATTACCGCACCTGTCCACCTCACTGTCCACCTCACTGTCTCTCCCCTCATTACCGCACCTGTCCACCTCACTGTCTCTCCCCTCATTACCGCACCTGTCCACCTCACTGTCTCTCCCCTCATTACTGCACCTGTCCACCTCACTGTCCACCTCACTGTCTCTCCCCTCATTACCGCACCTGTCCACCTCACTGTCCACCTCACTGTCTCTCCCCTCATTACCGCACCTGTCCACCTCACTGTCCACCTCACTGTCTCTCCCCTTATTACCGCACCTGTCCACCTCACTGTCTCTCCCCTCATTACCGCACCTGTCCACCTCACTGTCTCTCCCCTCATTACCGCACCTGTCCACCTCACTGTCTCTCCCCTCATTACCACACCTGTCCACCTCACTGTCCACCTCACTGTCTCTCCCCTCATTACCACACCTGTCCACCTCACTGTCTCTCCCCTCATTACCGCACCTGTCCACCTCACTGTCCACCTCACTGTCTCTCCCCTCATTACCGCACCTGTCCACCTCACTGTCCACCTCACTGTCTCTCCCCTCATTACCGGACCTGTCCACCTCACTGTCTCTCCCCTCATTACTGCACCTGTCCACCTCACTGTCTCTCCCCTCATTACCACACCTGTCCACCTCACTGTCCACCTCACTGTCTCTCCCCTCATTACCACACCTGTCCACCTCACTGTCCACCTCACTGTCTCTCCCCTCATTACCGCACCTGTCCACCTCACTGTCTCTCCCCTCATTACCGCACCTGTCCACCTCACTGTCCACCTCACTGTCTCTCCCCTCATTACCGCACCTGTCCACCTCACTGTCTCTCCCCTCATTACCGCACCTGTCCACCTCACTGTCCACCTCACTGTCTCTCCCCTCATTACCGCACCTGTCCACCTCACTGTCTCTCCCCTCATTACCGCACCTGTCCACCTCACTGTCCACCTCACTGTCTCTCCCCTCATTACCGCACCTGTCCACCTCACTGTCTCTCCCCTCATTACCGCACCTGTCCACCTCACTGTCCACCTCACTGTCTCTCCCCTCATTACCGCACCTGTCCACCTCACTGTCTCTCCCCTCATTACCGCACCTGTCCACCTCACTGTCCACCTCACTGTCTCTCCCCTCATTACCGCACCTGTCCACCTCACTGTCCACCTCACTGTCTCTCCCCTCATTACCGCACCTGTCCACCTCACTGTCTCTCCCCTCATTACCGCACCTGTCCACCTCACTGTCCACCTCACTGTCTCTCCCCTTATTACCGCACCTGTCCACCTCACTGTCTCTCCCCTCATTACCGCACCTGTCCACCTCACTGTCTCTCCCCTCATTACCGCACCTGTCCACCTCACTGTCCACCTCACTGTCTCTCCCCTCATTACCGCACCTGTCCACCTCACTGTCCACCTCACTGTCTCTCCCCTCATTACCGCACCTGTCCACCTCACTGTCTCTCCCCTCATTACCGCACCTGTCCACCTCACTGTCCACCTCACTGTCTCTCCCCTCATTACCGCACCTGTCCACCTCACTGATGATGTGATGGTTTTTGAAAGGCGTTCAGTGGTGTTTGTGAGGATTGGGCTATTCTGGGAGAGACAATCCCTCTTTCCCTGCTGGTCTCCCGGACTCGTTCAGACTCGGGGGTGTGATATTTAGTGACTGAGGAAGCCTCATGTCCTCGTGTGCTCGGCAGGTTTGTCCCGGACCTGGAAGACATTGTGAACTTTGAGGAGCTGGTGAAGGAAGAGGGGCTGTCGGAGGAGACCCAGAAGTCCGCCAGGTAGCGAGGAGACCGCGCCGCCGGTGCCGTGCCTCCCTGCCCGCGACACGGCTCTGACCCGCGCGCGTCTGTCTTCCCAGGCAGCTGGACTCGGTGCTCGGAGACCTGACCAGCAATTCGGCCGAGGGGACGGAGTACTTCAAGATGCTGGTGGACGTCTTCGCGCCGGAGTTCCGCAGCACGAAGAACATGCACCTGCGCAACTTCTACATGATCGTGCCTCCGCTGGTACGGGCAGGGCTGCTCAGCGCTCATTGAACCCGCCCTGTTCAAGCACAGCGCTGAAGCCAGTTAAGAGTTCAGTCACTGTAGATGTGAGAGCCATTGTATGAAAGATAAACAGTTAGTTCAGGTGAAATGTTTTAATGGGTAATGTTATTTAGTAATTTATGAAGACGTCATGACAGTATAAATGACAGTCAGGGCCACAGTCTGACGTGTCCGGTGCTCGGAGGATCGGCGTGCTCGTCCGAGAAGGCTGTAGCGCGTCGGTGTCTTTCCTGCTCGGCTGTTGGCTGGAGAAGCAGGGCGAGTCGTGGGAGATGACATGAACTGCTGCCGCCTCCCCTCTCTTGCAGGCGGTGAACTTTGCAGAACATTCCATCAGCTGCAAGGAGAAGCTGAACAAGAAGAACAAAGTGGGGGCGGCCTTCACAGACGACGGCTTCGCCATGGGTGAGGGGGGGGGTTGCTCCGCTGCGGGGAGGCTGCGCTCTGAATTCGGTGTGTCAAACCCAGCTCCCAGCAAGTGGAGCTTGAAGAAAAGGACTCCTAAGGCAGAGGGCTAGAGTTACACTGTTCCTGGCGTTGCGGATCTCGTCGTGTTGCTGGAGGGCCGTGATGGTTCTGTCTACGTCCGCTGGTCCTCCACTGCCGTCCTGTTGATTTTGGCACCACGCAGCTGTGGGATAGTCTGAGCTTTCAGGCCCCCCCGTAGTGACGGCGCTCCCCTGTGTGTGTGTGTGCTGCGCAGGTGTGGCCTACATCCTGAAGCTGCTGGATCAGTACCAGGAGTTCGACTCGCTGCACTGGTTCCAGGCGGTGCGCGAGAAGTACCTGAGGGAGATGAACGCTGTAGTCAAGGAGCAGCACGTCCAGGCCACCAGCCAAGACGAGAAGCTGATGCAGACCATGAACCTGACGCAGAAGCGGCTGGACGTGTACCTGCAGGTAACGGGACCGGCCCGCTCCAGGCCACGGGCCGGCGGCTCTGATCTCGGGGACCAAACAGAATTCCCAATCCAGTGCCGCAGTATCGTGACAGTCACAGGGGACGCTGGGCAGTGGGAGGAGCTGTCCTGCAGGGGTCCCTGGGTGGGGGAGGGAACGAGCCCCCCTCCTACTGGCCGTCGGAGGATGCAGAGAATATGTGACTGTACAGTAGAGTCCCGGTTATCCGACCTAAACGGGGACCGATAGTACGTCGGATAATCGAAAACGTCGGATCGTGCGGAAACTGGGTAGACAAATCATAGATTAATGGAAGTGCAGTAGAAGTATGAAATCTGGTCTGTTAATCTACTGTCATACTAAAATAACAGAGTACAGAACTATTGTTAGTTAGTGTTTAAAAAACCGAGAGCTTGGAATCTGTTTCCCAGATGTGCTTCTCTTTCTTGCGGTCCTTCCTGGTCTCGCCAGTGTCTTCGTGACGTGACGTCGGTAGCAGTCGCCTCGGCTCGTGCCTCTTCGAGAGCCTGGACCCCCTTGATCCCGACTGAAAGAACTACTTTCTTTCTCTTCTCACTGATCATGCTTCTAGAATACAGCTGTAGTAAGGGGAAATCCAACAGGAAAGATGAGACGCAATCACTGTATGTGCGGGACGAAAATAGACCACGGGCGCAAACGAGCTAGCGCAGCTACAGTACGTCAGTGGCGGTATGTGACGCACTGAGAGACAGAGCAGCGTGGGATTGGGCAAAATTTCGCGCCCTCGCCAAGTGCTGTAGCGGCTGCACCCTCTTCTTAGCTATGCGCAGACACGGCAGGCTGGGGACGGCCCGGTGAGGGCCCTACAGTATTGAGCATGCGCACAGTACAGTAGCTAGCGTGTTGACTGGCTTTGTCGGATCAAACTAAATGTCGGATAATCGAGACTCTACTGTATATGAATGCAAGTACTGTTATTGCAGGAGTTCGAGTTGCTGTACTTCTCTCTGAGCAGCGCCAGGATTTTCTTCCGTGCTGACAAAACAGCTGCAGAGGAGAACCTGGAGAAGAAGGACAAAGGTGAGTCCAGCACAGTCTGTCCCAGAGCTCTGGGCACAGCGGTGTCCCCTGGTGGAGGTGCAGCGAGTGAGCAGGCTAACAGCACTAGAAAGATGGAAGCTCCTCCAGCTCTAGGCTGAGCACAGTGTACTTGAACCCGAATCCAGGACTGGGGGTACTCCTGCACACTCCACACACAACACTGTCGCAGCAGAGAGCTGCACACCACCCACACACACCACTGTCGCAGCAGAGAGAGCTGCACACCACACCACACACACCACTGTCGCAGCAGAGAGAGCTGCACACCACACCACACACACCACTGTCACAACAGAGAGAGCTGCACACCCCCACACACACCACTGTCGCAGCAGAGAGAGCTGCACACCACACACACACACACCACTGTCGCAGAAGAGAGAGCTGCACACCACACCACACACACCACTGTCGCAGCAGAGAGAGCTGCACACCCCCACACACACCACTGTCGCAGCAGAGAGAGCTGCACACCCCCACACACACCACTGTCGCAGCAGAGAGAGCTGCACACCACACCACACACACCACTGTCGCAGCAGAGAGAGCTGCACACCACACCACACACACCACTGTCACAACAGAGAGAGCTGCACACCACACACACACGCCACTGTCGCAGCAGAGAGAGCTGCACACCCCCACACACACCACTGTCGCAGCAGAGAGAGCTGCACACCACACCACACACACCACTGTCGCAGCAGAGAGAGCTGCACACCACACCACACACACCACTGTCGCAGCAGAGAGAGCTGCACACCACACCACACACACCACTGTCGCAGCAGAGAGAGCTGCACACCACACCACACACACCACTGTCGCGGCAGAGAGAGCTGTACACCACACACACCAATGTCGCAGCAGAGAGAGCTGCACACCACACACACACACACCACTGTCGCAGAAGAGAGAGCTGCACACCACACCACACACACCACTGTCACAGCAGAGAGAGCTGCACACCCCCACACACACCACTGTCGCAGCAGAGAGAGCTGCACACCACACCACACACACCACTGTCGCAGCAGAGAGAGCTGCACACCACACCACACACACCACTGTCGCGGCAGAGAGAGCTGCACACCACACACACCAATGTCGCAGCAGAGAGAGCTGAACACCACACACACACACCAATGTCGCAGCAGAGAGAGCTGAACACCACACACACACACACACCACTGTCACAACAGAGAGAGCTGCACACCACACACACACACCACTGTCACAACAGAGAGAGCTGCACACCACACACACACCACTGTCGTAGCAGAGAGAGCTGCACACCACACACACACACACCACTGTCACAACAGAGAGAGCTGCACACCACACACACACGCCACTGTCGCAGCAGAGAGAGCTGCACACCACCCACACACGCCACTGTCGCACCAGAGAGAGCTGCACACCCCCACACACGCCACTGTCGCAGCAGAGAGAGCTGCACACCACACCACACACGCCACTGTCGCAGCAGAGAGAGCTGCACACCCCCACACACACCACTGTCGCAGCAGAGAGAGCTGCACACCACACAAACACACCACTGTCACAACAGAGAGAGCTGCACACCACACACACACGCCACTGTCGCAGCAGAGAGAGCTGCACACCACACACACACGCCATTGTCGCAGCAGAGAGAGCTGCACACACCACACACACACGCCATTGTCGCAGCAGAGAGAGCTGCACACACCACACACACACGCCATTGTCGCAGCAGAGAGAGCTGCACACACCACACACACACACCATTGTCGCAGCAGAGAGAGCTGCACACACCACACACACATACACACACACCACTGTCGCAGCAAAGAGAGAGCTGCACACCCCACACACACACACACACCACTGTCGCAGCAGAGAGAGCTGCACACCACACACACACACACCACTGTCGCACCAGAGAGCGCAGATTGTAAGGACGAATTCTGGAAAGAGAAAAACCACAAAGTTTTGACTGAGAGAAGCTTAGGAGCAGGACTTGTTACCTCTCTTTTCTCAGCGAGGGTTGGGCTGTCAGAGGCAGCCGCGTGGCAACGCTAACTCGTGTGTGTCTGTCTCAGATGAAGGCTCCAAGGCAGCAAACGGCGAATCC
This sequence comes from Atractosteus spatula, assembly GCF_055471065.1. Taxonomy (NCBI): domain Eukaryota; kingdom Metazoa; phylum Chordata; class Actinopteri; order Semionotiformes; family Lepisosteidae; genus Atractosteus; species Atractosteus spatula. Next base: position 59,036,296 of record NC_142713.1, read on the forward strand.
TCCGGCGGCTCTTCGTCCGCTAACCCTGCCATGAAGTGACACTGGCGGCCTGGGCAGCAGGCCGAACACAGAACCGGAACTGGACTGCACGACAGAACCGAGCCGAGCCGCTGCTCACACACCAGCTCGCCTGGGAGGAGAGGCTGAGTAAGGGCAGCTGTTGTGTGGCGTCTCTGTGGAGGGAGTGGAGGGGTGTTGGCCATCAGGTGCTAAGAACAAGAGGATCTGGAGGTCAACAAGCTGACAGGAAGAGGGTTCCCAGAAGCCACTGCTGCACCCTCCCCGTGTCCCAGCCGGGGGAGCTGTGACCCAGCAGAACGTGCAGAATTGTGGGTAACATCTCCACACTGCCCCCTGCTTCCTGCTGCATGTAACTGTACATCACCTCCTTCCAGTAATGCTCCCAAATTTCCCCTCTGCAAACACAACAGTTCTGACTTTCCTTCTGCTTTTAATAAATCATGAGTTGCTCTTGTGCTTTTCCTCCACGTTTTACTTTAATTGTTCTGTTTTGACAGGGAGGCCACAAAGGCTGCTCAATCTAGCGTTTCGATTCTGGTTCTGCAGTTTTGTCTGTCTGTGATACAGACACGTGGATAGATTGTTTTGAATGAAGCCTGTTGATCTAGTTGAGTTTGTACGTAGCACTGAACAAGCTGAGAGGCTGTTCTTACTCCCAGCAGGACAGAAGACAGGACTGTTGTAGCTAATTCACCACACTGACACTGTTAGTAAATGCGCTTACGCAGTTTTCCAAGGATATAGAAAAGAAGACATTCCTCACGGAGTGCTTAGAGAGTTCGTTTGAACGACGGCTTCTCAAAGCCTTCCCTTGAACAAGTTCCCAGTCCTGGATCCCTACATCAGCCAGTGTTTGATCCACCTGAGCCCTCAGTTACATACTAGAGCCTTAATAGGCCCAGTATTGGGCTTAATTTGAGCTCTTTGTTTTCAGTTCCTAAAGATGCGGGAGCGTGCCTTTTTAAATCTTTTGTTTCACGAGTAGCTTAAGATCTCCAACCTAGAAAAAAAGTAGAAAAACTTGGTTCCATCCCAAAAATGTGATGGTTCAGTTAGGGACTTGTGGAAGTAAAGACCCCACAGAAGTGGGGATCCCCATTGCCAGTGTCATTCAGAAGATGCGGTTCACAATGCCCAGATCACCACACTCTGACACAACCTCCTGTACCTTCATCAACACAAAAACCAAGTCCTCTGAAAACACAGCCTGTTAGTTCCCAGGACCAAGTCAGAAAATGCCGTGTGAACCCATGTGCAACCTTTTCAGTCATGACATGTCCGTGTGTTTCGAAGGTAGTCTACAGTAGAGCGTCTGGAGGTCCTGGCAGCATTATTATGGTCTCTGGTCCTCGGTTTCTACAAGAGAGAGACGTGATGTCTTCTCCTGTCGGGCATCTGTCCAGTGCTGGGTATTTAAAAATGCCAAGTTCCTTCAGTCTTCCATTGAAGCTGCCTTTTCAGTACTGCTAGAGGCCTGGGAGAGCTCTTCATTGGTCGGTCCACTAGCTTGTGATCTGGAACAGGTGGAGCTCCGCAGGTGTTTCTGCCATTGTTATCGTACATTAGGTTGAGTTAGGAGTCAGAAGTAAGGCAGCGAGGTTGAGAGAGCCCGAATGTTAAACTGACAGCATGTTTGACTCTTCGGGATCATGAAGATCTTAAACTGTCTAATTTTATTTAAACGCAAATGGGTATAAAATAACTTCTGAGACCTGGAAGATCTGGACTGAAGTGCAAGGCTGTGGATGTTAGAAGGCACAGTTCAGGAACACGAAGGATAAACAAGGGGATTGGGGTCCATTGCACTTATTTAGTTACTAGTAGCTCTTGGATCCAAAGATCTCGCTCATCTGTTTCTCGAAATTATCCAGATGATCATATCTAGGAACACACATGGCTGGGAAGTTTGTTCCAGACTCCCACAACCCTTTGTGTAAAGAAGTGCCTGTTTTTCCATTTCAGCTTTTGTGTTCTGCAGAATTAATTTTGGATTCTGTCCTGCAAGTAGGGCACTTAACTCTAATGTTTTGAATTATGTTCTTTAGCTTAACACACTTGTTATACTAAACTAACCTCACACTTAATATCTGTGAGGAAGCCTGAGAAAGTAGACCTTGTTTTTTATGGGTTTTTTGTATAAAGTGAAACCCATTTTAGCACCAACGTTCTTGTTGATTTTGTTTTAAATCATGCACATTTAATGACCAAATAGAAAATAATTAAGATAATCTAGGAAATGTATTCCAGAGAGCTCCCAACATGGTTTGTACCTTTCTTGTGTGTTTCCTGACAGCCTGCAACCTAGGAAAGCTCATCAATTATAATTTACACTGACTTTCATATTGCTTTGTGTGCTTGCTATTGTCCTCTACAGTGCAGACCTTAGATTTGTACCAGTTAACACTGCTGGGCATTTTACTGGCGCAGTCCGAGTGAAGTGCTTTGCTCGAGTGCAGAACAGCTGTGTGCCAACCAGGATTTGAACCCCTCAACTTCTCCTTACTAATAATCACTACTTCCTTTATATTTTAGTAATACTAATTCTACAACTAAAATTCTATTTTATTTAAACCAATTCTACAATCTTACAGTTCAAAACCCCACCGTCTCTTGTGGGGGGAAAAAAAAACAACCTTTAAGACAATAGATTAAAGCAATTGTGTTACAAATCCAGAGAGGCGATTCTGCCCTCCGATTCTGTAGTCTCTGCCACCATCGGTCTGAATGTCTTAAAGTACGTGATGATCAGGACAAAAAATATTAGAATCTTCAGTACTGACATTTTTGTATCTGCAGGGAGAAAGAATGATTTCACCACCATGTGGGGTCATTTTACCAGTTTACATCTTGTGTACATTCCTGGTTTTACCCTTCTTTTATAAACTGCCTTTATGTAAATGTAATATATGCCTAAGCACAGAGTCATTAATGTGATGTACATGGATATGAATAAAAACATTTTTTTTAAAAGTCATCTGTAGTGTGGAGTCTCATGTCTGTCCCATATAGTCTGATACCTAAGCCAATGATCATGGGCCTCATTGGTTAGGGGTGGTCTCTGACCCAAACCTGGAAGCACAGAGAGAAAAGCAGGACTGTACACGGGGTAGGATGCCAGTCCACTGCAGGCACCAAGGCAGGGCACAACAGAGGTTCGACACCAGTCCACTGCAGGTAGCAAAACAGAGCACTACACAGGTAGGACGCCAGTTCACTGCAGGGAGCAAGATAGGGCACTACACAAGTAGGAGGCCAGTCCACTGTAGGGGCAAGACACAGCCCTACACAGGTAGGACGCCAGTCCACTGAAGGGGCAAGACACGGCCCTACACAAGAAGGACGCCAGTCCACTGCAGGGGACAAGATATGACCCTACACAGGTAGGACGCCAGTCCACTGCAGGGGGCAAGACACGGCCCTACACAGGTAGGACGCCAGTCCACTGCAGGGGGCAAGACACGGCCCTACACAAGAAGGACGCCAGTCCACTGCAGGGTGCAAGACACGGCCCTACACGGGTAGGACGCCAGTCCACTGCAGGGGGCAAGACGCAGACCTATACAGGTAGGACGCCAGTCCACTGCAGGGGGCAAGACGCAGACCTATACAGGTAGGAAGCCAGTCCACTGTAGGGAGCAAGGCATGGCCCTACGCAGGTAAGGTGCCAGTTCACTGCAGCTAGAAAAGTAGAACCCTACCACCAGTGGGACACCAGTTGATTACAGGATGCCCACATGCACAGTTTAGAGATGCCAAACTGAACCAGCATGTCTTTCCAAGGTAGGAGGAAACACATGAACAAGAGGAGAATTTCACAAACTCCATTAAAAAAAAAAAAAAAAACACCCCAGGACTCAACATCTGGGAGGGAGCAGCTCTAATCACAATTCTCCATGTATAAAGTTTACAGGAACTCCCCAGGTAATGTAACACTCAACTAATTTGACTGTAGGTAATGAGACTGTAAAATAATTTAAATTCATATGGTGTGTTTTTATATATTTATGTAAGCAGACTGCTTACACACATAGTGCTTCCTTAGTTTCAGTAAACCATGAGTTTGTTTCCATGTGGTATATTTAATCCTTGTCTTACCTTTTCATTTTTATTGCAAAATACATTGTATTCACTGTACCAATATGTGAAATAATGTATCATTGAAGTATAAAGTAGACAATGTTCCCATAGTTTGAGTATAATTGATATATATTGATATCAATTATATCAAGACAATATCTTCTGTTTACAATAGTATGAAATGATCGCTTTAAATGTGAAACACTGGTGCTCAATTTGTAGCATCATTACCATAATTAGGGAGTTTAGCAGTGGTATATGAGACTATACTTTGTGATTTATCATAGTAAACTTTAATATTTGAGGGTATTTTTAAATGACTGCAGTGTATGATCAGAAAGTTTTTACCAGAGTACTTTTCAGGTAAAGATGCTGTCTGCTCATCATAGCGGCATCTTATTCGAGCGGACTCTTCCTGGCCCGTCTCCTGCGAGTGTGCTCGGTGGTTACGTACGAGCAGCAAAGAATTTCATGTGATCGACTCCGATGTTAGAAAATAATTCGTGCTTCCATCCAAGATGCTCTGAATCACGGAACCGTAGGAAGCAGAGTGATTTCGTGGACCAGGGTGGGATTGGGATTATTTTTATTTTTTAATAAACGCCGCTGTCCAGGGTAGGAACAGCTGATCCTAACACACAGCGGTACAGAGGAGGAGGCGAGTGTGTGGAACACGTGTGGCAGAACAGCAGGGAAGAGCCTTACAGGAACCGGATTCCCGCACCAAACTGGACTCCGTCGCATATCCTGCAAATACAAGCGGATCTCGGTGTTAGAACCCTGTGTGGAGCAGCTGGGACGCTAACGAGTAAAACAAGGCCATGGCGCTAGGCTGGGATAATCTGCTGGGGTTACACGGGGGCACGTGGGGGTGCACCTTTGGCTTCGGTCCCACTGGACACACAGTTAGGACCGCTGGCCAAGATGGGGGCCTCCTTTAAAGGGTATCAGCCGGGCATCAAGCCAAGCTGAAAATGCACACGGCCCGGACCGTACCTGTCTCCGCTCTGAGCTCCCATGGGCACGCAGTAGTTCAGCTCCAGCCTGGCGATGTTGCCCAGCCTCAGCACTATCCCCGCGCCGTAGGACCAGCGGATGCACTCGGCCAGCCTCTGCAGATGAGCGCGCGGCCCTTCGCCTGCCAGGGGGCACACCGCAGGTCGGAAAGGTTAGAGCGCAGGCGCCGGGCGACGCAGGGGCGTCCGTGACAGAACCTTTGTGCTCGGCAGCAACGCGGACAAAGATGGAGCTTCACCAGTTGCATTAATTCACTTCAAGTTCTGGTCATTTCCAATTTCCACGATGTCCGGCACTGACAGGCAGGAGCAACTGAACCCCTTTTTTCAGTTTTGAGCTGGGAAGATTACGAGGGGACCTTATACAAGCCTTCGCAATCCTCACGCTAACGCCAACCCCGCAGGGCGAAAGGCGCGTGGGAACTGTGTGGAAGTGCATGGCACCCCATGGCTACCCCCACTTGTCGGCGGGCCGGTTGGTCTGCCCTTGTTTGCAACCGTCGTTCTGTTCCGAAGGCTGGATGATAATGGTGGAAACGATGAAAACAAAGCCAACACTGCTACCTCTCTTGCCGAAAGCCAGTCACCAGACAGACAGAGAATGTGCCGGGTCTGAGGGCAGGAACAGCCCCAGCCAATGAAAAACTGGCACAAACCCTGAACGGTATTTACATTTTAAAACTGATCAAACACCTTTATTTAACTCTCTTGCAATTCTTTTTGCTGATCTGCTTTCTCCATACCCATTTTTATTTTTTGACCGACGCTTAAGAGACCCCAAATTTTCCCGACATGGGAGGGCTGTTACCCTGGGTGGGTACTTGGTGCCGCGATTATTAAACGTTCCCGTATTCTTGTTAGTGTGGCTACGTGACCAAAAGACAGAACACACCGTCCGGGAAAGGAACGAGTCTCGGGGCCGACGCTCACCGTAGTTGAGGTTGCAGAGGTTCCCCGCGTTGAGGAAGAAATGGGTTCTGAAGAGGTCCCCGAAGCCGCCACGTCCCGGGCGGAAGGGCAGAGGGGTGTAAAGGTGAACCCCCCCAGCCCAGTACGCCTCCCCCCCCAGGTAGTCACCTGGAAAACAAGCGCTTCTGTTGCCTTCATTTTCCTGTGCGGTCGGACACGGCAACACGTCGAGAGACGCACAATGCTCCTGCCCATTGTCTGAAACCACACCTCCGAGATCACGTTGTCCGCTCGGGTCCAAATCCGATTCTCTCGGAATTCATCTTCCTAAAGCACTACTGCAAAGACAGCCTCTGGCAAGAGTCACTTAACATGAGTGCGTTCTCACGCTGTGCGGCTCTCGAGCTCCGAGGCCTGTGTGATTCTCAGATACCCCCCCCACCACCACACACACAGACCGGAGGCGTCTCTCCCCTGCTAGAAGCTCTTACTGGTAATGGATGGGAGAAGGGAGAAAGGAGAAGCTGGAAGGCACAGGCACAGCAGCGAGTCCTCAGGAACCTGCAGAGGCGCCCGAAGTGCTCCTGAAACTCACCCTCACTCTGCGGTCCGATGCTGTACATGCTGAACCCTCGCACACTGGTCGGGCCACCCAAATAAAACCTAAGGAGGGTGCAGAAATAATTGTATAACTGTACCATATTTGTAGTTTCTGTATGGATGGTAACTGGAAGAACAAAAGCAATATTTAAAAAAAAAACTACATACAGAAGCTAGAAGTCATGGCCTGATAGTAACAGACGATGCACAAAGGGAATGGAGGGAGTTCAACATTTAGTCTTCCTGACACTGAGGAGACTTCCTCATCAGCACTTACAGCACACTGGCTCAGGAAGGGGTGGCTCCCCACCCAGGGCAGTGGGCATCAATAACGCAGGGTGATCAGAGAACTCTGCGCAGGACGTACCTGTCGGCGATACAGGAGGGCTGGTCTCCCAGCGGCACCAGCAGGCCGCCCCACAGCGAGGCGGACAGAACCTGGGGGACGCAGAGCACAGGAACAAGGACAGTGTCCTACACAGCAAACAGAACGTCGCTGGCGCCACAGACCCGAGGGCAGGTGGCAAACGCAGCTGCGCATTCTGAAGTGGATTTCTTGCAGATGCATCACATTAACATTCAGCAGTGGTCTGCAGACCCTTAAAAAGTTGGTCAAGCTACTCATACACAAACTCTTTAGCCATTCAGCTAGAAAATAGACGACAGCAATAAGGTATTTTAGAACACACAAGAAATCCCCCTGCCCGGGTATTTTAGAACACACAAGAAATCCCCCTGCCCGGGTATTTTAGAACACACAAGAAATCCCCCTGCCCGGGGAGCTTGCCAGGAGGAGAGCAAGGACTTACCGAGTCCCAGAAAAGACGCCTGTTAAGCTGGATCTCGAAATCTTCTTTTAGGAAGCTGGCGTCCCCCCCAGTGTAGCCAGCCAGCTCCTGCAACGAACCCCAACATGGGTCAGCACGCCCGAGAGCCGGCCTGATCCAGTGAGTGACGTGTGGTGGACAGGAGGCTCCTCGCTCACCTGGTTAATCTTCAGGAAGGCACCTCTCCTGGGCAGGATGGCCGAGTTCCTGGTGTCGATGACCATGGCGTGCTGAGGGAAGAGCAGCTCGGTTACTGCTGCCGCTCATCTGAACCACGATTCCACCCCAGCGTCACACACTTCTCACATTGTCAGAAATACCCAGGACATAACACGCTTCTGAGGCAGAGATGTTACACACAACGAAACGGAGCAGAGTGATCATAACCTGCTTCATAAAACTACAGACTCACGAGAAGTTTTACGAAAAAGGAAAAAAAATACTTTGATGTTTTTTTATAAAAAATTAATATTTGCACTTATCAGTACTCCTCCTCTTAGCATCCGATCAGCTTCTTCTGCCCCGAACTCTACTAGCGGAAAACAGGGGTACATGTTTTAAGAAATTAGCCACAAAAACGCAGCTTGTATGATTTCTGCATACGAGAAACAAATCAAGTAGAGTTTCCAGATTATTTTGTTCTGACCATTCATAAACAAGCGTGCAAGATGCCCGCTCTGAGAACTGAGCACTAATGTTCAACGTGTAGGTTCAGCTGTCAGCCCTGCTCAGAGAGGACCTGTCTCTCTCTCTCCGTTTCACGGTGTCCGCTGTTCCGCCCCGAAGCCCAGCCGGCAGCGGAGCAGGAGCTGCTTACCGAGAGGGATGACTTGAGCGAGTGGCCACTTTCCTCTCGGACGGCGAAGGAGGCCGTGCGGGCCAGGCAGCCCAGCTCTCTCCACACCCCCTCCCACTTCAGGCTGTGGTTGGTCCTCCAGATGGGGAACTGCAAGTGCAAGACAGCACAGCGCAGCGCGGTCAGACCATCAGGCCAGGACTCGAGCCCCCAGGAGACCCCCATGCACCCCCACGAGCCGCCATTGAGCTCCCATGAGCTCCCTGGAGTCCCCACAAGCTCCCATAAGCCCCCCCCGAGCCTCCCATAGCCCCCCACGAGCCCAGGCCTTGTGTCCCTGCAGATGCACCCCTGCATTTCTCTACTCTTTTAATTTGTTTTTAAAAAAATCAGCACTCCTCTACAATGAAACTGTTTCTTTTGGCTGCTAGCAGAAACCAAAAAGGAAAATAAAATCGCCAATGATCATTTTCCCCCCAGGTTACAACTGTCATCTTTATGTAACGGTAAGATAAACAAAATGAAACGAGTCAGTGTAGCTTTTGTTCCAGATCACATTCTGCTGTCATGTGCAGGAGGTGAAGACAGACACTCCTGCTCACATTGATCTCTGTGGAGATGCCTCGGTCGGTCTCTCGGAGGGAGCTCCAGGGAAACTGGCCCGTCACCTTGTACAGGTTGAGAGAGAAGCTGCAGAAAGAAAACCACCAGGAGAAACACAATATCATTCCTCCCCACTTCCCGCAAACTGTCACACCACATCACCAGACTCCTGCTGCATTATGGATCGGAGCCCTTAACTGCAAATTTATTAACTGCCTTAATATATTGATCATCCAAAATAACTAATATTTATGCATGCAGTTTTAATGAAATACAATATTCCATATGGTTGAAGAAATGTTTTTGAAACCATTTTAATTGATTTGTCATTCCTGTCTGACGACAATAGACACGAGCGATTTTGAAGCTTGCATGAGTACTAAACCACATCTTTAGTGAAAGAGTTGATCATGCACAGGTGAGGAGGTGATTTAACCAGTTGAATGCCAAGCCTGGTGTACATCGAGAAAGTAAAACGGATTGATCAAGAGAACCACACCTTTGTGCATTCAGTGTGTTAGAACAACACTTCAGGTTGGCCCACCCGCAGTGAAGCCAGGTTGTCTTTACTGAGGTTTTATGCAGATCATGGATCAACAGGTGTGGCGCAAATGGGGGCCCAGCAGGACATGACACAAAGTGACAGCACAAGGGACAACACACATCCATCCTCATGCCGCTCATGCAAACAGCTTTGTTGCAAGCTATGAATGGGGCAATTGTGCCAAGGATGCCCTACTTATCAGGCTTGAGCTCCTTGGAACATTTGTAGATTGAGCTCTGATGACGGGTGGAATGTAGAGACCAGGGAACAGGGCAATGGGACAGCATTTGCAACCTGTTGCAAAGCAGGCTTCTTATGACGGTCACACATCCTACTGCTCTCTCATTTTCACAGTAGACCCCCCCCCATAATGATCAATCCCTTCTTAGGCTGACAGGAGCTCAGGAAGGCTGGAGGCGAGAGGAGGAAGAGGAGGCCATCCGCTCGATCTCACCCGCTTGGCCGTCAGGAGCTTATTGACCCGAGATTAAATAGCTCAAAAAGCCACTGTCTCAATCAAAGGCTCACTTGCGTTCGAACTGCCCAGGCTGAGGTTTGAAGAACGACAGCCCGTAGGAGGTCTCCTTGGTGCCGTACGAGAACTGGAAGGTCAGTTTTTCAGCTCGGCCAAACAGGTTAGGCAGTTTAAGCCCAAGTACCTTAAAGAAATAAACAATCAGCACATTACAGTGACACACAACATGCACGGCCACGTTGTTCTCAACCTTCAGCACCACGCTGGAATCCCTACTTCTGCTTGCTGTCATCGATAGACACATGGGCACTGCTGGACTTTACCAACCTGGAGCCCGAGTCTGCTGCAAAACTTCTCAGCTTTTACATCTCACAAACTGCACAACCCTCATCCTGTCCTATCTGAAATTAGTTTACTTGAGTGTTTAAGCTACACAGCAGCTCATGATGTATAAACCATTGAGAACTGAAGTATGAGTTCAACATGAACAATTTAGTACCTTTCAGCATTTATTTCAAATTCACTTTTCTAAAACACTAAGAAGAGGAAGCCTTTCGGTCCAAACTGGTCATTTAGATGCTAGTTAAAAAATTGACTCTGTCTCTCATTTCATTTCTCAAATTGTCTCTCATTCATCACTTTCCTAAAGGATCTCAGGAAATCAGCTTGTTCCAGACACCCACCACCCTCTGTGTAAGTGCCTCCTGATCTTAACACGGGATGCAGTTCCACAGAGACATTCCCAGGGTTGGGTTCAATTCCAGTGTTTCAATCCCAATTCCCCACTTCAAACCAATTATCAATGCCATGAATGTAAAAAAGGAACTGGACCAGAGAATTAATTTGAAAATTGTGTCCTCAGGAGAAAAGAGTGTTAGTTCTCAATAGCACAGAAGGTGTTTTTTAAGCTGTATGCACCAGGGTGCAGCTGTTAGCGGTCTCTGGAACTCTCTCTGGGCAGAGATACTTACCATGCTGCCTTCATTGTTGCCCACCATAGTGTTGTAGCTTCCAGTGAGCCTTCTCAGCTCTGTTACTTCAAATGTGACGTCTAACCCATTGGGCAGGGCATCCTCTCCTGCAACAAAGCACTGGCATTCACTCGAAATACAGAGGCTGGCAGCTTTTCTGCAGTCGGAACTGCTGAGACTAAATCAAATCAGAAACATGAGTATCCAGGTCTCTTACGATGAGCTAAATTTTCTGTAGGAACAGTTTCAAGCAGTACGACCCACGGTCACATGGTGCTGTCCACAAGATGGGGGGTGTGCCCCTGCCTAAATTCTACTCTGGTCTTGTACAGTCTGGACTCCCTGAAGCTTCTGTATAATTCACATTCGGGAGAGAACGAGCACGTCTGAACCAGAGGAGCCTCTTCTGCCCTGGTAAGGACACGCTCTGCAGCAAGGGGTACCTTCAGAGGTGTCGATCACAACCTCTACTTGTCGGAAGATCCCCAAGCGCAGCAGCTTCTCTCGGGCCTCATGGGATTTCTTCATGACCTGCAGCAAGCACACACCATCACACATCACCAGGGGTCAGGGGTCAGGGCTGGAACACCACTCTGGAACCTAATTGATCGCTAGTTACTTAATGAGCTGCTCTCCACTGGGTTAATGGCTGTGCTGGAGCACAGGCTTGAAAGGCTGGGCATCCCGGGTTGATAGAAACAACAGGACACAACCTGCAGCTGCTCTTCACTCTGCGTCCAGTTCTGAGGCTCCTGTCACGCAGCTGGTCTGGCTGGTTTAGGGGGAGGCAGCAAGGCAACATGATTCCCTGAGCATGCTAGAAGCAGGAATTGTCAACTATCGCTGACTGGGGATCACAGAGCAAGAGAAACTGCCTTTATTTAAACTGCCCCCCACTGGGATGAATAAAGTATTTTGAATTGAACCAAATGGAATAGAACAGGCCAGCTCTCTCAGGGCTGGTACCCACATCGATGAGGTTCCTGGCACCGAAGACGTCGGCGATCTCGTATCCCAGGAGGTCCTCTTTAGTTCTCCCCAAGCCATCGATGTGAACACGCTGCACGACGACCTGACAGAGAGAGAACTCAGAGTTACACGCCGACGCTGCTTGCACACCTGGCTCTCAGGAGAGTTACTGTCTTCATTTCCTACACCTGGAGAGTTATACAGGACTCCACTTCCACACCAGGAGCATGACAGACTGACTCCATTTCCACACCTGGCTCTCAGCACTGCTTGCACGGTCCTGACAGGACCATCTCTCAGCAGAAGACCATACGCCTTTACACTTTCTTTTAGTCCAGTGTGAACAAACCCTCTTCTCTCCTTTTTGCAGTAGCAGGTGAAATGCATTGAAACGTGGAGCCCAGGGAGCGTCACTGGAGACGGGAGAGGTATACGGAGAAGTCTACGGACTTGACTGGACTGCAGAAGCTGGCAGGACCAGCGATGAGGCCGTCGAGCCCAGAAGGGGCTCGAGCAGGGAGCTGCGGCAGCAGGGAGCAGGTAAGGGTCTATTCCCCACCGACAGGGAAAGAAGAGCTGTGGAGCCTTGCTCAGGAGAGAGGGAGAGAGGGGAACCGGCAGGTCCGCAACGCGTGGGAGAACAAAAGAGAGTAGCTGGGAAGCGGCGGGGAGCAGCTGATAAGGAGTCATCGACACTCAGGGAGAACAGGAGGAGAGGACGCCGGGGAAACACCCCTACTCTTTTCGAGAAACATCTTGGGATTTTTAATGACCACAGAGAGTCAGGACCTTGGTTTTACGTCTCATCCGAAGGACGGCGCCTGTTTACAGTATAGTGTCCCCGTCACTATACTGGGGCATTAGGACCCACACAGACCGCAGGTTGAGCGCCCCCTGCTGGCCCCACTAACACCTCTTCCAGAAGTAGCTTTCCCAGGAGGTTAGAGGCCAGACCACTGCACTTCAGAGACCTTGGTCTGGAGGTTTATTCCTCCTCACAAACTCTCACATGCGGAGCTGCTGCTGCTGCTGCTGCTGCTGCTGCTGCCCAGGGATCAGGTGCTGGTGTACACAGCTCCCTCCTGCAGAGCTGCACTTGGCCCCCAGGGGGCACCGGTTCACAAACTCAACCGCCTGCTGCTCGGGGAGCCCCTGGGGGCTGCAGCTCCACCCAGGGGTCTCGGGGCCCCGTGGAATATCTGAGCGCAGGAGGGGAACAGTCTGTCTGTCTCTGTCTGTCTGTCTGCCCTGCCGGGCGCCGCACACACACGGCCAAAACCCCGAGGCAAACAGACCCCCCTGCAGAGGCCACCTACGTCTTTATTCTCCAGCACCTCCTGCTTCGTCTCGGGCTCCACTTCCACCAGCTCCGCGTCGTCCCCCTGCAGCCCGAAGTCGGGGCCGTCCATGGGGAGGGGGTCCAGGCTCTAGAGAGAGAGAGAGAGAGAGACCATCGAAACCTGTCAGGCTACAGCCCAGGGGCAGCTCTCCTACGTCTGCCCCACGACACACCTGCCACCTTCCTCACCTTCCCTCTGGGACTCTAAACAGTCTGGGGATCAGGAACCCCATTCAGGACTGCCGAATAAGAAACCCCCCAGGAACCTTCACGTTCCAAGAAACAATAACAATTCACATCACAAGATAAGAGGTCCTCATGCCTACAAACGCAAAGGAAGGGGGGACTGGTGTGAAATGTTTTGTTTTGTCTAATATACAGAGTTCTTGAATGCTGTCCCTCTTACTGCTTTGAATTCATAAACCCATTACGACATATAGGGCATATAATAAAGTGATGATTTGCTGCTTCAGTAGAAGAGCACTTTAATATCCGCTGAAGAAAACACACCTTAAAAAATAATTAAAGCAACAACGACAGGAACGCTAAAGCAGCCATTTACTGGCAGGTGCATCGAGCTCGCACATGCTGTCATGAAACAACGATGAGCAAAATCGCACACACAGAGCAGTTCGCGTTGACTTGTCAAACGCAAACGGGCGACACGGGCCTACACCAGCACTGAGTGATGCGATCACAAAGGTCACCGAATACCCGCGCTCACAGCAAGACCACATCCTCGTGTCTTGGAATAAGGTACTTACCCGGGCGTGGACAGTCCCCATGCTGGTGTAGCTAGCGCAGTATAACACTCAATTCCAATCCTCTGTCACGGGAAACCATCAAAAAGTCACTGACTACGGTTCTTCCAGCCAAAGCCTGCCTATGGGGGACGCCATGACAGCCCCAGGCCCCGCCTCTCTCCAGCCTGATTGGACAGAGCAGACGGGTGTAGGGAGACGCCATGTTGGTAGGGACAAAGTGCCCAACGCCTTATTTTTGAACTTCAATAAGTACAAACAAAAGAGAAAAGAATAATAAAAACAGAACAATGCGCCTCTAGAGGTCATTAGAAATTGGAGCACAATAAGTTAAATTTTTAGATTCATCAATTGTGTCTTTTGCCCTGTTATTTTTCAGGTTTTAATGGGTTTTAAGGAATATAACATTTCCACCTTATAAGCAAGAAAGCAGCTGGTAGCCATTTTGTGATATTCACCAATAACTAGTGATAGATTAATTATAAGAAAGTGTTCTTTTTCTATATTACATCTTGCAAAGTATAACATACTATCAAACACCTTAAATCTAACATTCACATTTAAATGCTTAAGATAAAGGTGTGCAAGTCAAAGAATAACACAGAACAACTTTGTACTATATAGTAGTTTAATTGGGGAGCTGCGTCAGCATGCGTAGGCTCCAAAGGAACAAGTAATAGGTTCATTCCATGCTGAAAAGAGAAGAAAGAGAACACAACGTTTTGGCCGTGGAGCCTTCTGCAGGTGTGTCAAATTTGTACTATATTCATACAGTTAATAAATAAACGTGTCAGTTTTATTTCCATCCTTGCACAACACACATAAATCATCTTTTTTATGTTTGAATCTAGAATATTTTAGTATAACAGGAAAAAACAACAACCTACAGTATGAGCAATTTTAAACATAATTTCTTTAACCTTGTCTTGTTTGTAAGGCAGTTATCTATCAGGAGTTATCCAGACTAATTTCCAGTCAATACTTGTCACGCCATGTACACCTAGAGGGTGCTCTACTTCTGTCCTGTTCACACCTGAAGAAGGCTCCATGGCCGAAACGCTGTGTTTTCTTTCTTCTCTTTTCAGCAGGGAAAAAACCTATTACTTGTTCCTTTATATCCAAATCAGGTTTTGCTCATTGCAGAGCTTCTCCTCTTCCTCAGTCCAGCCCAGTTTATTTGTCACATGCACTGGTGCAATGAGCAAATGTCTAGGCCAGAAGACACACTATGATCGGAAGGCTAAAGAGCTCCAGCTCCTGCCTGGGGACCGAGCCCTCATGTAGATAGCAATGCCATGTGAGCGTTGGCCGTGGCAGCTGGAGGGCTGGGTCCTGGGTACGCTCGCACTGTGCCAGCTCCTTGGTCACAGCCGCGTGCCCAGTTCAGTCTTGCACTGACCCCCCAACTCTTTGTCTCTGTCTGCGTGAAGGAGCCTGGCCTGTAGTACAGATGACCCAGGGTCGCCTTTTACATGGCTTTAACATTCGAGCCAGAGAGGAACTCAAAACTGCTCCACCGAAGATGCTGCTCAACCAGTGATGCCGTATCGTCTGTGCCTCAACAGTTCACAGCTCTGCTAAGGCGTCCCTGCTTAGACGCAGACAGAGACCCCCGCTCTCCTGCATGACAGACCGGGAGACCTCGGGAAACATTCGGAATATAGCAGAGCTGTAGATCTAAAAGGTAGAAATTCACCTCAAAATGGAGGAAAAGGAGCAGAAGTCTGGGCTCATGACAAGGAGAGCCGTCTGAGGAAGCCCATTCTCATCTACGCAGTCGTGAGAGCAGGCCCTTTTCTTCTCGAATAGCTGGAAAGACTATTAAACTGGAAAAAGTTCTGGTTAAACAGCCGGAGATGTAAATAGGAACTCATACAGTTCATTGCATGTCAACCCAAATGTGGAATGTTTCGGCTGGCTCCTAAGAAAGCGGGGTAGTTTTTTGTTTCGTGGCCGGTGAGCGGATTGCATGAGAGCTCTTTCCCAGTGCCGTGAAAGGGAATGTGTTTTCTTCTCTTTTTCCAGGCGTTTTTTTTTTTGCAAAGGGAAGCAATTGGGCGTATAATTTCTATCCTGCTCACTACAGGGGACCCCTCTTTATTCCCTCTGCTCCTATTATCCAGAGCTAATTAAGTGCTTTGAGTCCCCAAGCCTTCCATTAAATTCATTACTGTCGAAATCACCCCAGCAAGTCAGACGTCCTGTAAGTTTATTTTCAAACATTTTGGTCAGTGACTGCAGAAGAAACAGACACTTCGATTGTTTTTTTTTTAAATTAAACTTGAATCCATGGCTACGACAGGACGTTCTTAAAGAGTCTACTAAATACACTGTTTTTTTTCAAACCATTGCAGACATAGCACTTATTTTTCAGTTGAAAGGCACAAAAAAGTGTTGGTCAATATGGCTGAAGTCCAGGCAGAACACTCTTTTATGTGTTAGTGTACTGCAAGCAGGTGTCATGGGGAGGACTGCTTTCAATCAATAAATATTTTCAAAATTAATAAAGTTATTTTAAAAAGCACATTTAATGATATTTTCCCAAATAAAATGGTACGGATTCAATACTGTTATTGCCCACTATTAAAATGATAGTGGGACTCAACTGGATTCAAGTCTAGCTATTTTTAATTTTTCCCATATTCCACCATTGCTGCTATGGGGTCCCATTTTGTGAAATCAAAAAATGATGTATGCACATTTTTTCAACTTAATATTTTATTTAAACATGGCTCAAACCTAAAACTTTTAAGGGCAAGATAAGATACAATACATGTCAATAATCAAGATAAGAGATGAGATCACTTTATTGGCCCTATACAATTTCTTGCATTAGGAATTTGTCTTTTCACAGACCCCAGCTTGCTCTCCATGAGACACATAGACAAAGAGAAGTCTGGGGTCAGAGCGCAGGGTCAGCCAGTTATATGGCACCCCTGGAGCAGCTGGGGTGAAGGGCCTTGCTCAGGGGCCCAACGAAGTAGGATTCCTCTGCCGGCTGTGGGATACGAACCAGCAACCTTCCAGCCACAGGCACAGATCCTGAGCCACAGAGCCAAACAGAATATGCTGTATACAGTGTATAATAAGTATTTGGACTGTGAGCTCAATATCTGGTGGAAACACCTTTGGCAGCAATCACAGCTGCAACTCTATTGGGAGACAAGTTTTGCACAGAAGCTTTGTGAAATTTTTGTCCATTCCTTTTGGCTCATTTGCATAAACAGTCTGACATTTCTATGTGATGCATTATGTTGAGTTTGTGTCAGATGTTACTCTTTGCATTAAGACCAAGAAGTTTCAATTTTATCTCGTGTGACCACGAAACGTTTGCCACATGCTTGCAGTATCACTGGGGTGCTCTGCCAGGTTTTTTTTTCATTTCCATGCAAGCCCTCTTGGAGTGATTGGGATGGTGTTGACTCCTGGACATGCTCTCCTGTCTCAGCTGCTGTCACGGCTGGCCTCACAGCTGCATCCCGAATCTGTTCCTTGACTGGCTGCTCGGTTTGGAAGGACAGTCTGCTCAGGCAGTGTCTTGATGTGTTCCATTTCTTAATGATCGACCTCATTAACGACTTTGAAATGTTTTTAGACCAATCGCCTGATCTTTGACTTTATACAACTTCATCCCTGAGATGTTCTGAAAACTCCTTGGTCTTCATGGTTGAATCCGTGTTTGAAAGTGACAGGGTGTTTTGTATTGAACCTCTATTACTGCAGACACAGAGAGGCCATCCAACTAACTGTGTTTCTAGTTAAGGTAGTTTTGTGCTCCTACTGTAAATTAATTTGGGTTTGCCACAGCAATGGGGCTGACTACTCATAACTTTGAGCTTTCTTTCAAACTGCTTCTTTTTGCTGTTTTTTTTTATATGTGGAATAGGTTGTGTTTACAACGTATGTTGCTATTTCAAAGTGTCATGACTGCAAGCTTCAAAGCAACACATTCTGGAAACTGTGCAAGGGTCTGCATACTTTTGCAAGGCTCTGTATATTCCTCCATTCATTATGTAGCTAATGAAGGGTCAGTTTATATACAGTATCTACACACACGTTTAACAAGTGTGTGTTCAGTAAGAGGAACCTCTCTTATTGAAAGATACCAAACCATCCTGTAAGCTCCTGTGCCTCCTTGGCCAGTTGTGTTTAATCCCCTGATGGTTTGGAGACCCATTCCTACGGCAGGCTATGTGTCCTTCTGACATCTGAGCCCCCAGATTCCCAGTCCAGCGCTTGGACTGCTCCTCCACTCTGCTGCTGTAGCTCACTCTCTCTCTCCACAACAGGAGCAACATACTGTGGCAACCAGGGGCCCCTTTATTCTCAATGTCCCCGATGTTCTGTCATTACTGAGGCTCTGAACACCGACACTCGATTGCAGTTACCAGTTACCTGCTCAGAGACTTGGGCAAGAAAAGCAATGAGATCTTGTCCAGCTCATCAAATATTTCTGCCATTGAAGTCATTGGGAGTTGCGATGGATAACAGAAGGTAATGCAGCGATCCAGGAGCTGTGCGAGAAAATTCCCTGGTGGTAACAAACTGGAGGAAATAACTCCGACCCAGGATGTAGTTCTGCCTGGTGGCAACAATTTCAAGCTCAGATTGAGGGGATCATTCCTCTTGTTACAACAAGCGAAGCTCTTTGTGAACAGATGCGTCAGCCCTTGTGTAAAAGAGGTCTGAAGGTATCATCTTATGTTGAAAAAAACCCTCTCTCACCCCCCCCCCAGGAATGATGCTACATTCAAGATTTCTTGACCCAACCATGAATCGACAGACCTCTGTTTGATGTGGTGATGGAAACATCAGGACCAAACAAACATTGCTTGCAACACTTCGGAACATTTAACAACCTTCAAGTCCTGCGGTCGGAGAGAGAAAAATACACAAGTGCAGTAGACCTTGTGAAGGTTTCTTAAATGTGTCTCCTAGTTTTACAATTATTTATACCAGTTCATTGAAGAAAGTGTTATCTTTAATAAGAAAATACATACATGTGTGGGTCTGTGTGGGACAGTGGGGACCACTGTGGACCACTGTGGGCCAGTGTACCAGCTCTCACTGGTACAGACTGGAGCCCTGCTGGTCTCTCAGTGTCTGTGCAGCAGACAGACCCCTCTCCCTGCACTGGTAAAGATATTTTATAAATGATCTTTCCTTGGTACTTGGTGTGTATTTCACACAGCCCTTGTGTATCACAAGGTGCTTGGGGTGATCTGGCTGGATGAGGGCTTTATTAGAGTGATGGACACCCTGAGGACAGCTGTAACCTTTCACACATGGAGTCCAGTCCATTGTGGGAGCTGGACCCAGAGAGCTTGGCGGCTAGATAAGACAAGATGACTTTATTGGCCATATACAATTTCTTGCCTTAGGAATTTGCCTTTTTGCATTCCCCAGCTTGCTCTCCATGAGGGACACAGGCACACAGACAGGGAGATTAGCTTGGGAGAGAACCATTTATACAGCACCCCTGGAGCAGCTGGGGTTAAGGGCCTTGCTCAGGGGCCCAATGGAGTAGGATTCCTCTGCCGACCACGGGATTTGAACCAGCAACCTTCCAGCCACAGGCGCAGAGCCTGAGCCACAGAGCCACCGCTCTGCTGTAGGTTTGCTCTGCTGTTGTAGGTGGACTAAACACCTGAAAGCCTTTACCTCTCAATAAAGAGCATAAGTCCCTTTTCCTGACCTGCTTGCTCAGAGCCCTGCCCAGGGCATGTCAATGCTGCAGTGATAATCATCACTGTTTTGCAGTGTTAGCAAAAGAGATTTTGTTTGTAACTTGAAAAGGTTTTTAAAAAATCTTTATTTCAGAACGTCTTATACGTTTATATTTAGCTTTCCAGCAAATTCCATTGGTTTTCGCCTTTCCTAGTACAAAGGGTTAGAATTAGTCAAATAATGCGTTTCGCTCCGATAGGGCTCTGCTTTGCAAAAGCCGTTGGGGACGGAGAACGACCTTGTGTCCACGGCTGCGCTCTATCCATGGCCACTAGATGGCGCCTCAGCGAGGATTGCTGGTCTGTGGGTGAGAGTGCGGTATTGGTCGCGCCGGCAGAGGGCGCAGTGGCCACACGAAGGTAGTCTAGACTTTTGAGGATTTCAAGACCTCAGAGGACCCTGGACGCTCTTCAATTTCTCTTGACTTGTTCAATAACTTTTTAAAGGTCAAGTTAGAAATAAAAATAGATAGCTAAAGAGGTTTTATGCTTCCAGCAATATTTTAGATGAATAGATAAAACGGCACGCCAAAGTGGATATTAGTTTCACATGCTGTAATGAATTTACACAGACGCTTAAAGAATGAAATACATTGGCACGACTAACATGGTCACCTTAGATTGTTTTGATCTCATTTTACCTTCTCGTGAACGCGTGAACCTCATCAATTTGTTAATAAGAAACTGGTGTTTGTATTCACTCGGCTCTCAGACAAATCAGAGCGCCGGTCATCTAAAAGACGCGCAGAGCCCTGTCTGAAATGAATCGAGAAGCGCATGTTTTCGAAGCGCCGCGCTTGTGTCTTAACCTGCTTAAAACTCCCTCCCAGTGCGGTGTGGCACGGCGCGTTAGGGTACGTTCACCCCATCACAGGCAAGCCCCGATCTGGAGCTCGAGTTGACGAAGCCGGGGCGAGTGCCCAATTAGTTGTTTTCACGGGCAAACCAGTTAACGTGCTTATCTCTCTCTCTCTCTGTCCCCATCCCGGACTGCGTCGATTTTAAACGCACTTCACACATTTCACGTCTCTCGGGCGGCGAGGAGGACTAATCGCGTGGGGAGGGGGGACGCACTATTCTTTTTTGATGAACTTCGGCGGATCCCGTCCCCGGTCCCACCCATAGCTAATGAATGGGACTGCCCCCCCTCTCTCTCTCCCTCTCTCTCTCTCTCCCCCTGAACCTCCTATCCCCTCCTTAAAGGAGTGCAGGCCAATCAGGGAAGGGCGCCGGGCTGGTCGGGCTCACGGATTTCTCGCTCTGCCGGTCCCCGAGCACCGCTCTTATCTCAGAAACAAGAGCCCAAACTGCGCTCAATCACAGCGTGAACATGGGCACTGTCTCCTTTCCATGGGACTTGTGTTTGTTTTTCCTCCTCATAAATACTTGTGCTGTTTCGGGAAACGTTGGACTCGCAGGTAAGAAGCTGTCCCCTCTCTCTTTCCTATTGCCTTATCCTCCCTATCATGTACAAAAAAAAAAACTACTTCTTTCCCATCACCTTTATCTCAATGTTGCAAAGGAAATATTCAGATTTGTTTTATGTGAACGATTAATGGCATGCTACATTATGAATTCTGTCCGTGTAAAAAAAAGATGAATGCATGAACTTTTAGAATGTACACCATTATCCAGCTCAGATCAAGAGAAGGACAATCGTATTTTCACCTTAACGGGGTGGAGGACGTGTTGCTAAAAAGAAAAGGTAGTCATTTTAAATAGTTATGTGTTTTCTTGTGTGTATATGCTGCGCAAATAATCTTAATCTGTATATTAAAGCTGATTCCATGCAGTTTGACCTCAGACACCGACATTTTTCAATACCATACCTATGTGTAAAACTTCGGGTTTGTTTGAGATTTTTGATAAGTGTTCAAGAAGAAAGGGCATTTGTCCATCTGAGGTGGAGGTCCCGCAAGAGCGAGGTGCCGTGCTGAGTAATACACCGCCACAGCAGAACTGATGCCTTTGAGTCGGAGCTCAGGTCTGGCGCTGCGCCTCTTCCATCGCCTCTCAACAGAGGCACGCAGACCTGGGGCTGTTCAGGGCTTACAGGGGTGACTTCGCTGGCTTCACGTTTTGAGAGTTTGGTCCCGCTACGCTGTTCTAATGCCGCGTAAGGCTGTGGGCGCTTTTGTTGCTGTTTTTGTTTAATTCTCCGGGCGGCGTGCGGACGGCCGGGGCTGTCACGCCGCCGAATGCCCGAGATGGGTTGTAGTTAATGAGTCCAAATCTGACAGGGCGCTTTCCCCCTCCTGTCGCCGAGCCAGCGGAGCGCATCACGAAACGCCCAAGCGCCTGGCCTCGGTGCTCCCCCTGGGAGCCGGGAGAGGCGAACCGAGCCCAGACCGGCCCTAGAGGACCTGGGAGCAGGTCCACATGAAGAGAGGCGTTTCGGCCGAGCGCGTCTCCTTCTTAGCAACTTTAAAAAAAATCTTCCAGTGACTAAACTGGTTCTGCCTTGTACCTTCATTTTTGTGTTTAGCGTATATGAAATATTAAAAATAAATGATTGCCCTCTATTAATTACATATCGCATGTAACTCCCATATTGCGTTATAATGACAACAGATTGTAATACTGCATATATTGAAGTAATTAATTGTGTTCAGATACTCTTCTGCCAATCCAGGGAGACTTTATTGGTTTACTGTTAAAAATACAAAGCTATACTTTGACTCCAAATGAGGTATCATTGAGTATTCAAGTCCATTTCTCAACTGAGAACCACATTAACATTATTTTGGGGGTTATGGTGTTTAATAACTGATTTCTTACCCGCTGTTTGTCGGAGCTGTGTGGGTTGTGCTCTTCAGCAGTGGTGTTGTGACCCTGCCCTGTCCTGAAATGCCCAGACACTGACAGCCCCACAAGGGATCTGGGGGCCAGCTGTGTGCAGGGGCCCTCTCTGTCTCCAGCACCCAGCTTTCCTCAGGTGTACTCGTGTCCTTTTCTACCCATGTCAGTCGTGGGATTCCATTCTCTCCAGTAAATGTCACCTGAGAGCAGGCGTTTCAACCTGTCCCAGGCTCCTGGTAAAAAGACAGAGTCCCTGAAAAGTGGCGTGTTTAAGACCGCTGCCCTGACACAGTCATTTGCTGCTGGATCGCTGAGCGTCTCCTCTGAAGAGGACCGAGCACAGCCCCCTCTTTCACCGCAGTGTTGCACATTGTTATGTAAACACAGGGGTTGCGCAAGAAGTTCTAAACGTCTCCTCACAATGCCGACCGTAGCTGTGATCTGTAATAATGAGATGGGGAAATGAGATGCTATTGAGTGCAGAATTCCCCTTGAGAAGACCCAGATGTGACTGCCCGCGTTAATGACAAGTCAGTCAGCCCCAAGCCAGTGCCCAGAACAGCTGAATTCATTTGGACATAGAGACATCAATCTTTGTTCTGCCAGAGGGGCCTCCGTGTAATGATATTTATTTAGGGGTCTCTCAGGAACTGGGGTCCTTTTTTATAAAAGCACAGTTTTCATCAAGGCAGTTTTCATCAAGATTTGTAGTTAAACTTGACTTCCCCCTCATTTTTAAGTTTGTTAATTCAGTTGTTTGATCATGAGTGTATTGTCATCGGTCCTGGTGTACCGTTATTATTGTCCCGTGAGAATTTGAATTCCAGGTTGACAGACTGAATCTTGTCAAGCCTTTTCCTCAACCTTCCCTGCTAGTTCTCAGAATATTTCATGAAGACAAAAAAAAACCCAACCAAAAGCTAATCATGAAAAAAATAGAAGAAAATCAAAACCATTGGGCATTAGTTGTGCACCGTACACATTGTTTGCTCACAGGTATTTTCAAAGCTTTAAGGAAGGAACAGCCAGTTTCTTCTGTTATTTCCCAAGTTTACTGTGGTAACATAAGATATCTAATTAAATAGGATAAAATGAGGAATTCTAAAAACACTTTTGTGTTATATTGTGAAATTGTGGGTACAACAAAAAGCAAATACAAAGTTCAGCTGTTTTTGATAGACAATATGAACGGCTGATATCTCATCCTCCGCTGGTGATCTCTACATGGAAGTCATCTCTTTGATGTCATTCATGTGGTCAGCATTGGCCTGAACCATTTTTGAAAAATGGCTTAAAATTACATGCAGTGCTTTGAAACTAAACAGGCACAAGGTAACTGTGAATGTAAAACTGTAACTGTGTTTGTTATTGTCAGTGCTTGCCTGCCAATCGCCAGGCGATGAAGTTTGTCATTATAATGAAAAGCTAAACTGTGGTTTAATGGTTTGTGTGGGTCTGAGTGCAAAGCTATTCATCACATCATGTGTGCATTTAGTATTGCGCAGGAATCAAAGTCCTCATTTGTTTGGCTAACTGCGGTAGTGTAGGGGTTTCTACCAGAGTTGTGCGTTTAAAATGCCCAGAAATGTTGCTTTCTTTCACAGATTACACAATCAAGTGTAATAGTTTAGAGTCGGTTTCCAGGCTAAAGTGGGACAAAGTGTCTTGCTTTCTGCAAAAGTGTTATTTATTTTAGTGTCACTGCTTGACAGAGCATTAAAATGGAAAGAAATCCACCTTAGACTAATCATGCATTTTAGTGTTGTGATTTTGTATCTGAGGACCTTTAAAAAACATTTATAGTTGCCTGTTTTTGTAAATCTTCTAAAAACTAAAATCACATTGTTAAAAACTGATTCCCAAATCAGAATGACTTGCCGTAAGGTCTGAGTAGTTTGTGAAGATGCACAGTTGAGGCGAAATACACACAAAGTGGGTCTGATTAGTTTTTGTGACTGATTATTAACAGTTTTCTTTCCTTTTAGCCTGTTCCATCACAGCTCTGTGAAATACACACTGTTTAATTATGCTATTGAAGTTCGTTACGGATCGATCTGAAAAATTAGGCCTAGCTAGTCCCGACCAGACTCTGCTGTAGGAAGGAACTCCTGGGGTGGGTTCTGCCTGCTCCTGTGACAGACTCTGGTCTCCTCCAGCAACACGTCGGTTCGCCGTCTGTCTCCTCCCCGTGTTCCGAAAGGGTTTGAGTTCTCGTGTGATTCTATGTTATTTGGTTGTGCTGGTTTTGTCCACATTTTGTCCAGTTTTGTTCTTTATTTCAGCAATTTCAAAGAACAATACCGAGGAATTAGTCTTTTGTGCATTTGAGCCAGACTTTTATGATGATGGATAATGTTGATATTGGCTGAGTAACTACAGCATTCTTACTGCGGGAATCCTAGGGAAAACATGCATTCCCAGTAAAAATGTAGGATTCTCACAAGGGAGGGGTGTGTTTCTCTGCCCCTCATGTCTTAGGAGCAGAATCTTCAGCCTTGAAATAAAAAAATCTGCAGCTGTAACCCAGCTCTGGAAGAGCCTGTCTGAGCCGAGCCCCATCAGAGCTGCAGCTGTAACCCAGTTCTGGAAGAGCCTGTCTGAGTCGAGCCCTTTCACAGCTGCAGCTGTAACTCAGCTCTGGAAGAGCCTGTCTGAGCCGAGCCCTTTCACAGCTGCAGCTGTAGCCCAGCTCTGGTAGAGCCCGTCTGAGCCTATTTGAGTCGAACCCTGTCACAGCTGCTTTGCTCTTTCCTGGTGGATTTGCACAGATGCTGACGAGTGTGCTGAGGGGACGGATGACTGTCACATCGATGCCCTTTGCCAGAATACCCCAAAGTCCTTCAAGTGTATCTGCAAACCAGGCTACAAGGGAGATGGGAAGCAGTGTGAAGGTAAGGCGTGGGTGTGGTGAGAGCGTCCGTGAGTTAGCAGATTCCTGAAGCTGTCGATCAGACATGCACAGCCCTGCTGTTTGTTGGCAAGCACCCCCTGTGGCTTCTCACAGTGGGTCTTTGTAGAAGGTGTTCTCGTATTATATTAACTTGAAGAAGAGAGCGGCTCTGAGCAGTTTCCACTTACTCTATTAACACTGCTGACATTACTAGGGATTGCGTGGGGAGTCTTTTTGGCCCACTCACTCAAAAATGATTTCAAGCTAAAATTGATAACATTGCTTTTTTTCTTAAAATACAAATCATATAGTAATTTAAAAGCTAAGCCTCACTTAAGTTCTGATTATCTGTCCGTTTTAAAGTGTGTATGATCAAAATGTGAATTAATTTTTCTGTAAGGCAAATGACAGTCCTGTCATCCTCTTATGGAGTGTGTTTGTGTTTGCGCAGACGCCTGCTGTGTTGGCTGCCTTAGTGATGTTGTCTCGATAGCGCTTGTATTTTAGTGCGGGGTTCGAGTGTCTCCTGGGTCTGCAGTGTGTTTCACATTGGGAACCTGTTGACTTCTTGACTTGCTTGTCTTGTGGTAACACAGAATGATAGCTCACGTTGGCTGTATCGATGGAGTGTTTAGTCATGGTGAGATCCGGCTCAGCCCTCTTGTCTGAGGTGCCGCCCCCTGGCTGCAGAGAAGGGGGCTGCACAGGTGGAGCTGTGAAGCAGGAGGGGCGCGGGAGATGAAGGCGAAGGAGACAGGTGTTGTATTCGTAGGTTTTTTTTATTCAAATGAAAGGATGTCATTTATTATCATGAGATGGGGCAGCTGAGGATAAATTGACCTGGGCTGTTCTCTTCCCTCCTGAGCCTCCTTTGTAAATTATGTAGATCCAGGATATTTATCAAAGTGTTTCCTGTTGGGTCACGTGGAGATGAGTGTGAATCTTCTTTTCTTCTTTAGTAAAAAGACTCACTGAGCCAAACAGAGCTTCATCTCGCTGGTCTGTGTATAGCCTGGACACATTTCCTGGTTTAGTTAAAAACGTTTAAAGAGAATTTGATCTCACAGGGGTAATTTGAGGATGGATAATGTGATTTACAGGTCTTCAAATGGCACATGTCCTCCAGTGATTAGACAGGTGCAAAAAGCTATTCATGTCTGTAATGGGTTTATACTACTACTAAAGCAATGCATAAATTTAATCATATCCCATTTTAAATAACCAGCTTTCACAGTATAGCCACAACACTATCACAGTGAACCTGGTAGTGCCACACCATCTCTTCAGTGTGAGTCAGTGGGCTGTGGCAGTGTTTGGAAGCAGATAAGAGAGTACACCTCTGGGTACAAGTGCTGATATTCAGTATGCCTTAAAGAGCTGCAAATTCAATGGCGTGTCTCAGCAATAACAACCAGAGTGATTCCCTGAACTTGTAGTACACTTTTCATCCTAGAGGAACCCAGACAGGAGACTACACTTCCTCTGCCACTGAGGCCCAGTTCCACCTGTGTTACAGCAGGGAGCTCTTCTGTGCGAGCAGCCCAGACAGACAGGGTGCAGTTCTGCCAGGACACCGGGGCTAACACCCCAGCTTGCCCAAACAGTGCCATGGGATCTGAACTGACCAGTAGTCAGGTCAGCATCTTCTACAGCTGTGTCCCAGTTGCCATACTGGGGCCATGGTTTGCACATTCTGGTTCTGAGGGAGTAGCGCCCCCTGCTGATCCACAAACTCCTGGCTCCTGGTTTTCTTTGGAGAACTCGTGTCCCAGGACAGAGCAGGCCCAGCCTTGCTGAGCCCCTGCGATCTGTTGACGGATTTGATTTACTAAGGTGCTGAAGGGGGAGGCACTGCCACTGCTGGGCTTATCCAGTGTCCCCTGCTTCCCTGGGGTTTTGTTTTCCTTTCTAATGTGTCCTCATCAGGTGCCAAGAAAAAGAGCGTTGATGTCAGGTCGAAGAAGGAAATATAGCTCTGACACTGAATTTCCATTTCCGGCATCACAAGACATTATCACTGTTTTTCCAGATAGCCTCAACACTTTATGACTCTAATATATGAGATTCACGGACACACTACAGTCGTATGAAAATTGTGAAGAATCTTTCTAATATGTACTCTGAAATTGAAATTGCTGTGGCAGTTTAATCAGAACATTGAGTTTCTAGACATCCTCTTCAAATTAACCCCAGTTTTATCCCAGCGCTGTGTGAAATACGTCAATATACTTTATCTCAGAAAAGACCTCTACAGAGGCTTGTGAAAGTTCCGGGCCGATTTCCTGGGAACTGCAGACAGCGGTAGAAGCAGAATTCGACAGGTGAAACTTGAAATGTCTTGTTAAGTCTTCCAGAAGGAATTTTTCTGAGCAATATGGCAAAAGACTGGTTCCAATTACCGGATCAGATGCCCACAGCGACTGTGGTCTCGTTCTGTGTTCTGTGCTGTAAACCTCAGATACAAAGTGTGACAAAAAAAAGCCATCCGGCCCACATTGTTTAATTATATGATGTATCTGAAATCTGACTTCTTTGTAGACAAGTGTCTGAAGCACGACGGGGCATCTGAGTCATGTTTACAACAGAAGATGTTTCATCCTTAACCACCCTGCATGTCTCGTTAAGAAGACTTTTGTTTGTAATCAAGTCCTTTCTTACACTCCCCATCTTTGATGTGAATTAAAAATAGACACTGTATACACATAACATCAACATCTCTACTTTCATAATTGTGTCTGCTGCTCTTCAATTTCTCTCCTAGCCCCGTGAAAGATATTTGTAGCTGTTTGAAAACATAATTCAAAGCCCTGGGATCCTTCTCTGGAGCAAGACCAGAAGAAAAGAATGTTTTTCAGACGGCTACTAGAGTTTGGATTTGTCTTCAAAGAACTTGGATTAAGGATTTAAAACAGTGTGTGTTTTCTGCCGTGTCGTATTATTATCGGTTATGCAACGTGGTTGGTCTAGACCCTAAACAATAAGATAATTAAAGGACTGACGTGGATTGCTTTTCAATAGCCAGGACATTCACCTTCAGCGAATTCACCCACTGCGAGAAGATGTGCAGTGTCCGTCTGCAGACGCATGCTCTTCCGTGTGAACGTTTTGAGATTTTGGAATTGTGGTGGCTCTGTGACTCTTGCATATGACATTGAACACAGCTGTGTAATCTGTCCAGGTGAATGACCTCCTAGACCTTTCCTGGAAAAGGTGTGGAGCCCAGACCAGATCAGCCAGATTAGGATCTTTAGAAAACACATTCACTAAATTCATTAATAAAGCAGATTTCAATGAAAATATTATTGCCCATTTCTCGTTGCCCTCATTTTAACTTTTTCGATCACCGTTCTTCATATCTAATAAGTTTTCTTTCTTGGATTCAGTACAGGTTATTACTGGCGTAAAAATACCAGGTTTCGCTTCCCCCTTAAAAATCCCGAGCGACGCCTTTAGAAGTGGCCAGCGAGAGTTCAACAAGCAGGCGTGTGTGTGGAAAGGAAAATTGAAACCACCGAGCTGAGGCAGACTCATAAATAACTGGTCAGTCAAGACGTTCCGCAGCTACTGAGACAACTTGTCCTAACTGGGCAAAACTACCCAGAAGATTCTCACTCGGGCTGAAAGAGACTGCACAAGGCTTCGCTCCTTGTCGTTATCAGTGACCGGAACTGCCAGTTCAGGAAAGTTCGGAGGAGTAGCAAGGGCAGAGTCAGGCACGGCCTCACCGCGGGGCTCAGAGGAGCCCCCACACGAGTCAGACTGGTCATGGTGAAGGTCTGTTTGTTGAAAAGATTGTTGGGGCACCCCTTTGATTTCAATATACAGTAGGGTCTCAACATTTGTAAGGGTTTGGCGCCATCAAGAATGTCCAAATTTGTATGTAACCAAGCCCACCTTTATAGCGTCACCTAATGTGCTACAGTATGTAGTCTTTTATGCCTAAAAGATATGAGTACTGTAAATCTCCCTTATTAAAGTACTAATGCACTGGATATAAGACTGTCAGAGAGCCTGTGCAGTCGTCTCCAGTCTGTCACTCCCCACACTGCTGACAGAACCTGGAGCGTTCAATACAATGCTAAAACAAGACCACGCTGAGAGGTGGACGCTGTAATTGGGCAGGGGGCAGGGAGAGGCACATCTAAGGGAATTTGAGGATATTAAATTTGCAGATGTCAAGACTTTACTGTATATGTAGTGTACAGTGATTATACTGATGAGTTTAATCAACTGCTGTATGTGCTTCAAGCTGGAATGTCCTAACAAGCAGTTGTCCTGAAACCAGATCAGATGAGTAGACTAGACATGACGATGGAGTCATTACATCAATGATAGGGATGCCCAGATCTTCCCTGTGGGGGCATCAAGCATAGCAGTCACACTGCTGGGCCAATGAGCAACCCACCCACAAACACCCTCTCTGTCAAGCAGTAATTCTCCTCGTCCTTCAACAGAGTCCTTAATAAATCTGTTCTCCACTAGCTAACTGTATTACCTTCAGCCTCTCCGTCGGTGGGGTGATGTTATCGTCACTTTGCAGCACAGTAGTGTGATGAACAGAGCAGCTGATCTGAGAGTCCAGCCAGCGCATGGCCATGCTCTAGTCATGAAGGGTCAGACGCACTCCCACTGCGGTCCGGCTGTGTCTCGGGTCCGGCATGCGAGATGGGGTGGACGTGACCCCCAGGGAGATTTCCAGACCTGAGTAGGGGTCATGAGCAGGGGGGCTGGTGAAAGTATGCAGTATCGCACATACCCGTCCCACATCAGAGCAGTCACCTCTGCAGGCACAAAACCCCTGGAGTCACTGACATTCGTGGTGTCCTTATAGCAGACTGGCGTTCACATCCCCAGCATGCTGACAGGGGAACGTACTGCCGTTCCTAAAGACCGGGATGACTGAACTGCGCACTGCTTCACCCGTCCCTGGTTTAGCGATTTCATTCCACAACTCATGGCTCCAAAACGCACACTCCTTTGGTGTTCCATGTAGTTTTTTGTGGGTGAAGTATAAGTGTAGGTGAATATATGTATACAATTCTGAAACTTTGAAATACAGCCTTATTTACAGCCCAAGGAAATCCTAAATAAGTTACTCCAGTGATGTCACAGGTTCTAAAGCTCCTGTTTGTGTTTTGCTTGTGTCTGAATCTCAGCTTCAGCCCAGCAGTGTTTCTACACTGCTCTCCAAGTTCATGGCTGTGCTACTTCATTTACAGCCTACAGCTCATTTTGGTCTCTTTTATTTTCCAAAGAGCCATCTAATTGCCTCCTCCATCTTTAAAACCTAATTTGGTGTTTAGCATCTGCTTTTTTAAATTCGACATCTGGGCCTTCTAAACTCATACAATGATGTGGTGATCAGTGCATAAACGCATTTTGTTACACTGGATGATAATGACCGTATTTCAGATGAACCTGGAAAAGGCTGTAATATTTCTTAATTTTCTGACATCATATCCAGCTCACTTGCAGCGCCCTGAGCCTGTTGCAGAGGTGAGGTCAGTCCCTGGAGACCTAGACAGCACAGACTGCTCCCATCCGATGGTCTGACGCAGAGGGGTTAGCTGCTGTGTGTTTGGGGAGCGATGCTGTGGGGCTCTGAGCCTGCAAGCTCTGACCTTTATCAGATCACAACACATCAGATCACTCTCGACTGCATGCGAGTCTGACAAGAACTTGCTTTATTCTGTGAAGACCAAAGAGTCAAACTCATGAAACATGATTGTGAACCCACAAATACGAAGCAGTCACATCCATCTAGCACTATGATGCACAAATATGCAGTAGCATAATTCTAACAGATGTTTCACAGTAGGACAGTGGTCTCGGATTGATTTCCAGGTTTCTTCTAGTCTCTGTTCTAGCCTGAGTAGTCAATTAAACAATTAAACCAATTATTTTGTTTGTTAGATGTGTAGGGTCTTTCTTATGGCCTTTTTCAGATCGGTCACTTCATTAAATGTTATCTCTAGAACACCTGAGCTAGAAATGTTACAATCATGCAGTTTATAAAACACTATAATAACTGAGACACCCAGCAGTAAAGTACTGTATCTGAGGGCTGGTTTCCCAGGCCCAGACTGACTACAGTGCCTTTTCTTCCTATGGCATCACATTTTGTGAAACTGTGAAATGGTACATACACATTTTTTAAACTTAATGTTGTATTCAAAATCTGGATGCTCAACCTGAAGACTTCTATTGGTAAGATACTGTAAGTTACACTAAATGTCAGCAGAAACTAAGGGAAAAGACTGAAGTATGTTGATTGCAAAAATAACTTGGTATTTGATGGAAGCTCCTTTGGCAGCAATTACAACCACATGTTTTGGGGGGTCTCTACCAACTCTGCACACTGGCTTGCTGCGTTGTTTGACCTTTCTTCTTGGCAGATGGGCTCAAGCTGGCTTCTCAGCAGGTTTCAAGACTTTGACCGGTCCACTCAAGAACATTCACTTTCTTATTTTTGAGCCAGTGTAGCTTTGTCTTTATGCCTTGGGTCTGCTGAAAGGTGAATATTTGTCCCAGTTTTAGGTGTGAAGCAGGTGTTCTGCTAAGTCTTGCAAGTACTTTGCTCCAGCTATGTTCCCATCAGTCTTGACACTCTTCGCAGTCCCTGCTGATGAGGAGCAGGACTGTGACGTCATGTTGCTACCATGCTTGACAGTAGGGATGATGTTGCCTGCGTGATGCACTCCTGCGTGTTGGGCTTGCATCAGACGTAACTTTGCATTTAGACCACAAGTTTTCAATTTTGTCTTGTCTGACCACAAAACCTCTTGCCACATGTTGCAGTATCATTTAGATGCTCAGCTGAAGTTATACTCTTGGATGCGTGGTTAGCTAAGCTTGTTTCTCCTTTCTGCTCATGTTGAACTGTGGCCAAGGTCAACCAGCTCAACTGGGGTTCAAAGATGAGCTCTGTGAAACATATCTAGCTTAGACTGATCTGTTTTTGTGTTTGTGTTTTTGTATAACACCTGTACAGCAGCACTAGTGTTAGTTTTAACCAGTACTGTAGATATGATTGCATGAAAAAAGCCCACAGCAAAATGTAAAGTCAGAATAATGATGGAAATGTTTGGCATTATAATTAAGCCCTAACTTGTACCTGTACCTCTATTACAGGCTGCTAATTTTAACATTTGGTCTCATTGGACCGTATTAAATTGAAAATAAAGAATGCAGTATTTCCTTGTCAACCACATAAATTTAAAAACTACTACTCCTGTATTCTGACCACTTAATCCAGGCATTGCTTCACTGTTTCTTCCACAGACAAAGGGAAAAGATTAGTTTTACGAGTGCGGGTGATCAGGCCCCGAGTAGTGGCTGTAGGGCCACCTTCATGTCTGGCTGGAAAGATGACTGTGGAGACTAAAAGGCAGTTTGGGGTTAAAATACTGCTTGCAGTTCTCATGAAAAAAAAATACAAAACACATTGAACAGTAAATGTAATTTTCTTCCAATGATTTTGCTGCGTGGGGACTGAAAGTCTGATCATCTACAATCCGAGGCCGTACTGATGCTTTTCCAGAAATTCTATTACCTGGGAGGAGGCTGTGGTGGTTCGAATCAAATGAAATTAAAAAGAGGCTCGCAAATGAATTTCTTGTTTATAGAAAAACAGATCATCCATGTAGTAGATTTATTAGAATTATGGTCTTTTCCAGAGCATTGCACATAAAGTATTTATTCCTACACAGCGAGGTATTTTTGCAAACTCATCATAGATAAAACTAGAAACAATTTGATTTTCTTTGTAGATCTTTCCCAGGCAGATTCCCTGGAGGAATTAGGTAATGGACTAAAATTTCATACCGTTCGTTTTCTTCAGATGAAGTAATGTGGACTTGTTCCATTAATACCAGTCGATGCTTTCTTAATTTTAGCATCTTTCCAGGATTTTTCATTCCAGTGTCCTGTGTGAAAGCCTACTGGGCACACTGTAATGGGATTCTTTAAGACAGACCACTGGGCAACAGACACACAAACACATCTGTAAGGTTAAAACCAGTGCTACTTAATTTATAGTGCAGGGAACAAAAAACCCACCACAAACAAACAAAAGCCTGAGCTCTTTTTTGAGCTTCTTTAAAGTTCCTCTCCAACATACTTGGCAGATAAACTGCTCAGTGGCTTGAAAGCAACTCGCAAGACGGCAGCCTCACTCTGAGACTCTTCAAAACCACGTCTCTCAAAAACACTCGCTCTAAAACTCACAACATCAGTTTCACACAACTCACAGGTGTTGCTGTTCCACATGTTCAATCAGTTTGTGGCTTCCTTTGCTTGTGCACCTGTCATGTGACTGGGACCAGCAGCTCATTCCCCCAGAGGAGTCTGGGGAATGTAGTCCAGACAAGGCTACCATCTTGTGTGGACTGACTGTGCTCTTGAACCTGTTAATGTGGTCAATAAATCAAGCTGTGCAAACGCAGCCAACTCTCACTTTTCAAATGCCCAGTGTACGAACGTTTGCTCTGCTGAAGAATGCATTTTCATACCAGTTTTTGGCAGTTATGAAGAGATTTTCACTCCAATGTAGGTGTGCCTTGTGTAGATGAAAGGATAAGGCCATCATATTGTGATCTTTATAGTTTCCCAAAAACAGTTCCCCAGCACATCTGTGTTCTTAGAATTTTTACAGTTCCTGAATCTCGTAACTACCGTGCAAGGGTAAATATGGTGATTAACTAACATAAGCAAGCATTGATTTTCTTACTTGGACGATTAATAGGGCCTGCTAGTGTAAAATACTGATGGTTGGGGAATTCTCTAGGCCTTGGGAATGCACTGGAAAGTTTTGCATTTAAAGGGATTGAAATTTAATTTTAGGTTTATGAATTTTCACCTTCCGAAACAGACTTCGAGGAACTAAATCCATTCGTACACCGAGTGAGGGGCATCCCACTGCCTCCAGGCTCCTGGATCCAGCCCTTTCGGGTGGTTAGAAAGGGAAAAAAGCAAATTCCGGTTATCTCAGACCACTCTGCTCTCCGTGGGTCTGAGGGTCCCTCTGAGTGCATGTGGTTTCTGTGCCACCTCTGGTCTTAATTACTGAATTAAAGAACTGAATAGAAAGTTGTGTCTTAATCAGTTGCCAAGTGAGAAGTACTGGTGAACGTGCAGGAATGTGACTTCTGAAGAGTGGAGTTTCCTAGCCCTGATGTCTGGAATGAGCTGCTAACTTGCACCACCAAGTCTCTCGGGCGACACCGAAGGCGCCTTCTTTCTCGGAGGGAGCTGAACAGTGCTGGCAAAGGGCTCTCGCTGGGTCTTCTTGCGGGGACAGCTGGCGCAAGTCCTGCTCACTTTCTTGAAGTGTCTGTCCTCAAGTCTCTCGCTGTGGCGCTCTGCTGTTGAATGTGGGCTGATTTCTGTAGCCCTGGAGATGAACAAACAAATTATCAACTTGTCCATCATGTGTGCAGCTAAAGGGTATTTGAATCAACCAAATTAGTTTAGGCTGTCAGCCCGCAAGCTCTCACAGGATGTTGAAATGTTGGCTTCTGCTCAGTACACAGCACTTATGAAATAATGAATGCTCTTTCAATACTCAGCAAGACTCTTGTGTGGACTTTGCAGGCAGTGCACCTAGACTGTGAATTAACTTCACCGCTCCCACTCAGCTCCCTGTTTTCCCACAATTCCTTGCCAAGGGCTGCCGTCACGAAAGCCCTACAAGGTAGAAGATGCCATCAGACGCAGTAGGAATCTCGTCTTTAGTGTCCCCTTCATTTCAGCACACTGATCCCTGGCACAAGTACAAGGGCGATTCTTCGTTTCTTTTCTGACTTTGATATACATGCAGCCAGATTTGCACGAGACTGGAAATAAGTATAGTAACTAGTGCTTTGGGAGTTTTTACTGACTTTGGTGAAGTTTAGTCCCAAGCAAACTGGCAATTTCTTTTCACCTAAAATGATTTTCTCAGAGGTCTCCTGCTTGTTTTACAGTTCATTGGACAAACTGTACAGTT
Source organism: Atractosteus spatula (assembly GCF_055471065.1). Lineage (NCBI taxonomy): Eukaryota > Metazoa > Chordata > Actinopteri > Semionotiformes > Lepisosteidae > Atractosteus > Atractosteus spatula. The sequence continues at coordinate 59,071,604 of NC_142713.1, forward strand.
TCAGTCTGTGATGTCTTCTGTCTTTTAAATACTGTGAGAAGATGATGTCACTGGTTGGTGCATACCAAATTCAAGATATTCCCTTGTCTTTCACTTAAATTCCTTTATTCAGCAAAGGACAATATCCTGGAGCTTTGAAAAATATCATTAGGTAATGTTGCTGTGCCAGAGATCATGTGAGGAAGGGGAGTAAGACATTCAGAGACCCCGAAATGGAGCTTTGGGAGAAAAAAAAGGATCTTTCTGATTGAAAATGAACTGAAAGGCTAAGAGTTTAACAAAGTTCTAACTGCCGTACAGGATATTTCAGTCTGGAAAATCTTATCTGAAAGTAAGAATAATATTACATTATAAAGAAACTGATATAAGAAAGGTACGCCAAGAAAGAGAGAGAGATCACTTTATTGTCCAGATACAATTTCTTGCATTAGGAATTTGTCTTTTCGCAGACCCCAGCTTGCTCTCCCTGAGACACACAGACAGGGAGAGAAGCTTGGGGTCAGAGCGCAGGGTCAGCCGTTTATACAGCACCCCTGGAGGAGTTGGGGTGAAGGGCCTTGCTCAGGGGCCCAACAGAGTAGGATTCCTCTGCCGACTGCAGGATACGAACCGGTAACCTTCCAGACACAGGCGCATATCCTGAGCCACAGAGCCACCGATATTGACTTGTTAAAGGGGATTTCTAACAAATTTTCAGCTAAATCCAGAGTGGATATGGCAGGATCAGGGGCAGCCCCTCCCTACATTAGATGCTCCTGTGTGGGATGGTTGAGCTCCTGGTAGACTGACACAGGAAGGCAGGTGCACTGATGCGCTCAGAGTGCCTGGTCAGCTCGCCTCCAGGACAGCATGGCACCATCTCACAGGGAGGCCTGGTCAGTACGGGATGGGAGACCCCAGTAAACCAGAGACAGTGCTGGATAAATTCTACTCAGGGCTTTTACAGTCTGAACTCTCTAAGGTTCCCCATTAAGTCTGCCGGGGAAGCAATTTCTCTCTTTTCCAACTTATCTGTTGCTTAGAGGGCCTGCTACATGTCTCCTAGGTGTGGCTGCTGGTGCAGAATGGCCACTATGTGTCTCCCAGGTGGGGCTGCTGGTGCAGAATGGCCCCTGTGTGTCTCCCAGGTGGGGCTGCTGGTGCAGAATGGCCCCTGTGTGTCTCCCAGGTGTGGCTGCTGGTGCAGAATGGCCACTGTGTGTCTCCCAGGTGGGGCTGCTGGTGCAGAATGGCCGCTGTGTGTCTCCCAGGTGGGGCTGCTGGTGCAGAATGGCCCCTGTGTCTCTCCCAGGTGGGGCTGCTGGTGCAGAATGGCTGCTGTGTGTCTCCCAGGTGGGGCTTCTGGTGCAGAATGGCCCCTGTGTGTCTCCCAGGTGGGGCTGCTGGTGCAGAATGGCCGCTGTGTGTCTCCCAAGTGGGGCTGTACTTCAGTGAAAGATGAAGTGGGTCTCCTTCTAAACTGTGCCTTGCAAATGTATTCCTACGTTACACTAAATATTAGCAAAACTGCCTCAAATCTTTTTGGGTAAGTCTCTACCAATTCTGCACACCAGCTGGGGGCAACATTTGTCCAGCTCTTGGCAGATTTGCTCAATATCTATCAAGTTTATTGGGGATCGCTTATGGATGGCAGTTTTCAAGCCTTTCCACAGGTTCTCAATTGGACTCTTGCTTTGGATCATTGTCCTGCTGAAGGCAAATTTGGGCTGCAGAACCTCTCGATACATTTTTGCAGGAATACTTAGGCACTTTGGTGCTATA